>NC_134695.1:98763530-99396030 GCF_050947455.1 Rhinoderma darwinii
TATCTATCTATCTATCTATCTATCTATCTATCTATCATCATCTATCATCATCTACGTATCTCTCGCTCTCTCTCCCCCTGTCTATGTTTCTTTCTTTCGTTCTACCTATAAGTCTGTATGTATCATCTACTTCGGTCCATATAACCAATACTGGATTTACATCTCGGGAGCAGGTAGCCAAAGATTGTCTGGCACTTTACTGTACCGAGCACGTAGGCCACAAATTAAGTCATATATAGCCTTAAATTGTTTATTTGCTCTCACAAAATGTAAATTCTACCTGCCTGGCTACCTTAGGGGGTTCTAATAAAACTTTGAAATGTCTAATGCAAGAAAAAGTATATTATCCAATCCATTAACACTATAGATTCTCATGAGATTGGTTTATGAGATCATAACATTGTAAGAAGCCACCAGCTAATAAATTGGCTCTTGTTGCTTCAGTATCTAAAGGTACCCATACATGAAAGTTGGCTATAACCACCAATTTCAGCTGGAATGGTCAACTATCCAATGTGTATGAGGGTCTTCTGAATCTTCTCTGATGGCAGATGTTGGGTGAAAGAAGAATCAGACATGTTGGATTTTTACATGCCCAATTCTTTGTTCCCGTGGGACAAAGGTGTCTATGAGCAGCTTATTCCTCACTACCTATTAAAATAAACATGCAAGCTTATCCAAACTGAGCCTGCATGTTAATGGGAAAGCTGGACGGAACAGCTGTCGGTGGAGAGGGTGTTCAGTCGGCAGCTATCTCAAGTACATGGCCACATGTCGTTTTTGATGCAATATTTTTTTTAGCCATAGCCAGGACTGGATCATAAAGAAAATAAAAGTAAAAAAAAAAACAACATCAAAAAGCTAATCAAGAACTGTCAAGTACATTAACCAGCCTTTTCAAACGTCTAATTCCCAGTTGACCCAGAGGAAGGCAAAAACCACCCTTTAATGGTGCAGACTAATTTTCCATAGAGAAATCAAAAATTACTACCTGACCCCCTACTGGCAAACTGTTGGAACACACTTAATAAGTTGGGGTGTGTTCACTCACAATGCCAGTAACTTTACATACATCCCGGCAGACTTTGATTTAAAAAAAAAAATGTCCATTGCCACGGTAGACTACTTGAATAATTGAAATTGTGTTAGCTAGAGTGTGCTAAAGTACTATATACACTTAACTTGAAATTAGATTCTGTTCATTAGCCCCAGCGTCTTGCAGCAATACTAAACATTTTCTTCCACCCCCTTTAAATGAATATTAGGTAAAAGTTCATTCTGTATTCGGCACAATGTATATTATCTCCGGTGACTCCTTTGGCATTTAATATAACCCACTTGTTTTACTGCTCTTAATATGTACCAGGAACATCCTGTATTAAGTTTTCAAGATGCTTGTTCTGACTAGTTTGCGCACTTGCAATTTGTTGCCAGCCGGTCTCCTGCTGTTTGCATATAAAGTGTTTCAGCAATACAGAGTAGTGAACACTTTAGATTGGTTTGTTCCGTTAGAGAAAGTCATTTTAGTTTTAGAATATAAAAAGTGGCAAGAACAAAAAAGTTCAAAGAAACAGAATTTATTGTTTTATGCAATTTAACAACATATTACAATTTAAATATATTTATACACATATTATAATAATAATTAATAATAGTAAAAAAATATTTAAATAATAATACAAATATTACTAGTACTAATAATAATAATAATAATAATAATAATAATATTTAGTAGTAGTAGCTTGTTTTAATTTGTTAATTATTATCCTTATATATATTCCAATGCAGGTGTACAGAAAGTATGGAAAAAAAAAAAGAAATAGATTGTCCCAGATCCCATACAAGAAGAAAAATTTGAAAAAAGATAAAATGGATAAAAATAATAATAGTAAGGATAATAATTAACAAATTAAAACAAGCTACTACTACTAAATATTATTATTATTATTATTACTATTTAATTTTATTGCACTAATATACACTCTGCAGAGATTATCATTACTCACATCAGTCCCTGTCCTTATTGGGGCTCACAATCTAATATCCAATTTAACCTATCAGAGTGTGGGAGAAAACTCATGCAGAAGTTGTCCTTGGTCAGACTCAAAATCAAGACATCAGCACTACAAGCTAACCACTGAGCCACCAGACTGCAATATATGTTTTCCCTGCAGAGGAAATTTAAGTCAGGCCACGCCTTTCCCTGGCAAAATCAGTTGATCGCCACAGCGCCTTTGTTCTGAAAGGGGACATTTCTAATGGAAAATCCCATTTTATATTCCTGACTAGAGATGAGCGAAACAAGTTTTAACCATCAAATTCGTTCCGAATTTACCAAAAGTTTTGGATTTGTCAATATCCATAACTTCTGGGGTTCGCGGCACACAAATCATCAAAATGGCAACCAACGGCGAGCGCCGGCTGCCATTTTGGACATTATAGAAAAAAAAAAAGGAAAAAGAGAAGAGTAAAAATAAAAATACCATGCTCACCACCTCCCCTGGTATTCCGTAGTGATGTGTCCCTATGTGACCACTGCAGCCTGGGATTACATGGGACAGCTACATCATGATGTAGTTTTGTTTTATGTGATCGCTGCAGCCAATCACAAGCTGCAACTGTCACTTGGGACAAAACCACATCATGACGTAACTGTCCGATGTGCCTGCTCCAGCCCGTGACTGGGAGACGTCGCTATGGTAGGCCAGAGGTGGTATATATGTTTTTTTGTTTTATTTTTGTGAAACCGCAACTGTCCCGATTGCCTTGTTGATTCTGTGGAGTCTGTCAGGGCTATCAGTGAACTTGCAATTTGTAGCAAATTTATTCGGACCAAAATTCATTTCAGGGTTGATTCGATAGAATCGGGCCTGAAATGAATTTCAGAAAATTTGCTTAGGCCTATTCTTGACCACTGGATAACTTGTAACCCAATAGTCAGCATGCCAGTCTGGAAATTCCATAGTCCAGCACCATCCCGTTTCTGGTAAATTGCATTTAACAGAAAGTGAAATATTTTAAACAACATACGAATAAAAAACATGAAAAATATATTTAACTCTGGATGACCTCGCTGTAAATTGATGTAAAAACTATTTTGTACATTGCAGCCAGTCGAATCAAAGTGACCATTAGTTCTAGTTGAACACAACATCAAACAGAGAGCAGTGATGCTACCAGGACAAAGTGACCCAAGCTGGAAAATAATTCCTCATGTTTTATTTTCTGTGAAGGATTTTAAAGAGGGATAATTGTGGCGGTGTGAAGTTCACACAACTTATTACTCCTAAATACCTGATCTTCATTACAGTGTATTTTACGGCATTACAGGGGTGGAGTTAGTCAACTTGAAAGGACAATAGCCCTGTTTAAGAAAGTTCCAGCCATCAGTGCAAATATGTAGTACAGTGGCTATATAAATTAATGCCAAATGGAAAAAATAATATACATAACTCCTTTATCTATAGTTCCTACTTACATACTGCCATACAGTGCCCAAATGAATAGTGCCACACAGTGCCATAAAAATAGTACCATACAGTACCTTAAATGAATATTGCATGTATTGCTTAACCAAATGGTGCCATACAGAGCCGCACATAGTGCCCTAGTACTTCTCTCTTAAATTGTGCTCAAATCTGCAGACTGCAGGTTTGGGTATAGAAATAAGCTGTAGCCAGTATGTGCCGTATAGAAATGTCTGCACTATTTTTTGGTTAATTTTTAGATTATATTTCTCCATTGAGTAATAAAAAATGATGGCCATCTTTATCCTTGAATGTAAAACTACACTGAGTGGACACTATTAAAGGCATCTGCCCTTTTACGATTGGAGCTTCCCTGTGTGAAAATTAGACAAGTGACCCCGGAATGGAGCATAAAATCAAGTTGGCAAGTTTTTTGTGGATCAGTTTCAGTTTGAATCCGCATTAGAATTGGAAAATTGGGCAATCTGATCGACTTTGAATAAGGAATGGACAACGGTGCTAGACTAGCCGGGGTCATTTTTCCAGAAACTGTTAACCTTGTAGGGTTTTCTCGTGCAACAGTGTTGAGAGTATACTGAGAATGGTGTAATCGATGAAAAACATCCAGCAAAAGGGGATTCTCTAAATGTACACGTGTTGCCAAAAGTGGTCAGAGGAGGTCATGTGGAGAATCGTTCTGATGAACAGGTGGTGCACAATCAAGCAAACTTCAGCCGAATACAACGCTGGTGCTCTGTCGCATGTCCAAATGCACAACTCGTCGTTCCTTAGCACATATGGACTATAACATAAAATGACAAGTTTGAGTGCCATTCTACATAGATCCAGAGATCTCCTTATTCATTGCTCCAATTGTTCTGCTAGATTTTCTTCAGGCTGGCATGTCATTTCTGCTGCAGATCCTCCCTCTCCCTTTCATAGCTTCTATAGGCAGATCGTTTTACCGGCTCTGCCTCCACTTTTGGAGAAGTTTTACAAATGTCCCCCCATTACATTTCTTTTTAGGGGGAGAGCCCAACCTATATAGCGCAAAAAGAGGGATAGCCTGCCGCTTACACACAGTGAGATGATGAGCAGGAAAGGGGAGATAATTCTGTTTTAATGCCAACGCCTGCTCTCTAGAATTAGCTTTACAGATGCCCCCATCACATGTCTTTATAGAGGGAGAGTCCAACCCTATATAACCCAAGAAGAGGGAGAGCCAGCAGCTTATACACAGTGAGAGGATGAGCAGGAGAGGTGTGAGCTCAACACTGTATGCAAGCAGCGCTGTATGTAGGCTCTCTCTTCCCTACTTCTTTACTTACAAGCAGAGAAGTCATTTTCTATTGGCTGGAGGCAGTTGGACAGTGGAACGGAGCATGTGCAGCCATCCTCATTAAACTCAGTATGAGGATGTGCACATTACAATAGGGACTGAACATCAGGGGGCGCCATTATAATGAAGCAAAGGGAATAATTAGCAACTGGAGCTTTTTTGTAGCATAAGGTAAATTACAAAACAAATAAATTGTTCATGCTGAATTATTTTGCAATAACATTTAATACTAGGACAACACCTTTCACAATTATCCAAAAAATTGTACTGCATGCTGAGCTTAATAAAAAAACAACAATATGAAACCATGTGCTAAACTGCTACTGAAAGTACCTCAAATTGGTGTTTCGCATAAATAAAATTAATTCCCAAGGGGTTAACGCTAGTTTCATCATGCTGCTGTGCTATTTCAACTCTAGCATTATGTTTTTATGATTATTGCTTTAATGACCTTTACCATTTTATTGTCAATGAGCATTGCTGTCTGCCCTGCCCTTGAGTCTACTTATATTAATTTAATTATTTTAATTCTAACAAAAAAATGTTTCATTTTACACCTTTTTATGTTTGTAGTAAATATTGCCGCTTGACAAAAAAAACTCTAGTGACCGTATGGTGCATTAATATATAATATTTTGGGATGTGCTTTTTTATAAAAAAAAATAAAAATGAAGCTGTAAATGATCTGCCAGGCACAGCTTCGGGGTTAACTCCCATAATTAATCAGTCAGCACCTGAATCTACATCCCTGAGACTGACTCCTGCTTCCACCACTCAGGCTGGCAGGCTTAGAAATGGGAGAGCCTATCGCAACCTGGCCAGACTCAGCTAGCTCCCGCCCTCGGTCTATTTAAGCCTGCCCTTGCTGTCCCTCGGTGCTTGTGATTCTTTTTGTGTGGTTTCCTGGCCCAGCTACAGCTCCTTCTATTTTGATCCTGCTCCATACAGACCCTGGCTTACTGACTACTCTTCTGCTCTTCGTTTGGTACCTCGTACACTCCTGACTTGACTCGGCTCGTTCACCACTCTGGTTGCTCACGGTGTTGCCGTGGGCAACTGCCCCTTTCCCTTGCTTGTATTCCCTTGTATGTTTGTCGTGTTTGTCGTGCACTTACTGAGCGCAGGGACCGCCGCCAAGTTGTACCCCGTCACCTAGAGCGGGTCGTTGCAAGTAGGCAGGGACAGAGTGGCGGGTAGACTAGGGCTCACTTGTCCGTTTCCCTACCCCCCGTCATTACAGAAGCATTGCTCACCAAATATAGTGGCTCTAAATGAGCTGAGCGGCTCTAAAATAACTTTTGTGTCACCCGTCTACTTGACATCTGTACCAGAGCTAAAAGTCGCCTTCAAAAATACTTACCACATTTCTCAAACAGTAAAAAGACAGCAGTTCAAACGTTGTCCCCACTCTAGTAATGCACATGTTTATATATATGAATAAATCTCCATAGTGTCAAACAGTCGGTGGATAAATAGTACTTTTATATATTTATAGTACCCCAAAAAATGGTACACCCTTTGCCCAGTTAGTATCATGCAGTTTCCAAAGAGTGCCATGCTTTGTGCATATACAGCTATGAATAATTATTTTAAATAATGTTATACATTTCGTTGTGCCATTAACTTCCAGCGCACTGTCCATATGAAATACATAGGGTCTTAAAATCATAACATAGGAATAAGCAATAAAAACAAGTACAATACACTTAAGCTTAATGAGGGACAAACTGATGCAAAAGATGAGAGGGCTCTGCCTACGAAGTCTTACGCCAGTTTTTTGCTCCAAAATGTTGGCACATTTTAAGCCACACTTCTTTTTGCTATACCACACCCCATTTCCTGGTAAGTCATGCCCCCTTGTCAAGCACATCAGAAAAAAGGGCAGCTTCTAAGTGTCTAAGGGCAGCTTATTTATGAAAAATGCCACATTTTTAGTAGCGTTTTATTGCCAATAACGCTGTGGACAGATGTTAGCTGGATTTTTTTTTTACAAAACTGCAGCAAGGCTGATTTTGGCATTTTTTCAAGCATTCAGTGCCGTTTTTCTTCCATAGACCTCCATAAGTTTTTTTACACTTCACAATAACGCAAGGGTCAATGTGTGGTGCATATATTTGAGGATTTTTTTTGTGGTGTTTTTTCAGAATAAATTATATGTTGCAAATAACGCAGGTAGGAAAACACACTATTTGCAAAAAATGCTTAAAAAAAAAGCCATCATAAACCCATGTCAAATTTTACTAAAGGAGTCTTTTTAGATGGATTTTTTTTTGGCCAAATAATGCGATACATAAAGTGTGTGTGGAGGAGGACTAAAACAGTCAATAAATGTGGTGAACAACATCTACGCCAGAATTCTGACTCTGTTTGAATATTAAGTCTTGCCCATGGTGCCAAAAGGGCCAAAGTGTGCCATAATTTGCTCACTTAGTCATATAGTGCCCACATAGTGACATACTTTTCCCACATAGTGACAAATATTGCCCACAGAGTGCTAAACTTTATCCACATAAAGCCATATAGTGGCAATCAGTACAAAGAGCGTGCCAAGCTTCATTGTCTTAAAACCCTATGAGTACAGAGTGGTAAACGGTGCCCACAATTTTGACATAGGGTCATAGAGTACCCACATAGGGCCTTACAGTGCCCAAAGAGTACCATATAATCCACATGGAGTCATTGATTGCCCATACTGTGCTTACATATAGAAAAGAAAGTGTCCAACAATGTCTAGACAATGAAAACAAAAAGTGGTTCATCTGCTCAGACATGCAAACTAACAATCTCACATTAACTGTGATGGTCATCTGAGCTCTCACAATGCAATGCAGTATTTACTTAGTTACTCAACCTGTCAATAGTTGAAAAAATATTCAAAAGTGAAGTTACCCTTTAAGAACCTGTGTCTTGAAGTGATTAAGAAAATCTCTTTCTAGAAAATCAGGCCTTCCGATTTTTTGGTGCACCGGCAAACGATTGACATCTTATGATGGTCGTGTAATGTATGTATTTGTATTGTTCAATCGGCAGACACACACATAAATACACACTATGGTTACAATTTGTATAGGCACCTACAGTATACTATAAACCTTCAGCTATGTTATAAAACTATTATACAATTGATACCCTTCCCTACACAATTTATAATAAAAAAAATTATCCCAAACTCGTTTTCTTCTCAGCCTTAACAGTGAAGACAGTAGCAATTACCGGGAAATCAATACATAATGTGGAAAAAACACATCACTAACTTATTTTAGATTATAAATTGCGCTTGATTTTCAAGGTAATGAAAAAAGCCCCAATAGACTTTTGATAAAGAAGAACAACAAAACTAGAACAAATAGCGTCTGCCAATGAAAAGAGGCTACTGGGGTTTTGTTGTTCGTTCAGTATGAAAGATATTGAAAGGATATTGAATGTTATTGTTCTTTTGGGGAAGAATTGGCAAGAGCCCTTCAAATAAATACAGAAAACAATAGTCTGAAAACATTTTTGCATGCCGAGGTTGCTCTGGGCAAAAAAAATTTTTTTTCGCAATGTAAACATGTCTAATATACATCTAGTAAATGGTTCTATTATGTTTGTGTTAATTGGTTTATGCCTGTTTATACCTCGAGTTCACATACAAATAAGCTGTCACGTGCTGGATGATGAGGTGTATTCAGGACTGATGTGAAGCCATTGTGTAATAAAGTAAGTTCTACTTTAGCAAGTTATGGATACAGAATAACTTGCCGATAAGATGTCTGCGGAATGTTACTTATTTACCAACCCTTAAAAAGTTGTCCCTTGCAATTTTTGTTCTATATGTCTACTAGATACTGGGTCAAGGAGGAGATGCAATAGAGAGTAATTTTCGTGTTAGGGTATGTTCACACACACTATTTACGGACGTAATTCGGGCGTTTTAGCCCCGAATTATGTCCGAAAATGTGCCTCAATAGCGTCAGCAAACATCTGCCCATTCATTTGAATGGGTCTTACGATGTTCTGTTCAGACGGTCATTTTTTTTACGCCCCGTTGTCAAAAGGCGGGGCGTAAAAAAGACGCCCGCGTCAAAGAAATACCTGTCACTTCTTGGGACGTAATTGGAGCCGTTATTCATTGACTCCAATGAAAATCAGCTATAGTTACGTCCGTATTGGACGCGGCGTTCAAGCGCCTGCACATGTCGTTACGGCTGAAATGACGGGGCTGTTTTCTCCTGAAAACAGCCCCGTAATTTCAGCCGTTACGGACACTGTAGTGTGAACATACCCTTAGGACAGTCTCTGTCTTACTACATTTAGGCCAGGATCACACACACAGTTTTGATGCAGTTTTTGGCTCAGTCTTTTGAACCAAAGACAGAAGTGGATCAAAAGGAAGGACAAGTATAAAGAAAAGACTGGTGCATCTCCTTTCTATTGTGTCCACACCTGAGTTTGATCCAAAAACTGCTCCGAAAACTACATCAAAACTGTGTGTTTTATTCTGACCTTAGAAGAGTAAATGCTGAGTGACCCAATTGTCCCTGATCATAAAAAGTGCATAGAAAATTCAGTTCTGCATGGACCCATGAGAGCATCACTTGTGATTTTTTTGAGATATATAAAGCTCCCCTTGTCTTCCTCTGAATGTTACGTGTACTAAGAGGCATAACTTGAAGCTCTTGGGACCCAATGTAAAATCTATAACAGGGCCCCCCACCTACTATGTGCCATTTATAATTCTGATGTTTTCTAATGTGGCAGAGGCACCTTTGGCCCCCACAGGCTCGTAAGCCTCAGTGCAACTGCTAACTTTGGACCCCCTATAGCGACACCCATGCTTGCATCCTTTTAAAATTAATTTCAATTTAAATTGCTTTTCATATGCTCTTTACACTTATATTTGAAGGATATATCCACTTTATTTCAGTTTTATGTGCAGCATCGTAATTATAATGAGGGGAAGCAAAAACAAACATTTCTTCAGGTCCAAAAGAACGAACATGGCTTGGTCTTTAGAAGAGTTTTTCTACAATCTACAGGTATTAATTATTCATAAGAGGTGTCCCACCTCTGTTTCTGTAACTCAGGGGTGGATCCAGGCAGTAGAGGATCTGTGTACTGGAACAGTATTGGTGGTCCCATGTTTTCCAACTTCTAATTTTAATGAGAGGGAGGGAGAACCTCTTAATGGATTCCTATAAATTTTTTCACTAATGTTCACACCTACCATTAATTGTAGCTATAAAACCGTTACTGTAGCCCCTTACATGAATTGTAGTGGGCAATAGGAAGTACTGATATTTTACTTTTCAGATGGGACTGGGGCCCGTAGCCTACAGCACTGGTTTTATACATGGTATATCTACCCCTTGCTGTATCCACAGAATCATAGACTTTGCATGGAATGACAGCTAGAATGCTTCACAGTTACTTCATGTAAACTCCTCTCTGCAGTCATGGGAAAATGGGGTAATCAAGACTATTTGCATTGCACTTAATTTCAAAAGTGTACACACCCTTTAAACTTCTGCTTACCTGTCCTAAACTTCCTGCAGCATCATGTGGGGAAAGGGAAGTAAAAATACTATTAAAGTGTAGCTAAACGTTTGCCAAACTTCTGACATGTCATAGTGACATGTCAGAAGTTTGGATTGGTGGGAGTCCGAGCACCGAGACCCCCACCAATCACTAGAATGAAGCAGCTGAAGCACTTGTGTAAGCGCTCAGCTGCTTCGTGTCTGTTCAGCTTTTTCCGGAAAGCCGATGTATCGGAGTACGGGCTCATATACTTTCTATTGAGTCCGTACACTGATACATTTATTTCCGTAAAAAGCCAAACAGACACGAAGCGGTTGAGTGCTCACACAAGCGCTTCCTCTGCTTCAATCTAGCGATTGGTGGGGATCTCAGAGCTCAGACCCCCATCAATCCAAATTTCCAACATGTCACTATGACATGTCAGAAGTTTATCAAACGTTTAGCTACACTTTAGCTTAATTAAATAATAAGTAATAGATTGCCATTGGTTAAGGCCTCATGCACATGACTGCTGCAAATGACCGGGCCATAAACTACTGATCCTAGCATCTCTTTGGGTCTGTAGTGCCTCCGAGTGGCTTCCGTAACCGTTCCGTATGTCTGTATATTACAGCCATGTTGTTTTGTGTTTGCCATCCGTACTTTGCGGTCTACAAAAAAAAAAACAGAACAAGGAACTTGTCCCTATCTTGTCCAACCCCCCTCCTTGAAACACCCATAGGAAGGTCACATGATCGGATTTCCCAGGCGCTTCCGTGTGCTTTCATTTTGAGACCCTATAGACTTAAATGGATGTGGGTCCGCGAAAACGGACAGGGATATGCTCTATAATTTGCAGAACGGAACAACGGATCCACAAAATACACTGATTTGTGCATGGCCCCATAGAAATAAATGTGTTAGTGTGTTATTCGCAAAAAAATGCGCACACTGAAGAAAAACACGGTCGTATGCATGAGAACAATGCTCTATGTGTTACTTTTTCTACAGATAAGTTTGGCAGCAATATAATAATGTTAATATTTACTGAACAAAAATTCTTTGGGGCATATCTCAAAATATGTAAACGGTGATCAAATGGTATTTTGTTCATTTCATGAGAGCGCACGGCTACAGTCTGGCATTTTAGTAAATCCAACTAAATCTGTGTCTTATTAAAAAAGCCCCTCAGAGACTTATTCAGGTGTTTCTCCTCAATATATTTGCGTTGTTTCCAAACACATGAAGAAGAAAGTAAATTAATCATTTGGAAATACTGTACTGTCATTTTAAGGTCCATCTTAAAAATTTATTTCTAGTGTAAAATAATTGCAAAAAGTTAGTCTTCATATGTATTTCCATTGCTTATTTTCTAGATAATATATTTGACATTAATATAAAAATATTTTGTATTAGGGCCCAGACTCTATAAGTTACACCACTGGATACAATGGTTGATGGATTAAGTGGTGAAATGACACAGTAGACCATAGAATAGAGGGTAGGGCTGCTGTAATATTCTGATAACTGTTTAAAGTGTACACAGACATTTGTTTTCAAGGGCGTTCAAATAAATGATAGCAAAGTTCAGAAATGGACCCCATCCACAAAAAAAGATAAAAGAAGAAAAAATAGCAAAACCTTGTGTGTGTGTGTGTGTGTGTGTGTGTGTGTGTGTGTGTGTGTGTGTGTGTGTGTGTGTGTGTGTGTGTGTTAATTTACTGGTGCTGATTTATTTCATATTATATTTTTTTAGGGGTCGGAGTTACCTTTTTCTCCAAATCCAGCTCAAATTCCCTTTATATAGTGATATAGTTGAATGATCTCATTGGAAGCTGCGTAAATCTGTATACAGTGAGCTCCCCCTTAATGGCGGCTTCAGGTAAAAAAAAATTTTATGTGACGAGAAGCATTTGGACAAGTTTAGTACCATGTCCACTATATATACTATATATCTATTGAATAATTAAATCAGCAGCTTGAGACTGAACCTAATATTAAACTACTTTCAAATAAAACTCAAGACAAGCCAAAAAAAATAAAAGTGGTAAAAGCTACAATTACCTATAGGACTTGTGCATTGGACAAACCCTGCCGGCTTCTACAGTAGAATGGAATATCTGCTGCCATACTTCCTACAGGACTGTCTGTAGATAGATTTTTTTTCCAAGGAAATTGATTGAGTCATCAGTGCTGCTTCCAGGAAACCCACATAACTGGAAAAAGTATTTTCCTTTTTATTAGTTACAGGGTATAAAGGACAAAGCGTTTCTGCATCAGGCACTATACTGTATATGATATCAATTTTTAACTGAAACCTATGAAGATAGTTAATTTTAAAGAATGCATGATTGAATGAATGAATGAATGAATAAATAAATAAGTGAGATAAGTATTCAAATAATTATTTCCCCCCCAAGTTCCATGTAAACAATGCAATATGTGCAATAATGTTCTGTCCAAACATAATAATAATAATAATAATAATAATAATAATAATAATAATAATAATAATATTAATACTAACACCAATAAGCATAATAATAATAATATTAATAATACTAACACCAATAAGCATAATAATAATAAATACTAAACCCAATAATAATAATAATAATAATAATAATAATAATAATAACACCAATAAGCATAATAATAATAATAATAATAATAATAATAATAATAATAATAATAACACCAATAAGCATAATAATACATAATAATACATAATAATAATAATAACACCAATAAACATAATAATAATAATAATTATAATAATAATATTACTAACAACAATAAGCATAATAATAATAATAATAATATGTGCAATAATGTTCTGTCCAAACATAATAATAATAATAATAATACTATTAATACTAACACCAATAAGCATAATAATAATAATAATAATAAATACTAACACCAATAAGCATAATAATAATAATAATAATAATAACACCAATAAGCATAATAATAATAACAACACCAATAAGCATAATAATACATAATAATAATAATAATAATAATAATAATAACACCAATAAACATAATTATAATTATAATTATAATATTACTAACAACAATAAGCAGAATAATAATAATTATACATTCTAATTAATTTAACTATTATTATTATTATTATTATTTAGGAAAAAACACTTTGGTTTGTCGCCTTTATTTTCACCTTCAGAATTTCTCTAACTACGTCTTTTATGTTGGGGTTAAAGAGGTACTAATCAAGGTGAAGACAAGGATGTTCTGAAATAATCTGAACTTGTTACATCTCTGCAGCTAATTCATTTGACTATAGCGCTCTATGCTGTAATGAGCCATGACAGGTCCCATCTGTTTCAAGTGCGTAAAAAGTTCTCTAAGTGACAGAAACCATTAAACTGATATCATTTTAGGGAGAAAATGTTCTAATAATCAATGATATTTCTAACCATGACATATTTTTTTTTTCACTAATAGGATTTTTAAAATCTTTGGTTGCTTGAATAGTATCAGATTATATTATAGGACACTTTGGAATCCATTTCAATTAATAATTTGGTTATATTTATTAAATCTGGTTTGTTTTCAAGGAACTTAGACTTTTGGATATAGGTAAAGTTTTATGACCTTGGTCAACTATCTAAACAGGAGAGGCTTCATTGTAGCGTCCATGGCCACGGACCGTCGGGTTTACTCACGTCCCGACGCTCGCAGCCATGGATCCGTGAGCGCTGGCCCCCATCTCCTTCCTAGAAGACGCCAGCGCACACTTCCGCTCTGATCTGCTGGGTCCCGTAGGGTGCGCGCACACACACGCTCGTGCCCAGTCTTAAAGGGCCAGCGCGCGCACAAAGGTAGTCGTCATCATTATCAACTGCCACAATTTCCTGGTCTATAAGAAGGCCCCAGGCCTTCTGATCCTTGCCTGAGCATTGTTAGTTTTCCCAGTCTGTCTTGCAAATGGTCCCTTAGTGTTTCACGTTCCAGTTGTTACCTGTGCCTTGTTACCTGTTCCTTTTTCCCATGTTGTGCCTTTAGTATTGAGTCTGCCACGTCCTGTGTCATCTGCCATGTCCGGAGGAATCCGTCACGTCCTGTGTCATCTGCCACGTCCAGAGGAATCTGCCACGTCCGGAGGAATCCGCCACATCTGGCGCAACCTGCGGCTCCTGTGTCATCTGCCACGTTTGACGTTATCTGCTGTACCCATCTCCATCAGTGCCAGAGCTGCGGCCACCGTCTGGACTATCCAGGTACCCTTGTGCGGGACATTGTATTGCTGGGGTTTCCTGTTGTTTGGCAAGCTGCCTCCCCGCTACGGCGGTACGGCCTAGTGGGTCCACTAACACGCTACATGACAGTACGCTCAGGTCATGGACCCCGTTAGTCAACCTGAGACTTTGACGACACAAGCCATGCTGGCTGAGATGGAGGATCTCCAGTCACGACAAGACCAACTCCTCCTGTTGGTGAACGCCATTGCCCATCGGCTGCTTGCTCTAACCAGAGTCGTCACCGCACCCATTCCTACTGATCCTCCTGCTACACTTCCTGTCTGTACTGGTACCAATCCCCTGTGTTTCTTTCCGCTACCTCCACGCTATGACGGAGACCCGAGGACCTACAGGGGATTTTTGAATCAGTGCCTGATCCACTTCAGACTACATGCTACGTCCTTCTCTTCGGATGACGTCAGGATCGCCTTCATCATCTCTCTCCTTACTGGCAAAGCCCTGGCATGGGCTAACCCTCTGTGGGAACATCAGGGACAAGAGACCCGTAACTTGCAGTGCTTCTTACAGACCTTCCGCTCGATCTTTGAGGAACCTGGAAGAGTTTCTTCAGCTGCTGCATCCTTGCTGACCCTACACCAGGGAGACCTCTCCATGGGCGAGTAAGGCCATTCAGTTCCGTATCCTGGCAGCTGAATTGACCTGGAACAACGAGGCTTTGGTGGCCACATTCTGGCAGGGACTGTCTTCAGCGATCAAGGACGAGCTGGCTGCTCGCGATCTGCCATCTACCCTGGACGATCGCGAGAGGTTCTCTGGGAGAGAGAGCTTCCTAGGCTGGATTCTACTTTCCAGCAATCCTCCTCAGTCGTCCAACCAGAGGATCCAATGCAGAGTAACTATGTCAGATTGTCTACTGAAGAGAAACAACGCAGACGCACTTCTGGACTTTGTTTGTATTGCGGCCGCGGAGGCCATATTGTGCGTCTGTGTCCCCAGAGGCCAGAAAGACCCCATTGCCTAGGACTGATTGGAGAGACAACCCTAGATGAAACAATACCTAATAAAGCATTCAGTTCCAAGCTGACTATTCCTGTGACCCTAGTATCCGGCGAGAGGACGTATCAAGTTTCTGCCTATCTTGACTCTGGTTCTGCGGCATTTCATCCAGAGAGAGCTTGTGGATCATCTTCAGCTGCCCACTGTCCCCCTAGAGACGTCTTTGGCTGTTGCCTCAGTTAATGGACTACCTCTACCTGATCACATCGTTTCTAAAACCAAGCCGTTGAAGCTCCAGGTTGGAGTCCTTCATTTTGAATTAATTTATTTCCTTGTTTTGGCCAAGGCCATCAATCCTGTTCTGCTGGGCCTGCCTTGGCTACATGCCCCAGTCCTGGATTGGAATTCTGGAGAGGTTCTCCAATGGGGCTCCAAGTGCCATGGTCGTTGTCTGTTGCAGATCCATCCTGTCAAGCCTCCTCTGCCTCAGTCATTGGCGGTACTGCCTCCACAGTTTGCTCAAAATGCAGATGTTTTCAGCAAAAGGGAGGCTGAGACACTGCCTCGTCATCGGACTTATGACTGCCCCATTGAACTGGTTCCTAATGCCTCTCTCGACCGTGGCCGAGTATATCCTCTCTCCTTGCCTGAGTCTCTATCCATGTCGGCCTATATCAAGGAGAATCTGGAGAGGGGTTTCATACGAAAGTCTCCCTCCCCGGCCGGGGCTGGATTCTTCTTCGTTAAAAAGGACGGATCCCTTCGACCATGCATTGACTACCGTGGTCGCAACCAGATCACGGTTAAGAACAAATACCCGATGCCACTTATATCTGAGCTGTTTGATCGCATACGCGGAGCCAACATTTTTTCTAAGCTAGACCTGCGTGGGGCTTATAATCTAGTCTGGATTCGCCGGGGTCATGAATGGAAGACGGCATTTAACACCCGGGACGGGCACTACGAATACCTAGTAACGCTCCCGCAGTGTTTCAAGAGTTCATTAATGATATCTTCCAAGATCTCCTCTATGTCTGTGTTGTTGTTTATCTCGATGATATTTTGATTTTCTCCCCAGATCCAACCACTCATCGGAGGCATGTCCGTCAGGTTCTACTGCGATTAAGGGAGAATCATTTATACGCCAAGCTGGAGAAGTGCGTCTTTGAGAAGAGTTCTCTGCCCTTCCTGGGCTACATCATCTCGGATTAGGGTCTTAAGATGGATCCTGAGAAAGTGAGATCTGTCCTGGAGTGACCACGTCCTCAAGGCTTAAGGGCCATACAGCGGTTCCTGGGATTCGCCAATTTCTACCGGCAGTTTATTCCTAACTTCTCTTCTCTGATGGCTCCCATCTCTACCCTTACCAAGAAGGGTGTGAACGCCAAGGTGTGGACTCCAGAGGCAGAGTCTGCATTCATTAGCCTCAAGAAAGCCTTCACTTCAGCTTTGAAGCTCCATCATCCTGACGTATCTCGGCTGTTCTCACTGGAAGTGGACGCTTCCTCTGTTGGTGCAGGTGCACTTCTGTTCCAGAGGAGCTCCAAAGGAAAGGCGGTAGTATGTGGCTACTACTCAAGACTTTTTTCTTCTGCTGAGCGCAATTACTCTATTGGAGATCGGGAGCTACCGGCCATCAAATTGTCTCTG
Organism: Rhinoderma darwinii; assembly: GCF_050947455.1. NCBI lineage: Eukaryota > Metazoa > Chordata > Amphibia > Anura > Rhinodermatidae > Rhinoderma > Rhinoderma darwinii. The sequence continues at coordinate 98,780,708 of NC_134695.1, forward strand.
GAAGAGTGGAGACATCTTCTAGAGGGCGCTGCTCACCCCATCCTGATCTTCACCGACCAATGCAATGTCACTGCTAATCCTCTGCAGGTTAGAGACATCCCTCCGGGGAGGACTTTTGTTCGGTTGGCAGACAGGAGAAGAATTCTCCGCTGGGGACACAGTTCTAAACTGGCTGGGCACGCTGGTGTCCGTAAAACCCGAGACCTGATTGTTCGTCACTTCTGGTGGCCCACGCTACCTAAAGATGTTCTGGACTTTGTCTCTTCTTGCACGGTGTGTGCCACTAACAAAGTTACTTCCTCCAAGCCTGCCGGCCTGCTTCAACATCTGCCTGTACCCAATGCCCCCTGGCAGCACATTGCGATGGACTTCGTCACAGACCTTCCCCCTTCTGCAAGATGCAACACTGTCTGGGTGGTGGTGGACCGGTTCTCTAAGATGGCACATTTTATCCCGCTGACCGGCCTACCTTCTGCTCCTACACATCTTCCGCTTGCATGGCTTGCCTCTTCACATCGTGTCAGATCGGGGGGTTCAGTTTACTTCAAAGTTCTGGAGAGCCCTCTGTAAACTCCTGGATGTGAGATTGGACTTTTCCTCAGCTTATCACCCCCAGTCCAATGGGAAAGTTGAGAGGATCAACCAGATCATGGCGAATTATCTCCGCCACTTCATCTCTTCACAGCACGATAACTGGGTACAGCTTATTCCATGGGCCGAGTTCTCATACAACAACCACACAAGTGTGTCCACCATTTCCACTCCATTTCACATTGTGTACAGTCAACATCCTAGAGTCCCTCTTCCAGTTGTCGACCACATCTCAAGTACCCACTGCTGACTCTGCTTATGGGGACTTTTTGCAAATCTGGCAACAAACCCGATCCTCTATTTTACTGGCAGTCGATCGCATGAAGCGAATAGCAGATACTAGGAGAAGGGAGCTACCTCAGTATCTTCCGGGCACTAAAGTCTGGCTGTCCTCTAGGAACATTCGCTTGAAGGTGCCTTCATACAAGTTTGCTCACAAGTTCCTTGGTCCTTTCGAGATTCTGCAACAGATAAACCCTGTCTCCTATAAGCTGCGGCTGCCTCCTACCCTCAGAATCCCCAACTCCTTTCATGTGTCCCTCCTGAAGCCAGTGGTCCTGAACCGCTACAGCAAGACTTCTAGTTCCACAGTTGCTCCCAGCGGTTCTTCTGATATATTCGAGGTGAGGGAGATGAGGGTAGGAGGAAGGACTTTCTATTTAGTGGACTGGAGAGGGTTTGGTCCTGAGGAGAGGTCCTGGGAGCCAGAAGAGAACCTCAGTGCCCCGCGCTTATTAAGAAATTCCTCTCTCGCTCTGTCCCCAAGAAGAGGGGGCATAAGAGGGGGGATACTGTAGCGTCCATGGCCGCGGGCCGTTGGGATTACTCACCTCCCGACGCCCGCAGCCATGGATTCGTGAGTGCTGGTCCCCATCTCCTTCCTAGGAGATGCTCTGGTCTGCTGTGTCCCGTAGGGTTCGCGCGCACACTCATGCCGGTCTTAAAGGGCCAGCGCGCGCACAAAGGAAGTCGACATCATTATCAACTGCCACTATTTCTTAGACTATAATAAGGTCCAAGGTCTTCTGATCCTTGCCTGAGTGTTGTTAGTTTTCCCAGTCTGTCCTGCAAATGATCCCTTAGTGTTTCCCGTTCCAGTTGTTACCCGTGCCTTATTACTTGTTCCTGTTTCCCGTGCTGTGCCTTTAGTATTGTGTCTGCCACGTCCTGTGTCATCTGCCACGTCCAGAGGAATATGCCACGTCCTGTGTCATCTGCCATGTCCGGAGGAATCCGTCACGTCCTCTGTCATCTGCCACGTCCGGAGGAATCTGCCATGTCCGGAGGAATCCACCACGTCTGGCGCAACCTGCGGCTCCTGTGTCATCCGCCATGTTTGGCGTTGTCTGCTGCACCCATCTCCATCAGTGCCAGAGCTGCGGCCACCGTCTGGACTATCCAGGTACCCTTGTGCGGGACATTGTATTGCTGGGGTTTCCTGTTGTTTGGCCAGCTGCCTCCCCGCTATGGCGGGACAGCCTAGTGGGTCCACTAACCCGCTACGTGACATTCATCTTTAGCATAACATACATTAGAATCTGAAAAGATTTTTTTCAATAGAAATATTCAAGTTAAGGTAAGTCTAAAAACTAGACTAGGCATGACCAGGTGAGACTAAACTTGACTAGACTAATAAACTAGACCACACCACATCATACTTAATGCTTTTTAGTCTAGTGGTCCATTCATTATTTTGCCCTTGCAATGGTGCTCTTTGGTCATAGTCCCGCTCAACTTCGCAAACCCAGAGAAAGTCTGTTGCCAAAATAGTATGTATCTCCTTTGTTATTAAAACCGCATTAATAATTCAGTATTAATTATTTTTTAACTAGTGATCCAGGTTGGCAGAAAATTATAATAGGTAGAAATCAGGAGACCACTAGGAGAACATGTTTCCCAAGAGGTATGATGTATCCCACAAGGGTTCTCCTACAGTATGGCCCATGATTCCTAATGGTGGAACAAGACAAAATAAAGTAGAAAGTGGAGCAGACTAATGAACTATAAGGATGATGTCATGGACCACCAGGTCACGCAAATAGTAGTAATTAAGCCACCTACCAACAGCTCCTAACTACATGGGGCTGTGGGCCATTCAATTATCAGGCAACTAACAATCATTTATTAGAAGGAAACAGGCTACTCGAAGCTTTGAATTCAGGCTACCAACACAAATGTATCTCTTATCTCAACATATCCTGAGATGTGTGGCGCGAGATGACCAGCTTTGCAAAAACCATGATTTTGCGATACTCTGTCACGGGATGTCTATGTTATCATTATCTATGTGTGGCAACCTAGTGGTTGTGATGGGAATTGCAGAAAGTAACTTATTTCATGATAAATTGGAGTCCTTAATAAAATTCAAGCAAGGGTAAGGGTGGACACTTCTGTAGTCCTTCATAGACAAGTACCCACAAGAAGTTGTTATGGTTGTATAAGACAGAGGAGTAGCCGGGGACGCTATTGGGACATATTTTCTGGGTGCTAAATGCCAGGGGAGCTGCCAACAAGAAAGTTTGCCCTGGCCAGGATATTTAGATACAATCACAGGGGCAGCAAACGGAACCTTTACCTTGAGTGGAAAAAAAACATAGCTATGGCTTTGGTATAATTCACCAGAAAAAACACGCCACTCTTGTCTGGTATTACAACTCAGACCCATGCCTTGAGTGCATAACCGCACATAGCCCATGGACAAAAGTGGCTCTGTTTTTGGAAAAAATAAAGGCATTTTTTTAAGATCTAGAACACCACCTTTACACATAACCAGGTATCCATCACTGTGGCCCAAAGTATTGGATTGTTTGAACATTTTACAGTCCTATTATGAGAATGAATCTAGCGGTGGTCAGTCATAAAATACTTGTGGTTGCACTTTTATATGGGATTAATTAAGCTTTCATTGGAAGAAACCACAGGTGGATCATATGTACTCAAAATATGTGAATGAGTCCTCATATATCATCATCAACAACAGAAATTTATAAATCATGAACTTACACTAGTACCATAGATGATATTGGGTCAAATGTAGCAAAAATCGAACTAACACATTGCTGCCAGAGTTTTTCCTTTATGGAAATATAACAAGCAGTTTACACTGGAACCCCAGAGAGTCGAACCAGCAAATCATATCAGCAGGAGACTCCGCACATAGAGAAAAGTTCCAATAACAACGCTGAACTTTACATTAATTTTAACCAGGCAATTTTAAACGAATGATAACATGCCTTGAAAAAGCTTTTAGCAAAAGTTTAAAGGTCTTTAATAATCCCACGTTAACACCTCCTTTTGTTTGAAAAATACAATTTGTTTATGCTTCACCTCCTTACAAATGTTCTGCAACCTGCAGAATGGATAATGTGACAAGCAGGTAACAACAGTTTCCTATTTCTTATTGTTTGAATGCCTACATAAATTTTGCCACAAAAAAAGTTATTTTAAATTAAAGCGCTATGTCCGCTAGGGTACACCATTGTGCTCTGTATGATGTTCCAAAGATTTAGAAGAAACTGTTGGACACAATGGCACAATTTCTATCTGGCAAATCAAATTTTTCTAAGACAATCATACAGAAGTAGACAGGATCATTAAAACAAGCTTTAAGACTGATGCCATAGAAGGTTAAAATAGCATCGTCAGCGCAATATCTCCTCATATTTGCATTTATTTTTGATAAAAATAAGGCAGAGATGGAAATTGTAAGGCTTAAAAGTGTGGTCTAATCATGATATTCCTCTTTCTAAATTGAAGGCAACCCTGCAGTCAGCTGATCGCCCGGGGTCAGGCTTCAAAGACCCCCATAGTTGGCTGTTAAACCCCATGATAAGCTGTTAGGGTAAGCTGTAGTATTACATGCTGGCCACTCAAATGAATGGCTGAACATGTAATACATGGATGGGATGGTTTTGCGAAAGCAGCTCTATATTAGCAGCTCTCTGCTCTGGGTAATAGAGGGGGTCTAGATCAGGGGACCATCTTCCGTGATGTTGATATAAACTAAATGGGCATGTGGCTAGGGGTTGCGTTATCAACTGTTACCAGTATGAAAATTAAAGGGGTATTCCATAAATGTGGGTCCCTGCACCTATCTCGAGAATGATGATCACGCTTTCTCAGCGGTTTTCCGTAAATTCCATTGGAATTAATAGAGAGTGAAACTTAGTGACCTCTCTATTCAATACCTGCCTATATGAAACGCGCAACAGTCACCTTACTAAGTAGGGCAGGTGTAAGGTGACCACAGATGACAGCCCATGAATATGCCATAAACGTCTATGGTGGGAATGCCCCTTTATGCTGTCAATTTTGACAAATATAGTTGCTAAGAATACACAACCATACACTTTCCTAGCAATCAGTTTGCCCAGGTCTTTGAATCAATGATGCATTGGCACTGAGCTGATGGCAGAGAAGGTCCAAGAAGGCTTGGTGGTATAAAAACGACACCGTACTTCTAAATCGCATAGTGCTACAGATGTAGCCATCTTTAACTTGACTCTGATAACTTGCTGCAGCGTGATATCACACAACAAAAGCCATTGAAAAGCCATTGAAAAAGTCAAGGTAAGAGATCTAGCCATTGTTTATTTAATGTGTTAAAAGTCAAGGTAAAAACGGCTACATCTGTACCATATTATTCAGCCTTTTGTATGGATATAAACATGGATACGCCATAAATGCCTAAGTAATATGGGATGAGCAAGGTAAAATGTCATCAGTTTCTGCAGGTTAAAGCAGAAGCATGATATTTGTCCCATATTATTAGGTAAGGTCATAGGAGACTTTTCCATTTTTGACACCTGTGGCAATTTCTATATAAATGCAGATACCCAACTGAGTTGCGATATTGATAGTCAATCTCTGTAGCCAAAGTACCTTGAAAAATGTTCTTTAGATGACAAAAATGCAAAGGTCTTTGGGAAATAACAGAAAATATCCTCATAGCCAAATAATCCATTGCATACAATGCACTGAACATTGAATTTACAGGATTAAATCATTGTTTTTAGCATTTATTGCTAAAGTTGATGGAAATATTATCTGAATAGGAATATAGAAATAAAATAAACATATGGAACTAGTAGCTCTTTAAACCCTCCTTTAGTGCAGACTGAGTTTTGTCAAGGTCTTATTATTTAATGTTTTTATGGCATTATCTCTTGTACGGAGGTTATTCTCTCATGTCTGTAATTTGATTTATATTGACAATTTCATAGGCAAGCTTCTCTGTCTAGTAACAGAGTTCAAATAAAACTAAAATACAATCCTTTGTTGCCCGTCTTATAGCTAAAATTCATTTTGCGTAAAATGCAATTATTAAACTTGACACAGTTAGACATCATGTTAAGCGGAAAAAGAAAATACTTTAGAATGGCAAATTAGATACATTGATCAAAGTGCAAGTTATCTTAAGGGCAAACACAGGGTTTTAAAGGAAGGTTTCAAGCATATTGGTGCCTACGGTGGAGGTGCCAAAACGCCCAGGAATTTAAGTGTAACTGGTGTCACTGAATGGTATGGTGATGGGGTTAATGGAATAGGTTTCGGACAGGAAAGGGTACCTAGAATTTAATTTAATTTGCTCTTACTTGGTCCACCATTGTTTATGGGGTTTAGCCTTGTTCTTATTATTTGCAGCATCCCTGCTTCCCCCCTCACAGACGTAGAGTTACATAACAAAATTCTATGCAAAACAATTGGAGCAGTGGAAAAACATCACCTGCTCAGATGAATCCAGATCTCTTTTGAAACCATGCTGATGAAGGGGTCAAAGTCTGTGCATGAATCGATGAACCCAACCCGTCAGGTGTAAAGAGATCAGGCAGGTGGAGTAATGGTGTGGGGAACATTTTCTTGGCACACCCTGGGTCCACTGATATCTGTGGATGGATATTTGAACAGTAAGACTAACCTAAGCATTGTGGCCAACCAAGTTCATCCCTTCATGCAGCTGTTTACCCTATTGCAGAAGGACACTTTAGCGGCAACTGCGAGAAGGTTTCCTGTCCGCATGAGCCAAAATTGCTGCGGAACGATTATCAACACCAAGTGGAATCTATGACACGATGAATTGCTGTGTTTATGAAGGCCAAAGTTGGTCCAAAGTGCTACTAGATGGGTGTGGCAATTAAGTGTATATATACAGTATATATTATTTTTGGAGATGGAAAGCAGCACAGTAATAGGAATGTTGTTTTTATGTGCTGGACACCTACAGAACCTCAACTGGGTAGAGTTTAAAGTTAAGATTACATGGCGACATTTGGTCATACAAGCATACTCAATGTTTCAATAAGTTCACAAGGTCATCTGTGATATTGCTTCTAATAAAAAAAAAACATGAGGTTGCATTGCGGTAATCCCACAATTTTACCATAAATTGTGCCTGACCAAATGTCGCCATGTAGCCCTTGTCTAAAGACACTTGACAAAAAATTTTCTACTCCATGAGTCACCTAAGTTTCCCCCTGGAATGGAAGCTTGTCTTTTTCATTGAGATGAATTAGAAAGTGGTGAGTGAAAGAATTTTTTTGCAACTACCACTCATTTTAATGCTCATCAACCACATATCTGCAGCCTGCCTTTTATCCAGCAGTGGCGGGTCCTACAACCAGCCCTTTCTTAGAATCAGTGGCGGTCTCGATAACTAGATGTTCTATGGAAATATCCTAAAACAATTTGGTGATGTGTATGATAGTATTACTCAAGTAAAAGACATAGTAGATATTAGTCAACACCAGCTTCCTTGTGTAGGAGACCATAATATCTCAGACATGTCCAAAGTGGCTGAATAGAATATTAAAACACTTCACTCAAAAGGGGAACCCTTTATGTTATATAGGAGGAATGTTTTTTATTTTTTTTGCAAAATAAATAAATAAATAAATAAATAATATAATAATATTTTTTAGTTGATGTTTATTTTCATAGTGGCAAAAAGCGAGCTAGGATATCATTTTGGCTTAGCCGCATACCAGTCCTACCTGATAATAAAGTGGTAAATGAATAATGCAGTGTTACGCGGATCATTCCACAAATGTAACAATTCTAGAGTAAAGTCTAGCTGGCTGATACACTCTCAGCAGCCGGATTACTTTTTAAGAAATTTGAAAGTGCACAAATCATTTCCGGCACTCATGCATCACAGTACATCCCTAAAAGAGTCCTCTGTGCAACAATAATTCAGATTGCATATGTCAAATTTGTTGTGTCCAGCAAAGCTGAACAAAACTGTGTCAGAAACAATCTTGGGGAGAACAATTATTCCTATTTCTAAATACTGCACATCATTTCTTGTGTTACAGAGTGGAGGGAAATGCTAGCATGTGTAACAGGTACTGCTCATGAATTATTCACAGTCTGCAGAAAGAAATGGATTACAAATAAAGAATGAATTTTCCCTTTTCCATGCAGAGAAGACTTCTAAAACATATTCATTAGGAGACACTTCTTACTTATATTACTAAACTAAAAAGGTTCAAGTGCCTGAATCCAAATCCAGATTTAGTCTTTAAATAAATAAATGCCCAAAATGTAATATTCGGTTGGCAGATCATGATAAAGTCACATTTTTAAAGCAGAACTTGGCTCTATGTGAACGCAATGGGGCAGATTTATACATACTCCAGTCTTAGTATAGAGTTTCATATGCCAGTGTTTCATACCCATTCTTAGTATAAAGCCCTCGTGGGGTCGTATCTTTTGCTGTCCATGGGCCAGAAATAAAAATTTCCGACAGCTTCCCTATGATTTATGCCAGTTTCTGGTGTAAATTATAGTAAATGTGTTGGGCCGTGGGCGGCCCCATCTCTTCTGCTAAGCCCCACCTATATATGCTAAAGTTCCATGAGCGGTTTAAACGCATCAAAAGTCAGAATTTTTTTGTGCAAATTGCGACCTTTGATCATTTTCAACTTTTCTACTCTTCTACTGAACTGAGGTAGAACATTTGAGAAATTCCCCCAGTGTCTATATTGAAGTAAAACATGGAAAAATATGTTCTTTAGATAGTAACTTCCAATATTCTGGGAGATTCACATTCAATGGATTATTGGAAATTGTCCACTTTTGGAAGCATCTGTTGTCGTCCAACCTACCTTTCTCCAATGCTGCCTATCTTCCTAACCTAAAATATCAAAAAGGCCTTTGGCTAAATGGATCGACCTCCAATAAGTGTGAACACCAGCTACTACTATTCCCATACTCCCTGGATCCTTAAAATATTTTGTTCCTCCCAAACTCTTGTAGGCAAGCAAACATGACCAAAGGTCACCAGATGTTTCCAGCCTGTTTCGGATTCACACCAACAACGACATCGGTAACTCCATGAAAAACATGTAATCTCATGATTATATTATAAATCAATATCCAGTCAATACTAGGGATTTAAACTCTCAATCTCACAATACTAAATATTTTGTTACGCATAGAGCAAGACTTCATGTAGTATGATGGCTCATGTTTGGACTACGCTACAATGGGTCTGCAGGCATCTCAGCTTCATGGGTCAGACAAATGTCTACATGATCAAAAAGGTAGAGGGCTCAATATTTAATATAGAATCCACCAATCAAGTGAAGTTCTGATGCTGCTGGGCCCTAAATATAATCAGTAGGAACGATAGGAGCGTTAAAGGTAACCTGTCACATTGACTATGCCGTCCTATTGACAGGAAGCATTTAATGGAGTCGGAGGAACTGAGCAGATTGACATATAGGTTTGGGAAAAATATTTAATATAACTTGCAATTTGTTGATCAAAATCCCTGCACATTCTGTGCTTAGGAGTCCAGTAGGCGAATCTACTCAGTGATTGACAGCTATCTCTGTATAAATACTCATTGGAGGAAAAGATAGCTGTCGGTTATTGAGTGAGACCAACCACTGGACTGCTAAGATCAGAATGATCAGAGATCTAGATCAATAAATCACAAGTTATACTGAATCAGCTGTTTTGACGGGGCCACAGCGTTTGATTCACAGGAATTGCAGCCTTCTTCTCCCATAGATGTGAATGGAAGAAGGCTGCAATACCTGTGAATCGCCGCTACATCCGTGTCAATGATTCACAGTGAGCAAGAAGAAATGAAGGGGAAGCGCGAGCGCTGCACCCCCTTCAAAACAGCTGATCGGCGGGGGTCCTGGAAGTCAGACACCGATCCATCAGCTATTGATGGCCTATCCTGAGGATAGGCCACCAATTTTTAGTAACTGGATAACCCATTAAGTGTAAGACTCCAAGTGGTAGGTGTTTTAATACTCACATAGCAAGATCTAAAAATCACAGTAATTGTCCCATTCCACACAATGATGAGTAATAGAAGGCTCCAATTCAGGCCATTTTACCGATACAAGCTAGGGGAATTTTGAAGAGACATTTACATAAACCATGGCCGATTCAATTTATTATGTTAATTTTATGAATTTACACCTTCGAAAAAGGATCAGGTTTTCTCTTACCTAGTCAATACCCCATGAACCCGCTAGATAGGCACTGTTCAGCGCATGTGCAGATACAGGAGATACTGTTTCCGGTATCTGCGCATGCACCGAATGCATTTAGCCCCAGTGCAGAAGAAGAAGCATTCAGGAAGGCAATCACGTGAGTAAATCACATGACCGCTGCCATCTTAAATTACATGACTCCCTCCATCTTGAGAGCAATGGCGGTCATGTGAGTAAATCACACAACTGTCATCTTCTTAAATCACATGACCGCTGCAATCTTGCGAGCTGGATCGGCTCTGTTCAGCACATGTGCAGATACAGGAGATCCTGTTTCTGGTATCTGCTCAGGCACTGAATATGTTCAGGTCCGGCGCAGAAAAACAAGCATTCAGGGAGGCAATCATGTGAGTAAATAACATAAAAGCCACCATCTTAAATCACATGATTGCTGCAATCTTGAGAGCAATGCACTGTTTACAGACAGAGCAGATCCAGTGGGAGCATGGGGCCTTGAACATAAACACAGTGGTAAGCAATAGGGGTAGTTTACAGAGCTATCAGGGGAATTTTGATTTGCCCAAATTTATTTGATAAAATCGGCCCCAAAATGAGTTTCGGGATATTGGCTCATCTCTATCTAGGAGTATTTCATTCGTATACAGGGTCTGAATAGCCTAATAATAAATTACTAGAGGGTCACCTGGTGGGCTCATGTTCCGACACAATAGCAGACCCCAAAGGGTCAGCAGAAGACATCCCTATTTAGAGCAGATCTTGGAGACAATCAGCCATTAGGGTCTATTTCCTAAGGGTGATTCACAAATAACCTTTTAGACCTTATTAATGATATGTCCTACAAGTACAATGAAGACAGCAAAGATTACAATGTAACTAAAAGTGGACGTTCACATGTTCTGTATAGATGGAGGGTGGACCCTCAGAATAATTCCTCTGGTGGGCCAAAGAATCCCCAGTCTGATCTTGTCTATGTAGAACTATTATTTAGTCTAAACCGGATCTCATGCTTATTTTATGGAGACAGAATTAACAAGAATTATTTGTTATTTGAAGCACTAATTTTACATTTTTATAAAAGGTGTCTCATGCAGAGAAAATAATACTGAATTATCATGTGTTCTACAATTCAAATTATTATGGGATGTCTAAAAATACAATGGTGACGTGCGTTACTAAAGAACTGATGGAAACCAAGTTGTTATTCACTTTGCATGATTGATTACTGATGTCAGTCTAAATCTTTGTTACTCTTCCGGCAAATAAAGGTTTTCTTCTGGCTGATCGTGAGATAAAAGCATTATTATTATACCTTACTTCATTATCCAATGTCCAATTTATTCTGCATATGAAAGGGACAGAACCCAACTTATGAATTGTTTTTTTTTAAAAAAAGTCATATCCAGGGCGAGTGGATTAGTAGTACTGTAGATAAGGTTCTGTATTAAGAGAGTTCTACGTTACTATATAATGGATGGAGATCATCCTAAAAGCTTGTAGGTCCATTAAGAGGCGTAGATATAGGGGTGCAGAGATATCAGTTGTACCAAGGCCCCTGTGCCCGAGGAGGCCCAAAAGCCCCTGTGCCGCATATTAAGACATTCATATTATAAATGGCACATGGTATGGTAGGTGTGGGTGGTTCTGTTGCAGATTTTTCATTGTGGCCCAGAACTCATAAGATACACTTCTGGGTTCATTAAAGGGTTTTTCCCATTTGATAGGGATGGTTTTGGAACGTATGTCTAGAAAGGGGGTCTCCTGATCCCCATCCCACCTGGCGAGGCGACCAATGACCACTCCATCCAGATGGAGAATGAAGGAAGGGTTGGCTGTGCATGTGCAAGATTCTCTCCATTTACTTCTATGGGAGCTATGGAAATTGTCAAGCACGCTTACCCGGCTGTTTCTGTAGCTCCCATAGAACAAAATGGAGAGAGCCGCCACCTCTCCATTTATTCCCCACCTGGAACCCTGAGCTTGACTTTAGTGCGGGTCCCAGAGTTGGGATCCGCATTTAACAGACATTTATATCATATCCCATGGACATGCCATACATTTCTTCAATGGGAATACTGATTGAATAAATAGGACAAATCCTATTGTGAATTTTGATCCTACTATTTATATTAATAAGCTTTATACCATTCAATACTCAAATAATATTGCTATACAATGCTGAAATAGTCCCTGGTGGTCTAAGGCAGTGAAGGGATTAATGGAAAAGCAACAGGTGGTTCACAATAGTTAAAGGGGTTGTCCACTTTCTGAAAACTGATGACCTATTCAGTGGATAGGTCATCAGTATACGATCAGTGCGTGCCCGACATCCTGACCCTGCACCGATCCACAACTCCAGCTGCCTCCGTGCACCGGATGTTTGGAACGGAATGCAGTAGTTGGAGCCGGCAGCAGATGGCTCCGACCACTGCATAGAGGCCGTTCGGCAGAACTGCAGCTCCGCTCCTATTCACTTGAATAGGAGCAGAGCTGCAATACTGCAGCTCGGCCGCTATTCTTTGACCGGAGACATCTGCTTCCGGCAACATCATACGGCACCCAGAGTGACGGATCGGTATGGGTTCCGGGGGACAGACCCGCACCGATCATATACTGGTGACCTATCCAGTGGATAGGTCATCAGTTGTCAGAAAGTGGAAAACATGTTTAAGGTTCACATGCTCCAAATTTCGGTTGCTTCTGGGGATCCAGACTTTGGGGCCCCCCTGGGAAGCAGCTGAGCTCAAAGGCCTCTCTGCCAGAGAGAACTTTATTAAAGTTGCATGAGATGTAGATTATACATGCATGCTCTGCTAGTGCCCAAAAATAACATTTGTGACTCTCTTTAACTGCTGTTAATATCATGTTTGGCATGCGATGAATCCCGAAACTTTGAAAACAAAATGCTGTCTTTATTAGATAAGATTTAAAAAGATCAGGTTGTGCCCTTTATTAATTGTTTCTCTTTGATGCATAGTTCCAGGTGAAAGCTTAACGTTATTTTTCGGCTATAATTGTCTGCTGAAGAGTCATGGGTCAAGAACTCCCGACCCCGAAGACAGAATCTATTAATTCATGCACAGCACCGGCTGTTGTGTACTTCAATGTCGTTATCTTTGGATGCAGCGTTTATGAATAATGTTAATCAGCTCTGTATATATCCGGCTTATGTGGTACAACAAATAACAAGGTCTTGTGTGAATACTGCAATCTTTCTGGCTATAAGTATAGTAAAGAAAACATTTAACATCATAAGGAGTTTTTGTCATTTTACTATTAAAAAGTTATAGTTATCAATTATAAATTATATATATATACACTGAACAGCCATAACATTAAAACCACTGACAGGTGAAGTGAATAACATTGGTGATCTGGTTACAATCGCGCCTGTCATGGGGTGGGGTATATTAGGCAGCAAGTGAACAGTCAGTTCTTGAAGTTGATGTGTTGGAAAAATGGGCAAGAGTAAGGATCTGAGCAAGTTTGACAAGGGCCGAATTGTAATAGCTAGACGACTGGGTCAGAGCATCTCCAAAACAGCAGGTCTTGTGGGGTGTTTTCATTATGCAGTGGTCCACGTAAGGACAACCAGTGAACTGACAACAAGGTCATGGGCGCCCAAGGTTCATTAGAGTTTATGGGGAGCGAAGGCTAGATCGTCTGTTCCGATCCCACAGAAAAACTACTGTAGCATAAATTGCTGAAAAAGTTACTGATGGCTATGATAGTGATGTGTCAGAACACAGTGTATTGCAGCTTGCTGGGTTTGGAGCTGTCCAGCCAATGACCAGTCAGACTGACCATGCGAATTCCAGTCTACCACCAAAAGCCCCGAATGGGCGTGTGAGCATTAGAACGGGATCATGAAGCAATGTTAGAAGGTGGCCTGATCTTATGAATCACACTTTCTTTAACAGGTAGACGGCAGGGCATGTGCGGGACTTACCTGAGGAACAGATGGCACCAGGATGCGCTACATGAAGACAAGCTGGAGGAGACAGTGTAATGCTCTGGGCAATGTTCTGCTGGGAAACCTTGGGTCCGGCTATTTATGTGGATGCTACTTTGAAACGTACCAGTTACCTAAACATTGTTGTAGACCAAGTACCACCCTTCATGGCAACGGTATCCTCTAATGCCCCGTGCCACACTGCAAAATTGTTCAGAGATGGTTTGAGGAGCATGACAAAGAGTTCACAGTGTTGACTTGGCATCCAAATTCCCCAGATCTCAATCCGATCGATCATCTGTAGAATGCTGGAAAAAAGTCTGATCCATTGAGACCCCACCTCACAACTTACAGGACTTAAAGGATCTGTTGCTAACATCTTGGTGCTAAATACCCCAGGACAGGTCTATGCCTCAACTGGTCAGAGCTATTTGGTTGGTACAAGGGGGACTTACACAATTAGAGATGAGCGAACCGGGACAACCGAACCCGGTTTCGGTCCGAACATCGGGAAAAGTTCGGTTCGCAGCGAATCCGAACTTCACCGGGTTCGGCCGAACCCGTTTTGACCGAACCCGGTCAAAAATATTATACAAATCGGCAGCCACTTGTCTCTATCAATCACTGATAGAGAAAAGAGGCTGCTGATTAAAAATAAAATAAAAAGCATTTCATACGTACCCAGTCGTTGTCTTGGTGACGAGTCCCTCTTCTTCCTCCAGTCCGACCTTCTTTTCTGACGCGGCAGCCTGTGATTGGCTGCAAAGGCCTCTGCAGCCTGTGATTGGCTGCAGAGGCCGCGGCAGCCTGTGATTGGCAGCAGCGGTCACATGGGCTGTAACGTCATCCAGGAATATCGGGCCGGATGTCGAGAGGGACGCGTCACCAAGGCAACGGCCGGGAGACCGGACTAGAGGAAGCAGAAACTTCTCGGTAAGTATGAACGTCTCTTTTTTTTTACAGGTTACTCTATATTCTGATCGGAATTCACTGTCCAGGGTGCTGAAACAGTTACTGCCGATCAGTTAACTCTTTCAGCACCCTGGACAGTGACTATTTACGGACGTCGCCTAGCAACGCTGCCGTAATGACGGGTTCACACATGTAGCCACCCGTCATTACGGGGCCTCATGCACACGACCGTAAAAACACTCGAAATAGCAGGCCCATAGACTTCTGTTAGCCACGGGTACCTTCCAGTTTTCTCACGGGAAGGGGCCCGTGCCGTTAAAAAGATAGAACATGTTCTATTTTTTTATTTTACGGGCCGTGCTCCTATGCTTTATAATGGGAGCACGGCTCGGAAAATCGACCGGCTGCCCGTGGCCGGCCGTGCTCATCTCCTGAAATACTCTGTGCTGCCTTAAACTCTGTGGACAGGTCAGGATCCTGTTTCTTTTAAATGCTGCTGGGGAACCCGCTCGATCCACTATATAAGGCTGCACTACAGTGCAGCATTTAAAAGAAACAGGATCCTGACCTGTCCAGAGTTTAAGGCAGCACAGAGTATTTCAGGAGATGAGCGTGCATATTCTGTGCTGCTGTGAACTCTGCTCTTACCATTACGTAACTCTCAGTCTGTTACCTCTCCTCCACTCCTGTCCTCAATAACACCTTCACATGATTGGCAAGTCACCACGTAATGGTAAGAGCAGAGTTCACAGCAGCACAGAGTATTTCAGGAGATGAGCGTGCGGATCTTGTGCGGGGTGGTGACTTGGCAATCATGTGAAGGTGTTATTGAGGACAGGAGTGGAGGAGAGGTAACAGACTGAGAGCTACGTAATGGTAAGAGCAGAGTTCACAGCAGCACTGAATCTGCACGCTCATCTCCTGAAATACTCTGTGCTGCTGTGAACTCTGCTCTTACCATTACGTAGCTCAGTCTGTTACCTCTCCTCCACTCCTGTCCTCAATAACACCTTCACATGATTGGCAAGTCACCACCCCTCACAAGATCTGCATGCTAATCTCCTGAAATACTCTGTGCTGCTGTGAACTCTGCTCTTACCATTACGTTGTGACTTGCCAATCATGTGAAGGTGTTATTGAGGGCAGGAGTGGAGGAGAGGTAACAGACTGAGAGCTACGTAATGGTAAGAGCAGAGTACACAGCAGCACTGAATCTGCACGCTCATCTCCTGAAATACTCTGTGCTGCTGTGAACTCTGCTCTTACCATTACGTAGCTCAGTCTGTTACCTCTCCTCCACTCCTGTCCTCAATAACACCTTCACATGATTGGCAAGTCACCACCCCGCACAAGATCCGCACGCTCATCTCCTGAAATACTCTGTGCTGCTGTGAACTCTGCTCTTACCATTACGTGGTGACTTGCCAATCATGTGAAGGTGTTATTAAGGACAGGAGTGGAGGAGAGGTAACAGACTGAGAACTACGTAATGGTAAGAGCAGAGTTCACAGCAGCACTGAATCTGCACGCTCATCTCCTGAAATACTCTGTGCTGCCTTAAACTCTGTGGACAGGTCAGGATCCTGTTTCTTTTAAATGCTGCACTGTAGCGCAGCCTTATATAGTGGATCGAGCGGGTTCCCCAGCAGCATTTAAAAGAAACAGGATCCTCACCTGTCCACAGAGTTTAAGGCAGCACAGAGTATTTCAGGAGAGGAGCGTGTGATTGGCTGCAGAGGCCGCTGCAGCCTGTGATTGGCTGCAGAGGCGGTCACGTGGGATGAAGCGTCATCCCTGGAGGCCGGCCTTCTGACGTCATCCTGACGTGCGTGACCGCCACTACAGCCTGTGATTGGCTGCAGCGGCGACATGGATGAAACGTCATCGCTGGAGGCCGGACAGGAGGAATGTAAGTATGAACGTATTTATTTATTTTTTTATTACATTAAAATTGTATTTTCCGTACGCCGAGCATGGTACTGTCAAGGTTGCTGAAAGAGTTAGTGCAGCCCATTAACTCTTTCAGCACCCTGGACAGTACCATGCTCGGCGCACGGAAATTACAGGTTCGGTCAGTACTAGTTCGGTCCGAATCGAACTTTTTCGTGAAATTCGGCGAACTAGCCGAACCGAACTTTTCATAAGTGCGCTCATCTCTACACACAATATTATCCACATTTTTTTATGTCATGGCTAATCATGTATATTATGTACACAATGTCACAACGCCTCCAAGTGCCAACGATGCGGCCAAACAAAGTGTTTCCTGCCCCTCATCCCCTTACATACATGAAAAGAAGAATTATGAAGTTTACCACTTGACCTCTGGGATAACAGGAGACAGAAGTTAAGGGAGCAATATTTGCTTATTAGTACACTTTCTGACCAACTCTCGCCATTCCCCTCATTTTATTTTCTGTAGGCGGCTTTCAGTGTAAGTGCATTATATATGTTAAAATTGTAGAGCTTTTAAAGTGCCCTAATACAAAAGGGTCCATGATGGTGCCAGTTGTCCTTTATAATCTAAGAAAATTATTTACAAGCAGCATTGATTCTCCCTAATAAAAATGGTTGACAACTGTTGATAATAGATAAATAATAACCATCTATCTATCTATCTATCTATCTATCTATCTATCTATCTATCTATCTATCTATCTATCTATCTATCTATCTATCTATCTCATATCTATCTATCTATCTATCTATCTATCTATCTATCTATCTATCTATCTATCTATCTCATATCTATCATCTATCTATCTATCTATCTATCTATCTATCTATCTATCTATCTATCTATCTATCTATCTATCTATCTATCTCAAAAATAGAGGAAGAGGGGGGAGGGATCCTCCAGCTCACCTGACACTGTAGGTTGTGTCACAGCAGCGCCCGGATCCTCGTGTCGGCACACGGTCTGAAGCAGGGAAAGAAGAGGAGTATTTTGATCCAGCGCTGCGTGGAGTTTAAAATGGAAGCAGATTTCCAAGTTTAATGGTTCTTGATTTAAAAGATAGTCCAGAGGTATAAAGTCCAGGTGTGAGGGTAAGCGGGCGGTGATGTCCTCAGAGCCTACGCGTTTCGGATGCTTCTGCGTCCTTAGTCTTGGCTGTAATGTCTGTTTGAAAAGAGCGCGCTGTCATATTTATATCCTGGTTCCTGCGGTGCAGCTGATTGCTGATTGCGTTCCACTGTTGTTTATTATTTGGAACGCAAGCCGGAAGTGGGAATGGTTTCTACCCGACGTATTATTTTCATTTTTATTTTCATTTACAACTGACTGCTTCGTAAGTTTGTAACTTGAGATATATGGTTATGTAAATTCAATCCTGACTTAATGTATTTTGTATTTTCAGGTGGTGTTACTATGTGGAGTGTAGTATCGATGGCAGGAGGAACGGACCGTCCCGTCATTCCTCACTGCCTCGTAACACGGAATTTCCTACAGTCGATGACAAATATGAGGTTGGTAAGTATTGTATATATATATAAATGAATGTTTATTAGAAATACATAAATGGTTGTTTTACAGTGTCATGTGAATCATAAGATCTTTTTTTGATTTATAAAATGACATATTTCTATTGACTGTAGATTGTTGACTGTTACTTTTTACTGTGGGTGGGCAGTGGTAGTGTGCTGTGTAAGACTGGGTTATGAGGGGGGTATTACCAGTATTCCCTAATGTAGGGGAAAAAGGACAAGGGAAGGCGCTCAATTTTGGACAGTGAGGATGCGGAATCAGGAAAAGAAGAAGTGAGGGAAGGACAACAACTGGAACAAAAATTGTGTATGTTAAAAACATGAAAAATTATTACGAATTACGAAAGGTGGGTTAAGTGGTATAAAAAGTGATGTACATAGCAAATAGCACATGTTATGCATGTACAGACTGTAGATATACGAGAAAAGGAGGTCTTGGAGAGACATAATATTGGCTCATTCTATATACATTAATTTTGTTATTAATTTTTGGTTTAATTCTTGGTCGTGAATGAAAAAAGGCTCAGAAAGATGAAATGTTGCTATTATTTAATCGGTTATTAATATTGAAACATTAAGTCTCTTCTTAGGTTGAGGCCGTCTGGATGTCTGGTTTTTAGTCTATAAATCCAGTATGCCTCCCTAAGGTGGGTTTTGTGTTTAAGGTCGCCTCCCCTTTTGGGGGGATAGATTTTTTCGATAGCATAGCAACGTAAATTTTTAGTGTTACGATTATGTTGTACAGACATTACAGCCAAGACTAAGGACGCAGAAGCATCCGAAACGCGTAGGCTCTGAGGACATCACCGCCCGCTTACCCTCACACCTGGACTTTATACCTCTGGACTATCTTTTAAATCAAGAACCATTAAACTTGGAAATCTGCTTCCATTTTAAACTCCACGCAGCGCTGGATCAAAATACTCCTCTTCTATCTATCTATCTATCTATCTATCTATCTATCTATCTTTCTATCTACCTATCTCATATCTATCTATCTATCTATCTATCTATCTATCTATCTATCTATCTATCTATCTATCTATCTATCTATCTATCTATCTATCTATCTAATATCTATTTATCTAATATCTATCTATCTATCTATCTATCTATCTATCTATCTATCTATCTCATATCTATCTATCTATCTATGTCATATCTATCTATCTATCTATCTAATATCTATCTATCTAATATCTATCTATCTATCTATCTATCTATCTATCTATCTATCTATCTATCTATCTATCTATCTATATCTATCTATCTATCTATATCTATCTATCTATCTATCTATCTATCTATCTATCTATCTATCTATCTATGTCATATCTATCTATCTATCTATCTATCTATCTATCTATCTATCTATCTATCTATCTATCTATCTATATCTATCTATCTATCTATCTATCTATCTATCTATCTATCTATCTATCTGTCATCTATGTCATATCTATCTATCTATCTATCTATCTATCTATCTATCTATCTATCTATCTATCTATCTATCTATCTATCTCTCTATCTCTCTCTCTCTCTCTATCTATCATCTATCTATCTATCTATCTATCTATCTATCTATCTATCTATCTATCTATCTATCTATCTATCTATCTATCTATCTATCTATCTATCATCTATCTTTTACAACAGTTTTATTGGTGCATGAAATTATTGCATTATCTCATCTCCGTTCATCGATACTACACTTTACATCAAGCTCCGTGCTGTCCAGTATTCTAAACAAGTAAAATGCAGTAAGTAGAAAGCAATATTTTCCTTTTACTGGCCTTAATAGCTCCTACTAACAAGAAGTTCTGTCTACTTGCTGATGGTTTCCACTTGGATGCTGGCAGGTATATTTTCTCGAATCACCCCAATCTAAACAAGTTACCTTGATTTTTTACCTCCCCATGTCCAGTCAAATCTACCCCAAAATGCTGACTTATTTTTAATGGTTTATTTTATTGATACAGCCAAGAGATGTCTGGTGAAATGTTATACATTTTAAAGCACAATACTGCAACCTGCTCCCTGTACAGTGTGTATGTGTTTCTCTGCAAATAAATGATTACTTGACAGACTATTTTCATTAGAAAGAAATGGTGTTAGAAGTAAAACAAGCAAGTCAGAAGTAGCCGACTCCAACGCTATTGATGAACGACTAGCTAGTCAAATTAAAAGATGATGAACGAAATTACAAAAAGAGGGTCGGAAAAATAGTCATTGTAAGGCTACATTCACACGAGCGTGACAGATTTACACGTGTAAAAAACGTGCGTAAATCAGTCCATGTGCGTTGCATTTTTACACCAGGGTGCTTTGCATGTGCGTCCGTGTGCTGTCCGTCGTTTTCACGCACCCTTTGACTTCATTGGGTGAATAGGTGCATGAAAACGCACCAATATAGGACCTGCAGTGAGTTTTACGCAATGTACACTCGATGCGCGAAAACTCACCCATGTATGAATAGCCCCATTGAAATCAATGGGTCCGTGTGCTGTGCGTTGTTTCAACGCACAGAACACGGACGAGAATCAGGCTCGTCTGAATGAGCCCTAAATCAGAAACTGCAGGATATAAAATCTCCATTTTATTTTTAAAATTCCTTATACACATTTCCTGTAGACTCTTTGCAATGCCCTGCAGATTTTAACCTCAGATAGTTTGTTTGGGTCTTGTAATCTAATGAACAAGTTATTTCACCTCCAGGACTTGGTCATTTTTCGATTTATTAGCTGAGCTAGTGAATTTCGTACTGAGCTGAAAAAAAAAAAAGCAGAAGCATTGACAATTCCGTGATCTTTATTGAAGTTATATTAGTGCTATCTATCAGCGCCAAGGTACAAAATACATAACCTTTACCAAATCTCGGTATAGACTGTATGAGCCGCTCGCTGCACGCAGTGATTTCTTCTCGTCGTGTCCCGGTGACACATTTTTTTTCAAATTATGGTTTGTAATGATTTTCTCAAAATAAAACCCATTTACTGCCTGACACCAAATGATGTTGTTTAATTAATAGACAAAGATATGAAAAGAGACAGTTTGGCGTTAAGGTCTCACAGAGTGCACAATGTGTTTTTAAAGATTTTATTTTTTAATATAATTTAAATAATATACTTTTCTTTATTTATTTATTTTACTTTGATGCTTTTACCTTTTACGTTAAGGCCTCCAGCACACTTCAGTGATATTCTTCAGTGTGCTATGCATTTTTTTGATAGATAGATAGATAGATAGATAGATAGATAGATAGATAGATAGATAGATAGATAGATAGATAGATAGATAGATAGATAGATAGATAGATAGATAGATAGATAGATAGATAGATAGATAATGATAAGATCATAGTCTGTATAAAACTATTAAGTTCTAAAAAAAAATCAACAATAATGACAATTATGTTATAATGCACAAGTTGCAATTCAATTTTATAGTACGTGTGCTTTACAACGGAGACTATATATTATTTTATTTTTTTTACTAAGGAATGAGTTTAAAGGCAATACTGTAAGCATCTGCTTAACTGAGTGTTAATAATCTCCTGAAGATTTTGGCATGCAACAACTTGTCACACTGATACTCGGCCCTAGAAATATATTTGGTACTTAATGCCAGAGACTCTTAAATATCACAAGTTACAAATATCCTTTGCTGGAAGCAATATGGAAAAGGGAATTGTCGAGTGACCAGATAAAGGTCATGAGTTTTCTACATTGGAAAATGGTCCTCTTTTTGAAAACAAATTTAAATAAAAACTAATAGCAAACCTGTATCGATAGATAGATAGATAGATAGATAGATAGATAGATAGATAGATAGATAGATAGATAGATAGATAGATAGATAGATAGATAGATAGATAGATAGATACATAGATAGATAGATAGATAGATAGATAGATAGATAGATAGATAGATAGATAGATAGATAGATAGATAGATAGATAGATAGATGATAGATAGATAGATAGATAGATAGATAGATAGATAGATAGATAGATAGATAGATAGATAGATAGATAGATAGATAGATAGATGGATGGATGGATGGATGGATGGATAGATAGATAGATATGAGATAGATAGATAGATCGATCGATAGATAGATAGATAGATAGATAGATAGATAGATAGATAGATAGATAGATAGATAGATAGATAGATAGATAGATAGATAGATAGATAGATAGATGATCGGACATTATACTTATGAAGCAAAAATGTGAAAAATGAATCTCAATCTCAATAAAATCTCCGGAAGGGTCTTCAAGAGAAGTGATAACTGGATGAAGAGATAGTTGCAGGAGAAAAATGTGGATCATTCCAGGGGCGCTGCTGTGTGGTGGAAATGATAAGAGCGAAATCCAGAGATATTAGTAAGTTCAATGTAATTGAATGAGTGGCTACGCGTTTCAACGATGGACAATCGTCTTCCTCAGGCCATGTACACATTACAAAGGACATAGCTTATATAGCATCTAGGTTCAATTTACCATGAGTGAAAAAACCGCCAAATCTGTAAAGGTCAAGGTGCGATCGTGACGTAACTCCCGTTTTTTTTTCCCTTATTCCCACCGCGAGGCAGTGAGTACATATTATATTTAGTATACAAGCCAAATAGTTAAATATAAAGAAACAGTTATACAAAGAAACAGTTATACAAACAAAGGGGCAAAAAATGAAAAACAGCGATAATAAATATATGGCTAAATGAAATATTCACAAACGTCTCAGTGTCATTAATATACGGATATAAAAACATACATTAGTCGGTTAACATAGTATGGTAAGACCAATAGGATGAGTATATGAAATAGTAAGAAATCATTTGGGCATAGGGTTACAGTAGAAGCCAATGTGTTGCTGGGTTACAGTAAGAGACGCCGGGACGCGGTTTCGTTACCAGGGCAACCGAGCAGAGAACGAAGTGACAGAACCAATGGAGGGATCTGCGCTCGCTATAGGTAAGTTATTAAAAGCTTAAAAAAGGTTAAAATATGTATTGTTAGATTAGAGAATGTACATAAATACTGTATTCATCTTAAACAATCTTTTGTAGCTACAAGAATAAAACAAAAGTAAAACAAAAGTAAGAGAATTGGAACTTACACAATTCTCAAAACTGAACAGTCCTATTTTGAGTGGAAATACACAGTGTATTTTTAGCTCTAGTGTGTGATTCTATGAGAAGAATATTAAATTTTAAATTTTAAACTAATAGTTTTGAACAAGGTTAAAATTTGCAATTATATTGCTAGGTTGACAGTGTCGGACAACGGGACCAGAGGATCTAAAGACGGACGGGAATAAGACGGGCAGAGCATGCTGCAGGTGAGTGGATGATAAAACAATTATATATAACTTATTATTAATAAGTTATATATAATTGTTTTATCATATATAATATTCTTCTCATAGAATCACACACTAGAGCTAAAAATACACTGTGTATTTCCATTTAGCCATGTATTTATATATTTATTATCGCTGTTTTTCATTTTTTGCCCCTTTGTTTGTATAACTGTTTCTTTGTATAACTGTTTCTTTATATTTAACTATTTGGCTTGTATACTAAATATAATATGTACTCACTGCCTCGCGGTGGGAATAAGGGGAAAAAAACCGGGAGTTACGTCACGATCGCACCTTGACCTTTACAGATTTGGCGGTTTTTTCACTCATGGTAAATTGAACCTAGATGCTATATAAGCTATGTCCTTTGTAATGTGTACATGGCCTGAGGAAGACGATTGTCCATCGTTGAAACGCGTAGCCACTCATTCAATTAAATTGAACTTACTAATATCTCTGGATTTCGCTCTTATCATTTCCACCACACAGCAGCGCCCCTGGAATGATCCACATTTTTCTCCTGCAACTATCTATACTCAAGCGGTCCCATCTGGTTACCGACTCGGATCTGGCAGCAGCACTGTGGTTTCTATTATACATGCCCTAAAAACGTCGTATCCAGGTGAGCACATTTCTCGCTCTATTGTCTCACCCGTACCAACTGATCTGCACAAGGTGGCGCCGTGTTTTTTTCTCTTTATCAACTGGATGAAGAGGGAAATATGGTTAGGAGGACTGTCTGCTCCTATAGTGTAAATCTGGCTTTGTCCATGGTGCTGAATAGAGATGTAGTCAATGACAATGGGATACCCACTATCAGGATTGTAAAATAACAAAGCTTTCTGCAATAGGTAATTATTAATTGTTAGGCTCTGTTCACATCTAGGTTGCAGAGAACAAACAGGTCCATGACCACGGCCGTCGAGGGGTAAGTCAAAACGACAGGCCGTGGCCATAGACGTTACAGTGGGTAGGCTATATTGTGTGATGTCAGTGGGTGAGTAGGCTATATTGTGTGATGTCAGTGGGTGGGTAGGCAATATTGTGTGATGTCAGTGGGTGGGTAGGCTATATTGTGTGATGTCATTGGGTTTGTAGGCTATATTGTGTGATGTCACTGGGAGGGTCTGCTCTAGCCTTCAGCAACTGAACAGGCTTTTCTTATTAGGAGGTCATTAACTTCCGATGTCCCATTGGCCAATGGTATCTTTAAATATTTGGTGTTCATTTGTTTACCAGCCACTCTCCAGACAAAGCTTTTCTAAACGAAACGTGAGTCGGGTGTTTCTGTATATATATATATATATATATATATATATATATATATATATATATATATATATATATGTATATAAACTACCGTTCAAAAGTTTAGGGTCACTTAGAAATTTCCTTATTTTTGCAAGAAAAGCACAGTTTTTTTCAATGAAGATAACATTAAATTAATCAGAAATACACTCTATACATTGTTAATGTGCTAAATGACTATTCTAGCTGCAAACGTCTGGTTTTTAATGCAATATCTACATAGGTGTATATAGGCCCATTTCCAGCAACCATCACTCCAGTGTTCTAATGGTACATTGTGTTTGCTAACTGTGTTAGAAGGCTAATGGATAATTAGAAAACACTTGAAAACCCTTGTGCAATTATGTTAGCACCGCTGTAAACAGTTTTGCTGTTTAGAGGAGCTATAAAACTGACTGTAATGGCAGGAAGGAGGTGAAGGGAAAGTGAGCCCTAATCTACCCACCGCCCTGTCCCTGCCTACTTGCAACGACCCGCCCTAGGCGACGAGGTACAACTGGGCGGCGGTCCCTACGCTGTCTAAGTGCACAGGAAAACAAACAGGGAACACGCAAGGGAAGGGGCAGTAGCCACGGAACGCCACGAGGAAACGGAGCGGCGAACGAACAGTCAGGACCAGGACGAAGTGAGTACACCCAAGCGGGCACGGAGACAGAAGCAAGCCAGGGGCAAAGCAAAGCAGGTCAAGCAGAACTGCAGCAAGGCAGAAGCACGGCAGAAGCAGGCTGGAGCAAGCAGCAGTGGGGCCAGGAATCCAAAAGAATTACAAGCACTGAGAGAGAGAACAGGGCAGGTAATAAAGGACAGGGGGCGGAGCTAACTCCGACAGACCAGGCCGCGATAGGCTCTCCCACTCCTGAGCCTGCCACCCTGGTTGGTGGGAGATGGTGTCAGTCGAACAGGTCTGGCCTCAGGTGTGGATTGATTAATCCCAGGAGTATACCTAGATGAAGTACCTGGCAGATCCCTAACAGTACTCCCCCTTTTATGAGGGGCCACCGGACCCTTACTAAGGGGACCCGGTTTAGTGGGGAAGAGAAGGTGGAACCTCCTGATCAATACCCCAGCGTGAACATCACGGGCAGGTACCCAAGTCCTCTCCTCCGGCTCGTATCCTCTCCAATGGACCAGGTACTGGAGGGAGCCCTGGACCATCCTACTGTCCATAATCTTGGCCACCTCGAATTCCACCCCCTCAGGGGTGAGAACGGGAACAGGAGGTATCCTCGAGGGGGACCAGGACGGGGAGCAGCGTTTAAGGAGGGAGGCATGGAAGACGTCATGTATGCGAAAGGATGGGGGGAGCTCCAGACGGAAGGATACAGGGTTGAGGACTTCAATGATCTTATAAGGTCCAATAAATCGGGGAGCAAACTTCCTGGACGGGACCTTAAGGCGCAAGTTCCTGGACGACAACCAGACCAAATCCCCGACGACAAACCGGGGGTTAGCAGAACGTCTACTATCCGCCTGAATCTTTTGTGCGCTCTGGGACGCCTCTAGGTTCTTCTGAACCTGGGCCCAGACAGTGCACAGTTCCCGATGAACATCCTCTACCTCAGGATTATTGGAACAACCAGGGGAGACGGAGGAGAACCTTGGGTTAAACCCGAAATTACAGAAAAACGGGGAGACCCCTGACGAGTTACTGACCCGGTTATTCAGGGAATATTCAGCAAGGGGAAGGAATGAGACCCAATCGAATTGACAGTCAGAGATGAAACACCTTAAATATTGTTCCAGGGATTGGTTTGTCCTTTCCGTTTGGCCATTAGTTTCGGGATGGAAGGCGGAGGAGAAGGACAGATCAATCTCCAACTTTTTACAAAAAGCTCTCCAAAATAAGGAAACAAATTGTACCCCTCTGTCAGAAACGATATTGACTGGGGCCCCATGGAGACGCAGGATGTGTTTCACAAACAAAGAAGCTAACGTCTTGGCGTTAGGTAGCTTCTTAAGGGGCACAAAGTGGCACATCTTGCTGAAGCGGTCGACTACCACCCACACCACCGACTTGCCCTGAGATGGAGGCAAATCGGTAATAAAATCCATGGAGATATGGGTCCAAGGTCTCTGGGGAATGGGCAAGGAACGTAATAGGCCCGCAGGTCGGGACCTAGGGGTTTTGGACCTAGCGCAAACCTCACAAGCGGCGACGTAAGCCCTAACGTCTTTAGGCAACCCAGGCCACCAATAGTTTCTGGTAATTAGGTGTTTGGTGCCCAAGATGCCAGGATGACCAGATAGAGCGGAGTCATGGTTTTCCCTGAGTACCCTCAGCCGGTATTGCAGGGGAACAAACAGTTTGTCCCCAGGGACGTTCCCGGGAGCTGCACCCTGATCAGCCGCGATATCAGAAGCTAAATCAGAATCCGTGGCAGAGACGATTATACCAGGGGGTAAAATACAAGCAGGATCCTTCTCGGAAGGAGGATTGGCCATGAAACTACGTGACAGAGCATCAGCCTTAATATTCTTGGACCCAGCCCTATAGGTAACCAAGAAATTAAATCTGGTAAAGAATAGTGCCCACCGAGCTTGTCTAGGATTAAGCCTCCGGGCCGATTCTAGGAAAACCAGATTCTTGTGATCCGTAAGGACCGTTACCTGGTGTCTGGCCCCCTCCAGGAAGTGCCGCCACTCCTCAAAAGCCCATTTAATGGCTAGAAGTTTGCGGTTGCCAATATCATAGTTACTCTCCGTGGGCGAAAACTTCCTAGAGAAGTAAGCACAGGGGCGGAGATGGGTGAGGGAGCTGGTACCCTGGGACAAGACGGCCCTCACTCCCACCTCGGAAGCGTCAACCTCCACAATAAATGGCTCCTCTTGGTTGGGCTGAATCAGCACGGGGGCCGAGATAAAGCACTTCTTGAGAGTCTCAAAGGCCTGGACGGCCTCAGGGTGCCAATGGAGGACATCAGCACCCTTGCGGGTAAGGTCCGTAAGAGGCTTAGCGACGACCGAGAAGTTGGCAATAAATCTCCTGTAATAGTTGGCGAACCCTAAAAAACACTGTAACGCCTTAAGGGAGGCAGGTTGGACCCATTCCGCCACAGCCTGAACCTTGGCAGGGTCCATGCGGAATTCATGAGGAGGGAGGATTTGCCCTAAAAATGGTATCTCCTGTACCCCAAAGACACATTTTTCAGTCTTAGCAAACAGATTATTCTCCCGAAGGACCTGGAGCACCTTCCTGACATGCTCCACGTGGGAGGACCAGTCCTTGGAAAACACCAGTATGTCATCAAGGTACACAACAAGAAAATTACCCAGATACTCTCTCAGGATTTCATTAATAAAATTCTGGAAGACAGCAGGGGCATTACACAACCCAAAGGGCATGACCAGGTATTCGAAATGACCCTCGGGTGTGTTGAACGCAGTTTTCCACTCATCCCCCTCTTTGATGCGGATAAGGTTATATGCCCCCCGTAGATCGAACTTAGAAAACCATTGGGCTCCCTGAACCTGATTAAAAAGATCCGGAATCAAAGGAAGTGGGTACTGGTTCCTTACGGTGACCTTATTCAGGTTACGATAATCAATGCACGGCCTAAGACCACCATCCTTCTTCCCCACGAAGAAGAAGCCAGCACCTACAGGAGAAGTCGAGGGGCGAATGAAACCCTTGGCCAGGCATTCTTGGATATACACCCTCATAGCTTCACGTTCAGGACATGAAAGATTAAATATCCTACCCTTAGGAAGCTTGGCACCAGGCACCAAATCGATAGCGCAATCGTAATCTCTATGGGGGGGCAACACCTCGGAGGCCTCCTTAGAAAACACATCGGCGAAGTCCTGAACAAACTCAGGAAGCGTGTTTACCTCCTCCCGGGGAGAAATAGAGTTAACAGAAAGACATGACATAAGACATTCATTACCCCATTTGGTGAGATCCCCAGTATTCCAATCAAATGTGGGATTATGCAACTGCAACCAGGGAAGGCCTAAAACCAGATCAGACGATAATCCCTGCATCACCAGTACAGAACACTGCTCCAAATGCATGGAGCCAACCAGGAGTTCAAAAACAGGAGTATGCTGAGTAAAATAACCATTAGCAAGGGGAGTTGAGTCGATTCCTACTACAGGGATAGGATAAGGTAAATCAATACAAGGCATCTTTAGAGACATAGCAAATTCCACAGACATGATATTAGCAGATGAGCCAGAATCCACGAAAGCACTGCCCGTGGCAGACCGGCCAGCAAACGAGACCTGAAAGGGAAGCAAAATTTTATTGCGTTTCACATTAACGGGAAATACCTGTGCGCCCAAGTGACCTCCCCGATGATCACTTAGGCGCAGAAGTTTTCCGGCTTCTTATTCTTGCGCCTGGGACAGGGGTTCAGTAGATGCTTGTCGTCCCCACAGTAGAAGCAGAGACCATTCATTCTGCGAAACTCCCTACGTTGTCGACGGGACATGGAGGCCCCGAGTTGCATAGGTACCTCCGAGTCCTCCTTGGAGGGGCGAGGAGACGGGACCTCGGGGGGGAATCGCAGAAAAGTCAGAGGGGAGCACACTGAAGCGTTCTAGCTGACGTTCCCTGAGACGTCGGTCAAGTCGTACTGCTAGGGCCATAACCTGGTCAAGGGAGTCAGACGAGGGGTAGCTAACCAGCAGATCCTTCAGGGCGTCAGATAATCCTAACCTAAACTGGCACCTTAGGGCCGGATCGTTCCACTGAGAAGCTACGCACCACTTCCTAAAATCAGAACAGTATTCCTCAACCGGTCTCCTACCCTGACGTAAGGTCACCAGCTGACTCTCGGCTAAAGCAGTCCTGTCAGTCTCGTCGTAAATGAGTCCGAGGGCAGAGAAAAAACGATCAACAGAGGAAAGTTCAGGGGCGTCAGGAGCCAAGGAGAAGGCCCACTCTTGGGGCCATTCCTGGAATCGGGATATGATTATACCCACCCGCTGGTTCTCGGAACCTGAGGAGTGGGGCTTTAGGCGGAAATACAGTCTGCAAATCTCCCGGAAGTAGAGAAACGTCTTACGGTCCCCTGAGAACCGGTCAGGTAACTTGAGGTCAGGTTCTAGAGGTGAGGTGAGGGGTACTACTAAAGCAGCGTCACCCTGATTGACCCTTTGGGCCAGGGCCTGGACCTGTAGGGAGAGGCCCTGCATCTGCTGGGTCAGGGTCTCAAGGGGGTCCATGATAGCGTCAGCGTAGGAGAAATGGTAGACTAGGTAAGGGCTTGTAATTATGTAATGGCAGGAAGGAGGTGAAGGGAAAGTGAGCCCTAATCTACCCACCGCCCTGTCCCTGCCTACTTGCAACGACCCGCCCTAGGCGACGAGGTACAACTGGGCGGCGGTCCCTACGCTGTCTAAGTGCACAGGAAAACAAACAGGGAACACGCAAGGGAAGGGGCAGTAGCCACGGAACGCCACGAGGAAACGGAGCGGCGAACGAACAGTCAGGACCAGGACGAAGTGAGTACACCCAAGCGGGCACGGAGACAGAAGCAAGCCAGGGGAAAAGCAAAGCAGGTCAAGCAGAACTGCAGCAAGGCAGAAGCACGGCAGAAGCAGGCTGGAGCAAGCAGCAGTGGGGCCAGGAATTCAAAAGAATTACAAGCACTGAGAGAGAGAACAGGGCAGGTAATAAAGGACAGGGGGCGGAGCTAACTCCGACAGACCAGGCCGCGATAGGCTCTCCCACTCCTGAGCCTGCCACCCTGGTTGGTGGGAGATGGTGTCAGTCGAACAGGTCTGGCCTCAGGTGTGGATTGATTAATCCCAGGAGTATACCTAGATGAAGTACCTGGCAGATCCCTAACACTGACCTTCCTTTGAGCTAGTTGATAATCTGGAGCATTACATTTGTAGGTTCGATTAAACTCTCAAAATGGCTAGAAAAAGAGAGCTTTCATGTGAAACTCGACAGTCTAATCTTGTTCTTAGAAATGAAGGCTATTCCATGCGAGTAATTGCCAAGAAACTGAAGATTTCCTACAACGGTGTGGATTTACAAGATTTACAAACAGGCTCTAACCAGAGTAGAAAGAGTAGTGGGAGGCCCCGCTGCACAACAAGACAAGTACATTAGAGTCTCTAGTTTGAGAAATAGACGCCTCACAGGTCCTCAACAGGCAGCTTCATTAAATAGTACCCGCAAAACGCCAGTGTCAACGTCTACAGTGAAGAGGCGACTCCGGGATGGTGGCCTTCAGGGCAGAGTGGCAAAGAAAAAGCCATATCTGAGACTGGTTAATAAAAGGAAAAGATTAATATGGGCAAAAGCACACAGACATTGGACAGCGGAAGATTGTAAAAAAGTGTTATGGACAGACGAATCGAAGTTTGAGGTGTTTGGATCACACAGAAGAACATTTGTGAGACGCAGAACAACTGAAAAGATGCTGGAAGAGCGCCTGACGCCATCTGTCAAGCATGGTGGAGGTAATGTGATGGTCTTGGGTTTCTTTGGTGCTGGTAAAGTGGGAGATTTGTACAAGGTAAAAGGGATTTTGAATAAGGAAGGCTATCACTCCATTTTGCAACGCCATGCCATACCCTGTGGACAGCGCTTGATTGGAGGCAATTTCATCCTACAACAGGACAATGACCCAAAGCACACCTCCAAATTATGCAAGAACTATTTAGGGAAGACGCAGGCAGCTGGTATTCTATCTGTAATGGAGTGGCCAGCGCAGTCACCAGATCTCAACCCCATAGAGCTGTTGTGGGAGCAGCTTGACCGTATGGTACGCAAGAAGTGCCCATCAAGCCAAACCAACTTGTCGGAGGGACTTCTGGAAGCATGGGGTGAAATTTCTCCCAATTACCTCAGCAAATTAACAGCTAGAATGCCAAAGGTCTGCAATGTTGTAATTGCTGCAAATGGAGCATTCTTTGACGAAAGCAAAGTTTGAAGGAGAAAATTATTATTTGAAATAAAAATCATTATTTCTAACCTTGTCAATGTCTTGACTATATTTTCTAGTCATTTTGCAACTCATTTGATAAATATAAGTGTGAGTTTTCATGGAAAACACAAAATTGTCTGGGTGACCCCAAACTTTTGAACGGTAGTGTATATATATGGCTACTGGTCTCAGGCACTTGCTTCATATACTTTTGTATCTTTTAAGTCACTTGCCTTACTAAGCATTGCATTTCCTTGATA
Source organism: Rhinoderma darwinii (assembly GCF_050947455.1). Classification (NCBI taxonomy): domain Eukaryota; kingdom Metazoa; phylum Chordata; class Amphibia; order Anura; family Rhinodermatidae; genus Rhinoderma; species Rhinoderma darwinii. The sequence goes on from NC_134695.1 coordinate 98,812,931, forward strand.
GGCCTGCAGGTTTTTATGTATTGATTCATAATGTTTAATTTCTTACTCTTTCTTATTTGCACTAGCAGGTTGACCATCCTGCCCCTACTATTATATTGTGATTTATAGGTCTGGTGGATTGCTCATCTTCCTTACTTATGTGACCAGATATTTTGTCCATGATACCCAGTTGTTTTATGTGGTCGGTACCTTTCTCTTTTTAAAATATTTACAGTATGTTTTTAATGTATATCAATAAACGTTATCGTTTTTTATTTCATTTCTTGGGGCTCATGTCTCTATAGGTGTTTATTTGGATTTAGGAGTGTTTGTTTGGATCCAGACTTGTTCAAACACTTCGTTACTGGGACCATTGCTTTGTTTTGGTGCTATAATACAGTAGCAGCAGAGCGGAAGAGATTTCAACAAATCTCATCCACACGCTGCGTAAATAATGAGCGGAAAAAAACGCTTCAAAATTGACCTGCAGTGCATTATTTTTAATCCGCAGGATATCAATTGAATTTCTGTAATCGCTACTTTTTTGTCGTGGGTTTTAATAAATTGAATTCAATGGGAAGGTAAAACCTGCAACAAATTCCAGATGTTGAATTTTTTTTTGCAGCGGAAAATCTGCGATTCCTTCACAAAAAAATGCAACTCAGAAAAAAATAATCTTATACCTACCCAGAATTCTGTGCTTCTTCATCCCATCCGACCTCCTGGGATGACATATTGTCCCATGTGACTGCTACAACCAATCCCAGAATGCAGCTGTCACATGGGATTAAATGTCATCCCAGGAGGCTGGGCTGCAGAACGTCAGATTGTGTGTTTTTCGCTTTTTGTTTTACATGCAGTTTTCCGCAGCGGAAATTTTGGCCTGAAAAACGTCACCATAATTTACGTGGTTCTTCAGCAGGAATTCCCTGCGGCGCCCATGGCAGGATATGCTCTGTACTTTTACACAGCATATCCGATCTGTGTGAACATAGCCTAAGGATCTGTAGTAAAATATATCAGCCTCCATTATCTTATGAGGGAAAAATACCCCTCCATAACAGGAAATCTGCCTATTTGCATCACACAACGAGGCGAAAATTTAACTATTGTTTGATTTTTATTTATAAATAAATAAATACTATCTTATTACTCTATTAGCCTCAGCACCTTTCAGAATTATAATCCCCTTATGCTGAGCCCATAATCTGCGTTGACTTCACATTCCTGTAGGTTTGTTTTGATCACGTATATAAAGGTCAGCTGACTACAAAATCTGCAAGACGTTATAAATAGATGAACATTACATCACATGTTATTTTTCCTTGCTGCACACTTACTTTAGTTGCCTGAAGTCCAACTCACTGACTGCCTCCTTCTTCATATGCCGGGATGGATTATAACATTCGGCTGAGAGCTGCTCTCCATGTGACATTTGAACGTCTCTTTGTGGGCTAAATAAACGAATTCCCATGATGTTGTCTCATCACTACAATAATCTCTTCTCTATCTGGGTGACAGTTAATTGAAAAATGGAATTCATCAAAGTAAACACATGGTAATATGGTGAAATATCTGAGATTATAATATAATATACTACAACCATATTACTGTAAATTCTGTGCTGTAATGAACCGTGATTCCATTTCTTTGTATTTATTACGATTTTTGTTGATTTTAATCTCTAATTTAAACTGTTCTTTATCTCTCGGATTAAGAGGGTTGTCTAAGATTCTAAACACATGGCTGCTTTCTTCCAAAAACAGCACCACAGCTGTCCACAGGTTGTATGTGGTATTGCAGCTCAGCCCCATTCACATAAATTGAGCTGGGTGCAATACCAGACACAACCCATGTACAGGAGTGGCGCTGTTTTTGGAAGAAATTAGCCAGGTTTTTAGAATTCTCGACAACCCTTTTAGTTTACTGAATGACCTCTGACCTCAATATCGTACCCAGTCTTTTTTGACTACTAGTCTGTCCTTTTCATTAATACTTTATATGAAGGTTAGCTTTGATTCCATTAGGTCTTTAATAATTTTGTGCTTCGCAATCTTCTGTTCCTCACTGTTGCTTCTTCTCGACTATGGTCCTACTAGCTAACTCCTCACCATTTACTGATGACCCGACTACACATCTAGTCTCCTGGTGCTGAGACTTGCTCTGGTTATTCAGTGAATAACCTTGGTGGAAAAACACCTTATACCTAAATCTTGGGGCCAACAGGGTACTTGTTTGCCCAAACAGGAGTCTACGGAAAAGTAGATTTTTCATTGAATATATGTAAGGACCAGAAGCAGTGTTGTTTTTCCTTTATGCAGTATAGAAACAAACTAATATGGCTACATGAAAACCGTCAGCAAGCTGGTTAGCTAAATATTCTTAATGCTGGCCCCATATACTCAGGGGTTACTTAGCCTGGATATAGGAGGTATTATCATTTAATGAGACCAAAATAATTATTGTATTGTGCACAAAGTACTACACAAAGATACAAGCCATAATTAGAATAAAAATAGTCATAAGTCAAAAGTCATAAGATCAGTCAACAGCAGTTAACCTACTGACAGATGGTTTACAATTATATATTATTTCGACACAGTACAAACTGCACTAAAACAGTGAACACAGTGAAAATGGCATTCAATAATTACATAGATGATAGATATTACATGTGCTGTACATTATAGAGCCAGTGTTAACCAATTTAACCAAGCAATACGGTATATAACATAATGATATATGTACTGATTATACTTTTTCTTAGGTGCGGTAGAGATATTAGGTTGTAATGTAAGTGCCACTTCTTTCTGATTTAATTGTGCAAATAACTATTAACATGTTACCCCCCAGTCTCCTAATACCTGACATTTCCCGGCATGCTGGACATGTCTCTCTGATAAGCCAATAATTACCTGACTTCAATAGATAAATAAACAGCATTAGCATATTAACTTGGAAATGCAAAAGCACTGACATTTTCCCAATGTCTCATGCCTGATATTATGGGAGACCTGGCCACAACCTAGACTGTGTCACCGGCTCCTAAGAAATGACTTATGCCGATGACATTCTTTATGTATTTGTTTATATTGCTCTCATATACATTTTATTTCTAATTTATTCACAGTTCTAATGATGATTTCTTTTAAATCCATTTAGCATTATCTTGTGTCTTCTATAGCTTTATTGCTGCTTTATTGCCTATTATGCTGTTATATTTATGCATCACAAATTAAATTATATTATTTTTCTAATCCAGGATCTCTTAGACAGTCCCTTATCTAAGCAAATAGTCCGCTATTACTGAGACTGGTAGCTAGGCTTTACTTCACCTGGGGCAATAATTCAGTTCACTGCTCTAGACCTGATGACAACTCTTCTGGACATCCAGTAGTTTGGGGCTATTGCACTGCTGGCTCCTCCCTCATGCTATTACTTTTGAACTTGTTTTGTCTACTGTAGTTACATTTTGAGTTACATTTTGTTACACTACTGTTTTATTTATTATTGGTTTTTTTTTTCGACTTGGCCAGCCCTTTGCTATTAGTCATCTACAGCACCTCCTGAACACATAGACGAGTTAAGACCTCACTGGAAATGGTCTTTAATTGCAGCCATAAATTGTACCGAGTGATTCTTATTTTTAAAGCCATGTAACTTTTATTGCACGGCTGTAAAGTATCCTGATACCTACACTTATTTAAAGGTATTGCAGACTCTGTGTAATATGTCAGATTGTTTTTACTGCCCTTTCCATCCCAGGTGTTTTTTATAGGATGAAATGTTTGTGCTTTGGATTGCAGTAAAGTATCAGAGATATTGAGCAATGCACTTATTAAAGAGATATAACTAGTGGATTTTATCCAAGATTAAAAAAACAAAGATGATCTATCTATCATCTATCTATCTATCTATCTATCTATCTATCTATCTATCTATCTATCTATCTATCTATCTATCTATCTATCTATCTATCTATCTATCTATCTATCTATCTATCTATCTATCCTCTTATTGTCTATCTGTCTGTCTGCCTGTCTATCTATCTATCTATCTATCTATCTATCTATCTATCTATCTATCTATCTATCTATCTATCTATCTAATCTATCTATCACAATGTCATGCAATTTGCTGGTGTAGTGCTACTGCATTGACACTAGGCATGGGCTGTTACTTCGATACGTACTGTGCCATAGGTATAGGAGTCGCAGCGGTCACAATTGCGACTGGGCCCCGAAGCCCGCAACCCCCTGCACCATGTCTATTAAAAGTTACTAGTCAATAGTAACCCGGGGCCTATGTAATAAGCTACACGGGCCCCTGTTACTATAGTAACAGTATACTTACCCTCCTTGTTCCCGAGCGCAGTGGAATTCCTGACATCTTTGACATCATGACGTCACAACACTGTGCACCGAGCACAATGTTGCGACTCTGGATGGCGTGAGGACCTCCGATGCACCCGGAGCCAAAGAGGACCATATGTATAACATTACAGTCTGCTGGGACCCTGTATCTAAACCTACATGTGTTACTAATGTTTTTTTTTTTTTGTGTTTGTGGATTTTTACAGGTCCGGTTGTTGGACTAAGTTGGATTAGAGGACTACTTCGACTATGGCTTTTTTTCTTTTCAATAAAATATTTAACAAAGGTTGTGTGTTTTTTTTTACTTCAATAAAATATTTTTTCTACAGTGTTTTTGTCTTTTTTTTAAACTTTATTACTACCGCCTTAGTAATGGCAGATGACTGATTGTCAGCGTCCATTACTAAGGCAGGGCTTAGTGCTAGCCAGTGCAGAGGCTAACACTAACCCCCATTATTACCCCGGGTGCGATCCAGTACCCGACTATCTGTAGTGATGGTTGGTTGCTGGGGTGGCCGCAGGCTGGTATTGTTAGGCTGGGAAAGCCCAAAAACAGTGGGCCTTCCCACCCTGGTAATGCTAGCCTGCTGCTGCTATATTGTATCTGGCTGATTATGAAAAATGGGGGGACAAACACACAAAAAAAAATAGTAACACATATAAAAGCAAAGCAATTATTATACTTACCTATCCTAGGTCCAGCACTGGAGCCGCAATGTCAGCGAGCTGGACCCTATATCTAAGCCTATCATATGTGATAAAGTCTGCTGAGCCATTTTATCTAATGCTATCCAAACAATATCCAAAAATGCAGACGGCAATCTGTAATCACTAATGCCACCTAGGTACTATAAATAAATAAATATGATTTATGCTGAATCTACAGGGTGGGCCATTTATATGGATACACCTAAATAAAATGGGAATGGTTGGTGATATTAACTTCCTGTGTGTGGCACATTAGTATATGGGAGGAGGGAAACTTTTCAAGCTGGGTGTTGACTATGGCGGCCATTTTGAAGTCGGCCATTTTGTATCCAACTTTAGTTTTTTCAATGGGAAGAGGGTCATGTGACACATCAAACTTATCGAGAATTTCACAAGAAAAACAATTGTGTGCTTGGTTTTAACGTTACTTTATTCTTTCATGAGTTATTTACAAGTTTCTGACCACTTATAAAATGTGTTCAAAGTGCTGCCCATTGTGTTGGATTATCAATGCAACCCTCTTCTCCCACTCTTCACACACTGATAGCAACATCGCAGAAGAAATGACTCCCGATCTGACCCCCTTAGACTTTTATCTTTGGGGTCATCTGAAGGCCATTGTCTATGCTGTGAAGATACGAGATGTGCAGCAACTGAAACTACGGATACTGGAAGCCTGTGCTAGCATTTCTTCTGCGGTGTTGCTATCAGTGTGTGAAGAGTGGGAGAAGAGGGTTGCATTGACAATCCAACACAATGGGCAGCACTTTGAACACATTTTATAAGTGGTCAGAATCTTGTAAATAACTCATGAAAGAATAAAGTAACATTAAAACCAAGCACACCATTGTTTTTCTTGTGAAATTCTCGATAAGTTTGATGTGTCACATGACCCTCTTCCCATTGAAAAAACTAAAGTTGGATACAAAATGGCCAACTTCAAAATGTCCGCCATGGTCAACACCCAGCTTGAAAAGTTTCCCCCCTCCCATATACTAATGTGCCACAAACAGGAAGTTAATATCACCAACCATTCCCATTTTATTTAGGTGTATCCATATAAATGGCCCACCCTGTACTTACAATAGTGAGGTTCTTAGCGCACATTTTGATCAAATTGTCTGAGCCCACCTGCCACGACAAGGTAACCTCTATAAAGTGGGTCCCTATAATGCTCATACACTCAGAACTGGGACTAAACCTATATATGCTTGGGGATGGTAGGAACCAGCATTAAACTAATTAAAATCACCCAGGGAAGAATGGGAGGAGTGAAAGATCAAAAATGGAGGCAGTCAACCCCACATATATGCAATACATAAGAGACAACAACATTTGATCACCACATTCCAACAAAATGAAACAGGCACAAGGAAGCCTAAGACTTCAAAACAATACAATATCCAAAAATGGCGACAGCGCTCTGCGAACACTAATGCCACCTAAACACTACAAATAATAAATATGCATTGCTGCTGAATCTATTTACAATAGTGAGGTTCTTAGCGCACGTTTTGATCAAATTGTGTGAGCCCACCTGCCACGACAAGGCGACCTCTATAAGGTGGGTCCCTATGCTGCTCATACCCCCAGAACTGAGACTAAGCCTACATAATCCTATCCACAGCTATAGGGTCATAGTGCTATAGATATGATGTCTACCTGATGTTTTAAGACTTCAGCGACACCCCTGTCTGTTAGTGCTGCATTGTTCGGTCACTTAGGAGACCCAGTGATGGAACTGAAATCTGCGGGACGTTGGCCAAGAGAAGAAGTTGGTAGAGGGCAAGAAGGACTTTTGCACCAGGGCCCATGAGCCTTTAGCTACGCCCCTGGATACATACTATATATGTAGGCTGATAAGTGGACAATTTACAATATGAACAAATAAACAAGAGTTTATAGTGTGTGTTGTGCATTTATTTTAAAACTAAAATCCAGTACTTATAGCATCAAAATACATTTAAGAGGAGATTTATTTTAATACCTGTAAGGTCTAGATTCTAAATACTGTATGAATAGTACTGCACTGAGAGACTTTAAAATAAATGTTTCCGTACGTGACTGAATAACATGTGTCAAGATATGCACACAGTGCACTTTTTTTAGTCTCCTTACAAACTCACAGTATGCACTTTGCGTTCTTAACTGCAAGGAGGTATTCCTGTAGAAATATACAAGACTTTTCTGTATCTGAACTACTGTACAAATGGGCTACTGCTGCCAGCATCAAACACAACACAAAGAACTACACTTCACACTTGCAACTCTCAGAAACACTCTGTCTCAATAACTGTCAAACCGCAGAGTAGCTGCACTGAGTACAAGTAAAAAATGTTTTATTTTGTAGTTTGAGGACTTGGAATATTGTAAGAAGCTCGATCACCGCATGTATTTCATATGGAAAAGAAAGTACGTTAAATAGAATAATATAATATAATAATATGTGCCCCCAGTTATCCAGTCCAATTTCTTAAAGGGTTTGTCCAGTAATGTAAATAAATCTTAAAGGGATTGTCTAAAATGAATAAAAAAAAAAAGAGTATGCTAATTTTCCAGAAACTGCGTCACTTCTGTCCGTGGGCCTTTTCTGGTATTCACTTGAATGGGAATTAGCTGCAATACCAGAGAAAGTTGCAAAACTTTTGAAAAATAAATCTTTATTTACATATAACTGGACAACTATTTTAATTTTACTGCAGCTATTCAACAGTTATTGGTTTTGAGAAACATATATGAATATTCCATTGACATTCCTGTAAGACAATGACACCTTTTAGTTCTTTCTTTTCCTTTATTTTCCCTTTTTATCTTCCCCTTTCTGCTTCATTCTATTCTCTTGTTTTTCCTCTTCCTTGTGTGTCCCCCTCCTCTTCCTCATTGTCCACTTCTTCCACCTCATTTCCTCCTTCCTCGTTCTCTTCTTTCTCCCCCTTGCCCTTCCTCTTCTTTCATTTCCTCATCCTCATTTTATCCCTCCTTCTCATCCTTCTCTTCTTCCTCATTCTAAAATTTTTCCTTCTCTGTCTCCTCTTCTTCTTCCTTCTTTTTTTCTCCATCCACCCAATCATTTTTCTTAATATTCTTCCACCTTTTTTTTATCTCTCTATTCTTCCTCTTCTCTTATTTTTCTCCTGTTTTTTCCCAGGAGTGGGATCAAAATTCTTATTTCAAAATTTTGGTTAATATCTATTATTAAAACTTGAATCTCAAGCAGCAATAGATAAGGTTTTAAATATATTCACTGTAAGTGAGAATGCTGATCATGCATTTTCTTCTCTTGGTGCTATGAACCAGGAAAAGATGGACCCTGGCTGGAATTGGGCTACTTAGTGTAATTCCATATATTCACATATGGCTTTGTACTCTCCTGGGTCTATCTTCCTTGTCTCATAGTTATGACCAGTGGGCCACTGACTAGCTCATAGTCGACCACCTAATAGAGTAGTCTCTAGTATGCCAATATTACACCAAGACAAGTGGTAAAGACTTACAGATCCACTGGAATGCTTCCAAATCTACAAAATATTACATCTCCCTATACATTGATTCCTATTTTCACAAAAATTTAATTTTGGCATCTTTATCTTTTTCCTATTTCGTACATTTCACATTTTGTGTCTCAGAATTCCAATTTTACTTAAGTTGCTGTCATAAGAACATGATCAAAATCCTGTCAAATTTGATTAGATTGGTATCTCTTCTCCTCAGATGTTCAATAGTTTGTATATTGTTTATCATATACTATTCACTTGGAGGATTAAGAACAGCCTGCAGATTTGTTAGTTGCTTGATAAAATATTAATCTTGTGATTCCTATTTCAATCCCTTTTAATATTTTACATTACTGTATTAATCTGAAGTTAACCTGGTATCACAATCCTACAGAGATTGGAAAATAAGTCTCATATTTAAATATTCATCATTTCTGGCTATCTACAAAATAAATATTTGGCACATAAATGGTTGATCTTACAAATCTTGTAAAGAAGATTCCAAGTACATGGATAGTGCCTCATATCTGCATTATAAATATGATTTAAAACACATATTGTTTTATAAAAATATTACAAAGAGTTTGTTGTAACCTTGGATAACAGAATGTTTCTTATATTTTATTAGCCGTGGTTATGACGCATTTCACAATTCAAAGAATCTCAAATTTGATTTGTAAAAACTTGATTACCATATTGAATTCTTACAAGCCTGAAACAGCTGTAGGTAGGTTAGAATGAATGATGTACTTAAAGGGGTTACTCTAACTGTCCTAACTGGACAACCCCCTTTCAGAACGTAGTTGCTCCGGCGATCAGCTCGTCGTAGCGGGTGCAGTTCATAAGAAGATGTCGTTGGTAGAAGATGTCGACGGCAGTAGCAATTACGTGGCGCACATTCAAATAAATGGATGTCCACTTAATACATGGTAGAGCCAAGTCACCCAGAGTGGGAGCTGCTCTTTAAAGTAACTCCCTATTCTATGGGTAGGGGCCGTCCAGTTGGGTCAACAGCCTTGAATTCTGTATCTATTGTGCTAATCAGCTTTTCTGAATTTATAACTAGTGAATTCAATGCCCACAATCATTACATGAGAATTAACTCATTCTTTAATGGATATGCAATAGAAATGAGCTACACAAAGATGTAATGTTCTAAGTGGGTCTGTTTTCAAGTACTTTAGTTAGGAGTTTTGTGTTTCTACATTACTTACTCTTCTTGACCTTACAGGTTAACTTGGTTGGTTAGGTGAGACTACCCACATAGTACACTACAGAAGTCCGAAGTCCTCTATCTTGTACTGTTGAGGGGAAAAAACTAATTTATGCAAATTCAGATAAATGCTATGCACTTGTGGCCATATTTGTGCGATAAAACACTTATTATAGGTACATGGTTGATCACATGGCCATTATCCTTAAATGGGTTTTCCAGGGACACAAAATTTTTGAACTAATGCTCTTTGAATATATTTAATAAAGTTCCTAATATACAGTCTGTATTAAATCTGAACACTTTCCTTCCTATTCACCCTATCTCTGCCCTGCCGGAAATTCTGCTTTTTATCTGTGTCTTTTTTTTTCTCGACACAGGCTCGTGCACGAGAGTTAGTATACACACAGACCTGTGTCAATACCTCACTGAGTCACTGACCTACGACACAGGGCTGTTCTTCATTAATTATTCCACCCCCTCTATGTGTCTATTGACCCTCCCCACTAGTTCTCCCGTCCCCTTTAGTTTATTTCGCCCACCTGCTTTATCTAAGGTGCGGTCACAGAATAATGTGGCCGCACCTCAGATATCTAATGTAATCCCCATCATCCCTAAATATATGCATTAACCATCATTTTAAATACATCGGGGCAGGCATCTTGCAGGCACTAATGAAAATGGTGCTGCTATTGAGGCAGAAACAAACAATGAAAGGAGCGGACATTTCAGAGTCTGTGGACCAATCAGATGCTTCAAACCCGGGACTTCTGATGTATACCCGGGTTTGAGGCATCCTATTGGTCCACAACCTCGTCAATGTCCGCTCCGTTCATTCTTTGCTTTTACTTCAATAGCAGCACGATTTTCTTTGCGTGCATGCTAATCCTCATTTTTTGGGGCAAACAGCGCATGGGCACGGGCAGGAATAGCATGCACGCAAATAAAATTGTGCTGCTATTTAATGAATTGAGTGGACATTGCAGAGGCTGTGGACCAATAGGATGCCTCAAACGCGGGACTTCTGACGTATACCCGGGTTTGAGGGATCCTATTGGTTCACAGTCTCTTCAATGTCTGCCTGGTTGAATTCTTTGCTTGCGCTTCAATGCCGGGCCCATTTTCTTTCCATTAATGAAACTCCTCAGCGCTCGTGCCCTGCGCGTCTGGAACAAACTAGTGTCCCTGAAAAAACCCTTTAAAGGGGTTATCTAAAAGTTTAAAAAAAAATCCACCGGAAAAATATGTATTGTTCAAATGCCAGGGGTAATGACGTGGCCGCTGCATCCAATTACTTGTCATATTCAAGGTCCTTTAACACCGGCCAATATGGAGCTATAATTGGCTATGTATGGGGATGATTGCTCGTTACTACGACCACTCATCCCCATGCATTTGCATCATGCTGGCAGCGCATCTCCCTGGTTACACACCAATGATAATATTTATTGCTGCATAAAAGATGCGATCAGCTGATGAACGAGTGGTTGCTCATTCATTGGCTGATCATTGCCCTGTCTACACAGGGCAATGATTGGGACCGAGCATTCATATGAACGCCCATTTGCCCATTGGCTTGGGTAAAAGGGACTTTACAGGCATACCCACTGTGGCCACTGATTGGCTGGTTACGAGAAATCATCACTGTTGGCATGTAAACCGACCGGCCGGGGACCACAGGAGCATCAGTACTGGAATGGCAGGGGATTTAAAGGGTGAGTAATTTGTTATTTTATTACATATTCTACTGTTGGATTGATTTTTTTTTAATTCTTTGACAACCCCTTTTGCTTTTTAGATATGTAATTATTTTAAGAAAGAAATTTCAATATAGAATATAACATGCCTACATTGTATTTAAAAACACAACTTATTCTCAAAATGTATTTTTCAAAGGCTTTTATACTTGTTTTAGAAGAACCTAATATTTAAACAGATTTAAAAGTTTTATAACTTGACCAAACTTTATATTAATTCTCATATCTAGTTTTGTTTGGTTGTAAAATTGTGAAGGGAAGAATGAAGAAATATTTCAACAAAGAAAGATTTCGAGTTAGACGTAATTTGCGGCATTAACTGTATTTATGAGTGTTGTTACAGTATTCTGGATATTTAACTATATTATGGCGAATCTGGTTATATCCATGTGCTGCATTTATCTATTTAACATCTAAAGATACCGAAAGCTCAGGAAACTATAAAGAAAATAATGAGAATGTCGAATTTCTACATCATAACATAATGGATGAAAATGGAAATGTTTTAAGCCAACATATAATTCTTATACTTAGTGTGTGCCTTCTATTTGGATTTTAAGAATTTTTATACAATCTTTTATGATTTTATCTAGAGCGAGTGCTGAAAGTTGTTAAAGTTATTGTTTTTATTTCTAGATTAGGTTCTAGTAGTTAGCAATACTTTTCAGTGCTGCAATTTTATACAGGAACTGTTTTTCTGCAAGATTCTGATCTCTCCGACATCATTATATCACTACTAAAGATGAACACATTTTTATCTAGATTTGGGGGAAAATTTACCAGACTTGAAATACACTTTTTAACAGAACAATAAGTAAATCAATACTGCCTTTGTATTCTATGGTTGTGGGAAGGGATTTCTTAAATTTTTCCCCAATGCCTATTACATTTTTCCCCAATGCCTACTTATACCAGTAGTGTTACTTGAATCTTCTGGGCCCCATTGTAAAATCTGAAAAAGTTTCCCTCACCTACCATGTGCCATTTACATACTGGTGTCTTATGTGGCACCACCTATAGCTACGCCTTTGATTTATACTACTACTTTATCTACTATTAGGACTAGTACTACTGCTTTTAATACCACTACTACTACCTATAACAATAATAATGATGATCTGAAAAATCTGCTTATCATCTTTTTTCTGTAGAATGTCAAGTCGTGTAAAGGTGGCCATAATACTTAAATTGCTGTTGGCCGAAGACTGGTTCGGGCAACAGCTATTCTTCCCTGACTCCCCCATACACATGTAGGCTCATCTCATCCAAGCATGCATGTGTTTCAATTGGGGAAAGGGGATCAAGCTGCATACAGACTCCGCTGGTAGTGGCTTATCTCCTCTGGGAACAAAGGATCAGGCATGTTGAAATACAAAATACCCGATCCCTCTTTCCCTTAACATCTACCGTCGGGGGAGAGTCAATACACTCCCATACATATTAAGTAGCAGGTGGATCCCCCCAACATCGGTGGGTTAAGGCAACTTTTCTCTAATGTTACTATTTTGACCTAAAGGAATATTTTAACACAGATTACACATTTCCTATTCTAAGATCTTCAATATACTGGAGGAGATTTACTAGGCAAAATGTGTCAGAATTGTGGCAAAAAGTGCCAAAAAACTGGTGTACATATTATGTGTTTTAGATACTTTTCACCTTCGTACACAGTTTTGAAATGTGTCTAGAAAAAGACCCATGGCGCCAGCCATATGGTGGTATATGGAAGAGAAAAGCATGTCTAGTAAGAAGGGAAAAATGTATCATACAGTGTGTGCCACTGTGATACATTTGGCACAGTTTCTGCCTGCCTGATCTAGCTTTAATCTGTCTAATTTTAAGACAGTATTAATAAATCTCCCCCAATATATACAGTTTGTTAATCGTCATTCTTCAAATATATCATTGATGTATTATCAATTCCACAGCCAAGATGCTGGAAGAAAAAATAATGGCAAAATTACAATTTAAAGCAGTTGTGTCTGGTTCTGTTATTCTGGTCACTCTTAACATGATGAATGCAAATAGCCCAAAGCTTCAATCTTATTTAATTCCTTTGTCATTTCCAAAAAAAAAAAAAAAGAAAACCCTAAATCTTCTTTCTATTATGTCACTGACATCAGGTTTTCTAAAGACTAAGATTTATTTAACCAATTAGAAAAAAAAAAAAAAAGTACTACAATAATAGCTGCGTAAAGTACACAGCACAATCACGTTTTTGTAGACCCGAATTTTCCGGCCACAATTTTTATTTCAATTCGAAACAATGAGTCCCTGCTGTCTACCTTTGATTTTTAACAAATATCTTTTCAAAAGCATGGCTCAAAGCCATTTAATCATGAATCGAGCCCTCAGCTATGCGCTCTTTTAATACCCACAAGTTAGTCGCAGCCATCAACAGTAACTGCAGGTAAAATATACCAGCAATTTCAAGAGTAAAGGATTTAACCCAATTTAGAATATTAACAATAGAGGACATGTATTATTTTGCATTATGTCAAGTAGACTTGAGTGTTCTGTCGTCACTGGAATGGAAAGTATTTTCTCTGGTGCGGACCAAAAAAAAAAAAGATGTGAAGACTTTGCCGGTGATTTCTTGTGAGTGAAGTGAGAACATTCTGATTGGATTCATGCAGAGACAGGAATGGATAGCAATCTTCTTCGAAAGACCATTTCAATAGTGGAAATAGAGGGCACATGTAAATCAGAAGAGAGGTTAAAATGCTCTGTATATGGATATGAAGTCATCGTTTTACCTGACCAGAAAACTCCATTATTTCTCTGTTTTTGTTTACATACTACCCGGTTCTAAAAAAGAATTCAACAAAAATAAATAAAAATGACCATGGCAAAAAAAGATTAAGAGCAGATAGAGAATGAGATTTGCTCTTTGAATATGGCAAAAGACTATTAGGCAGTGAGACCATCACTTAACATCAACCCACATGCCCGTGATTATATGGAGTACGTTTTGCAGAAAATGATGCATAAATTCTGCATCTTAAAGGCTTCTTATATCTAAAAGAGTCATTTCATGAACAAAGAAGAACAGAAATTTATTCGGAACTAAAATGTAAGTTTATTTTAACAATTTATGGGTGCAGTTGAATATTTTCATGGTACGTAATTAAAGGGGATATCTGCAAATGTAAAAAAAGTTTTATGGGGTTAAATGCAAAAATAAACTTTTGAAGTAGCATACATAGAAGAGAGGGGGGCCATAGCAAAGTTCAAAATGGGTTCCTGTTTAGAGTGCTGGGTTTTGCCATTGAGGATAGAAGTGCCTGGCATTTATTTTGACTTCCATTTATATTCTATCACTTTGCTTGCTACCAATGGAGAGGGAGTATTGCCTAGGTTTTTGCCCCCAACTAGCAAATAGAATGGTCCCCAAGGCCTCATCACATCCACATGGTTTGCCTCTATGGTATTTACAACCTTACTTTTCAATATAATTGTCATACGAATGCTTTTCTGCCCTCCCCACGTCAATGTCCAGCGTCCCCCATAACTGCTTGTGCTCATTCATGATGATATGACCTTAGGTAATATAATTATGGATGGAAGATTTGCCACAATCAATTTGTGTATTATCGTTCCGGTGATATTTCATCACACAGTAGAACACAAAGAGACGTTTGGAATGGGCAGAATAGACACAATAAAGAAAGTATTTTGGAAAGTTGTCTTTGGATTTTGGGCTCCCCAAAAGACCTTATTTTGAAATTTCCAGATATCTGCTTTAATTTGCCACTGTTGAAGTTTTTGAAGATGTCTTTATTTGTAAGTATTTGCAAGTACATACAATGGAATATTTTTCCTGGCCAAGGACATTGTGTGTAGAGAGAACCCATTTTATAATTCAGAGACTCGTGTATGACGTCTTGGATAGATTTCAGCTCCTATAGAACCGTTCTCTTTTCTCATGGTTTATGTTGCCGGGAAAAAGTTTCCGTATTCAAGCACTATCATTTTCTCAATTCTATAATGTTCTTATATTGGTTTTCTCTTCTACAAAGGATGCCTTAGGCAGTCTTGTCTTGGTAGGAGGTGAGTGATGTAAATCAGCCCTAACAGGGACCTCATCATTCACTCCTCACTCCAATACTAAGAAAAAAATTGTCTCTCCCATCAACAGTGCAGTAGCTTAAAGTATAAAGAACACAATTAATATGGGAAATAATTCTAATGTGTCCCTCTTAACAGCCTCACTGTTCAAATCCCTAAATCTAGAGCTCTCTAATATCATTCATGATTATCAAAAATGTCACATACTGTAGATTAAAGCCTTTACTTAAAGAGGCTCTGTCACCAGATTTTGCAACCCCTATCTGCTATTGCAGCAGATAGGCGCTGCAATGTAGATTACAGTAACGTTTTTATTTTTAAAAAACGAGCATTTTTGGCCAAGTTATGACCATTTTTGTAGTTATGCAAATGAGGCTTGCAAAAGTCCAAGTGGGCGTGTTTAAAGTAAAAGTCCAACTGGGCGTGTATTAGGTGCGTACATCGGGGCGGTTTTAATACTTTTACTAGCTGGGCGCTCTGATGAGAAGTATCATCCACTTCTCTTCAGAACGCCCAGCTTCTGGCAGTGCAGACACAGCGTGTTCTCGAGAGATCACGCTGTGACGTCACTCACAGGTCCTGCATCGTGTCACACGAGCGAGGACACCGGCACCAGAGGCTTCAGTTGATTCTGCAGCAGCATCGGCGTTAGCAGGTAAGTCGATGTAGCTACTTACATGCAAACGCTGATGCTGCTGCAGAATCAACTGTAGCCTCTGGTGCCGGTGTCCTCGCTCGTCTGACACGATGCAGGACCTGTGAGTGACGTCACAGCGTGATCTCTCGAGAACACGCTGTGTCTGCACTGCCAGAAGCTGGGCGTTCTGAAGAGAAGTGGATGATACTTCTCATCAGAGCGCCCAGCTAGTAAAAGTATTAAAAACGCCCCGATGTACACACCTAATACACGCCCACTTGGACTTTTACTTTTCAACACACCCACTTGGACTTTTGCAAGCCTCATTTGCATAACTACAAAAATGGTCATAACTTGGCCAAAAATGCTCGTTTTTTAAAAATAAAAACGTTACTGTAATCTACATTGCAGCGCCTATCTGCTGCAATAGCAGATAGGGGTTGCAAAATCTGGTGACAGAGCCTCTTTAAGTAGAGATGAGCTAATTTACCAAAATTTGTTTCGGGTCCAATATGGTTAAAAAAAATTTGCAGTAATTTGGAAGTACCCAAATTGCCCTCAAAACTCGTGTCTGACTCTCTGATGTCTTCTAGGACTGCATCCAACCCCTTTCAAACTCTTTAACGCCAAGCCACCATATCAAAGTGACAGCAACATGAATGGGTAAAGGGAGGGATAGACGCAGTGCATTTTGGGAAGGATGCCTGCAAGGCATTATTGGAAAGCCCTCCTGAGGTTATGTGATCCTTTTTCTGATACTTGAAATGGCGTCCGAATCCAAAACTTTTGGGAAACTTATCCCAAATTCGATTTTTGGAGAATCGTTTCTCTCATTTCTATTCTTAAGCCATTTGACTTACAAAAATAACAACATTTGTTACCAACTTAATTTTCCATACATTACAACTTTGTTCAGTTTTATTCTTCATTCTTTGTTTTTATTTTTATTTTCATGTAATGTTCTACACTACAATGTTTTGTTTCCTTATGGTAATATACTGAAATATGTTGTGCATTATTAAGGAGTTTCGGCAGCTGAATTTACACATTTAGGAACTGTCAACATTTCATAAAGTCTAATAGCAAGGCGTGAATCTTGTGTTTGGAGAGATAATACCTCTTGGTATATCAGCTGTTATCATGATCAAGTTAGATGAACAAGTTGCTGTTATTAAACATTTAACTCTTTAACTCAATGCTGCTAGGGGAGAATGCCTCCATAATATGGTACTCACCTCTGTGTCTTTCATGGAAAATCAGAGGCACACAGAGGTACAGTATGGTAGCACAAATCCATATCACAGCTGTGTGCATGGACACTAGGACACTTTTTCACTAAAAAGCAAACATCAATGCTTACAACATTCATAGTATGGCATATATACATTATATATATTGTATCGCTGAAAGGTCACTTATTGTGCAATCATAGTGGGTAAAAAAAATATATATAAAAACTGATCAATCTTTTCTTAGTAAACAGACCTGTATTATATCATGCATATATGAATATACACTACCGTTCAAAAGTTTAGGGTCACTTAGAAATTTCCTTATTTTTAAAAGAAAAGCACAGTTTTTTTCAACGAAGATAACATTAAATTAATCAGATATACACTCTATACATTGTTAATGTGGTAAATGACTATTCTAGCTGCAAACGTCTGGTTTTTAATGCAATGTCTACATAGGTGTATAGAGGCCAATTTCCAGCAACCATCACTCCAGTGTTCTAATGGTACATTGTGTTTGCTAACTGTGTTAGAAGGCTAATGGATGATTAGAAAACACTTGAAAACCCTTGTGCAATTATGTTAGCACCGCTGTAAACAGTTTTGCTGTTTAGAGGAGCTATAAAACTGACCTTCCTTTGAGCTAGTTGAGAATCTGGAGCATTACATTTGTGAGTTCGATTAAACTCTCAAAATGGCTAGAAAAAAGAGAACTTTCATGTGAAACTCGACAGTCTATTCTTGTTCTTAGAAATGAAGGTTATTGCAATTGCCAAGAAACTGAAGATTTCCTACAACGGTGTGTAGTACGCCCTTCAGAGGACAGCACACACAGGCTCTAACCAGAGTAGAAAGAGAAGTGGGAGGCCCCGCTGCACAACTGAGCAACAAGACAAGTACATTAGAGTCTCTAGTTTGAGAAATAGACGCCTTACAGGTCCTCAACTGGCAGCTTCATTAAATAGAACCTGCAAAATGCCAGTGTCAACGTCTACAGTGAAGAGGCGACTCCGGGATGCTGGCCTTCAGGGCAGAGTGGCAAAGAAAAAGCCATATCTGAGACTGGCTAATAAAAGGAAAAGATTAATATGGGCAAAAGCACACAGACATTGGACAGAGGAAGATTGGAAAAAAGTGTTATGGACAGACGAATCGAAGTTTGAGGTGTTTGGATCACACAGAGATGCAGAACAACTGAAAAGATGCTGGAAGAGTGCCTGACGCCATCTGTCAAGCATGGTGGCGGTAATGTGATGGTCTGGGGTTACTTTGGTGCTGGTAAAGTGGGAGATTTGTACAAGGTAAAAAGGATTTTGAATAAGGAAGGCTATCAGTCCATTTTGCAACGCCATGCCATACCCTGTGGACAGCGCTTGATTGGAGCCCATTTCATCCTACAACAGGACAATGACCCAAAGCACACCTCCAAATTATGCAAGAACTATTTAGGGAGGAAGCAGGCAGCTGGTATTCTATCTGTAATGGAGTGGCCAGTGCAGTCACCAGATCTCAACCCCATAGAGCTGTTGTGGGAGCAGCTTGACCGTATGGTACGCAAGAAGTGCCCATCAAGCCAATCCAAATTGTGGGAGGGGCTTCTGGAAGCATGGGGTGAAATTTCTCCCAATTACCTCAGCAAATTAACAGCTAGAATGCCAAAGGTCTGCTATGCTGTAATTGCTACAAATGGAGCATTCTTTGACGAAAGCACAGTTTGAAGGAGAAAATGATTATTTCAAATAAAAATCATTATTTCTAACCTTGTCAATGTCTTGACTATATTTTCTAGTCATTTTGAAACTCATTTGATAAATATAAGTATGAGTTTTTATGGAAAACACAAAATTGGCTGGGTGACCCCAAACTTTTGAACGGTAGTGTATATATTATTTATATTATAAGTATTATATATATATGTATTAAAGTTGGATATAAATACACAGCTAAGATTTTCTCTCATGGAAGCTGAAAATATCCTTGGATTTACATTACATTTCATTCACATTATCACACATATTTCTACCTACAATTTCCCGAACACAGTAATTAATCTTTGCATAAGACAACAGTGCAGTGAATGTGCATGGTCTGTGATTGATTATATTAGAAATGTAGTGCTACATCTAATACAATAGCAATATTTCATTATATCATGAACTACGAACCCAACTATCAATAACAGAAAAGAGTCAAGAATCCCTTCAATTTACATGTGGAGCATGAAGAATAACCTTGATAGGAAGAGAATACTTATAGAATACCGATAAACGCTGTTTCAATATCCTTAGCCTTTGTTTCCTCCAGTAAGGTCTGTCACACAAGCATTAGATTAAAATGAGAAGAATTTAAACGTTTTTGTTTCTTATTTTACAAAGTATACAAAATTTATTATTTCCACACACATTTTTATTTTACTATACTGATGGGTTATTTTATTTTTTATGTAATATAGTGTGTTATATCATCCCCTGTAATTAATATGCACTTTCTTAGATCTCAATTTTTATTTTTTTTATAGTGCTTTAGTGAGTGTTTGCTATGGATAGTAGTTTTTGTGATAGACAATTTTGACAAATGAGGTCCATAGAGTTAAATGATAAAATTCTGGTGGTGAGCAGCCACCACTTGATGGAGATGAAGAACTTACTGAAGAACTTACAGCATACAATGTTCACCATAATAATATAGTATTCAACATGATAATAAGACAGTATGGAGTGAACTCTGAAGTGCCCCCATGTAACGGGCCAAAGCTGCCACAATTTTATTATGTTACTCTATGACTGCGTCGAGAAGAGGAAAGACAGGGGTCAGCATTTGCACTTTGGCCGATCTGCGGATACATAGCCCCAGATGCAGCAAGCTGTGATGCACTGTGTGTTCTGATACTTTTCTAGCATAGCCAACAGTAACTTTTCAGCAGTTTGTGCTACAGTAGTTTTATTGTGGTATTGGACCAGATGGGCTAGTCTGTGATTCCTTCTACCCCCATCCACACACAGAGAGGGGCTGACAGCTCTCTCTGTATGGGTCATGCTTTCTCTATTTAGACAGTTTTAAATTGAAAACACTAAATCATAGAAAACAAAATATCCCCAAGATATGCCCCCCCCCCCCTTCCGCTCTATCCTATGCTGGCAGATAGCATAGCATTAAAGCTCCGGTAGCATAGAAGAATGGTGGAGAAGAAGGCAGGCACCCAGCTGCAGGTCCGGGGCAAGGCAGGCTAATGATTGGGGTATTGAACTACAAATCCACGTGTGCATGCAGAAATGTACTGGGAGTTGGGGCGACAAACAAAATATTTGCCCCGGGTGAAAGAAAATCTAGCTCAATGTATGCTACCTTATTATATAAATAGCAGTACAGGGTATAATAAAAGTTGCATACTTCTTGGCATCTATCAGTTAAATAATATCATATAATCTTGGTAGGCGAGGTGAGTTATGGCTAGACAATTGAGGGGGGGTTACACTAACATTTGGCACATAAAACAAACGGTGAACATTTTGTGTTTTTCTATATACATTGTATTTCGAGAGCCTTTATCCAACTATTTATTTCAGTGAAAAGACTCAAGGAGTAGTATTCATGAAATATGAAAGCTTGATTTATAAAGTGATAGAGGACTAGCTTTTATATACTAAGATTATGACTGATAAAGGAATCATAAATCAAAGAGTGTTACAGATTATGAATAACCTCCACTGACCATGGCCAATGTGTCCTTTGAATGATACATTAAAATAAAAAGGATGTCTGACTAGAATAATTGTCATTCATGATTTCCAAGTATTTTCCATATCTTTGAAGATACAGCCAATTTCCCCGCCAATATACTTTTTAATATAATGATATTTTCAATTGCATTTGAATTATATATCCGAGCTGCATAAAATCAGGACTGTTTTTAACACTTGGACATTCATGGGCCATTCTACGCCTATTTTGAATCTTACTTATAATACAAATGCTTATCATGAGCGATAACCTAAGGTATTGTTTAAAGCTTACCTATTTTTTTTTGCATAAAATAAGCTTCGTTCACATATTTATTCGGGCTCTATTCTGACGTTCCGTCTGAGGTTTCCGTCGGACTAGAGCCCTGACTGACACAAATGGAAACCACAGGATTCCTTTTCCATCACCATTGATTTCAGTGGTGACGGATCCAGTCCCAATGGTTTCCGTTTGTCTCAGTTGTTGAAGGGTTCTGTCGTTTTGACAGCATCTATAGCATAGTCGACTACGCTATTCATTCCGTCAAAATGACGGAATCCTTGCACAACTGAGACAAACGGAAACCATTGGGACTGTATCCGTCACTATTGAAATGGTGATGGAAAAGGAAACCTATGCTTTCCCTTTGTGTCAGTCAGGGCTCTAGTCCGACGGAACCTCAGACGGAACGTTAGAATAGATCCCGAACGGATTTGTGAAGGAAGCTGTAGTGGTACGTGTAAATATATGAAACTCTGCATCTTATTACATTTTTTAGTCTTTCAGTAGCCTTGAGTCACCCTTTCCCTGCCTATAGGCTCCCTGTAAATGATCAGAAACCCCCTAAGTCACGAAAAAGTCCATACTTTTAGAGGAATACAGGGAGATGCAGCTGTGGAGTATCTTTGTGGCATTGTGAATGAAAACTTACTGTTTTGGCAAAAAAATAAATGTTGTGTTGCCACATATGATGGTATTATTCAATGACTATATAATAGTTTAATTCAGTCAATGTAGGTTGGTATTATTAAGTTATTATATGGTAGAATTATTCAGCCACATTATAGTGGTCTGAAGCGTAACTTGAAGCTCCAAGGCCCAATGCAAATCTTCTTATGGGGTGGAGGGGCAATTGGGTCCCTGAGGCACCACGACCCAGGTGTGACTGCAGCCTCTGCACCCCGTATTGTGATGCCCCTGATTGTGGCAATGTTTAGTTCATCTATGCTCCTTTTTAGAGGCACCATTTGACGTTTTGCCTCAGATGGAAAAAAATGGTTAATGTACAATAAATATATTTATTAAGTGTGAATAAGTACTGTATATTTCTAGTGATAAAACAGCAGCACATTGTACTGTATGAGGTATAATGACTTCAAACAATGTCATTTTCCATTTTCAGTTTTTCTTTATTTTATTAATATTTTTCCTCCATTTACTTTTTACATGGATTAATTTTTTAGGTAATTATCGCATTTATAGTAATGTTTTGAGAGAATAGCACTCAAGCTTGATTCAATTATTGAAACCATTTCAAAAGAATGTCTTTAATCTAAATGTTTTTTCAACACTATAGCCTAAAGGAAATAAAAGCTGATGACAAGTTGATAATTAAAAAGGCGGACAAATAGTATAAATTACAGAAATGAAACACACTATTTATTTTTGCATACTAATTTGTGTGTCAGTTTATCTAATCCTATCAAAATATATTGCTTTAATGGATGTTAATTATTGACATATTTTGTTAGAGATAAAAAAAAAATATATCAAATTAGAATCCAATCCTGTTTGTTTCATTAAATTTTTTTTTTTTTAAGGAAAACCGTTCTAGATTGTGGTGGTTAAATGTAAAAACAAAGAAAAATAATATAAAAATAAATAAATAATAATAAAATGAAATATATAATAAAATTAATTAGCAAAAATCTGAAACAATTATAATTAATTGGTGGAGGTAATAGTAACTGAACACATTTGCTTATTGAAAGATAGCTGAATTTATCTTAATTCCTTAGACATCTTCACTTTTATTAATTGTTATATTTTTTTACATTTTTAGGTTGTTTATTAATCGCTTTCTGGTAGTTATGCATTATCAATGTGCAAGGTGTGCCCGGAGGGGACTGTCATGGACAGCTGCCACTGTTGATTTGTTGAAATGTTAAACATACTGCTGCTAAATGTCTTTTGCAGGAAAAGAAGTATCGCAAGTTAGAGCTACAAGTGTATTTTCTGTCTAATAATTGCTTCTTATTCGGTTAACTGTGTTTTACTGTTCACTGTAAGGTTGGCAATTTCTAGGAGGTTAGTAACATGGGGTCGGGGAAATAACTACCCTTATGTTTTCCTGTGTAAAAGCAGAGGGTAGTTTAGGAAACCATGTAGATCCAAAGAATGGGTGTTTTTTGGTTCCCGTCCTTCACATGGGTGGGAGGAGCGTCAGAGTCTAACGGCAGGTTTTTCCGCTAGAGGTTGTGAACCCGAGTTTTGCAGAGAATGGTGTTGTAGGTGAAGACTTGAACTGTACTAGTTTGGACCTTTGCTGTGCCGCAACTGCAAGGAAGACAACCAGTGCTTCCAGAGTAAGGGTGACTGATGAAGAGTATTAAACTGTGAACTGTTTATTCATTACCACTAAGCTCGTTGCCTTTGAAAAGTAAACAGTTTAAATCTTGGCAAGCTATTTGAACTGTGTCGGCAGTTACTGCGCCATGAGACAGCCTTGCCCGGCATTTATCTCCATTTTGTAAGAAGTAGGCCGAGACTAGGAATCAAGGTCAGGGGTTTCCGCGCTCCTGACTCCAGGATTTGGTCCATTTCTTATAAATAAACTGTACACATAGATCCAACGCGACAGTCTCAAAAAGGTCAGGTATTATATAAACGACTATAGAGATTTTATTTTTTGTAGTAATAGCCTGGTGATTTTGATGGGATTTGGCAAAAATCTAATGTCCATAAATGTGGATGAAAAATCCTCAATAACTAACATTGGAGGAAACAAGGATTCCACTGGTTGGATGTTAACCTGCCCATTGCTTTGTCACCTCAGACGGCAGGTGGCACCTCTCTTTGCTATTGAAATACCATGAGTGTTCTGCTGAGTGTGCATACTACCAGTTGTAAGAATTACCTGGATTTCTACATTGACTACTAATGAAATGCGGTTTGATTGTTATCTGTCACAATTATAGACAGACACAATCTAAGTAAACTAATAATACATAAACAGTTCTACTCTTCGTGCCTTTTATTGAGCACATTGTGTAAACATACACAGTGCATGGAGAAAATGTAAGTAAATCTCTGTGTAAATGACTTCTCCAAGAATTAATTGGCAAAAGGTGTTTTAATTAAGGAGATGACAGTGGAAATGTGGGTTTCACAGGTGCTCTGCCCATTAAAGAAAGGCACACATAGTCTGGTTATTGACAAATCTGTTCTTCTCAAGCAAGATTGGTTAGTATTAACCATGCCTCGAAGCAAACAACTTTAGAAGACCTCAAAATATGTGTTATAGAGAGGCAGAGAGATGGAAAAGACTACAAAAAAGCATTGCTAAAGACCTGGGTGTACATTAATCCACGGTTAGACAAATTGTCTACAAATGGAGAACATTCAGGACTGTTGCTACTATCCTGTTAAGATCACTCCAAGAGCAAAACAGGCAATCCTGAAAAAAGTGGAAAAGAACTAGGAGCAACAGCATAAAACAAAACAAAGAACACTTTACAAGATGGTGTTTATGGAAGGTCACCCTGAAGGAAGCCATTGCTGTCCAAAAAAAAACACACTGGGGTCCGTCTTAAGTTTGCCTGAAACCACCACGATGTTCCACAATGTTTCTGGGAAAATGTTTTATGGACAGATGAGACAAAGGCAAACTTTTTAGCAGAAGCAGGGTGGAGGGAGTATCATGGTTTGTGGCTGCTTTGCTGTCCCAGGGCCTGGACGTCTTGCGATCATTGAGGAAATAATGAATTCAAACGTGTATAAAAACATTTTACAGGAGAATGCAAGGGTAGAAGCCCATAACCTCAAGCTGAAGAGACGTTGGGTGATGCAACCACATAATGACCCAAAGCACACAAGTAAATTAACTAAAGAATGTTTTAAAAATAAGATTTCTATTTTCGGATGGCCAAGTCAAAGTCCTGAACTTGATTCTATCGAGATTTGGTGGCATGACCTAAAGAAGACTGTGCACGCAGGGCACCCAAGATGTATTGATGAACTGAAATAAATTTGCAGGGAAGAAAATGTCTAAATTCCTTTTCAACGTTGTACAAATCTTCTTTGCAGCGGCAGGAAATATTTGCCAGACGTTATTGCTGCTAAAGGAAGTTCTACAGGATAAATTTAACCCCTTAGTGTCTAAGCCTGTTTTGGCCTTCAGGACCAGCCCCATTTTTGCAAATCTGACATGTGTCACTTTATGTGGTAATAACTCCAGAATGCTTTTACCTATCCAAGCGATTCTGGGATTGTTTTCTCGTGACATGTTGTACTTTATGATACTGAAAAAATTTTGTCATTAAATTCAATATTTATTTGTAAGAAACGCCAAAATTTAGAGAAAATTAGCAAAAATTAGCATTTTTCTAAATTTTAATGTATTTACTTGTAAAACAGATAGTAATACCACACAAAATACATACTAGTTTATATTTCCCATATGTCTACTTTATGTTTGCGTCGTTTTTTGAACATTCTTTTATTTTTCTAGGACGTTACAACGCTTAGAACTTTAGCAGCAATTTCTCATATTTTCAAGAAAATTTCAAAAGGCTATTTTTTCAGGGACCAGTTCAGTTCTGAAATGGCTTTGAGGGCCTTATATATTAGAAAGTCCCCATAAATCACCCCATTTTGAAAACTGCACCCATCAAAGTATTCAAAACAGCATTCACAAAGTATTTTAGCCCTTTAGGCGTTTCACAGGAATTAAAGCAAAGTAGAGGTGAAATTTACAAATTTCATTTTTTTTCTTCAAAAATTCATTTGTAATAAAATTTTTCTGTACCACAGAAGGTTTTACCCAAGAAATGCAACTCAATATTTATTGCCCAGATTCTGCAGTTTTTAGAAATACCCCACATATGGCCCTAGCGCGGTCATGGACTGAAACACAGGCCTCAGAAGCAAAGGAGCACCTAGTGGATTTTGGGCCTCTATTTTATTAGAATATATTTTAGGTACCATGTCAGGTGTGAGGAGGCCTTGTGCTGCAAAAACAGTGGAAACACCCCAAAAGTGACCCCATTTTGGAAACTATACCCCTCAAGGAATTTATCTATGGGTATAGTTAGCATTTTGAACCCACAGTTTTTTTGCTAAATTTATTTGAATTAGTATGTGAATGTGAAAATCTACTTTTTTTGTGAAAAAATTAGGAAATGTTAAATTTTTACAAGGAATAAAGTAGAAAAAACACCCCAACATATGTAAAGCAATGTCTTCCGATTATAGCAATACCCCATATGTGGTAATAAATTGCTGTTTGGACCCACAGCAGGCCTCAGAAGAGAAGGAGCACCATTTGGATTTTGGATTTCTGATTTTGCTGGAATAGTTTTCAGTGCCGTGTCGCGTTTGCAATGCACTGGAGGGAAGAAAACCGTGGAAACCCCCCAATAGTGACCCCATTTTGGAAACTATACCCCTCAAGGAATTTATCTATGGGTATAGTTAGCATTTTGAACCCACAGTTTTTTTGCTAAATTTGTTTGAATTAGTATGTGAAGATGAAAATCTACTTTTTTTCTGAAAAAAGGTAGCCATTTTTAATTTTTACAAGGAATAAAGGAGAAAAAGCGCCCCAACATTTGTAAAACAATTTCTCCTGATTACGTAAATACCCCATATGTGGTAATAAACTACTGTTTGGACCCACACCGGGGCTTAGAAGGGAAGGAGCGCTATTTGGCTTTTGGAGCTCAAATTTTGCTGGAATGTTTTTGGGTGTCATGTCGAATTTGCAAAGCCCCTGAGAGACAGAAACAGTGGAAGCCCCCCAAAAGTAACCCCATTTGGGAAACTACACCACTTAAGGAATCTATCTAGGGGTATAGTGAGCATTTAGGCCCCACACGTCTTTTGCAGAATTTATTAGAATTAGGCCGTGAAAATTAATATCAACATTATTTCCACTAAAATGTTGAATTTTTTCAATTTCACAAAGGATAAACGAGAAAATGCACCCCAACGTTTGTAAAGCAATTTCTCCCGAGTACGGCAATACCCCACATGTGGTCATAAATGTTTTTTCATTAGAAAGTAATTAACCCTTTACGAACTGATTTATGTTTTGCTTTTTCGTTTTTCCTCCCCGCTTTCCAAGAGCCACTACTTTTTTATTTTTCTGTCAATAGAGCGGTGTGGGGGCTTATTTTTTGCGGGACGAGCTGTCGTTTTTATTGGTACCATTTTTTGGTACGATGCCATATCGGTGGACATAAACGGCTGTTTGGGCACGCTGTAGGGCTCAGAAGGGAGGGACGCCATTTGGCTTTTGGAGCGCATATTTTGCTTGGTTTTAGCTCTGGCGTTTTGCTGGTATTTCAGTTTATAATGTTGGGGCACATGTAGGCTGGGCAGAGTACATCAGGGGCATAATAAGAGGGTATAATAATGGGGTAAATAAATAATAATCCACAGATATGTGGCCGGTGTCGCACTGATAAATGGTGCCCGATCTTATCCACTTTTGGAACACTCTGCACATTTTGCATCGCCATAATCTGGGAGCCGGAACTTTTTTTATTTTTTCACCACCGGAGCCGTGTGAGGGCTTATTTGTTGCAGGACAATCTGTATTTTTCATTGGTACCATTTTGGGGTACATGCGATTTTGTTGATCACTTTTTATTCTATTTTTCGGCAAGCCAGGTGACCAAAAACCATCAATTCTGACAATGATTTTTATTTATTTTTGACGGTGTTTACCCTGGGCTATAAATGACTATTATACTTTATTCTGCGGGTCGGTACGATTACGGCGATACCATTTGTATATACGTTTTTTTATGTTTTGCAGCGTTTGAGCAATAAAATAACTTATTTAGAAAATAATGTATTTTCTGTGTCACCATATTCTGAGAGCCATAACTTTTTTATTTTTCAGTCAAAAAAGCTGTGTAAGGGCTTGTTTTTTGCGGGACGGGTTGTAGTTTGTATCGGTACTATTTTGGCGTACATGCGACTTTTTGATCACTTTTTATTACATATTTTGTGAGGGGGGGTGACCAAAAAATAGTGATTCTGGCATTGTTTTTCGTTTATTTTTTTTGCGGCGTTCACTGTGCGGGAAAAATAATATTATAGTTTTATAGTTGGGGTAGTTACGAACGCGGTGATACCAAATATGTGTACTTTTTTTTTACGTGTTCATTTTTTTTCCTATAATGAAAGACTTATTATAGGAAAAAAAGCAGTTCTTGTTTATATCACTTATAACTTTTATTTTTACACTTTTTTTAAAACATTTTTATTCTTTTTTTTACTTTTTTCACTTGTCCCACTAGGGGACACTTAGACTTGCAGCTCTGATCGCTGCTGGAATACATTACACTACACACGTAGTGTAATGCATTCCAACTGTCATTGTGACGTGACAGTCACACTGACAGGAAGCCTACGACGACCACCCTCGGGGTGGTCCTCATAGGCTTCTGTACATGGCAACCCGGAAGCCATTGTCTGGCGTCCGGTTGCCATGGGTACCATCGCCAGCCCCCGTGATTTCACATGGGGGCTGCCGATCGGCGCTAAAGACCTTAATTGTGGCGTTCAAAATCGAGCGCCGCAATTAAGGGGTTAACTGCCGATATCAGCGGCGACAGGCCGCTGATCGGCAACGGGGAGAGCAGGGCTGACACCCTGCACAGTTAACCGCCGCTGCGGTGTAGCGCCGCGCGGCGGTTAACTGTCAAAGCACTGCCGTAACTGTACGTCAAGGTGCGCGAACTTACTGCTCACCATGACGTACAGTTACGTCATGGTGCGTTAAGGGGTTAAAGGGGTTTTCCAGTTTTCTCTCTCTCTCTCTATACGAACTATAGTTAATTGCATAGGTTGAAAAAAGACACAGGTCCATCAGGTTCAAACTTACCCAATAAATTACCCATCATTCATTGCTTGATTAATTATAACCCTCAATGCCATTCATAAATAAATAGGCATCTAGCCATTTTTTAAATGCTGACATAATATCTGCCATCACTGCCTCTTGGGAAGGGCATTCCATAGCTTGACCACTCTAACTGTAAAGTCCCCTTTTCTATATTGATGTCTGAAACATCTTTCTTCCATATGCAATGGATGTCCACTTGTACTTTGTAGAGTCTTTGGAAGGAACAGATCATGTGCTAGTTCTCTGTATTGACACACATATACTTATACATATTAATAAGATCCCCTCTAAGGCCCGTAATTACGTGCCAATAGACTTCTATTGGCCACGTGTACCTCCCCGTATGCTTACGGGAAGGTGCCCGTGCCGTTGAAAAATATAGAACATGTCCTATTTCAGGCCGTAATTATGCCATGGGCAGGCCCATAGAAGTCTATGGGGCTCCTGTAATTACGGGTGAGTACGTGTGTGCACCCGTAATTACGGGAGCGTTGATAGGCGACGTCAGTGTATAGTCACTGTCCAGGGTCCTGAAAGAGTTAAAGATCGGCAGTTACTCTTTCAGCACCAGGGACAGTGACTGCCGATCACAATATACAGTACATCAAGCTGTAAAAAAAAAAAGATGTTCATACTTACCCAGAACTCCCTGCTTCTTCCTCCAGTCCGGCCTCCTGGGATGACGTTACAGCCCATGTAACCGCTGCAGTCAATCACAGGCCAATCACTGGCTGCAGCGGTCACATGGACTGCGCGTCATCCAGGGAGGTCGGACTGGATGTCAAGAGAGGGACGCGTCACCAAGACAACGGCTGGGTAAGTATGAATTTCTTTTACTTTTATTACGGAAAGGGCTGCCCCTTCTCTCTATCCTGCACTGATAGAGAGAAGGGCTGCCGATTACTGCAGTGCAATTTTGCAGCGAAAACGTGCCCGTAAATACGGGTGGAATACGGATGACACCGGACCCGTACATATGGCCACGGGTCCGTAAATACTGGTGCAATACGGGTCGAATACGTGTGACCAAGGACCCGTATTTAGGCCAGTATTTACGGATGGACAAAAATACGGTCGTGTGCATGGGGCCTAAGACGTCTTTTTTCCAAGCTGAACAAGCCCAATTTTTCTAGCAAAACCTCCCATCCCATTTAATAATCTAGTTGCCTGCCTTTGAACCAGTCCAGTTATCCTATGTCCTTTGTACAATGTGGAGCCCAAAACTAAATTCCATATTTTAGATGTGGCCTTACAAGGGATTTATAGAGGGGTAATTTTACATTTGAATCACAGGTTTTTATCTCTCTTTTTATACACCTTAAAATCCTATTTGATTTTGCAGCTGCTGCCTGACATTGAGTGCTGCTGCTTAGCTTATTTGTTACCAGAATACCCAGGTTGTTCTCTTGTTCCGTTGTCCCCAGTTTTATTCCATTTAATGTATATGAATTAATGCTATTATTGCGTCCTAAGTGCATTACTTTACATTTATCAACATTCAATTTCATCTACCATGTTTTTGGCCATATGCCATCTCTAATATTTTAAAATCAAGCTGAGTTTTAAGTATCCTACAAAGTTTTGTATCATCAGCAAAAAATGACAACTTGCTATCAATCCCATCCGCAAGGTTATTAACCCCTGCCCTCCTCAGCCATTTTTCAGATTTTCACTTTTGTTTTTTTCTCCCCACCATCCAAAGGCTATAATTTTTTTTATTTTCCCATCTATACAGCCATACGAGGGCTTGCTTTTTGCGAGACAAGTGGTAGTTTTTCATGGCATCATTTATTCTACCGCATAATGTACTAGGAAGATGTAAAAAAAAATTGGGGGGGGGGGGAGTAAAATGGGCAAAAACAGCGATTACGCCATTTTTTGGGGGGTTTTGTTTTTACGGTACAAACTACATATTGACCTTATTCTACAGGTTGATACGATTACAGCGATACCAAATTCATGTTTTTTTTTATGTTTTACCACTTTTAAAAAAATACAACTATTTTCTAAATTAAAATAATATTTTGTGTCACCATGTTCTGAGAGCCATAACTTTTTCATTTTTCTATTAATTTAGTGAGGTGAGGGCTTAAGTTTTGCGGGGCGAGCTGTAGTTTTCACTGATACCATTTTGGGGTATATGCAACTTTTTGATCATTTTTTATTTAATTTTTTTTTGGAGCGCTAAGGTGACCAAAAACCAGCAATTTACGTGTTTTATATATGTTTTTTTTTACGTCATTTACCGAGCGGGTTAAACAACGCTATATTGTGATAGTTCGGACTTTTACGGATGCGGAAATACCAGTTACGTTAACTTTTATTTTTTTAACATTGATTTAGGGGAAAAAATGTGAAAAGGGTTTTTGTTTTAACTTTTAATACTTTATTTTTTTTGGAACATAACAAAAAACTTTATTGAACTGTTTTTTCCTTTTTTTTATTAGTCCCCCTAAGAGACTTAAAGCAGCGATCGTTGGATCACTTGCATGATATCCGACAATACTAACGTATTGCAGTATATCATGATTCTGACAGTCTCCTTTGAAGTCCTGGCAGAGCTTCAAAGGGGTACAAAGATGGCAGACCTGGGGGCCTTTGTTAGGCCCCCAGACTGCTATAGCAACCATTGTTACCGGCCGGTCGCACTGCTCGGGGGGGCACCATGGCATGTTTGAGGGGGCGCCACCCCTGATTCTAACACTTTAAATGCTGCGGTCGCGATTGACCGCGGCTATTAAGTTGTTAAATGGGCGGAATCGAAGTGAACTTTGATTCTGCCCGTTGTAGTGAGGTGACGGCTGTGTGTAACACAGTCATCACCCGCTGTGTATGGAGCGAGCTCAGCCCGTGAGCTCGCTCCATACTTCCTCTTAACCCTTATCATGTACAGTTACATGATTTTGCGTCAAGGGGTTAATAAAGAGATTGAAAAGAATTGGGCCTAATACCGATCCTTGTGGTAACCCGCTGCTGACTTCAACCCATTTTGAATAATTTCCATTTATGACAACTCTTTGTTTTCTGTCCCTTAACCAATTCTTTACCCACTTGCATACATGTTCCCCCAGTCCCTGTGTCTGTAGCTTCAGAACAAGACTGTTGTGTGGAATAGTATCAAATGCTTTTCCAAAATCCAAATATATCACATCAGCCGCATGACCAACATCCAGATGTGCACTTACCTCCTCATAGAAACCGAGCATGTTGGTTAGGCACGACCTGTTTTTCATGAATCCATGCTGGTTATCAATAATTCGACTTTTCTCTGCTATATACTGTTGTAGTTCATCTCTTAGAATACCCTCAAATACTTTACATACCACAGATGTCAAACTTACTGGACGGTAGTTACTCGGTTACACCTGTATACCCTTCTTAAATATTGGTACAACGTCAGCCGTCCTCCAATCCTGTGGCACTGATCCTGTTACAAGAGATTCTAAGAAGATGAGATACAATGGTCTGTCCAATACTGAGCTTAATTCCCTTAATACTCGTGGGTGGAAGAATGGAGTCTGGGCTGGGGGATATATCAATATTTCATTTGCTCAGACGTAGCTGTACTTCCTTCTGTGTTAAGCAGGTAATATTGGGTGGAGAACCTTTATCACTGTCCCCCTGAATATCTGGTACCGGCAGCTTATCAGTGAACACAGAGGAAAAGTATGTGTTTAATATATCAGCCCTCCCTTTGTCCTCTACAATTATATTCCCATGCTCATTTTTAAGAGGGTCACTATTATCAGATTTTTTTATTTTTGGCATTAATATATTTATACAAATTTTGGGGATTACGTTTAAAGTCGTTAGCGATTTGTTTTTCTGTAGATAACTTTGCTAACTTGATTTCATTTTTGCATTTTCTATTGATATCTTTGTAAATCTGGAATGCTTCTGCTAAGCCCTCAGCCTTCAATGTTTTTAATGTTTTTTGTTTTTGTCCTATTATATTCAGTAATTCTCTATTCATTCGTATTGGTCTCCTTTTATTCCTAGACATTTTGTTACCAGTGGGTATAAACTTACTACACAATTCATGTAATATATCTTCAAAAGCTCCCCATTTATCTTCAGTATTCCTATTTACCATTACATGATCCCAGTCAACAGGACTAAGTGTTTCCCTCAGTCGATTGATATTTGCTTTCCTAAAATTCCAGGTTTTGTTGCTCCTCTGCTTATTGTTTTATTGAAAATTATATTACATTTTAACTAACTCATGACCTTTTCTTGGGCAATGACCTACACCTATTATTCTCTACCACTACTTCCTTTGGCTACCTCCAGATCTCCCCTTGTGCTGCACCCATTCTATGGAACTTTTTGCTTTGTACCATTAGATTTGCTTTTAATATTGGAAGCAGAACAAGCTCATGTTTTCCTAGGACTGCAACAGGAAGCATATCATGTTACATGACTAAAAAGGGGAAACCAAATATTAATATAGTATTTAAAGGGGTTTTCCCATGAGGGACATTTATGAGATATCCACAGAATATGTCATAAATGTAAGATAGATGCGGGTCCCACATCTGGGACCCGCACTTATCTCCAGAACGGGGCCCCCTGAACCTCGTTCTAGCTTTTTGTGCTCACGCTGACTCCCGTCCACTTCCTGATTACATGATCAGGAGTTACTCGCTGAGCTACCCTGTTTCCGTAAGTCCCATAGTAGAAAATGGCAGTTATGGAAGCAGCGTAAGATGCGAGCTATGCTGTTTTCTCCTTTATGGTAGGAAATCAGTCGGAACACAAAGAGGAAGAACAGGGTTTAGGGGCCCCGCTATAGAGATAGGTGTGGGTTCCAGAGGAGGGACCCGCATATATCTGACATTTATGACATATCCGGTGGATGGAAAGTACATGGACTCATGCATACGGCAGAGCTGTGTGCATATAGCCTTATGTTGGCACACCAAGTGCCTACGGTTCTGCACTACACTAATATGGAGATATTCTCCCCTAGAAGCAACTTTTTCCAAGAATCTTAATCATTACTTCCTTAGGGATGGATAGTCCAGAATATGGTATAGCGAGGAAGAGATTATTAAAGAGTAGATTTATTTAGGAAAACCCATACAATAATTCAATACTTGCCATAAATATATTTGAAAAATATGTACTTTGGATATATTAAGGTGGATTTTCTAACATTGCAGATTTTTCATTCTGATGATTTCATCGGGAGAGATATCCCTAGGGGGTTTTTCGTAGCATTATCACCCCTGGATATATGCTTAATTGCTAAGTAGAAACTCATTAAAACTCTATTATATATTGCACATTTTAGGACCAAATGAGTAACTTAATAATAATGACCGGTAGCATCCTAGGGGTGTTAATGAGTCTATCAACTTGTTTTCTTTAGTTATTTTTAATAATATAGATCCGCTTAGAATATTTTATTTATTCAATCTGAATTATTCATAGCTTCATTATGATTAGTGCATCTGTGAATATACTTAATCGCTATATCTGTAATGCTTCTGCAAGCATCCACTTAGATTTACTGTATATTTGTACATAGGTCTCCATTACTCAGCACAATCTAACATAAGTACCACATAATCCTCTAACATTCTGGCCCAAGACTCACTTTTTGGCAACATAAAACCTTGACCTGTAATGAGGACTTTATAATATCCCATGAATGTATTTCCTGCATTAGTCAACAATTTTAAAGAGCGGTGGATTTTGGGCTCGAATTTGGGTTCGAATTTCATGGAGTTTGTATGTTCTCCTCATGTTTGGGTAGGTTTCCTCTGGATACTTCAGTTTCCTTCCACACTCCAAAACTGTATTGATAGGGTAATTGGCTACCTTTGGAATTCGCTTTAAGACCCGTTTACAGGGGCCAATTATCAGGCAAACGAACATTCACAAAACCCGTTCATTGCCTTGTGTAAACAGGGCAGTGATCAGCTGATGAATGAGCAAACGCTCATTCATCGGCTGATTGTATAGTTTATGCAGCATTAAATATTATCATTGTCGGCAGCGCATCTCCCTGTGTAAACAGGGAGACGCGCTGCCGACATTATAGATATGTATGAGGACGAGCGATCAGAGGAACGAGCGCTTGTCCCCATACATAGCTCCTTGTGAAGGGATCAAACGAGCGCCGATCAACGAGTTGTCTCATTGATCGGTGATCGTTTGCACGCCCCACATCGGGCCATGTGAAATGACCCTAAGTGGGTGTTTGAGATAGAGAAATTAGATTGTGAAACAAATTGGGGATAGGGATTCGTGTGAATAGGGACTATCTCTGAACAGCGCTACAGAATATGTTTCTATTATATAAGGGATGGGAAATAAATTATAAACTGGATTAGGTATGCACAGACTTTTTTTGCCCTCTTTTTTTCTGTTTATTCTTCTCTAATAGTTATTCACTTTGTATGTTATGCCCTCGTGTTTTTTATGCCTATTTGGGTTAGGAAAAGCACTCTACTACAGAGTAGAACCCCAACTGCATCATGGAACCTAGAAATTCAAAATTCTCCTCTTTAGATTTCGATTAATTGTGATGGAGAGTACAGTAATGTAAAAGTAGCTATTATAATATAATAAGATCTGCAATAAAAAAGCCAGCATTTTAGTTTGGCTAGACCACAGGCATCAAAAAAGCCAAACGAATATAACTGAATGTTCAACACACCAACTTGAATATAGCAGAGCTGGGTTTGTCAGATGGCCCATAGCAAAGCAAGATTGGTTTACCACAACTCATCATGATATCAACGATCAGTGGTTATACACAAAACTGAAGATAAACCTATTACACTGGGCCTCACTTATCAAATCTGTCTAATAGAAAAATGATCCTTGTGGCAGATAGCAACCAATCACATTGCAGTTTAAGAAATGAACGCTGAGCTCTGATAGGTTGCTATGGGCAACAAGGCTAGATTTTCCGCTAGACGTTTTTGATAAATGTGGTTCGCTATGTTAGTTCAGGGAGTTGAATAAGATCATTTCAGTTCTGCTCATGTCCACCCCTCCACGGAACAGCAGCATACATGTATTATTGGGAAGCAGCTAGTGTTAGTACATGGCAAACCACATTCCATTTGGACATTCTATTTTGTAATGTATCCATGGCAACCTATATGTTCCATCCTAATTCCAAATACAATACCAATTTTTGGAAAGACTAGTACTGTATACATCATGCCAGACAGCACATCCTTTATCTTTTTATGAAGTTCACAGTCCAATTCTGGGGTCTGTTATTTTGTTATATCATATTTATTGGCAGACATATGTACAGCGATTACAAACCATCTAACAGATGAGATTGGATTGTCATTTTATTGGATGATGTACAGTGCACTTTAATTGATTGAATGAAATTGTTCCAATGTCATGTATAATAACACAACGCGGAATCTGTAATTAAATCATAGTCTCATCATGTGTACCAGAGGCTTTGAAGGATGTAAAGAGGTCATGAGTGGCTAAGTAACAAAAGATGTCAGAATGACTGTAGTAATAATAATAATGATTATAATAATAATCACAAAAACAACAGTAAAAAAAATAATAATAATAATAATAATCACAAAAACAACTGTAAAATAATAATAATAATCACAAAAACAACAGTAAAAAAAAAAAAAATAATAATCACAAAAACAACAGTAAAATAATAATAATAATAATAACAACAAAAACAACAGTAAAAAAATAAAAAAATTATTCAAATAATAACAAATATAACAACAGTAAGGATATGTTCACACACAGCATAAACACTGCAGATTTTATTCAGCAAATTTGTAGCGTATTACAGTAGCAGCAGAATGGATGAGATTTAAACAAATTTCATCCACACGCTGCAGAAAAAATCTACCAAGAAAATGTTCATAATTTGACCTGCGGCCCATTTTTTTAATCTACAGCATGTCAATTTATGCTGCAGAATTGCTGCTCTTTTGTTGAGGGGTTTTCCCCCATTGAATTCAATATGGAGGTAATACCTGCAACATATCGCAAATGTTGCGATTTTTGCAGCTGAAAAGCTACGATTCCACCGCAAAAAACTCAAATCAGAAAAAAAATGTTTTAAAAAAAAAAATTTGAAAAAGATTTATACATACCCCCTCCCCCCTGGGTGCTGTCATAGTGATGCATACTTCTGTTCTCCACCTCCTAGCATGACGTTTCATTCAATGTGACTGCTGCAGCCAATCATAGGCTGCAGTGGTCACATGAGCTGCAGCCTCATCCCAGGAGGCCAGGCTGCACAGAGAAAAGAGGGACGCGTCGCTATGACAACAGAGAATAGGGTAAGTGTTAACTTTTTTCCAGCAGTATTTGGTGCGGGTTTTTTGCCGGAATTCCCTGCGGGTTCCAGGATGGATTATATATATATATATATATATATATATATATATATATATATATATATATATATATATAAATAGTATATCCGCCCTGTGTGAACATACGCTTATAATAATGATGATAAAAAGATTTCACTATTTTCATGAAAACCCTGATAGAACTGACAAACTGACAAAAAATAATTCAATAACAAAAAAAAACACAACATTGTTTTAACCATACAAAGTGACAATATATACAGACTCCATTTACATTTAAGGGTATGTGCACACACACTAATTACGTCCGTAAATGACGGACGTATTTCGGCCGCAAGTCCCGGACCGAACACAGTGCAGGGAGCCGGGCTCCTAGCATCATACTTATGTACGATGCTAGGAGTCCCTGCCTGTCTGCAGGACAACTGTCCCGTACTGTAATCATGTTTTCAGTACGTGACAGTGGTCCTGCAGCGAGGCAGGGACTCCTAGCATCGTACATAACTATGATGCTAGGAGCCCGGCTCCCTGCACTGTGTTCGGTCCGGTACTTGCGGCCGAAATACGTCCGTCAATTACGGACGTAATTAGTGTGTGTGCACATAGCCTAATAATTAGATTTAACCCCTTCCCGCCACAGCCCTTTTTAGATTTTCATTTTCGTTTTTTCCTCCCCACCTTCCAAAAGCCATAACGTCTTTATTTTTCCTTCGATATAGTACTTGACGAGTTGTAGTTCTGCGTAGCACCATTTATTGTGCCATATAATGTACTAGCAAACGGGAAAAAAATAATTTGTGCGGTAGAAAATGAAAAAAACAGTGATTCCTCCATTCTTTTTTGGGCTTCGTTTTTACGGAATTCACTGTGCGATTAAAACAACATGTTAACTTTATTCTGCGGGTCAATATGATTACGCCAATACCAAATATATAGATAGTTTTTTCTATATTTTACTACTTTTACAAGTAAAAACCTAAGTGTAAAAAAAATATATATATTTTGTGTCGCCAAATTCCGAGAGCCAGAATTTTTTTATTTTTCTGTCAATTAAGTGGTATGATATATTGTAATAGTTCAGACTTTTACCGATGCGGCGATACCAATTATGTTTATTTTTTTTATTTTTTTTTACTGTGCTCTAGGGGGAAAATGGGAAAAGGTGTTGTTTTTTTAACTTTCACTATTTTTTTTTTTTTTACAAAAAACACTTTATTTATTTAATTTTTACTTTTTTTATTAGTCCCCCTAGGGGACTTCAACCAGTGACCGTTAGATCGCTTGCACGATATACTGCAATACTAATGTATTGCAGTATATCGTGATCCTGACAGGCTTAATAGTGGACAAAGATGGCGGATCTGGGGGCCTTTATTAGGCCCCCAGGCAGCCATAGCAACCATCACACCCCCCCCCCGTGATTGCTTTGCAGGGGGCGCGATGAGCTGTTAGAGGGCGTCGTCCCCTTCTTTCTAACGATTTAAATGCTGCGGTCGCTATTGACCGTGGCATTTAACGAGTTAAATGAGCGGGCTCGCGCTCGAGCGCGTTGCTGCTCGTTGCTGCTCGTTACTCTGAACACCGGCACTCCGTGAGCCCGCTCCATACTTCCCCTAGCCGACTTTGGATACGTCAAATGTCGGGAAGGGGTTAAAGTGAATGTCACTTCTGACGTGTCTGTTTTAGTAAATACTCGTATTCCTCATGAAATAACAATTCTGGAGCATCTTTTCTAAAAACTCTGTATCTACCCTCTATTATGCTGCAAATGTATAAATACATGAACAGCCGGGCGTTAATATTCCAATAGTCAAATGAGAGTGTTCTTAGACAGTCTGACATTGTCAGCCCTGATTGGACAGTATCAGAGTATATAGCGACACACCCCATTGACAAGAGGAATGGTCACACCCAGCTGTCAATTTATTCATACATTTCCAGGAGGAATAACAGAAGAAAACCAAAACACAGAGTTTTAAGAAAAGATGCCCCAGAATTGTTATTTAATGGGGAATATGAGTATTTACTAAAACAGACATGTCAGGAGAGATATCACGTCCACTTTAATATATTAATACCAGACATTTTAAAAAAATATATTAAAAAAAGTATATCTATTCATTTGGCTAAAATGTATTTTTTTTAATAAATATTTTGTATCTCATTGATTGATGCTCTAGGTTGATAACACAATTATTTTCCTACATGTTTAATTCCCAGTAGGGTAGCAATGCAGATTTCAGAGGTTTGAACCGGTATGTTACCAGACCCCAATGCAAAATCTATGACAGGAGCCCCCCCCCAAAAATAAAAATTTACATGCAATAGGGGTTTCTTATGTAACAGAGGGGACAGGGTACCAGGGCTCAACCATGGCTGCAACCTCTGCATTCCCTATAGTTACGACCCAATTTATATGGCAAACCTATGGATCACATTGTAACAATAGAGCAGCAGTAATACAAATGAAAAGTGCAGAGGAATAATCATATACAACATCTGTTTTATGGTTAATATGCAAAGATCAATTCATATGAAATGCAGAGATCCTATGTATCATGACCTCATCATAAGCCATGACATCATTGGCTTTTTATTTTAGTTATAGGTCTGTTCTTTGGTTCGAGATACATCTTTAGATCTTCCTTCCGTTATATATTCAGTTCTAGCAGGCATATAGTAGACCTGAATTTTGACTTGGAGATGTATGAGATTCGAAAAACGGATATGCTTGTTTTCCAAGAACAGCTCCACTCTTGTTCATGGCTGAGTCTGCTATTGCAGCTCAACCCTATTCAGAATCACCAATGATGGAACAAGAGTGCCGCTACTCCTGGAGAAGAAGCAAATCTGTTTTTTATTATCTCATACA
Source organism: Rhinoderma darwinii (assembly GCF_050947455.1). Classification (NCBI taxonomy): domain Eukaryota; kingdom Metazoa; phylum Chordata; class Amphibia; order Anura; family Rhinodermatidae; genus Rhinoderma; species Rhinoderma darwinii. The sequence continues at coordinate 98,853,448 of NC_134695.1, forward strand.
ACCCCTTTAAAGGTTTTTATTTTTTTATGAATCCATTATAATAACTCTCTGGGGGGAGATCTATTAAGACTGGCATTTAATACGCCAGTCTAAATATGAAACAAGCTGGAGGTAGAAGCGACAAAGTTATTAAGAGGCGCCCACAAATAGAGAGGTGCATAAATTTGCTCCATATTTGGCAAATTAAAATTTTTGTGACTTTTGTGTCATTTGCGACTCTTCTACGCGACTTCTATGACTGAAGACGATGAGACATGGGTCGTTGATTTCTTCTCATAGGAACAATTCTCTTAGTGGCTGAAAATATTTTTACTCCACCATAAACTTCCTTCTTGGTCAGATTCACACACCATTTTCTATTGCCAATTCCCTGTATTGCCAATTTTAATATGTTAGCTTAACAACAGAGTTTGAGCTTAAAAACACCGGTACACGGGCTCCGCACTCTTGACTTCTCACTAGACTAAGTATTTACAATAATCAAGGAAATGATTGTTGCTCCTTCTTTACATTCATTACGAGTGGCAGAATTTCACATTAAATGTCTCAGAGGTAATGAAACATTTGTCTAAGCACTTCTAACATTTTATGTTGCAATGATGAAGACATTTTAAGAATGTGAGAAGAGGTTTTACATTAACTTGTGCAATATGTCAGAACAAAACTATTTGTCCCTTTCCATCTACATCTTAGTAAATTTATCAGAGAAATTTTCAGGGAAATAAAAAAAGCAGAATCATTCCAGATTTCTAGAATAATTTGCACAAAACAGTCAATATAAAAATAAGAGAACCTCGGTCGGAACTATCTTAGAAAATGTTGGTCATGATAAATAAATATATGTATATATACAGTGAAGGAAATAAGTATTTGATCTCTTGCTGATTTTGTACGTTTGCCCACTGTCAAAGACATGAACAGTCTAGAATTTTTAGGCTAGGTTAGTTTTACCAGTGAGAGATAGATTATATTTAAAAAAAAAACAGAAAATCACATTGTCCAAATTATATATATTTATTTGCATTGTGCACAGAGAAATAAGTATTTGATCCCTTTGGCAAACAAGACTTAATACTTGGTGGCAAAACCCTTGTTGGCAAGCACAGCAGTCAGACTTTTTTTGCAGTTGATGATCAGGTTTGCACACATGTTAGATGGAATTTTGGCCCACTCCTCTTTGCAGATCATCTGTAAATCATTAAGATTTCGAGGCTGTCGCTTGGCAACTCGGATCTTCAGCTCCCTCCATAAGTTTTAGATGAGATTAAGGTCTGGAGACTGGCTAGGCCACTCCATGACCTTAATGTGCTTCTTTTTGAGCCAATCCTTTGTTGCCTTGGCTGTATGTTTCGGATCATTGTCGTGCTGGAAGACCCAGCCACAAGCCATTTTTAATGTCCTGGTGGAGGGAAGGAGGTTGTAACTCAGGATTTGACGGTACATGGCTCCATCCATTCTCCCATTGATGCGGTGAAGTAGTCCTGTGCCCTTAGCAGAGAAACACCCCCAAAACATAATATTTCCACCTCCATGCTTGACATTGGGGACGGTGTTCTTTGGGTCATAGGCAGCATTTCTCTTCCTCCAAACACGGCGAGTTGAGTTACTGCCAAAGAGCTCAATTTTAGTCTCATCTGACCACAGCACCTTCTCCCAATCACTCTCAGAATCATATGCAAACTTCAGACGGGCCTGTACATGTGCCTTCTTGAGCAGGGGGAACTTGCGGGCACTGCAGGATTTTAATCCATTATGGCGTAATGTGTTACCAATGGTTTTCTTGGTGACTGTGGTCCCAGCTGCCTTGAGATCATTAACAAGTTCCCCCCGTGTAGTTTTCGGCTGAGCTCTCACCTTCCTCAGGATCAAAGATACCCCACGAGGTGAGATTTTGCATGGAGCCCCAGATCGATGTCGATTGACAGTCATTTTGTATGTCTTCCATTTTCTTACTATTGCACCAACAGTTGTCTCCTTCTCACCCAGTGTCTTACTTATGGTTTTGTAGCCCATTCCAGCCTTGTGCAGGTCTATGATCTTGTCCCTGACATCCTTAGAAAGCTCTTTGGTCTTGCCCATGTTGTAGAGGTTAGAGTCAGCCTGATTAATTGAGTCTGTGGACAGGAGTCTTTTATACAGGTGACCATGTAAGAGCTGTCTTTAATGCAGGCACCATGTTGATTTGGAGCGTGTAACTGGTCTGGAGGAGGCTGAACTCTTAATGGTTGGTAGGGGATCAAATACTTATTTCTCTGTGCACAATGCAAATAAATATATATCATTTTGACTATGTGATTTTCTGTGTTTTTTTAAATATAATCTATCTCTCACTGGTAAAATTAACCTAGCCTAAAAATTCTAGACTGTTCATGTCTTTGACAGTGGGCAAACTTACAAAATCAGCAAGGGATCAAGTACTTATTTCCTTCACTGTATATATATATATATATATATATATATATATATATATATATATATATATATATACAGTATATGGGATAATATCCCTCTACTGTAAACTATAAGTATACACGTTTTTAAGGGTCCTGCAACTCCGCGGTTACTTTTAATATTCTTTATAATAAATAATAGGGGGCACATTATTCCTTATAAGGGCACGTTCAATGTGGAATTTTTCCGCTGCAAATGTTGGTGCAGATTTGGGGCAATTACGCAACGAATCTGCACCAACATTTGCATATTTGACAGATAATTCAGACGTTGCAAAAAACACAGAGGACTTGCCACAGATTTCAGTTTTTGCATTGCAAAGGCTGAAATACGCAGTGAAATTCCGCTTCTTCTCCGCCACAGACAGTGTATGCTGCGGACTGAAAAGACTGAAAGATTTCCACTGCCGACTGTCCGCAGCGGAATTCCACAGCAATTCCGCCAAGTCTGAATGTGCCCTAATACATACCTCAGCTGGTGCAGAACCTCTTTTTGAACTTTAAAAGGGAATTCCGTCCCACCATTAACTGGTTAATAATTGACTGTTTAATATTAACCACCCTAATTCTTTTTAAAAAATAAGGTCTGCAATAGTCTAAAATTGTTAAGTTCCCAATATGGAGATTCATATTACTGTTCAAAGCGAGTCATTTGCTATAGAGATTATAAGAAACGGGTATTGTTTGTCATATTGAAGATTACTTTGGGACCTGTCCCTTCCCCTCCTCCTCTCTCTCTGACATTTGCAGTGCGAGGTTTTTTTTCTTTTTTCAAATTTCACCCCCCCCCCCCTCCAAGCGTCATTGAACTTTTAAATTATAACATCACTGTGTGAAAGGTACTATAAGGGTAGTAGAGAAGCTTCTTATTTTTCACTGTCAACATCAATTAATGGATCTTAGTCTCTTAAAGGTGTTATTTCTTTATTAAATGTTATAGCAATATCATTCAGCAGCAAAAAATGTATTTGTTTTCGAATTTACAGTATGTTATAAACAATTTACAGTTGCAAGATATTCCCTTTACTTTATTATTATGGCGCCCCCTGGTGTTCAATCTATATAGTAACATGCATGTCCTCTTACTGAACTGAATGAGGGAGGACGTACATGATGAGTTCTACTCTCCAACTGCCACCAGCCAATAGAAAATGTCTTCTCTGCTTGTCAGTAAAGAAGTAGAGAAGAAGCTTTTATTCAGAAACACAACTTGTATTGGGCTGGGCTCACCCTCTAAAAAGACATGTAATGGGGACATTTGTAAAGCATTTCCTAGAGAGGAGGCAGAGGCAGTGGAAGAGAATGTGCCTATAAAAGCTATGACAGGAAGGGGGAGGAGCTGCAGCAGAGAGGACACGCCCCTGAGCTGCCAGCCTGAAAAAATCTAGCAGAGCAAATGGAGCAATCAATGGGGAGATCTATGCATCCATGTACGATACAGGACTGGGTCTATCTTTGTTGTCATGCATTCTTAAGTCTGATTTTCTTTTTTTTATATATAAATCTGGATCAACCCCTTTAAGCAGCCTCGCTGAGATACCTTGATGAAAAAGAATGTATTTTCATCAAACAAACATAGCACTATTTATTATACACATGTCATAGTGTTTTCTGGTCATGGTCACTTAGAAATATGCTTTATATAGGCAGTTCTATGGATAGCTTAGGTTTATTTGCATCAGTTTTAGACTGTTAACCATGCCTCTAATTTTTCAAGACTCAAGCTTGTACTTTGAAACTAGTTGTTATTATATCATTAAATGTAATATAGGCCTCATACATATTTTGTGTAGCACTTTAATGACTGACATTTTGCTGGATATGTACAGTAGCTGCAGTTGCACTTGAAAAGTAAACACCTTTCACCATAATACACTCCCCAGCATTGAAATTGCAACACCAAGAAGGGCAAGTCGTACGGTTATTCAAATCGAGGAAGTAGCAGGTGTCGCTAAGATCTGCAAATGTTGAAAATTGTCAAGCACCTAGCGTCAATCTGTGGCATGTGGGGGGCATAAAAGCAAGATTGAAAACAACAATTCTTAGCCACATGAAACCTCAAGAATCGAATGAAGTGGTGTGGGATGATAGTGTGATACCTTGATTTCATCGACGTGCCAGTTATCGTCAATTGTCGCAAACCTAGAGGAACAAAAGCCTTGAACTGAGAGACCTTGATTTATCACTCCGGTAGATCACTACGCACCTAGGCCGAGATGTCAGCGCTGTGTCCCAGAGGTTGGATGAGCAACAACAACCAGGAATGACAGAAAGAGGTGCACAGAGGTGAACCTCTGCACGTACGGACGGATCGTCTGATTTGAAGAATGGCGCCTAGTAATCTGTTCTGTAAGTGAAATTGGATGTCACATCCCAAGTCTAGGGCGGCAACTAGTTTAGACACAAGCCATCACAAAGCATTTGCATGACATTGGACTACGAGCCAGATGTCCAGCTACAGGTGTTCTATTGACCACACGCCACCGCTCTCAAAGGCTATCATGGTGCACAGCAAGACGGCAATGGAGGCTGGAATGGAGGTCTATCCTCTTCAGCGATGAATCCGGTTTTGTCTCAGATGCAATGATAGACAGAGATTTGTCTGGATACCGCGACGGCAACGCCATGAAATGACATTCGCAAGGGAACGTCACACTGGTCCTACTCCTGGGATTATGGTGGCATAATGTACAGCAGCCTGAACCCTCTAGTCTTCATTTCAGGTTCACTAAGAGCTCGGCTTTACATTGATTTGGTCATGGAACCAGTGGTACGGTCATTTCTCCAAAGTGTCCCAAAAGCCGTTTTTAAATAAAACAACGCCAGGCTGCATGTTACTCGTGCTACTATGAGCAGCCTGCGTGGCCTAAACGTGCTACCAAAGCCTGCAACGTCTCCCATCAAGCACATCTGGGACATCACTAGTCGGCACTTGCAAATAAAGCTGCCAGCAGCGAATCTTGATGATTTGCGTGCCCACGTGCATTTAGCGTTGCATAACATTCCTCAGACAACCATTAATAACCTCTTTAATAGCATGCCAAGCGTGTAAGTGCGTGTATTTCTGAGCGTGGCGCTCATACTCGATACTGAATAAATCAAGATCTTTGAAATATTTTGTTTAAATTTTTTTTATCATTTGCAAATAATTAACATGTCTATCGATCCTGTGATTTCCACAATTCCAAAACTTTTCCTTCTTGGCGTTGCAATATCAATGTTGAGGAGTGTATATAATGAATGTTTCAATTTTGGTTGCTCGTGAATATACTTACTACAGTTATAGTTGTAATATATAGTAATATGCTCATAGTGTCCATTATACTGTATATTGGATCTCTTTGATGAATGTTGAATAACAGTCGGCTATTAAGAATATAATCTTGGTGAAATAATATTAATATTTGCACAGTTGTGTTATTGATTTTTGCTGATAAGATAAGAATAGAGGCAGATGGTGCTCATCAATTGAGTTACCAAACCGTGACTGTATACAAGGGTGATGATGAGTAATCTGTAGGCTCAATAAACTTCCCCAGGGTGTAAAAGTGCAAACAAAGCTATTACCATTAACCCTCATTTGTGGTGGTGTCTAATAAAAACCACATACAGCATACCCATTGCAACTGCTATTCCAAAAAATATAAAAATGTCTTCTCTGAGGCAGGTTACATTAGAGTCTTCTTCCAGGTTCAGATTGGCTATGTTATGGAACAATTATTTTATGCCCCACCAACTTTCCACCATATACCTCATCGACTATTATCCACCATATAACTCAATGACTATTATCCCCCACTACCACCTTCATAGACACATACTCACACAACAATTATGCATTCAAGTCAGTAGAGGGAGGTTTTCCATTTGGGGCCCCCTCCCCAGAGTAGAGAGTAGCTAAGAAGAGCATGACTCACTTTGGAGGACCTGGCAAGTACTTGAATAGATTTTCAATGGGTACCATAAAGTGCTTAATTTTCCCTGAGTGACAGTGCAGAGGAAATGAGGACTCACCAGGAACTTGCTAATGCATTATCCAGTGATCACATATAGTCCCAGAAGCGGGACCCTCTGCAAGTGACTTGTCTGCTCTTTTATCAGAATGGAGTTTTTATAAAACAGATAAACCCTCTTTAATATGTAGTTAGCACCTGCTATGAACTGAAATAATTTTTGTTATCTCCTGCAAATTCCTCCTCTTTACATAACTGGAAGCACGTGTAACTGCATGATGGGAGTAGTTGCTCAATGGCAGCTAATGTAACCTTCTTCTAGAAGTAAAAAGTGACGGACAAGGTTGCGGAGCTGCTCTACATAAATAATTGTAATGGATACACAAAAGCACTAATGGATATGGATTAATTGCAGTGAAATCTAATGTATGTATTGTGCTGCTGATCGGCCATATTAAAGGCAGCAGGTTCTCCGGATAGAAACTGTCAGTATGGCTGACCTTGTTCCCTGGTCAACAGTGATATTGAAGGTTTGAACAAAACAACACTCTGTAGGCTGCGGTTGGGAATGTTGAAGGCCACTTATGATGATTGATCTGGTCCACAGAATACAATGAACCATAGTGCTAACATTGGCTTATCAGTTTCTCTGGTGGGGTATGGGGGGTTTTACACTGGGCAATTATCGGGCAAACGATCGTTCATAGAACGCCAGTTGCTGATAATTGCCCTGAGTAAACAGGGCAACGATCAGCAGATGACCGAGCAAACACGTGTTCATCTACTGATCGTATCGTTTTAAAAAAGTAAATAATTATTGTTGTTGGCAGCACATCTCCCTGTGTAAATGCCGATATGATAATAATGTATGGGGGCGAGGGATCAGTGTAACGATCGCTCATCCCCATCCATAGCTCTGTGTGACAGTAGCAAACGAGCGCTGATCAACGAGCTATCTCGTTGATCGGCGCTCGCTGCACCGGCTAGAATCGGCCGGTGTAATGGGGCCTTTAGTTTAGGCGGTTAGGGTAACACAGAGTAAAATACACTTTTGGAGATATTGCGTAGTCAATATTTAGATGTAGTTACATTCAGGGCTAGGATAAGGGGTGTTTGTCCTGTGCTGCACCAGCTGCTTTTGCAGAAGGGGGCACCACTGATGTCCTGGTACCTGAGGCTCGCAACCACCAGGAATCGAAATTGTATGGCAGTATTATTATTTATTCATTTTATAGCACTGATATAAGATTAATTTATGCCTGCATTTGGTCTCTGCATATGGTGCTATTTGAGCACTGTTTGGTGATATCAACTTTACTGTGCAGTATATTATATTTGCAGTGTATGGTTGTGGCCTCACTGTATAACATTGTTATTAAGACATGTGTGTTAGATGAAGCTGAATGAGATTTGCCTAAATTCTTACTATTAGATAGAGAATAAAGGGCAAACGTTTCTTAATTCTGTACTATAATGAATGTTCTATGTGTTATAATTGATATATGTGACCAGTATACTATAAGAATGGCCTCTGAACTTATCTCAGTGGGGAGCACCTTGTATATTCCTGTATGGTAATGTTCTGTATGTGCCTTTACTGATATCCGTAAAGAAAAAAAATTGTTTCTTCATGTTTCGGTCTCCAGAAGTCAAATCAAACTGTTATTTGGCCAACGCATGGCGTTGGTATTTGGGCACCATAGTGTATAAGTAGGCACAGTATGGTACGGTTATTTATACACTGGACACTATAGGGCAGTGGGCCCCAAACAGTGGCTTGCAACCCCCTGCTGTCTGGCCCGCCATAGGAACCCGGCGTTATAACCATATGCTCTTGCTACAATATGGCATCCACATTAACATTATTAGAAACGTATCGTATCTTTACAGTTGTGCCAGTTTGGATGGTGGAATACGAGTGTGTTAAATTTCAGGATTTTGTGTTTGTTTAATATGTTACAATTTTTTACCAAAATGCGGCTCCAGGCCATCAATCAAAATGTGGCTCACAAGGTATAAAAGGTTGGTGACCGCTGCTATGTGTGAATGACGTCTACAGAATTTACTGCACGGGGCACCATCCAACAAGATGCCAGCCCCAGTTACTGTTACCTATGCTCCCCATAGCTTGATTTGTCTATGTTAGCATTGGGCTCTCCTAAAAGTTCAAAATGCCGCAATTAAAAAGTGTTCTTGGATGTCAAATACAAGAAAAAGTACAGCATTCTGGGAATTACTCCATTGATCAAAGAAGAAAAGAATTCGGGCTGTCTAATCCGGGTTTCGTGCTCTTATACCGCCGAGTTACAGCTAATGTTTTAATACAATATTAACCTGCTCAACAATGAATTAATGACACACCGACTTCTCAGGAGCACATGTTATTAAGAGCTGTATATAAAAAAAATCCTGAAAGCACATAAAAGTATTTACAACACATCTTTTGATTACATTTCAGCACAAATATAATTCATAAATGGATTTGTTTAAAACCGTTCTCAATGTGGCTCGTCTGAATAATGAATTTGTATGGGATTTCAGAAGGTTTAATCTGTTGGATAGCCACAAATGGATATACCTTTATTTTGCTTTGCTTGTTCCAATTAAATGATCTCATATAGATGATGTTCTGAATTGATTTTAAGTATTGTATTCTAGTTTAGAGGTATAAATGCCACAGAATTTCTGCAGATTACTTATTTTTAAGTAATTCAACAATTACCTGTATGTATTTATGGCATTTCAGCCTTTAATTGCTTCCTCTGAACTTCATAAAAGAGACCCAGATAGAAATGTTATCCATAGTAAATTGTCCATCTATTTAAAGGGGTTGTCCACTTTGGGCTGTCCTTTTTTGTTAGAAAAGTCTTCCATTGATAAGTGATTACAGGGTGTTCCAATGCTGAGAACCCCATTGATCAGCACTAAACTAGGAAAACCTGGCAGCAGGTATTCAATTTCCCTGCAGCGCCACTGTAGGGCACATTAAGCATTACACAGTTTCTATTAAAATGAATGGCCAGTCCACTTGTTGAGTCCTCCAGAGTAAAATGAGAGACAATCTTTATATTTCAAAAAAAAATGTATAGGTCTAAAATCTTTGTATTTAGTCTTTACAAATGGCTAATATATGAGGGTCCTAAATTGAGGTGTCCCCTCCTCAGAAATACCTTAGAGGATATTTTAAAATGGTTTTACTAAACCAGAAAATATTTTGAGGCACCCACAAAACTGTAAGGTCGCTTCACGAACTACAGTCCTCAATTGCATCCACCTAAAGTGATACTGTCCCGTAACTTTTTACATGTGGTAATAAGCATATGTAGTGGCCCATTTAAAATCTTTTTGAGTTTTGTCAGCCATTCAAAAGTAATAAGGCCAAATTCCCATTCAATGGGGTCTGCCTCTGCCCGCTTTAACCCCTTCTCGACATCCACCGTATATATACGGCGCACACCAGGTGGGAGAGTATGGAGCGGGTTCATGGGCTGAGTGAGTGTGCCTAAGGGTATGTGCACACGATAACTGGCTTTTACGTCTGAAATTACAGACTGTTTTCAGGAGAAAACAGCTGCGTCGTTTCAGACGTAAATGCTCCTCCTCGCATTTTGCGAGGCGTCATTGACGCCCGTAATCTTGAGCTGTTCTTCATTGAATTCAATGAAAAACGGCTCAAATTACGTTTCAAAGAAGTGTCCTGCACTTCTTTGACGAGGCAGTCATTTTACGCGTCGTCATTTGACAGCTGTCAAACGACGACGCGTAAATGACAGGTCGTCGGCACAGTACGTCGGCAAACCCATTCAAATGAATGGGCAGATGTTTGCCGACGTATTGGAGCCGTATTTTCAGATGTAAAACGAGGCATAATACGCCTCATTTACGTCTGAAAATAGGTCGTGTGAACCCAGCCATAGAGCGAGTGTGTCAGCTGTGTGTTACAGCCGATACTTCCGGGTAACGAGCGGGATCCCGTTCTAGCGCGATCCCGTTTGTTTAACCCGTTAAATGCTGCGGTCAATAGCGACCGCGGCATTTAAATGACTAAAACAGGGGGGGCCATCCCCTGTAACGTTCCAATGGCGGAGGGTGCCGTTGGTTGGCATGGCAGTCTGGGGGCCTGATGAAGGCCCCCAGGTCCGCCATCTTTGTACTCCTAAGAAGCCCTACCTCCAATGATTGCTGGTTAAAGTCCCCTAGGGGGACAAGTAAAAAAAAGTAAAAAACAGTAAAATAAAGTTGTTTTAATAAATTGAAAAAAAAATTGAAAAAAGTTCAAAAAACCCCCCTTTTCCCATTTTCCCTCAAGCACAATGTAAAAAAAATAAAAAGCTAACATAACTGATATAGATGCATCCGTAAAAGTCTGAACTATTCCAATATAGAATTATTTAGTCTGCACGATGAACGCCCTAAAAAATACAAAATTAACAACATCTGAATTGCTGTTTTTTGGCCCCTTCATCTCCCACAAAAAATGAAATAAAAAGTCTCACTTACCTCAAAATGGTACCAATATAAACTACAGCTCGCCCCGCAAAACATAAGCCCTCATACTGCTAAATCGACGGAAAAATTATATAAGTTATGGCTCTCAGAATATGACGACAAAACATAAAGAAAACAATATAAATTTGGTATCACTGTAATCGTATTGACCCGCAGAATAAAGTTAACATGGCGTTTTTACCATACGATGAATGCCGTAAAAACTAAACCACCTAACAATTGAGGAATCACTGTTTTTTTCCTATTCCACCCCACATCTTTTTTTTTTCTTGTTTCCCACTACATTATATGGTAAAAACTATATGGTAACTCGTCCCGCAAAAAACAAGCCCTCATATGGCAATATTGATGAAAAAATAAAAAAGTTATGGCTTTTGGAAGGTGGGGAGGAAAAAAACAAAAGTGAAAATCCGAAAAATGGCTGCGAAGGGAAGGAGTTAACTATTTCCAATCAGTGCTGACAGTGTCAGACTTTGTAGGAAAAAACCCTATTGACAAGGGGAATGGTAACACCCAATTGGCAATTTATTCATACATTTCCAGGAGGAGTAACAGAGGAACGACACACTAGGAGAGGTCTAAGAAAAGATGATCCAGAATTGTTATTTCATGGGGAATACAAGTATTTTCTAAAACAGACATGTCAGGAGAGCGGACGGGTCCTCTTTAAATGCAAGCTACTCTTTGAATGTGTTAGTATCAGCATTAAAGAGAGCTGTCTTTCTATTCAACTTATCATAAATAACTAGGCAAACATCTGTCAGACCCATTAGTATATTGTACATTTAAGACCAACTTCCTGCTTCATTTATAAATGAGTTAGTTCTGCATGATAATTTTATTCTGTAACCTTTTTTCGTTATGAAATGTTTCAATATTTAACAAATGAATGGTTTTTTTTCCCACTCTTTAATGTGGATGATTAATCCAGATAAAAGGTTCTGCCTGCTGTTTCCAAGGACAAGTTTAAAAATGAGATGTCTCATTGCACTGAGTGTTCGCCTAATGAGCAGACTCTCGGTATTATTATTACTAACCTCTATATTACAAAAATAGCAATGATGGATGATTCCGGGGGGCGGGGGGCTTCCATTCATCAGCACAAGGGACCAAGAAGCCCCTTATTTGAGATGGAATAAGTTATATACTGTTCATTTAATGTCTGAGCCATTCATGAGGTCAATGAACTTTTCTTTGGGGCCTTCGCCCAATTTTATTATTCTATGTGTTATATTTGACTTTTTGCACTGTGTCCTATAGGGTAAAGAAAATGTATTATCACCTTGTTATGCCAAATTTTCTCTTTTGCAATATTACAAGTACTGTCTCAGCATCAACCAATGTTTATGATTCCTGTTTTATATGTCAATGTATGAACACAATATTTTTTTCTATTTTTAAAAAAATATATATATTATTATATGCTTCAACTGGCCAAAGGTGAAATGTTTATGTTTTTTATTTTTTTATGTTTACATTTAATCGGCAGCTCATCACTACACTTACTATTTCTATTAAACACATAATAACTAGTTTCAAATAAAAAAAATATCACCCATTGCCTATAATAAATCATTTATTTTATAAAATCTGTCCGATTTAAAAGATTCATCCATAATGAAATAGTAGGAAGGTTATGGGACAACCATAACCATAAATATACGTATTTACTATTATAAAGCTTGAAGAACTGCCAGTTTATGATGACCAGAATATTACATTCACCTAAAAGACATAACATGTAGGGTATAACATGGACAGCTCAAGGTTAGGGGAGGCCCATGGGCAAAACAATGTTGTATGGGCCCCCTCACGTATATAATACGTGGCTAACATGCGGCTAAGTTGAGCTGGACATAAACATTAGATAATTATCCACAGATCCCGCTGATGCTGACTGGACCCAAGGACAGTGTAATGTGTATGAGAATAGCCCAACCTCTCCTGACATCAGCTGTAAGGGAAAGCATGGTACAACATGTTGGGTTTTAACATTCATAACTCTTTGTTCGACCAGGAGAAATTCTGGAGATTCATAGAGATTTTTGTCAGCTGCTTACTCTATGGTAATATAGATGCATGATGTCTTAATGCTGGGAGTGATGGAAAGAGCTGAAGGCCCCTAGGGGGTGGAGCCTCCCAAATTGCCCATTTTGCCCTTTTCATGATCCTTCCTTGAACACTTTAAAAAAAAAAAAAAATATATATATATATATATATATATATATATATATATATATATATATTAATTACCCTCTCCAAAAATTTTAAAAGAGGTATATCCGCAATTGAATGACATATTAGGAACATTTTACAGGTAGGTGTTTATGGCAATGTTCCCAATCTAGCAGTTATTTTTTTAAATTATATTCAATAAATGTAAGAAAAACTCAAAAGATCTTTGCAAAATACTTTCTTTTCATGTTTTGAATTTATCTTTATACTAACTAAAAGTTCTACCTTGATGGCATTTAACTTAAAAAAATAATACATCAATTTAGAAAAAGTTTTTGAGTTCATCTGCAGGGTGTGTGAACCAAATGACACAACATGATAAATGTAGCAAAATAAACCTATTGTGTAGAAAGAGCTTTAGAAGTAATTTTATTTTTAATGTTTCTTTCTAAATCCAGAGTCCCTCATTTTTTACTGTACATTTCCCTTAGGATTTTTGTAATTTTTTTGGACTCAGGAATTCTGGGTTCAAATCTCAAGACATTCCCCTATGAAACTTAAAAAAAAAAAACATGTTTCATCAGGACAACACGATCTTTAATATTTCATCAGGGTGAAGAAAGTAAAAACGGGCAACGTTTTGGTCACAGAGGACCTTCTTCAATTCAATAATTCAGTAATCACCAAATTAAATATTTATAGTAGAAAATATGGCTTCAAGTTACTCCCGTTTTTTACATCATCGTCCAGTTCAGTAAGAATTTGTTAAAGGGGTTGTCTTATAAAGACAACCGATGTACATGTAGCTTACTGGGGCATATGGGTGGGATAAAAGGGGTTCTCCACTCGGGACCTCCTTCTATGTGCAAGCCTAAAGGAAAGGAAGAAAAACATGGCGCCACATGCTGCAGGTTACCCAAGGTAATGGAGCAAAAGAGATGAATAATAATCACATATTGAGGTTGTGCAAATGCAGGCACAACACTGGTGTGGTGTAGGTAAGTAAATGGATATGATGAAGCCGCAGCTAGGTCGCAATCCGGTTAGCACAAGATAACAGTGAGATGAATACCATTTCTATGTGCAAGAACAGATAGCCATTCTGTAAAAGCAGCTCCTGCTCTGGTGGACTCAAGCTGTCCATTCATCACATGGATGGCCAGTCAACTGGATGGCCGCCATGTAACTGCTTTAATGTCTCCCATACAAAGCACACATAAATAAGAGAACATCCTGCTTCCTTATCTGTTGGTAGTACAAACAGGGCCTTGAAAAAGTGTGTGACAATGCGAACCGGCCGTAGGCTTACACCACATTTTACAGACCATGATCAGTAAATAAAATAAGTTTATTGCCATCAACGGTGAGTCCTTCGATTTTTCTACTTTATCAACTTTAAACAAAATGTGCTGTACTTTTTAAAAAGAAGACAACCTTGCATTCAGTTGATAAATGTGGGTCCAGCTACCCTAACCTCCAGGGGAATGGCTGATCATGTAATGCATTGAAGGTTTGGATCCATTACTTGGGGAGCTGCTCTTACAGAATGGCTCTCTATTCCAGTTTGTAGATTGGGGTCCCATTATATGACGTGTGTATGCCCTCATGGGCCTTTTTGTTGTGAGACACCCCTTTTAACCTCTTCCCGACATTTGACGTATCCATACTTCATAGCCGGGTAGGGGAAGTATGGAACGGGCTCACGGAGTGAACCCGCTCCATACGATGCGGGTTTCGGCTGTATGTTACAGTCGACACTTCACAGTAATGAGCGGGATCGCGCCCGAGCGCGATCCCGCTCGTTTAAGCTATTAAATGCCGCGGTCTATAGCGACTGCTGCATTTAAATTGTTAGAAAGACGGGGGCGACCCCCTCTAGCAGTTCATCACACCCCCCGCCGGGGTGGCGAAGGTTGCTAAGGCTGCCTGGGGGCCTAATGAAGGCCCCCAGGTCCGCCATCTTTGTGCTCCTATTAAGCGCAGCCTCTGGCAGGGCTTAATAGAAGCCTGTCAGAAAGACGATATACTGCAATACATTAATATTGCAGTATATCGTGCAAGTGATCCAATGATCGCTGGTTGAAGTCCCCTAGGGGGACTGATAAAAAAAGTAAAAATTGGTAAAAGAAAGTTTTTTTTTTATGTAAAAAAAAATAAAAAGTTAAAAAAAAAAACCTTTTCCCATTTTTCCTCTAGAGCATAGTAAAAAAATAAATAAATAAACATAATTGGTACCTCCGCATCCGTAAAAGTCTGAACTATTACAATATATCATTATTTAACCCGCACGGTGTACGCCGTAAAAAAATGCAATAATTGTAAACCCAGAGTCGTTATTTTTTTGGTCACCTCATCTCCCACAAAAAATAGAATAAAAAGTGATCCAAACGTCGCATGTACCTCAAATAGGTATCAAACTACAGCTTATCCCGCAAAGAATAAGCTCTCATACCACTTAATTGACGGAAATATAAGAAACGTATGTGCTGCCTTAAACTCTGTGGACAGGTCAGGATCCTGTTTCTTTTAAATGCTGCACTATAGCGCAGCCTTATATAGTGGATCGAGCGGGTTCCCCAGCAGCATTTAAAAGAAACAGGATCCTGACCTGTCCACAGAGTTTAAGGCAGCGCAGCACAGAGTATTTCAGGAGAGGAGCGTGTGATTGGCTGCAGAGGCCGCTGCAGCCTGTGATTGGCTGCAGAGGCCGCTGCAGCCTGTGATTGGCTGCAGAGGCCGCTGCAGCCTGTAATTGGCTGCAGAGGCCGTCACGTGGGATGAAGTGTCATCCCTGGAGGCCGGCCTTCTGACGTCATCCTGACGTCCGTGAGCGCCACTACAGCCTGTGATTGGCTGCAGCGGCGACATGGATGAACCGTCATCGCTGGAGGCCGGACAGGAGGAATGTAAGTATGAACGTTTTTTTAAAAAAAAATTTATTACATTAAAATTTTATTTTCCGTGCGCCGAGCATGGTACTGTCAAGGTTGCTGAAAGAGTTAGTGCAGCCCATTAACTCTTTCAGCACCCTGGACAGTACCATGCTCGGCGCACGGAAATTACAGGTTCGGTCAGAACTAGTTCCGTCCGAATCGAACTTTTTCGTGAAATTCGGCGAACTAGCCGAACCGAACTTTTCATAAGTTTGCTCATCTCTAGTTAACATGTTGTTTTAATTGCACAGTGAATTCCATAAAAACCAAGCGCAAAAAAACAATGGAGGAATCACTGTTTTTTTCATTTTCTACCCCACAAATAATTTTTTCCCCGTTTCCTAGTACATTATATGGCACAATAATTGGCGCTACGAAAGGTACAACTCGTCCTGCAAAAATCAAGGCCTCATAGGACTATATCGACGCAAAAATAAAAAAGTTATGGCTTTTGGAAGCTGGGGAGGAAAAAAACGAAAATGAAAATCTGAAAGTTGTTTATGACGGGAAGGGGTGAATAATGTTACACAGATAGACATCTATACTATGTTTGTCCAAATATTGCCAGTGGGATGCAATGAATTGATAGACAATATTCTTAATTTATGTTCTGCCCACAAAAAGGCTGCCTTCTGCCAAAAACTCCATTCAGTAGGGATTAATTTGACTGCACTCATATACACTTAAGAGCAAACATTGTCTATGTTAGACTCATTTAAGGGAGGTGGAATAATTTTTAGACCATAATCTCGAATTCCTTGCATGGGTGATGAGCATCAGTTTATAATTATTGTCTTTAAAACATAATTCTCAGTCGAAGGTTTATCAATTACTGCTTTAATGATTATAAGTCTGACTAGATTGTGAAAGGTTATATTTCAGTTCAAAGATTCAATCAATCCTTGGCGGTTTTCTCTGGTTGAAATGACATTCTCGAAAACCACCTATTAAGTAACAACATTCTAGAAGCTCATTTTATGTTCCTCACCATTACATAGTTTTATAGATAATTATATGGCTTAATCCTTAATTACCTTACATTCGTTTTAGCCTGATGCTCTTTAACATATTTCATGACATCGTTCACTTAATAGTAATATTATGTTTCATGGAAAAGTCAAGACTATTTCAAGTTAAAGAAAAAAAATGTATTTTAGCTGCTTGATTAAAGTGTAAAACGGGAAGCCATTCACATGCGCAGAGGATTCTTTGTGATATGTACAGTAATACCAAGCATGTTAATCAATAATGTTCAACTTTTCTTTGACTTATTTATCATAAATCCCCTGCATGGACATGGAATTAAATGTTAAAATTCTGTCTGCAGTCACCACTAGAGGGAGCTGTCTGCATAAATTTACAGATGTGTCCTTCCTTACCTTTCCTTATATCTCAACATATCCTGAGATGTGTGGCGCGATATGACCAGCTTTAGAAAAAAAAAAATGACTTAGCGATACTCTGTCATGAGATGTCTATGCTTTATGTGACTATGTGTGGCCACCTAGTGGTTATGATATTAATTGCAGCCTGTCAAGAGTTTTGCTAGCATGTCGTGATATTGTGTTGAATTTGTTTCATGATAAATTGGAGTTCTTAACCAAATTCAAGCAAAGGTAAGAATGTACACAATTGTATGCATTAAATGGGTATTCCAACCTTAGACATATCTATTATATCTACAAAATATTCCATAAATGACTGATAGATATAGTTCGCAGCTCTGGTTCCCGCACCTATGTCGAGAACGGGAGTCACTCCTCCCCATGTCCCATCTAGTGAGGATTTCTGTGACACCCATAGAAATCAGTGGAGGGAGCCGCGCATTTAAGTGGCCACCACACTATTCATTTCCTTTATGGATGTGGCAGCCGCCTAACTAGGCGAAACGGGGGTAAGACATCTATGGCATATCTTGTGAACATGTCATAAATGTCTAAGGTGGGAATAACCCTTTAAACTCAATATTAATAAAATAGTATACAGTGAGCTCCTAAGCTCCACCTGGTGGTAGCTTCGGGTAGCCAGAATTTTGTTATTTAACTCTATGTCTATGAAGGGAATTTCTGAGCTCTGTATCAGAAAAAAGGTAGCAACAAATACAGTAACAATATAGTGTGAAATTAATCAGCACAGAATGTCAGGCCTAGAAATGACAATGTATAAAGCGGGACATTCAATTAGAGTATATTCAGAAAAAATTGCCTCCATACGGAAAAAAATAGAAATTTATTGTGGAGAGGTACAATAGGTGTAAGGGACACGTTCTTTAAAATAGCGAAGGGGCAAACATATAAAGAGAGAAGAGAGGAGACCAGCTCAGGTTCATGCTATTCATAAGACACATTCTTGGGCTCCTATGTCTCTGATTTGGGTCTCCACCCTCAGACGAAAAGGAATAACTTTATGGTACATATACCATAGACAAGGGGGATATTATTATTATTTCCTGCCAATATATTAGAAAGTAATTAGCATGTCTCGTCATTGCCAGCACAAGCTTCAGGAACAGGCCAAGAGATTATTTTCATTTTTTTGCCTTGGTCTTCAATGTCATGACAGTCACCCCTCCGATGGAAATAATAAACATTGTCTATTAGTCCCAGCTATTACAAAATCTTATATTCCTGAAATTGCACATTTTGATCTATTTCATAATTGAATTATTTTGCCAAAATGCAATTATTATTTTTTTCCAGAAAATATTTTTTATCAAACTTATCTCTCCACTATAAAGAACTTCTGATTGAATTTTGCAGAATGATTGGGGTTATTACACCGTATAGGCAATCAAAATGCCATTTCATTATACTTATTGTGAAGCCTGTTTACATAATGTGCTCACATCTAAAGTCAAATTTTTCTCTGAAGTACTCTTGCCTTTATTCAATTAATTATTATGTTAAAGCAAATGGACTTTAAACACATACAGTATCAAAATGCCAGTACCAACTAAATGTACATTTCTTATGTTCAGACCATCCCCCGATCATTAATGCCTCGGTCTGTTGCTCGATGATTTTTAAGTCTTTTTATGTTTCTTTGCAGTTTTGAGTAACATAGTAGGTTCTCTTTATTTTCCTTTGGTGATATAGGAGGAAACAAAAATTTAGTGTGTCTCGTCAACCGAAACAAACATCCTGGGATGTGACATTTTGGTTTTGTCTTCTAACTCTTCAGGTACTTTGTACAGATGCACTGTCAATGAGCCGTTACATTAAAGCATTAACTTTTCCTGTCACTACTAGGGCTGAATACAAATTGTTACCAATGTGAATGCATTTTCATTAGTGAAACATTTTTTTTGATCATGAATTTGACTGCGAAAAGCAGAGAATCAAAAGCATCATACTCTTCCGACTATGAGCAACCTGATAATTATTCCAGCAACAGCTTGTGTCTAGCAAACAAGTAAGTTCAAGAACATTACAGAAGATATAAACAGAACGCTGAATACATTTTACTGCTCTTTTCAGAAAGTTTGTAACATAAATGTCCTCTATAATAATCTATTGAGTAGGTCAACCATTTTTTATTATAAAGCACAATGCCCTCTTTGGGGCAAAACCCTTTATTTTTTCATTGACGTGGCTGTATGAGGCCTTGCTTTATGCAGGAGAAATAGTATTTTTTTTTCATTTGGGTGTAGAAAAAATAATTATTTTTACGGCGTGAATATAGGAAAAAGCGATTCTCGGCATTGTTTTTCTTGTTTATTTTTTATCCCGTTCATGTTTCACACTAAATAATTCTTCAGGTTATTACGGTCGTGGAGATACATAATATGTGTAGGTTTTTTGTTTTTATGTAATGTTGGGTCAATAAAATATATATATTTTTTTTATACTGTTTTTTAATCCCATTAAGAGATAACTTTACTTACAACTTTATTTTTTACTTATAATGTATTAGCATACTCCTGTATGCTAATACATTATACCGTGCCACTTTGACACAGGCTTCTGTTGAGGCAGCACATAGTGTGCCCTAACAGCAGGCAAACTGAACAGACAGCCCTGGGGTCCTTTCTAGGGCCCTATGGCTGACTGCAGAGGGATTACCTGGCCTTTGATCACATCACCGGGTTTCCAATGACTAGATCAAAGAGGGGAACTCCCTTAAGGAGTTAAACAGCTGAGGTTGGAATGTTTTCCGACACCAGCTTTATTCAGCATGCTGCTCTATGATGAGCGCTCACAGGAGCCAAAAGACATCGCTGTGGACGCTGTAGACAAAGCACCTGCACCGCCTGCCGTCACAAGGTGGTTCGCGGTCGTTAAGGAGTTAAATTAGGTCTATGATATGCCCTTAGCTAAGGCTATAGATGGCCAGAAACATGAAATAACTGTGGGCCGATAGCCGTTTCTCCCAACTCCACTATAAACATGCACGCTCGGCCAAGATTGCATGTT
Source organism: Rhinoderma darwinii (assembly GCF_050947455.1). Taxonomy (NCBI): domain Eukaryota; kingdom Metazoa; phylum Chordata; class Amphibia; order Anura; family Rhinodermatidae; genus Rhinoderma; species Rhinoderma darwinii. The sequence goes on from NC_134695.1 coordinate 98,873,880, forward strand.
TACTTCAGTGGGGAGAGGGGAATAAGCAGCAGGTTATCTCCCTGTGGGACAAAGAATGGAGAATGTTGAAATCGAACACACCTGACCCTTATTTCATCCCGACATTTGCTGTCGGGAAGAATCAGGAGGCCCCCATACACATTGGCTGATCTCGCCTAAATCAGTAGGTGTGGCCGACTTTTCGCCTGTGTGTATCCCCAGCTTAAGCACACACAGGTCAGAATTTCATGTTTATTAGCCTATGTGCTGCTTATTTTCTTATCTCTAATCTATGGTCCTTTCTCATATTTCTTTTTTTATAATCCTATAATCCTCTGTTGAGTAATTAATTGCAGACTATTTGATATTCCTTATGTGACCTGAGAGTTGATAGTCTAAAAATGCTAAGAAGAAGAGACTGTGTTTGTCTCGAAATGCCAAAGCAAAGAAACTTGATACCATTATATTCTATCCACCATGCTGTCCTGAAGGGATGAGGTGCTGGTGTTGACAGGTACAGATTTGTTGACTGGAAACATAATGTTATTTACATTAAACACAATTCTCAATAATTCTTATTTAAAAGACGGCCTAGGGGTGATTTAATAAGGATCATTTAACACCTAGACCTCTCAATATGATAAGGGGCCATCATTATACATCTAGAAGGTTTTACCATTTTACCATCTACAGTAAGAACAGTGATTCTATGAAACTCTCTGCCCTAGGATGTTGTGTTGGTTGATTCATTAAATCAATGTAAATGGGGACTGAATGTTTTTTTTAAAAGAATGAAATATAAAAGGGTAGTAGATGGGTAATTTGAAGTTGTAAATGTTTTTTTCTACTCTAAATAGGGATTTAAAGGGGTTTACCAGTCCCATAAAATTGATGGCCTCGATAGGCCATTAATATGTGATCGGTCGGGGTCCGACCAGCTGTTTTGAAGGGGCTGCAGCGCTCGTACGAGCGCTGTTTCCCCTCCATTTCTACTGCTCACACTGTGCATCGCTGACTCACTTGTAGAGGTGGTTATCAGTATTACAGCCTTTTCCTATTCACATTAATTCACATATGTGGGCTGCGGCCCTTTAAAAAAAGCTCATTGGCGGGGGTGTCGGGAGTCGAACCCCGACCGAGGGGTTACAGGGTAGCTAGCTCTGTTGCCTTGCAGCACTAGGGTCATGGGTTTGAAGCCAACCAAGGGCAACTTCTGCATGGGGTCTGTATGTTCTACCATGTTTGTGAGGGTTTCCTCTGGGTACTCCGCTATCTTTCCACACTGCAAAAACATACATTACTGATAGGTTAAAGGTATGCCGGTTCAGAAATAAAATTTTCATCATTATTTGTTAAAACTGGAATATTCCTTTAATTGGCTTACTAATAAATTGTCCCAAGTGTGTGTCTGAGATGAGGAAATAATGTTGTCAGCCCCATTTGGGACAGGAACTAATTTAAATGGTGACAAATTCTGTATAGTACAGTATGGCGCAATAAGCAACGGAAAACAAACAAAATAATATGCTACATATTCAAATATATATTACATAGAATGAATCTATAAAACATGACTGTAAGCTCCTAGGTCAAGGGTTCCGATTATGTTTTGTAGATTCAGAGTCTACAGGGGTTATCTGGGATTTGGAATATGTTTTATTAGGGGCTGGAAATGAAATAAACCAAAAAAACAATACTTGTAATGATGGGGGTAAGGAAACAGACAAGTGAGCCCTAATATACCCGCCACTCAGTCCCTGCCTACTTGCAACGACCCTCCCTAGGTGACGGGTTACAACTGGGCGACGGTCCCTACGCTCAATAAGTGCACGACAGACAAACAGACAAGGGTACACAGAAGCAGGGAAAAGGGGCAGTTGCCACGGCAACACCGTGAGCAACAAGAGTGGTGAACGAGCCGAGTCAAAAGAGGAGTGTACGAGGTACCAAACGCTGAGCAGGAGAGTAGTGAACAAGCCGAGTCAAACCAGGAGTGTACGAGGTACAAACGCAGAGCAGGAGAGTAGTCAGTGAGCCAGGGTCAATATGAAGCAGGGTCAAATAGTTCAAGAAGCTGCAGCAGGGCAAGGAAACCAAACGAGAAGAATCACAAGCAAGGAGGAACAGGAAAGGCAGGTATAAGTAGACAGAGGGCGGGAGCTAGCTCCGTCTAGCCAGGCTGTGATAGGCTCTCCCACTCCTAAGCCTGCCATCCTGAGTGGTGGAAGATGGAGTCAGTCTCACAGACATAGAAGCAGGTGCAGACTGATTACCTATGGGCGTAGATACAGAAGCTGTGCCTGGCAGATCCTTAACATACTTACGTATCCTTGCTCCCGGCAATCCAGTGCTGAGGCTCCGGCGGCACTGTTTTTTATTACAGGTACGTAGCATGTAACCACTGCAGCCAATCAGAGAGCTCAGCGGAGCTCACTGGTGACCAATTGTATTTCTTGTATAATGCCAGAAATACAAAATATGACCACTGGGCCCTGCTGATTGGCTGCAGTGTTTACATGCTACGAGCATGTAAACAACCAGAGGACTGCCCCTGGAGCGTCAGAGCTGGATCGGCGTCGGCAAGGATAGGTAAGTATTGCTTTTCTGGTATATTTTTTTCATTTACGGACTCTAATAAAAAAAAATTCCATCCGGATAACCCTACTTTTTACTAGCGTCTTCCTAACGGTATACCTGATCTTGTTAATAAAGCAAATATTAATTCTAGAGTTCTTGTATAACATCCACTTCTGCAATCTTGACTGTTTGAGACTTAATTGACATTATGCTTCAGGGAATTAGACAACAGGACAGAGGTGTTTATATAATGTGAACATTTCTGTCTATTGATTGGCTATTTGTTTAATTAGCTAATCTACTGATAATGTGGTGAGCGCCTCTATCTGGCGCAAATTCCGACATGGAATTCTTGACACAATTTTCCTTTCCAGCATTCATTTAACATGTGAACAAATGTTTGCTTTCACTTGACAACTGCTTGCCAATCCTAATAAGATTTCTGGGTGAGCTATTTGATAGATGCTTCTTAACAGGATAGTGTATTGGCACAAGCAACTCAGCCTAAGTCATTCAAACAGAACATTGTAAAATGCCTGTGGCACGGAGACTTCACAGTTCAGATGTTTATTTGCATTATTCACTATTTTCCTTTCTACTTTAAGTTGCTTTTAACAGCTGAAATTTTTCTTTTAATAAGCTATGTTACATATAATTCCTTAAAGGGATTGTCTGATTTAGAAAACCACTTCTTAAAGGGTTATTCCCAAGATATACTTTAATGCTCAAAGGCATTTGATTCTAAAAATAATCTTATTTCTAAATACCTTCTATTTTCTGTAGTGTAGTTTAAAAGTTATGCGCTTCTCGCAAAACCCCATCTCATGTATTTTGTTGTGGTGGTCATTCCTATGGAATCAACGACCACGGCCGTTTGCATCTCCCTGCCGCGCATGCACACGCGCACTTCTCCCTTTTGTCTACTTGCTTTATACTCGTGAGCCTACAGACTCTATTATCGTCACTTCATCCTCCCCCTGCTCTGGAGCCGTTGAGTTAATTTATGCTGTTTATACTGAGCACTCAGTGGAGGCGTTCTGGGAGAGACCGATGCTGCTATGACTGGTGGATAGCAGTATCGGGAGCGCGCATATAGAGCAAGCAGCGTTGTGAGTTTATTACAGCGCCACTTGCTGGAGAAGATAAAATTACAATATAGACACGCCCATATTTCAGCAAATCTAGATGAACAAGTGTGATAGAAAAGATTAGCTGCTAGGAATAATATTTGCAGTAGAATAAATTGAATAAGGGAAAAATGTATATTTATTAATATCTAAAACATCAAATAAAAAATTAATTAACAGTGAACCTAGGAATAACCCTTTAAATTCTGGAATTCTGAGTTAATGGGGTTATCCCATCATTAATAATGCAAATAAATAAACTCAAAATGCAGTATACATTATCTTTGTAATGTATTATTCTTACAAAATGTTGTATCCTTTTATTGATATAGTAATAACCGACCTGTAAGAGTGCCCCCTGTTGTCAAAAAGTATAGGTAACAGCTATTTCAGAAAGTTACTGTTTGAAGGTGGATCGTGGTTCATCTCCTTTAATGGAGGGACAGCCCACTAAGGACCCTCATCTATTAGCCAAAGAAAGTATCTGTTGCTATGGGGGGCCGCCACATTCAGGTATTACAAGGACAGACCATTGACTTCAATAGGAACTGGGTGATGCCTCCTTTCCTGCAGGGAAACTGAACACTCACATAGTAACAGCTCTAAATCAATGTAATTCTTTTAATCTTTCCTCATAACTATGATATGCCCAACTCCACCCCCTTACAAGGCAGCAGCTAACAGTAACGCCTACATAGCCTGGCACCGTCAATCACGAGCAAAGGGGAGGAGTTAAGCAGGGTTACAATGTTAAACTGGACGAACTTACCGGGTTTGGGACCACCCTCAGAGCACTTGCAGGCCAATTTGCATAACGCAATGAAGATCTGTATTTCGGCAATGAAGATACTAGGAAGGGATACAAAGGTACTGTATATGTACAAACGTGTTTTTAAGTGACCTGCTTAGTGCTGGTAGTCTTTTGCAAAATGTCAATGACAGAATCCCTTTAGAGGCCTAGTTCACACAGAGTATTTTGCAGGCAGAAAAATGCGTTCAGATTTTGACCTGCCGGCGCTTTTTCTGTCACAGCGTTTTTCGCCCGTGGCCATTGAGGACCGTGGGCAAAAAACGCTTTTTCTGCCTCTCATTGATTTCAGAGGTCGGAGGCGGGACCACGTCAAGAAAGGACATGCTGCTTATTTTTCTGGCAAGTGGCTAAAAGGGGCCTCGGGGGGAAAAAAACGCCTCCCATTGAAATCAATGAAAGGGGACTTTGGAATATTTCGGCGCTGATTTCGTTGCTGTTTCCGCGTCAAACTCAGCGCCAAAAAAGCTCTGTATGAACTGGGCCATAAATATACAGATGGAGTGATTGATATGAATATGCATAGAAACAAAACATAATTATTATTATCAAACCCATGTTTTTTTTACGCTTTGGACTATATTTTCAAAATACTCTACACATTTTTGGAACAAATAAGGGAGCATTTACTTCACTAGACTTTCACGTGAGTTTTGGTGCCTGAGATGCCATCAAGGTATCGCTAAAAGTTGTTAAAACTTATAAATGTACTAGCAAAAGATTTAGCTTCTTTTAAGATATTGTCAGTATTGTCGTTGAGGAATTATTTTGATATACAAAAGGACAGATTCCACCGGCTTTCACTGTGCTCTACAAACAGTCCCTCCTACCTCCTTGTGCTTTCCATAGTTGTGAATATTTCATAGTCCATATCTAAAAGTTGCGAGTACATGGTCGAAGTTTGTAATCTCTTCAATCTTTAAACGGTGATAAGTCAGAACATTTCTACACGTTATTGTAAAGGTTATCATTTCTGCGTAAGTCTTCTTATGAACTCTACATGACTGGTGCCGGAGAAGAAAGCCTGAGATGTTATGCTATCATAGAAATGCCTCTCTGAATGTAACGCTGATAAATTATTCAAACTTGCTTGTCTGCTTATTTTAATAAAGGCTCAATGACTTTTGAACAGCTATTCTCATTGTGTATATACAACGACCATGATGATAGCATGTCTAAGAGAATGTTACAGGAGAAACTCAACCAAGCTTATAAATACAGTTTTGGTAGGTTCTTTAATAGTCTATTATTCTGCTTTCCACTCCCCTGGGATCAGAATTTCCCTTAAAGTAAGTTATGGCATATTGCTAGGATTTGCTATCACTTACCGATCGATGAATGTTAGATAACCCATAACCCCTATGATCTTTAGGATGAATGGTTTGCAGCGTTAATTATTATTATTTTTTTCTATTTCATATTGTGTTGGCATATTGCTACCGTAGTATACGTCATCACATTCTGATCTGTAGAGGTTCCACTTGATCCTGAGAATTAAGGGATTGCAGTGGTGCATTAATGCTGTGACCCTTTCAACGTTTTCCCTGCCTGCAGCACTCCCAGCCACCGGCTATGAAGGGACTACAGCACGGCCCCATTCACTGCAGCCCCTGCATTTTCAGGATTGGTGGGGGTCCCAGCAGTCGGACCTTTGCAAATCCCAAAGTGATGGGATATCCTAGGGATATGCCTATATTACATACCTAGATCCATGTAAAACATAAAATTCAGGTATAGCTGCATTAAAACTTAATGTCTTTTATCCAATGCATTATCTCATCAAGAAAAATATTCAGGCTAGGGGCCATGCATTTCCCCCACAGTTAATAGTATTGCATGCCACCCATTCAAATTAATGTCTGACCATGTAATACATGGATGGCCGTGTCTGTCAGAGTGAAAGACACTTTTTGTAAATGGTTCTCTGCTTTGGCTAATGAAGAGGGATCCAGAACAGGAGACCCCCTATCATAGGTTGCCTCATGACTGGTCTTATAATGCATGGTCCTTACAAAACGGATATTGCAGTCATCAGAGAATATTGTTGCCCTACCAACAACATGGCGTCCCTCTATGGTCAGGGAGTTAATAATGAAGGTATATTGGGTTTATGTGCAATTAATCCAGAATTTCCATGTTTTGAGAGAAGGCATATAGTAAGTATTAACTATTTTACTATTGCATTGATAAATCAGGGGCTTTTTGTGTTTGGTAATCATGGGACATTATTGTGGAGAGCACCAGGGAGGATAAACTACTTTATAGGGGTTGAAGGGAAGACAGATACAAACATAGTGTTATAAAGGCAGGAATATAGCTAGGGGGGAACTGGTGTGGCATGTGTGCCTGGTGCGAGATGCCACGTGGTGGTGCCAACAATCCATTCTGCCTTGGCCAGGATAGTCAGACACTGTGCTAGGGTTGCAAACTAAATGCTTGACTGAGTGAAGAAAAGCCTAACTATGATCTGTATATAGTAACAGCAATCTGCTGGCCTGGACAGGAGGGTTCATGCAATCACATATAAGAAGGGGCGCTGCTTGATAGTGGATATCCGTTTCATAAATGTATTATTATTATTATTTTTTATTTTTTTTATTACTATATATAATTATTATTAATATTATTATTATTATTATTATTATTTGTGTATTATTATTATTATTTGTATATTATTATTATTATTATTATTATTTGTATATTATTATTATATTGTTGTTGTACTAATTAAGTTTTTCTTCCATTACATGATTATATCATTAGATTACTATGATCACTTGTAGAAACAGTAGCTGTGGACCCATCTGGCATTATAACTCTTTTTATATGTTAGATTTGCATATGCTGTGTTTCTAAATCACTTGAAATATTGGAGGGAATTACATAGCTAATTTAAGATTAACGGCTATGCGGAGACAAGTCTACTACCCATTCATTTAATAACCGCAAAACAAAAACCAGACAGGAGCTGTTCTAAAAGTTCAATCTGTCTTCCTAAAGTTCACTGGAAATTTGTGAAGTCAAACAATGTGTTTACAATATTTCTATACTAGAATTTAAAAGTAAATCTCGATGTTAGTGTCAAGCAGATTGTTAGAAAATCCATTGTATTTACAAAAGTTTTGAAAAGTAAACTTAGCTGTAGATAAAGCTTTATCTAGGGTCGGAATTATCTTTAGGCACAGCTGGCCTGAGCCCATTGGCAGCACTGGTTGAGGGACGCCTGCTGAAAGAAAGATTTACATATGAATACATTGAACAATGTAAATTTATATTTAAAGTGATTGTATTTATATATTAATTAGGTGATCACAGTACTGTGAGAGGTAAGGGAGGACACCTAGGGGAGTCACGGAAGATGGCAGGGGGCACAAGTTGATGTGACAAGGGTACTGCAATGTTCTATCTGTATTTCATAGTATCAGACAAAACGTATAAATCTATACATGACTTGGGACGCGGCATACTTGATGGGCAAAGTCTAAGGTTCCAGAAAATGAAAGCCTACAGGCTCCAGGGATGTAATTTCAGTACTTCCCATGTCTATCTGTTCTGAAAGTTATATATATGTTGATAAGATGGGTTCTTATGAAGATTATTAATATTGATAGTGATGATAAAATGTCTATGAAACATGGATTAGTGACACAAATACGTAAATCTATAGAAAAAGATGGAGTGAAGCAGCTCAGGTCCGGGTATATGAGATGCTGCCACATCATCCTATATCAGATAAACCCGAGATGATCAACTACAATATTTCCACTAGTATTCGGACAACATCACACATCCCTAATGGTATCCAAAAAGTGGTATTTATTCGTCCAACAAGCAAAACAGCAACGTTTCGACCCATTGTGCATATGGGGTCTTTTCTCAAGTCTCAAGGTTTGAGTAGGACCCTATATGCACGATGGGTTGAAACGTTGCCGTTTTGCTTGTGATACTTCACGAATAAATACCACTTTTTGGATACTATTAGAGATGTGTGCTGTTGTCCGTAAACTAGTGGAAATACAAATATGTAGATGTAATTGGAATGTGGTGACACCCGACCTTATAGTAAATTACAAGATAAATAAAATAGGACACAAACAGGGCCAGCCTTAAGTTGGATGTTGCCCTGTGTGATATCTTTTGTTGGCATCACCTTCTCTATATGATGTTTTATCACACAGTGTATAAATAAACGTACCAAACCGTGCCTAATTATAAGCACCAGACTGTGCCATATGGTAACACTTTTATACAGTTGCCTAAATAACAGCACTATGCAGTGCAGTCACCAACATATTCTGCAAAAATAATATACTGTACAGTGCCTAAGAAGCAGTGCCACACGATGCCTAAGTAAATACCGACATACAATGCTCAAATAATACCAACATCAGTCACCAACTAACAGATCCATGCGTACATTAATAACAGCGACATACAATAAAACATAAGATTTCTGGTGGTCACAAATGCCCCTAATGAGCCCCCTTCAGCAGGGGTGGCTGATGGACTTTTTACAACCGTACAGCATGCACACCCCCAAGGCCGGCCATGTCCGGCCATGGCCACAATTTATAAGACATATAAGGCTCTGTTCACACTGTCCTCACAGTTTACTGTATCAATGAAGGATACCGTTGAAGTTTCCACCATATAGCAATTTTTATTTCTGGATAAACTAGGACAGTGTGCAACACTATTTTATCCATTAAATAGCTACGGAAACCTGATAGAAAAAAAAAAAATAGAAGCATGAACAGAGCCTACTAAACACTTCCGCACATATATTTTTATATACAGTGAAGGAAATAAGTATTTGATCCCTTGCTGATTTTGTAAGTTTGCCCACTGTCAAAGACATGAACAGTCTAGAATTTTTAGGCTAGGTTAATTTTACCAGTGAGAGATAGATTATATAAAAAAAAAAAAAGAAAATCACATAGTCAAAATTATATATATTTGTTTGCATTGTGCACAGAGAAATAAGTATTTGATCCCTTTGGCAAACAAGACTTAATACTTGGTGGCAAAACCCTTGTTGGCAAGCACAGCAGTCAGACATTTTTTGTAGTTGATGATGAGGTTTGCACACATGTTAGATGGAATTTTGGCCCACTCCTCTTTGCAGATCATCTGTAAATCATTAAGATTTCGAGGCTGTCGCTTGGCAACTCGGATCTTCAGCTCCCTCCATAAGTTTTCGATGGGATTAAGGTCTGGAGACTGGCTAGGCCACTCCATGACCTTAATGTGCTTCTTTTTGAGCCACTCCTTTGTTGCCTTGGCTGTATGTTTCGGGTCATTGTCGTGCTGGAAGACCCAGCCACGAGCCATTTTTAATGTCCTGGTGGAGGGAAGGAGGTTCTCACTCAGGATTTGATGGTACATGGCTCCATCCATTCTCCCATTGATGCGGTGAAGTAGTCCTGTGCCCTTAGCAGAGAAACACCCCCAAAACATAATGTTTCCACCTCCATGCTTGACAGTGGGGACGGTGTTCTTTGGGTCATAGGCAGCATATCTCTTCCTCCAAACACGGCGAGTTGAGTTAATGCCAAAGAGCTAAATTTTAGTCTCATCTGACCACAGCACCTTCTCCCAATCACTTTCAGAATCATCCAGATGTTCATTTGCAAACTTCAGACGGGCCTGTACATGTGCCTTCTTGAGCAGGGGGACCTTGCGGGCACTGCAGGATTTTAATCCATTACGGCGTAATGTGTTACCAATGGTTTTCTTGGTGACTGTGGTCCCAGCTGCATTGAGATCATTAACAAGTTCCCCCCGTGTAGTTTTCGGCTGAGCTCTCACCTTCCTCAGGATCAAGGATACCCCACGAGGTGAGATTTTGCATGGAGCCCCAGATCAATGTCGATTGACAGTCATTTTGTATGTCTTCCATTTTACTATTGCACCAACAGTTGTCTCCTTCTCACCCAGCATCTTACTTATGGTTTTGTAGCCCATTCCAGCCTTGTGCAGGTCTATGATCTTGTCCCTGACATCCTTAGAAAGCTCTTTGGTCTTGCCCATGTTGTAGAGGTTAGAGTCAGACTGATTCATTGAGTCTGTGGACAGGAGTCTTTTATACAGGTGACCATGTAAGACAGCTGTCTTTAATGCAGGCACCAAGTTGATTTGGAGCGTGTAACTGGTCTGGAGGAGGCTGAACTCTTAATGGTTGGTAGGGGATCAAATACTTATTTCTCTGTGCACAATGCAAATTAATATATGTTTTTTTTTAATATATAATCTATCTCTCACTGGTAAAATTAACCTAGCCTAAAAATTCTAGACTGTTCATGTCTTTGACAGTGGGCAAACTTACAAAATCAGCAAGGGATCAAATACTTATTTCCTTCACTCTATCTATCTATCTATCTATCTATCTATCTATCTATCTATCTATCTCATATCTATCTATCTATCTCATATCTATCTATCTATCTATCTATCTATCTATCTATCATCTCTCTCTCTCTCTCTATCTATCATCTATCTAACTATTCCCAACTTTAAATACATTGTTTTTTTTTTATTTGTCCTACTACTATTTCATATTGTGGTTTAAAAGTACAAATACATAACACGTAAAGTTTTTTTTTTTAAATATAGAGGCATATTATATTATACTTTCGCTAACTTTTGTCTACAACATAATAGTAAAACGTCTGCCCATGTTACAGGTAATATAGATATTCATACTCCTCTTTTGTAATCACAATGTTGATGTTATTTGAGCAATAACTTTAATTGTATTTCAGCAAGCAGAAGGCAATTAAAAAACAAATTATCTAGAAGGAGCAAGTCTTGTACAGACTATTTGCCCTGAAGCCAAGCCAAGAGTGAATTTATCTCTTTGCATTCTAATGTAAAGATGAATGCATGGCCCGGCAAGTCTCATTACAAGGACAATCACAACAAAAGAAGTTTCTCGGAGAAGAAATTCTAAGCCTTGCAATTTGTATTAAATACTTCACCTTATATCAATTGGTAGTAAGAAATACATGCAGCATACTCTACTCATTTTACATTCTGACTGAGTGGACAAAACCCTTATGGCAACCTGAGCTTTCAAAATTGTTTTACAGAGCTGAAAACCTGGCAGTTATGGTATAAAGGAACAGTCATGTCATGTTTACAAAGTCAGTCTTAAGACAACCTCTGTTTTTAGAAGACCAAAATAAGAAAAAAACTGTAATTGTCATTATCATATAATGTTATTGTAATGATGGGGGTAGGGAAACAGACAAGTGAGCCCTAATCTACCCACCACTCAGTCCCTGCCTCCTTGCAACGACCCGCCCTAGGCGACGGGGTACAACTGGGCGACGGTCCCTACGCTCAATAAGTGCACAACAGACAAACAGACAAGGGTACACAAAGCTAAGGGAAATGGGGCAGTTGCCCACGGCAACACCGTGAGCAACAAGAGTGGTGAACGAGCCAAGTCAAACCAGGAGTGTACGAGGTACCAAACGCAGAGCAGGAGAGTAGTGAACAAGATAGAGGATTTGGTCTCATTTATTTTCAATGTGAGAGATATTTATAATGCATGTATATCATATATATGCAAAAAAGTCTATGGCAAGTCTATGACATGTTAGACCAGTTATACATTGTATAAAGATTTTCTAATGTGCAGAATTTGTATAAAACTCACACAGGTCCATATAATATTTCTGGAACTTGGAGAATGTCACATCAAATTGCACAATTTTAACTGATGAAAAACTATCAGCAAAATGACATTTGTAATGAATATTTCCTGCTGTGTTCTTGCGTGGACAATGAATGTATAGAGATGTGAGCCCTTCTAGGGTTAATATGTCTGGTATGGAATGTGCGGACCAGTTATCAGTATTAGAACTGTGTCTGAGAACACGCACAGACAATAAGAGATCATAATGACACGGGACTCAAAACCCAATACTGCATGAAATGTGTGTGAAGTTAGATCAGAGCAAATCAATGGGTTAGTCAGTAACCTTTAACAGAAGTCTGATTTAGAAATATCAATTGAAGCTGCTGTTTAGTGAACACAAGAAATGTAAGATCTTTCCTGAGATTTTTAGGGTATAACATATAACTATAAAATGATGCAAGGTTAAAAAAAAATATGTCTGTATTATTCTCAAAAATGAAAGAATAATTAAAAAAAAAAGATTGTAATAAACCTACTATGATCTATCTATCTATCTATCTATCTATCTATCTATCTATCTATCTATCTATCTATCTATCTATCTATCTAATCTATCTATTATACATTCCAGTGTCAAACTAGGATGACCAAAGGAAACAAACACCTTTTATTGCGTATTAAAGATTGTTGAAATCACTACATGGGACATATTGCATTTTAGTAAGGTCTAAAAGGTTACTTTCAACTCAAAATAAATAAACCACAGTGGCATATGATTGGCTCTAAAGTTTGATCCAAATGGGACTGTTTTCTGATTGACAGTTGTATTAAGGTGCAATACGATGAGGACCCTTGACGCGGGTTGCGAGGTTACGTATTTTGGCAAAAAAACTCATATTTATGATGGATATACATTGTTTACTATAAATATTTTTTCAGGATGCAGCCAGGCCTAATATTGGGGGAGAATAATATGTCAGTGCTTGGTGTGGTACACTTTAAGGGTGCTGGGCAGCCCGCCTGATCTAATAGTATAACTGTAACTGATAGGCTTGAAGCCAGCATGGTGCACTACACGTAACCGTATGACCGGCAAACTTATAGAAGCTATATCTGTGTGCAATGATAACCCCCCTCATGATTGGTAGGTGTAAGAGTAGACGTTCATCATCTATTTTGCATCTGTGTGATCTCCTTCTGTGTAACATTGTGGTTTGTCTGCATCCTGCTGCTACAGTTAGAGAGCAGTTCAGTATATGTAGTACAGGTAGAGAGCAGTACAGTGCATATAGAACAGGTAGAGAGTAGTACAGGTAGGAAGCAGTACAGTACATGTAGTACAGGTAGAGAGCAGTACAGTACATGTAGTACAGATGGAGAGCAGTACAGTACATAAAGTACAGGTAGAGAGTAGTACAGTACATGTAGTACAGGTAGAGAGCAGTACAATACATATAGTACAGGTAGAGAGTAGCAAAGTACATGTAGTACAGGTAGAGAGCAGTACAGTACATTTAGTAAAGGTAGAGAGTATCACAGGACATGTAGTACAGGTAAAGAGCAGTAAAGTGTATATAGTACAGGTGGAGAGCAATACAGTACATGTAGTACAGGTAGAGAGTAGTACAGCACATGTAGTACAGCTAGAGAGCAGTACAGGACATGTAGTACAGGTAGAAAGCAGTACAGTACATGTAGCACAGGTAGATAGCAGTACAGTACATGTAATAACGGTAGAGAGTAGTACAGTACAAGTAGCACAGGTAGAGGGTAGTACAGTACATGCTATGCAGGTAGAGCGTCGTACAGTACATGTAGTATAGGTACACAGCAGTACAGTACATGTAGAACATATAGAGAGCAATACAGTACATGTAGTACCTGTAGAGAGCAGTGCAGTACATGTAGTACAAGTAGAGAGCAGTGCAGTACATGTAGTACAGGTACACAGCAGTACAGTACATGTAGTACACGTAGAGAGTAGTACAGTACATGTAGTACAGGTACAGAGTAGCACAGGACATGTAGTACAGGTAGAGGGCTGTACATGTAGTACAGGTAGAGAGCAGTACAGTATATATAGTACAGGTAGAGAGCAGTACAGTACATGTAGCACAGGCAGAGAGCAGTGCAGTACATGTACAGTACATGTAGTACAGGTAGATAGCAGTACAGTACATGTAGTACATGTAGAGAGCAGTGCAGTACATGTAGTACAAGAAGAGAGCAGTACAGTACATGTAGTACAGGTACAGAGCAGTACAGCACTTGTATTACAGGTAGAGAGCAGTACAGTATATATAGTACAGGTAGAGAGCATTACAGTACATGTAGTACCGGTAGGGAACAGTACAGTTAATGTAGTAAAGGAAGAGCACAGTACAGTACATGTAGTACAGGTAGAGAGCCGTACAGTACATGAAATACAGGCAAGGAACAGTACAGTTTATTTAGTACAGGTAGATAACAGTACATGACATGTAGTACAGGTAGAGAGTAGTACAGTACATGTAGTACAGGTAGAGAGCAGTACAGTACATGTAGTACAGGTAGAGAGTAGTACATTACGTGTAATACAGGTAGTGAGAAGTACAGTACATGTAGTACAGGTAGAGAGTAGTAAAGTACATGTAATACAGGTAGAGAGAAGTACAGTACATGTAATACAGGTAGAGAGTAGCACAGTACATGTAGTACAGGTAGAGAGCAGCACAGTACATGTAGTACAGGTAGAGAGCAGTACAGTACATGTAGTACAGGTAGAGAGCAGTACAGTACATGTAATACAGGTAGAGAGAAGTACAGTACATATAGTACAGGTAGAGCGTAGCACAGTACATGTAGTACAGGTAGAGAGCAGTACAGTACATGTAATACAGGTAGAGAGTAGTACAGTACATGTAATACAGGTAGAGAGAAGTACAGTACATATAGTACAGGTAGAGAGTAGCACAGTACATGTAGTACAGGTAGAGAGCAGTACAGTACATGTAATACAGGTAGAGAGTAGCACAGTACATGTAGTACAGGTAGAGAGCAGTACAGGACATGTAGTACAGGTACAGAGCAGTACAGTACATGTAGTACAGGTAGAGAGTAGTACAGTACATGTAATACAGGTAGAGAGCAGTACAGTACATGTAGTACAGGTACAGAGCAGTACAGTACATGTAGTACAGGTAGAAAGTAGTACAGTACATATAGTACAGGTAGAGAGTAGTATAGTACATGTAGTACAGGGAGAGAACTGTAGAGGATATGTAGTACAGCAGAGAGTAGTTCAGGACATGTAGTACAGGTAGAGAGCAGTACATTACATATAACATTGTGGTATTCAGCAGAGAGGCACTACTAAACAGTTTTCTAAGTTTTTATAAGTACAATTACCAATTACAAGTGTTTTACCAGGGAAACATGCAAATTGTTTGGATAAATCTTGTAGCCAATTACATGTACCACAGATCGGTATTAACTGTGATATTGCAAGTTGAATGTGCTATTAAGTTTCGTTGAGCGAGGATAGAGCATGGTCAGTCGACAATATTTTGTCATCTTAGCCATTGTAACTGTAATTACTGTGCCCATGTTGTAAGAACACTGGCAAGCATTGCAATGTTATATAAAAACATAGACAAATTCCCTAAATACAAAGTATGGAACAACTGCAAATATTTCTTTATGGCTACACATATATATAATTAACTACTAAATTCAACATAGTTTTAATCATTTTTAATGTTTTATTTGCCATAGCATTGATACTGTTTGTACTTTGTTTTGAAAATTACTAAATAAAAAGTAATGTTAAAATTAAAAAGAATATAGATTTCAAAGAATTAGAGAGTGGACGTTTCAGAGTAATTTTTTAACGAGAGAAAGCAAAACTTAACTATTGTCTAACAGATGATGGGTCCTACATTTAAGAGAGTAGACATGGCACCATTGTAGGGCCGGGGTGTTGAGGGAATTAAAGCAATGGATGTTACCACTCTTCATAAAGCTTCAGTCATCATTACTAAAGAAGGGAAAGGGGGGTCACAATTTGGATGGGACACACTGATCCATGGAGCCTGAATTTTCATGAATTTGAAATTATTATTTTTTTAGTCATTTGAATATTGTAATATAAATATTTTATAATTTAGGAAAACAATCTGCCTTATTATAAGCAATTAGACGAGCTTTCGTTGTTAATACAGGCAATAGTAATTGGCACGGATTATAATACATTTATTATTTTCTCCACAAGCATAAATATTTTACTCTTCTGATTAGCAGTTCCCAAATTTTTAATTTATTAGTTCCAGTATTTTGATCAGTGCTGAAGAGCGCTGGTTCTTGTCTTTGATGCACTGCCAGCATGTCAAAATTTACGTTTTCTTTTGTATAATTACTTTCTGTGGCTTCATTTCTTCCGAAATAACAAGGCGCTTGCTCTTAGCGTTACACATATTATGAGACCCGGCAATATCAGTCACCAAGGCATTTATCTACATAAGTTGAATAATTTTACTGTTTGTCTTTTTTTTATAACTTTTCAAAAATTGCTGAGAAGAAAAATAAAATGATAAAAATCTATATCTGTCCCTTGTGGGATATTTGGTATAATGGTAGCTTGTGGCTGGGAACTAAGAAGTATTATAATAACATTTTATTCATATGCCAAGGTTTTCTGCTAGTTATGTTTTCCGGATATATTAAAATCGAGAAAAATATTCTTTTCAATTTTCACTGTGCATTAGTATTGATCTCATCAAGCAGGTGAAATGTAAGTAAAATATGAGAAAATTGTAATTACTCGGCGCCTCCAGCCACATGAAATCCTCTCATCAATATCTATTTGCTAGTATAAGAGGTTACGTATGTACTGTGACCCTACTTAATCATGATGTTTAGTGTCATGCAGCAGTGATTTTACACATGAAAGGTACTGGGTCAAGTCTTTTTGCTAATAATTACTTATTAACTTACTGTTAAATAGATCATAGCCCTGGTGGCTTTTCTGTAGGTTGGTGGACCATGCACAACCTCCTCGAAAATTTATTATATTTTGACCTGAATTAATACAAATGAATTTCATAAAAAAAATAAAAAATATATATCAGCAAAACCAGGCACCATAATGGGCCCCCATGTATTTGAAAAGTAACCTATGTATTGGCAAAGTAAAATATTTTATATATGGTATACATTTCTGGCACATATAGACCAATAAGAAGTCTGTCACCTTACTTCCTAAAATAACCTGAAAGAAGGAAGAATGTTTACATACTTGTTTTATATATATATATATATATATATATATTCTGTTCAGTTATTTCATTGTTAGAACTTTTTGTTCTCTTTAACTTTTCCAAAAATATAGCAGGAAGTGGCAGCCATTACAACTCAAAAGATAAGTCTACCTAGTTATGTATTGATACTTTATGTAACCCTCATGTCGAGGGTGTAGCTGTAAGGGGTGCAGAGGAAGAAGTTGCAAATGGCCTTCTGCTGCATAAGATGTCACAAGTATTAGAAATAGCACATGGTAGGTGGGTGGCCCTGTAACAGATTTTTCATTAAGGCCCAAGTTCTTCAAGTTACTCCTCTGCTCACTGCATTAGGCCGGATTCAGACGAACGTGATTTGCGTCCGTGCAGCCCGCGTGGTTTTCACGTTGCTCGCGCGGACCAATACAAGTCTATGGGGCAGTGCAGACAGTCCGTGTTTTTTGCACAGCGTTAGTCCGCTGCCTAAAACGCACGACATGTTCTATATTTAGGCGTTTTTCGCGCATCACGCACCCATTGAAGTCAAACCAATGGGTGCGTGAAAATCACGCATGCCCTACGGAAGCACTTCCGTGGGACAAGCGTTATTCGCGCAATAACAGTAAAAGAATGAATGTAAACAGAAAAGCACCACGTGCTTTTCTGTTTACAAACATCCAAACGGAGTGTCATAAAGATGGCGGCTGCGCGAAAGGCACGCAGCCGCGCATCCATATGAACAGGGCACACAGAGCTGTCAAGTGCCTTTTGCGCACGCAAAATGCCGCGTTTTTTGCGTGCGCAAAACGCACACGTTCGTCTGAATCCGGCCTTACCTGACCGATTTGCTATTTAGGAGCCTAATAAAATAGGTTCCAACCTTGAAAAAGGCTTAGGATGGTCAGCTGCATCGTTGCTTGTAACAGATGTGTCTACCCTTACCTTTGCTTAAATTTGGTAAGGACTTTCATTTCTCATGAAACCAATTCAATACAATATCACAACATGCTAGCAAAACTCCTGACAGGCTGCAATTCACATCCCAGCCCCTGGGTGGCTATACATAGACACATAGCATAGACATCTCGGAACAGAATATCGCAAATTTGTTTTTTTTTCAAAGCTTTATCTCGCGCCACACATCTAAGAATATGTTGAGATAAGAGAACAAATAAGGAAGAATACAACTGTATAAGTTAAAAAAAAAAAAAGCACTTATTTTAACTATTTTGAGTGTTTTTATTTTTCTACATATTTAAGTTGGAAATCTAACCATCTCCTACGTAAGTGCAACTTTGAGGGCTTATTTTGGTGCTGCTTATATAATTTTTTTATTTTAGATAGATGATAGACTGATAGATAGATAGATAGATAGATATTAGAGGGTTACATAGCTAGACAATAGATTGATTGATTGATTGATTGATTGATTGATTGATTGATTGATTGATTGATTGATTGATTGATTGATGGCTAATATATTGGAGATAGATAGATAGATAGATAGATAGATAGATAGATAGATAGATAGATAGATAGATAGATAGATAGATAGATAGATAGATAGATAGATAGGATAGATAGATCTAGAACTGTTTACAGAATAAATACTTTTTATATTACAGTGTATCACCATTCATATATAATATTTCTTAAGGTGCCATATTGTGAACTCTGTATTATCTACTTGACAATCTAAGAGCATTATTGAAAAAAAAATTACAGATAACTCAAATTAAATACACAATATACAACCCAATGGCTCAGAGGAGCTGACTATGTTTAAGAAAATATATTCATGTATGAAAACAGAGAGTAAAGAGATACCCAAGAAATGTTTGATCACAACGCATCACAGAACATAACACATCTGGCACTCTATATTATCCATTGTTTGCTATTGTTACCAGGCATTAGAGTCCAGTGTCCTGTGTGTAGACTACATTGTGCATCTTCTCTGTGCACACAGTATACTAACAGAGATGAGATTTCTGTCTCTAATTACTGCCTATGTACACCTTCCAAAGACATATATATATATATATATATATATATATATATATATATATATATATAGGTCAATCGTTGTGTTTTGTGCAACTTTCTCTATTACTTGTAATGAATCATGTCTCAGTTATGAGCTTAGATGTGATCGGTGACAGCTCGATAGACACACAGGACCTGCTGACACTGAACCCGCCAGTGCCGCTGACCTGACAGATACAGGATTCAGCGCAGGATACAGCTGCTTCGTATATAGAATACAAAGCAGCTGTATCTCAAAAAGGATAAATAATTTTTAATAAAATAAAATGCAATTACAAAGTTGCACCAAACACACTGATACACATTTTTATAATATAAATAAATTGTTTTTTTAGGTGTACATAGCGTTTAAGCTCATTCCAGATCTCAGCACTTCTTGCTAACATGTTAACCTCTTTGCAAGTTCATTAGTGCTTGTATATCATTTCTCATTGAAAGGGAGTTGAATGCAGCAAATATTACCAAATGACTTATTTTGCAGTGTGAGAGTTAATAGAGGGGGGGGGGGGGTCCCCAATCAGGACTCCTAACTATCATACAGTTCAGAAAGGGAAGTTTATTTTGCTGTGGGGACAATTGCATAAATACCAATTACTCTCTGTTATATTACATCAAATAGAGATGATAAATGCAGTTAGAAGAATCTGGTGATCAATTGTTCTTTTAATATACTCAAGTTCTATACTGCTGTGCTCATTATTATGATATCATTTTCTGGTTTCTAATATTGTTGTATAATTTTACTATTAATGCAGTCAATTATGTAAACAGTTCCTTTAGGTAACTTTGGTGTAATAAATATTTGCTTTTTTTTTTTAAATGTATTAGATGGATATTTATTTCTGTCCCATCATCTTTGGTGTCTAGAGAATCGGTCTCTTTATTTTTCTACCAGTACAGAGAGTGGCTACAAAGAGCATCTCTTGCTCTGGAGGACCTGGCATGTCTGTGCATTACATAGTCTCCTATTCATTGTGACAGAACTGTGTAATGCATAATTTCGCCTGTGGTGGTGCTGTAGAGGAAACAAACACTTGCTGCCGGATTTCCTAACACATGACAGCTGATCTCTAGGGTTTCCGCTAGTGGGATGCTCAGCAATCAGTCCATCATTTGGGGACCCTTCTAACATAAAAAATGTTCATAAAAAAAGTTGACAACCCCTATAAGCATTAAAGGGGTTGTCCAGTTTGGGGGGGTTGCTTTTTATACTATTGACCTATCCACAGGATAGATCATCAGTACAGGATCGGTGGGGGTCTAACACCCGAACCCTGCGCCGATCAGCTGTTTTGGCTGCCTCTGGGCACCGTAAATTATACAGGGATTGGTGCCGGAAGCAGAAGCCTCCAACCACTGTATAGCGGCTGTGCTAAAGTACTGCAGCTCTGCTCCTGTTCAAGTGAATAAGGGCAGAGCTGCAGTAACCCAGCATGGCCGATATGCTGTGACCGGAGCCGTCTGCTTCCAGCACTGACCACTGCATAACTTCCTGCGCCCGGAGGCTTCCGGACCCCCACCGATCATATACTAATGACCTTTTCTGTGGATAGGTCATCAGTATAAAAAACAGCCCCCAAACTGGACAACCCCTTTAATGTAGATTCTATGTAATCTATATTTCGTAATGTAATATCTGTAATGAAGAAGTGGTCACAATTTTTGGTGGGACCACATTACTTTATTGCTACCGTACATGTCGGGTAACTACTGAAAAGTTTCTCCAACATGATCTTTAGTAAGTGCTACTATTTTAAGACATAAGACGTGTAAATCCAATATATTGTCTCTTCAGCCACCTTGAAGCCAATAGACTGAGGAAAACTCATACTTGACGGTGACCTCAACTACACATGCAGGACCACTTTTGAACCTCACTATGGAAAAAACTGATAAATAACTAGTAAATAAATCCAATGTTTTTGAAAGTTCAATTTCGACTGATGTAAAATTACAATGATTGTTACGTAATTTTCAAGCAAACTCCCTTAGAAGTCAAGCTGTTCATGTTTGCAAACCACACAAGCACCCTTAACCCAACTGCTGCTTTATTGACATAATCTTCTCCTTTCCTACTGCTTGTAATTGAATCTCCCACAGCTTAATTGGAAATGGAATGACTGTATAACCTTATTTGAAACATTTTAGGTAGCAGGATGGAGGAGCAACATTCACTTTATATATACAATTAGATTAATAAATGTGTTACATGTGGAAGCTGCTGCTTGGACAGTAGTTGGCGTAATCGTCTCCGTAAATAAATACAAATAATGATTAAGTTCAAATGACCAGAAACCTCTAAAAATATTTATGACGGTAAAGTGGGAAAATCTTAAAAACAGCAGGGCACAGTTTCGCAGTTAAATTTTAGTTTTTACTCAATTTTTTTTTTTTTAAATTAACATAGAGCAGAGCAGAGAGAGTCATTTTGTTCAACTCATCATTAAGAACGCAAAGCTAAACGGAATCCATAGCTTCTGTTTGCATTACCATTGATTTCAATGGTAAAGCTTCCATTGTAGTTGGTTTCCGTGTGTTTTTATTCCGTAAAGTTTCTGTGAAATCAATGGTAATGCAAACGGAAGCTCTGGTTTCTGTTTGGCTTTTCATTCATTGGTTCCTCCGACGGAAAGGTCAAACGAAAGCCCAACGCTAATGTGAATAGGCCCTTAGAGTATTAGAATGAAAAAAAAAAAAGTGTGAAACATACGGTAAGCTAGAAATGTTGTTATCACTATAACTATAACTATAACGTTTTAATCGATCTATGGGATCTTTGCTTGACATGGAAAGGACATGTCGCTTCTTTTTCCCGCGAGCGGCTTAAAGCCGCCCAGGAGAAAAACGCCTCTGCTTCCCATTGAAATCAATGCACGGCAATTTCAGAAGTTTTTTGGCGCTGATTCCGACACGGTTCAAAATCAGCTCCAAAAACCTCAGTGTGAACAGGACCAAAGGTAAGTGTTGCACATTTGTTTGCACATGCTGCTTTTTTTTTTTTTACCTTTGTGCACATGGTAACTTTAATGTTATCAGCCTTTTAACTGAGTTGCTGTCATTTCTAATCATTATGAAGTCTCTTTGTCATACGCCGGCATGCAGCAGTACTTGAAATAACTAGCACAATAATTTTGCCTTTAAAAGGTCACTAAACATTCTTTCACATATTCATGTCACATAAGTAGAACTTTAATAAAACAGATGCAAATTGCTTGTACTGACTTCATTTTCTGGCAATAATTAAGGTGATTTCAGTGTCACATTAGCTTTATAATACACATATGGCTGCTATAGGTATAATAACAACAGTGACACTCATTATTTACTGTTAGGCTGGGTTCACACGTGGCGGAATTTCACTTGAATTCCACTGCGGACACTCCGCAGCGTTAATCCGCAGCGGAGCCGTTTCTCCATTGACTTCCACTTAAATTTAGAAGTGTTCGTTTAGACGATGCGTAAAATTCCGCTGCGGAGCATAGGCTGCGGAGCGGGATTTGGTGTCCGCAGCATGCTCTGTCTGTTGCGGAGCAGTGGCGGACTGGTTGCGGACTCATGGCGGAATTTCTCCATTGACCTCAATGGAGATTCTAAATTCCGCAATGAAGTCCGCAGCTGTCATGCACATGTTATGTGTGCTGCGGATGCGTCTTGCTTTTTTAACATGACATTTCTTCATTCTGGCTGGACCTATGTATTTCTAGGTCTACAGCCAGACTGAGGAAGTCAATGGGGCTCCCGGAATTACGGGAGCGTTGCTAGGCGACGTCAATAAATAGTCACTGTCCAGGGTGCTGAAAGAGTTAAGCGATAGGCAGTAACTGTTTCGGCACCCTGGATAGTGACTACCGATCCCAATATACAGCAACCTGTAAAAAAAATAGAAGTTCATACTTACCGAGAACTCCCTGCTTCTGTCTCCAGTCCAGCTTCCCAGGATGACGTTTCAGTCTAAGTGACGGCTGCAGCCAATCACAGGCTGCAGCGGTCACATGGACTGCCGCGTCATCCAGGGAGGTCGGGCTGGATGCCGAAAGAGGGACGCGTCACCAAGACAACGGCCGGTAAGTATGAAATTTGTTTACTTTCACTAGGGAAAGTGCTGTCCCTTCTCTCTATCCTGCACTGATAGAGAGAAGGGAAGCACTTTTTCCGCAGTCCGCAGCAGCTAGTCCGCATCAATTTACTGCACATTTTGGGCAGATCCGCAGCCGTAATCCGCAACCCGGATTAGGTGCGGCATTGATGCGGACAGTTGCGGAGGAAATCGGCCACGTGGGGGCATGCCCTAATTCTTCGGTATCAGCAAGGGCTAGGAAAAGTGGGGCACATGCATAAAAAGTTTATTGTCTGTGATAACGGGGCGGGCTTTATCGACCATACCCCAGTTCAAAGAAATGTTACACATGCTCTTCATAGACATCCCACTTCCCATCCCACCCATTAGCTGATTGCAGTGGGTTTGGCTCTTGAAACCCCCGACAAACTACTTATTTTACCAGGGGAAATGTAGCATCATTCACATACCCTAAAAGTTGTTTTACCCCTTTAGACATTTATGACATATCCAAGGAATCTGCTATTAATGTCTAATAGGTGAGAGTCTGAAAGCAGAGGGAACTTCTCCATTTAGTCCACCCCTGGATTCTGCTCCCAACGCTTATTTCCGCAGGCTACAGAGTTGATATCTCCCAACATCCCCAGCTTGTTTTCTTATGTCTGCATAAAGCTTTCTGAGACAATATGTAGTATTTTAAGTCTAGTCATTACTTTTAGTGTTGTAAAGTCAACGGAAGTTAAAAAAAATCCCATGATTCAGTGCAGCAGGGAGCGTTGCATCATAGGAGCTGAGCTTGTGAAGTATTGCCTTTACTCCAAGTGTTGTAAAGAAATCTGATGTTAGAATTTTTTTTCAAGAATTCAGTTCCGCAGGGAGTGTTGCATCATAGGAGCTCAGCTAAGCTTCTTGGGGTGTGACTGTTGACTGGTTCCAATAAAAAAACAGCAACATTTTGAATGGAGTTCTGTTGTATAACACAGGCTGTAACCAAAGGCCTATGTACCAAAGAGGCAGCACATGCGGCTGTTATGGGGTATGCAGAAAAGGGTTCAGTCCTGATTGGTCCCATCCCCAATGCTATTAGATGACGATTACCTGTGAATTATTCCCCTCCAGAAAAACTGTATTGTTAGTGAACAAAGGGGTAAGGAATTGGCCCAAGGGTTGTGTAAGGAGTGAGAAGCGGAAACAAACACCAGGCCCGTCTGTCATCAGCAAAACCGGGCACCATAATGGGCCCCCATGTATTTGAAAAGTAACCTATGTATTGGCAAAGTAAAACATTTTATATATGGTATACATTTCTGGCACATATAGACCAACAAGAAGTCTGTCACCTTACTTCCTAAAATAACCTAAAAGGGGGAAGAATGTATATATACTTGTTGTAGATAGATAGATAGATAGATAGATAGATAGATAGATAGATAGATAGATAGATAGATAGATAGATATATATATATATATATATATAAACTAATATATACAGCATCTGTTTCTTTTTATTTCTTTTCCTTTACATGTATGACATCTAAGAGAAACCAAAAAGTGTTTTCTTTCAATAATTCATAGACCATCATTGTTAGAGATCAGACACTTTTGGTCCCGTACATCAAAGAGGAGATGAAACATACAACACCACCTGAGGCTTGATAAAAGAAGGGTCATTCAAGTCTGTCCTAAACCAGTCCATCCGGGTGGATACAAAAAGTTTAGCGCATAGATTTCATTTTACGGTTAAGATCTGGTTGGGGTGCAGTGATTTATTCTCACTTACTGTAACTTCACTTTTTTCCAAATCCGACCTCACCACATACTCCCTTGATCCCATCCCTTCCCACCACATCTTTACTCTTTCAACATCCTTCACTTCAATCTTGGCACATGTTTTTTGTTCATCATGCGAAGCATCATTGAAAGGTACTACCTCGATTTAATATTGTAATAAAGGGTTTGTATGAAATTAAAAGTTCATGACTGCTTTCTTCCAGAAACAGTGCCACTCCTCACTTAGGGCTGTGTCTGGTATTGCAGCTCAGCCATATTTAAGTAATTCAAGTGTTTTGTCTTCCATCTTAAATTATATAAGATTACAAAAACATTGCTGCTTTATTCTAGAAATAACACTACCACAGCTGTATCTAGTATTGCAGCACACCATGCTCCAGCAGCTGCATCAGAGACACAGCCATGGACAATAGTGGGGCTAAGCTGTAATACCAGACACAGCCATGGACAATGGTGGCGCTGTTTCTGAAAGAATGTATAAATGTTTTTCTAATCTCATACAAAAACGCAGGTCTGATTTCCTTACTTTGAAATGTATTTTCCTCTTGCTCTGTTGTTTTGAACAAAGTTTTCCGAAGCTTTTGCATTGCCTAATTTGATTTGGAAGGATTAGCATTGAAATATAAAGGCAGCAGCTCAGACAAAAATAATATCCCCATATCATATGACTCCCCTTGGGTGTAAAGTATAGCCACAAGCTTCATCATTTAATGAAGATCATCCAGCCATCCAGATGCTACTGCTGTGTTAGTTCTGTATGTATATTCCACTGTTTGGCATCTGTCTCCGTCCTGGTATTGCATGCGTGTGATCACATCTGTTCACTGCACTGCTGGAATACTCAGAGCATAATGAAAAGCTATAATAAAGATATATTCGTCAGTGTAATTATGGGCTCTATTACAGCTACTGGAATTATTGCATATCCGTTAATACCCCCCCCCCCGATCCCCCCGATTCCCGTCTTGTAATAAACATCAATCTCTAGGTGATTACAGATTTTTCTGTTATATAAAACATATAAACAGCCCAAACCACGATGGACACTTCCATTATTAAGAAACAGATAAGGCTACTGTCACGGTGCGGGGTGTGGACTCACTGGGCCGTACCGCGTAGCGGGTTAGCAGCTGGCCACACAGGTACAGTACAAAGTCTATAGTCCAGAAAGGGTACCTGAGGCAATGTAGACAGTAGCGGTGATTCGGGCTGAAAATAAGGCTCAGGCAGTAGACGGACACCCGGCGGGGTGTGACACAGTAGATGCAGTGGAAGACACAACTCGACTTCAATTCGAGACGGCACAGAGGCACGGTAGCACATGATACAGGGTACAGGCAGCAGGAACGGGTAATATTGGGAACTGGAAAACACTAGGAGACCATTTGCAAGACAAACTTTAGGTATACAACAACGCTCAGGCAATTATCAAGAGGGCAGAGCCCTATTTATAGTCCAGCAGCATTCTGGACTGATTGCAGACTTCCTGCAATTGTGCGCACACTCGCCCTTTAAGGACGTGCACGCGCAGGCGCGCGTGCCCTGCGGGAGACAGTCTCAGATCCAGGAAGTGAGTGCCGGCGCCTCAAAGGAGGGAGATGCCGCAGAGAACTCACGTGTCCATTGCCGCGGCCGTCGGAGGGTAAGTCAGAACGACGGGCCGCGGCCATAGACGAAATACAGATGAATAAAAAGATCCAGCAGCACCAGTATAATGCGGGTGCAAGCCAACGGGAGCAGACCAAGATCCCAATAATGTACGAGGCAAAAATAAGGCAGCACTCCATTCAAATCAAGGTGAAAAAAGAGGGTACTTTATTGTCCCATAGACAGCAACCTTTCAGCTCCTTCCACTGGAGCCTTTCTCATAGACGAAATAGCTATGTTCACACTTGCTTGGAACTTTCCAACAGGGTTTCCTATCAAGGTCACCATCACTTTTAATGTAGAGAATAATGCAATTGAAGAGTTTATCAAAGCTCAACAAACCCCATTATAAGTCATCGGGGTCCATTGGGTGCCGTTTTGATCCTTTGTATGACGGATCCAGCAAAGAATGGGAAAGACCCTTCTGTTATGATAGGTCGAAGTTTTGCTCCTTTTGCTATGGTTGTCTGACCAATAAATGCCATTTGGATTATTTTGGGGATGTGTACTGTTGTAAGGACTCACCAAAGTGTCATTGCTTCCGTTGTAAATGGAATCCATGATACAAGTGTGAACAAAGCCTTATTATCTTCCCCAGGAGGCCCCTAAAGATGGTAAAAATGCAATGCTTGGTTACAAAGATTAAGCTTTATTCATCCCGAACGTCCTAGTTTATGAATAGAATGCTAGGACTACAATGTAGACTGATACAAAGGAAATTAAATAGTGAAGCAGGTAGAGTTGGTAACTCATGCACAACATTGCTGTTTCATTGAAGCCGAGTGACAACTTCTATGGTCACGTTAATGGTAGGTATTAGTGGTTGTCACGACCTGTGTAGGCAACCAAAATAACTCAGAAATATTTAAACACTTCATCCAGGGGTGAATGTGTAAAGTGAATTCATTTATTTTAGGGAATGAGACTCTTTTATAAAAGATATGGGTGTTTTTACAATTTGGCCCTATGTAGAATGTGATACCAGATTAGACATGAGGAACGTAATGAGGGCTCACATTGTATAATGTAGTGATATGGTAAGTCTCTATTGAAAAGGAAGCTGCCAAAATAATTTGCAGGTTTGGCGAGCTCTTCATGAGTGAATTTCACTTCTGTTTGTATATCAGTATAATACGTTCCTTCTATTGCTTATCACAGGCTCAAGCCGCTGATCTCCAGAAACAGATTCCAGGTTCAGGAAACCCACAAGGAACTATTTATGTAGATCCAAACAAAAGGCAAGATGGTTTCTTCTCTACCGGGTCCTTTTGTTGCCATCATTTTTAAAGCAGGTCTAATAATCCTCTGTACAACGCCAACTTGGTCTAATGTAAAAACACGCCCACTTGGGCATTAAGCAACTCATTAGCATAAATCTAAAATCGCTAATAAAGTGGTGAAAACAGATCATTTTTTTAAATAAAAAGCATTACTGTCACCTACATTACAGCGCCCATCTCCTTATATAGGAGACAGGGCACTTATAATGTGATGACAGAGCCTCTTTAAATGTCCATTGTTATCCGTCATTTCACACATTTCACCTGTGGAATCGTTGCAGGGGAAATAAACACTCTGTCAGGTTACCTCACATATTTCATCTGATGAGGGTCCTAAACGGGGTCCTTTCTGTTAACTCAAAGTTCTCTTGGAGGGTATTTGAAAATGGTCCTTCTAACAAGACAATCCTTTAAGTGCACTATATTAGCAAATAGCTGTTTTTATCATCCCAAAATATATATGTAACGTACAGTAAAATTCCTTGAAACATGATTGATGCCGGAGTAATCATCATTCAGTTAGAAAGCTCAAAATAAAATGTTATTACAAAGTCTTTTACTTTTAGCATTTTCCTAAATGGTTCTCTCTGCTGTTGTGAAATTCCAAATTATACTGGAAACAAGTGCTGGATTATTAGACTTTCCAGATTATAAAATGCCGGGTTAAAGCTGGTATGACAAGGCCCGACCCGGGCAATGTAAACGAGCACCGATCAACGAGACAGCTCGTTGATCGTCGCTCGTTTGCTCCTTTCACAAGGGGCTATGTATGGGGACGAGAACTCGTTACTACAATCGCTCGTCCCCATACATTTCTATCATGTCGACAGCACATTTCCATGTTTACACAGGGAGATGTGCTGTAGACAACGATAATATTTTGAACATTTAAAACTATAAGATCAGCTGATGATCACTGCCCAATAATTGGCCAGTGTAAAAGAGCCTTAAAGAAATGTAATTGTACTTCCAGAGCAGAATCACGCAATAACTGTATACGAAGGGAAAGCTCTTCATTCCGCACCTTTGTTTTGTTACCGCACCTATGTTTATCCTAATTGCATTTTCCAAATTAATGACTCTTTGGTTTGTCACGTCTTTTAAGTCGGCAGCATAATCCCTTCATGCCTTTAGGAACATGTATAACTCACGTTAGTATTCGCTCTGCTCCTATTAGCACTTCACTAGAAACTTCTAAAACTAAACCGAAAATAGGCTCTTCCTAGGAACAGACAAGCCAAGAGTGAAATCAATTTTGTAGCCGGTGAAGAAAATTACTCCCCCCGTGCTCAGTATTTTGCATTATTTAGAGCATACAGAGGTTACGCATTCACCAGAGGATATTGATTTCATGCCCACCGTCTTAAAGGCAGAGACAGATAACAGACATGGTAGCAGTCTTCATTGCAAATGTAAAGCTTGTGCTGTCTGTTAAGTGTTCTCTGTGTACAATGTCTTAATACACCGATGGGTAATTTAGGAATTGCACTTTGTATCCTGTCTAGAAACTAAGTAAGCTTTAAATTACTCAAGCTTCAAGTCAAGACACTGGCAATCAGACATCTACATTGGATTTGTCAAGATGTTATTGCATAAAGTGAAACAATTAGGCTCCTATAGATCTGCTGCAAATCAATACGTGACATGATAAAGTACGTATAGACAGTAATGAGATTCTAACTTACCTATTATCAGTGGCATATATATAAAGGATGGAGGACTCATAGCAAAGTAAAAATGCTGCCCCTTTCAGGAGCTGCTTGACATCACTACACACTTCTAACCACCTTAGTCAAGAGGTCCTCTTGCCGTCATCCCATTTTATAACTCTTGACATTGTGGCACCTGTGGAAACCGCATCTCTGTGCGTGTTCCAGCCACCCATGAAAATGGGGACGAGACCAATGGCAGCCACATGGGCTGCCTCTACATGCAGCACAGCCTTACTCATTATTCCATTTGTATAAGCATTGAGTTAAAATGATCAGATACTGCAAAGATGACTGAAGTTCAATGGAAACCACGGATATGAAACTCAGCTCTGCAGCATTGATAAATTAAATTTAGCTACACAGATATTTAGTGGGATATATTTATCAATGAGTAGCATAATAGCATCCCGAAAACCAGCTGTGGTGACATAAAGGGTTCACATTCATATTCCCTAGGATATGCCATAATTGTCAGATCAGTGTGGGTCCGACCACTGTGACTCACGCCATTCAAAGTGGCAGCGGCACTAGGAAAGCTTGGTTCAACTTTGTCTTCTGTCGGCTTTGCTCAGATTTTACCAAAGGTTATATTGACGGACATTGACTATAATGATGGCGTATTCTGGCTATATGCATCAATGTCTATCATTGGACAACTCTTTTGAACTATAGTTAAGACTTTTCGAAGCTGCATGAAACACTTTGGTTTAATATATGTTGACCAAAGAAGGGGTTTCTTGGAGTATTGAGGGGGGGGGGGGTGTCCCAGAGTGACATATGTGGATATGCCATAAATATCTAGGATGGGAAAAACATTGAATAGTACAGTGTCTTTGGCTGGAATGTTGGCCAATTCTCCACCTCAAAAAGGCTTAATTGTTTTTGTTTTGACTTATGAAATGTCACATATATCTTCTACTAATGTTGGAAGAACTCTCATCATATAAGTTCAGAACATAGTGTCTTATATGAATTTAATATATATAATATTAAGGTTTATATGTTCCCTCTATGAAATAAGTTTTTATTTATTAGAGCCAAATAAATAGTGGGAACAGTAAGGAAGAATGTGGACTGGTAAGTAACCCAACACATCACAATGCGGGTCAGTCTTAATGCATACAGGTATTTTATCTATATTTTTATTATATGGATAATATAGTATGGTGGGTATGAGTGGCTACCAATGCAATGACTGCAGAAGAATAAACAGTAGTCAATAATAATATAACTCATTATATCAGATCTGTCAGGTCTCCCGATGGCCGTTTCTGAGGGCAATATACGGTAGAAGAGGACAATTGGAGCTCAGGGATATAGCATATTGATATGAAAAAAAATCTATCTACCTGCTACCAAGATTAATAAAGAGACCCCTGCGAATCCTGCTTCCCCCGCCACACAAAGTGATTTACAGTAGGATTCACAGGCTTTCTCTATGACCGCTTGCAGCGCTTGAAGAGGTTTTCCCATCTCACAATGTGATGGCTTATCGTGTTGCTTTATCACTGTGGCTCGTTCATTCTCAGAAATTGGTGGAGGTCCCAGAGGTTACCCTGTATACACACAAAGCAGGGGGCACCCATTGGGTAAAACAGGGGCCTCTGTCTAACCACTTAAATACCACAGGGTCGCTATTGACCGTGGCATCTGAGGTGTTAAATGGCTGGGATCAGAGTCATCTACAATCCTAGCTGTTGCAGGCGACTGTCATCTGTAATATACATCTGACACCCCCTGCGGATGGTGCGGGGAATCCACACTATCCCCATTCCGTTCATGTATAGTATTAACTATAGAGCACCCTACATGTACAGAGTTTTGTGCCATGGGATTTAATAGCTTTTGAGATACTAAATTAAATCATGCAAAATGCTATATCCCCGAGCTCCCTCTGTATCTTATGCGGCCCTCAGATAGGAGCGCTTAGGAGACCTGACAGATCTGATTTCATTTACGGAGAAGCTTAGGTATAATGTACAGTACATTATATAAGTATTAGGGTAAATAAAGTTGTCTGTTATTGGTTGATATGCTGAGTCTGCATCTCTGTACTGACAACTGAATCTTCATTAAAGAGTCCTTTAAATTATAACTAATTGAATGAGTGTATGAAATATCGAAAGTCAGTCTATAAACTTTGCTGTATTAGGAATCTGGCAAATAATCCTCTTAATTTCGTTTAAGCCATTTTATGCCGCAGTTTGCATTTTCTCTTGGAATGAATAATGTCAAAAACATAT
Organism: Rhinoderma darwinii; assembly: GCF_050947455.1. Classification (NCBI taxonomy): domain Eukaryota; kingdom Metazoa; phylum Chordata; class Amphibia; order Anura; family Rhinodermatidae; genus Rhinoderma; species Rhinoderma darwinii. The sequence goes on from NC_134695.1 coordinate 98,906,041, forward strand.
GACTTTACTTGTGCAAAATGGGTTATTTATTAAAAAAAACAAGCTTTGGAGCCAAGAGTATTGGTCCACTTATTGGCTCTATTACTTGCTCAATGTCCATTTTACATTTATGCAGTTTAAGCTGCATTTATAAAACATTAATCCAAATGCGGTGGGAATCAATACTATATTACATAAACTATAAAAGTCAAATTAATATAAAGTAACCCAATACTCTTCTCTCCAACTCTAATGTACGCGGTGTGCAGAGTCAGCATATAAATTAAGAAGCATGCAGTAAATATAAGTGTATGATTTCTACTCTTGTGTGAAGATTTTTAAAGCCTAAATCCACCGGTACAATTACTTTTTATAAGTTATCTAGACCTATAAATAATATATATATTTATTAATTATTTTTAATATTAATCCCTTCTTTCTCATAGGTCCATTTAGTGGCGTAGCTCTGATGGTCACAGGCGTAGGATTCAAACAGTTTGATCGTTGGGCGATTTACGTCTGTTTTTCCTTAGCGGATGCAAGACAGTCGTTGCCCACCTCCCTGTTGTCCATTGTGTGGGCCTCTGCCCATATTTGGCCTGTGTCTTATGAAGCGTCCTCTCTCCCCTCCTGGTACCCGACATAGGCAAACGCAACAGAAAGAAAGCATTGCATTTGCCTGTGTGGGGTTGCAGACTACCCAGGCTATAAGCTGGAAGAGATTTGAGATGAGGGAACAAGGACAGGTTAGTAATCTCCACTCTTTCTGTGGACACAAAGGGACAGATTCACTACTGTGTCTAGAGTCTAGAATGGGTCAAAAAATTAGCTAATTTTTGGCAGAATTTAGAGCAATTAAGCAGATTTTATTCTAGACTATTTTAAGAACAGATGGTTGTGCCTCACTAGAAACTTTTAAAAAGTGTCTAAAAAGGGGGCATGGCCTAACAGCCAAGTGTGTGGCTTAAAATGCACGAATATGGTCCAAAGTGCGCCAAATGAAAGCTAAGCCAACCAAGAGTTGGTATAAGGAAGAGAAAATTGTCTAGCAAGTTGAGCAAAATGTATCATACAGCGAGCACCACTGTGATAAATTGGGCGCATCTTCAGATTGTCTGGTCTAAATTCAGGCTGTCTAAATCTTAGGCACCTTAGTAAATCTGCCCCTATGTCTATTGCACCATTTTTGGGTGCGCAATATAAATGGTACTATTTTGGAGAGCACTATATTTCGGAGCCCTTTACTTATAGGCCCACATTCAGTAATTAGTTTACGCCAGTTTTTACGTAAACTATGCCTTAAATAATTGAAAACTATGGTGCAAGCCATATTTGTGCATAAATGTGTGACTTTCTCTGTACTTGCTTGATTTGATAAGTGAATAGAAAAGCGTGCATGGTTTTCAGAGCGTGGGCTCAGAGATTTATTATGAAGAAAACCAGAAAATGGAGCACATTTGTCACAAATTCAAGCCTGCTCATGGCAATGTTAGATTTCATTTTCTGACTTTTAGACAATCCAAAATGTGCCACATTTATTAAGAGGCATGCACATTTTTATACATTTGGCGCAAATCTCTTTGACTAACTTTTGTCTTAGACACTAACACATGGCACTACTTTTTTTAGACCACAATTTCTATGGCATAATTTTCAGGTACATTTTGTATATATATAGAAGAGGTCAGTACCAGCCAGGAGCAGAAAGTCCAAATACGTAAGCAAAGGGTAATCCAGAGACAAGCCGGGGTCCAGTTCAAAAAGTCCAAATAGTCAATGGTACAGGGTTTAGTCAGATGCTTGATCAAACACATGCAGCAAGGAAAATCACAAGCAAAGAACAAAGAAACAACCCAGGTTTAATACTCCACACTTACACCTGATAGGAAGAACGATAGAGAGAAGGGATAGACTGAACAACTAAAACCCAAACCACCCAGATGCTAGACTAGTAGCCATGATAATATTAAAGGGACAGACGTTTCTTAACCCCTTGCGTACCTTTGACGTAATAGTACGTCGCTGGCCACTTATGCCAGCGTACCTTCGACGTACTATTACGGCGCAGGAATAAACTGTCACTATGTGAAATCACATAGTGACAGAACAGCGGCGGCAGCTGTCATTGACAGCTAACCGTCTCTGCTACCGGCCTGGGGACCAATTAGCAGTCCCCAATGCCGGCGATTGCTGTGATTGGTCAGTCTCTGAAGACTGACCAATCACAGCCGTCTGTGACGTCGTCTGCAGGAGAAAGCTCCTGTCACTTTCTCTGATCTCCTCATTTCTGTGAGATCCGTGAGGAGATCAGAGAAAGCAGTGTAAAAAAAAAACAAACACTTTTTATTAACCCCTTCCCGAAAATGGGCGTATAGTAACGCCCTGAGAATGAAGCGGGCACAGGAGCTGTGCTCGCTCCATCTTCATCGGATGTCGGCTGTAATATACAGCCGACATCCCACTGCAACTACAGCGATCACTGTCCTCTCCGATCGCTGTAGTTTAACCCCTTAAATGCCGCTGTCAATAGCGACAGCGGCATTTAAGTGATTGATACAGAGGGAGGGGGCTCCCTCTGCACCCCATTGCCCCCCCCGCGAAAAATCGCGGGGTTCTGATGGTTGCAATGGCAACCAGGAAGCCTAGCAACGGCTTCCTGGTTGCCAGGTACGGGACCCTATTAGGTCCTGCCCAAGGCAGGACGTAATAGGCTCAACTGTCAGTTGTAAAGTGACAGTTACAATACACTGCACTACATCAGTACATACAGAAGTAGTGCAGTGTATTGTGCAGGGGATCAGAAGATCAGATCTTCCAGTCCCCTAGTATGTGTAAAATAAAAAGTGAAAAAAAAGTAAAAAAAAAGTTTTCGATAAATAAATAAATACAAGTTTTACGTAATAAAAACAATAATCGCCTTGTTTCCCTGATCAAGCCCTTTATAATTAGAAAAAAAATGAAAAAAAAAGACAAAAACTAGACATAATAGGTATCGCCGCGTTCGTATCGGCCTGACCTAAAAAAATATCATATTATTTATCCCGCACGGTGAACACCGTAAAAAAAATACCATAAAAAACAATGGCAGAATTTCCTTTTTTGGTCACGTTGTTTCCAAAAAAATGGAATAAAAAGTGATCAAAAAGTCGCGCGTAGCCAAACATGGTACCAATAAAAACGACAGTGTGTCACGCAAAAAATGTATGTACTCCGCACAGATTACATATGCCCCCACATTATAAACTGAAACACCAGTAAAACACTAAACAAAACTACTACCAAGCAAAATCTGCGCTCCAAAAGCCAAATGGCGCTCCTTCTGGGCCTGGCAGTGTGCCCAAACAGCGGTTTATGACCACATATGGGGTATTACCGTACTCTGGAGAAACGCTTAACAATTTATGGGGCGTATGTCTCCAGTGGTACAAGCTGGGCCCAACGCATTGGGCACTGAAATAGCATATATGTGGAAAATGTCAATTTTCAATCTGCAACATCCACTGTGCACTAATTTCTGCAAAACCTTTGGGGGTCAAAATGCTCACTACACTTCTAGATGAATTCCTTGAGGGGTGTAGTTTCCTAAATGGGGTCACTTCTCGGGAGTTTTCACTGTACTGGTACCTCAGCGCAATGCAACATGGCGTCAAAAACGAATTTTGTAAAATCTCCACTCCAAAAACGAAATTTCACTTTTTCCGTTTAGACTCTTGCCGTATGTCCAAATAGCCGTTTACAACCACATATGGGGTATTTCCGTAATCAGGAGAAATTCTGTAACAAATTTTGGGGTGTCTTTTCTCCTGTATTCCTTGTGGAAATGAAAAATTCTGAGCTAAAGCTACAGGTTATATTTCACGGACCAATTCTAATAAAATCTATAAAACACCTGAGGGCTCAAAATGCTCACTACACCTCTAATTTAATTCTTTCAGGGGTATAGTCTCCAAATTGGGATCACATCTGGGGAATTTCTACTGTACTGGTACTTCAGGGACTCGCGACATGGCCCCCAGAAACCAATTCAGCAAAATCTGAGCTGCAAAATCCAAATGGTGCTCCGTCCCTTCTGAGCCCTGCCATGGGTCCAAACAGCAGTTTATTACCACATATGGGGTATTTCCGTAATCAGGAGAAATTGCTTTACAAATGTTGAGGTGCTTTTTCTCCTTTATTCCTTATAAAAATTAGAAAATTCTGTTTTTTCCAAAAAAAAGTCTCTTTTCATCTTCACAGACTAATTCCAATAAATTCAGCAAAAAACCTGTGGGGTCAAAATGATAACTATACCACTAGAAAAATTCCTTGAGGGGTATAGTTTCCAAAATGGGGTCACTTTTGGGGGGATTCCACTGTTTAGGTCCCTCCAGGGCGTTGCAAACGTGACACGGCACTGAAAACCATTCCAGTAAAATCAGAGCTCCAAAATCCAAATGGCGCTCCCTCCCTTCTGAGCCCTGCTGTGGGTCCAAACAGCAGTTTATTACCACATATGGGGTATTTCCGTAATCGCGAGAAATTGCTTTACAAATGTTGGGGTGCTTTCTCTCCTTTATTTCTTGCAAAAATTAGAAATTTTTACGTTTTTCCAGAAAAAAAGTAGATTTTCATTTTCACAGACTAACTCCAGAAAATATAGCAAAATACCTGTGGGGTCAAAATGCTAACTATACCCCTAGATAAATTCCCTGAGGTGTGTAGTTTAAAAAATGGGGGTCACTTTCGGGGGTTTCCACTGTTTTGGCACCACAAGACCTCTTCAAACCTGACATGGTGCCTAAAATATATTCTGAAAAAAGGAGGCCCCAAAATCCAAGAGGTGCTCCTTTGCTTCTGAGGCCTGTGTTTCAGTCCATTAGCGCACTAGGGCCACATGTGGGATATTTCTAAAAACTGCAGAATCTGGGCAATAAATATTGAGTTGCGTTTCTCAGGTAAAACCTTCTGTGGTACAGAAGAAAATGTATTACATATGAATTTTGTAAAAAAAAATGAAATTTGAAAATTTCAGCTCTACTTTCCTTCAATTCCTGTAAAACGCCTAAAGAGTTGAAACACTTTCTGAATGCTGTTTTAGATACTTTGAGGGGTGCACTTTTCAAAATGGGGTGTTTTATGGGGGTTTCTAATATATAGGGCACTCAAAACCACTTCAGAACTGAACTCGTCCCTGAAAAAAATCGCTTTTTGAAATTTTCTTAAAAATATGAGAAATTGCTGCTAAAGTTCTAAGCCTTGTGAGGTCATAGAAAAATAAAAGAATGTTCAAAAAACGATGCAAACATAAAGTAGACATATGGGATATGTTAATTGGTAACTATTTTGTGTGGTATTACCATCTGTTTTACAAGCAGATACATTTAAAATGGGAAAAATCATAATTTCTTCATATTTTCGCTAAATGTTGGTGTTTTTCACAAATAAGGAATGAATTTATCGACCAAATTTTTGCACTAAACTAAAGTCCAATGTGTCACGAGAAAACAATCTCAGAATCAATTGGATAGGTAAAAGCATTCCGGAGTTATTACCACATAAAGTGATACATGTCAGATTTGAAAAAATGGGTCTGGTCCTCAAGGCCAAAATGAGCTGGGTACTCAAGGGGTTAAGGGTATGTTCACACGCAGAGTCAAAAACGTCTCAAAATACAGAGCTGTTTTCAAGTGAAAACAGCTCCTGATTTTCAGACGTTTTTTGAGCAACTCGCGTTTTTCGCTGTGTTTTTCGTGGTGTTTTTTGCGACGTTTTCACAGCGCTTTTTACGACCATTTTTGGAGCTGTTTTCAATAGAGTCTATGAGAAAACGGCTCCAAAAACGTCCCAAGAAGTGTCCTGCACTTCTTTTGACGAGCCGTCATTTTACGCGCCGTATTTTGACAGCGACGTGTAAAATGACAGCTCGTCTGCACAGAACATCGTAAGACCCATTGCAAGCAATGGGCAGATGTTTGCCGACGTATTGGAGCCATCTTTTCAGGCGTAATTCGAGGCGTAAAACGCCTCCATTACGTCTGAAAAGAGGTCGTGTGCACATACCCTAACACTTACAAGACTAATAAATGTGGTTGGGCATCTGCTTACAGTGGTCTACAAAATGTGGCTCTGCAGCTGTTGAGTAATTACAGTCCCCCCTTCCGACAGCTACAGGCCCTTTGACCAGGCCTATGTAAATGTACCCATAACACTCCCTATTTGATTGTTGTCTGACCCTTTAATAATGCATTTTTATAAATAAAATAAAACATACCATATGGAAAGTGAAAAGCTGCTAGCTAGAAATTGAGATTTACAGTTTTTATTACATTCATTTTTAGATTACAGAAACATTTATTGCTTCAGTCGCGAACCACAGACATACAAAAATAGCAATATATTCAAAGCACTACCTGTGCCGTTCCAGCACTAATCCATTAAACTAGCTAATAAGTTCCTTCTTTTGTGTGTCCTCCAATAAATTTATGGCAGATTGTTCTTCTATACATTTTATCTCCTTCAGTCCAAGGCAGCCAAGTTCAATTGCCTCTTTCCATACAGACACATTTTATCCTGAAATAATATAATACATACATTGTATTAGTCTTAGCAGAGAAAGAAAGAAAAAAAAGGTCCTGGTACATCCAGACTCACATTTTACATTCAAGAGGAACAAATTCTCTATTAAAAACCGGCTTGAGAGACTGTGCAGCTGAATTACAAAGTAGCACCCTCAATGTGAAAAACTATTTTCTTGAAGGAATGCCATTTTCTTGAAAATGATATGAATCTTTTTGCCAGATTAAAATGTAAGCGCCATCAGGATACCCAACAAACTTGTCCAAAATCTCCTCTTTACTCTTCCGAAATATAAATCGCAAACTGTGTTGTTGTTAGGCATAGCCATCACTACTGTGCGAGTCATTCCTGCTCGCAAGAAAAATTAATTAATGTCAATTACTGATATAGAATGTACGGCATGATGAGAACCGCTGTAAGCTTGTAATAAACATGTATATCATAGTCACAGTAATTAAATATCAAGTGGAAAAAATGTGAAGATGTAATAAGATGACTTGTTTTAGTTCAAACTGAAATTGGAAATATTTGAGGGGGCTTGTTAATTGTTTTCTACATTTGGAAATGTAGATTTGCAGGTTACTAGAAGCAGTCCGGTGTTCTTTTATTCCCACTATGAAACCCACTATAGGGCATGAATTGCAAATCGCAATAAAAGTTCTATCTATAACTTGTATAACTTAATTTTTCATCAGCCGGTTTGCATGGGGCAAGCCACCATCTTGGATGCTTCTGATTCTTTATTAATACAGGCTCATGCTGTAAGGCTACCACTATAGTTCCCAGCATGCCTCAATTCTCCTGTGTAAAACCAGGGGGCGGAGTCACACGACATGGCTCTGCAAGGAAAGACTTTACATTGTAGTTCAAAGGCAATGACATTGTGGAAGACTGACCCACGCTCGAAGCTTAAACTGCCGATTTGCTCTGGTGATAAGAGTAGTCAAGTGACAAACTTGATAAGTTATATTCACACACATGCATGCACACAAACCCACAGGAGTACACCTTTAAAGTGAATGTCCATCTTTCAGCATAATGCAGTTTTTAGGTCCAAAGTTCTGTCCGACCTCCATTTTGTGATTCAAATCCCCAACATATCCAGAGCATAAAATACTAAAATTCAAGCTTCATGCAGCCACCACTAGGGGGAACTTAGGAGCTTACTGCAGACTGTTTTATTATTGCGTTCCATGCATAAATAGTATAAACGATGCATCAATTCTCACTGTTTTCAAGATTTTTCCTTGCTACCAGAGCGCCAGTGAACGTGAACCTGCTGACTTACATCCAGAGACTGAAAACCTGTCCAAACCTAGTTCTGCTCTCAGCTGAGCATTTATTATACCACCTAGGCCAACCCCTGTTGCCTGCAAAGAGATGTCATTAAAGCCTAGATGTGAATGAATGCCGCCAAGTTCGCTGGAGAATTGCCCGCTGAAGAAATGTCCAGTGTAAACTTAGAGAGTAGTTTGTACATGTTGCAAGAGTGGTTGAAACATCTTTTTTTTAGGTATGCTTTATTACTGCTGCCATACATGGATATGTTCTGAAATTATTGTCTAGCCCCTATATGGCGCTTATAGCTATTACGATCATCTAATCTGATGACAGGTGCCCTTTAAGATGCGTGATCTTGGTGCTGCCAAGCAACATTTCCCAGTCTCCATTAAGTTTAATAGGAGATGTGGTAGGTCTTAAATAATGTGTCCACCATTGAGCACCTTTCTATAGTTTATATATAAAGTAAATATATAGAAATATAAAGATGAGAGATTTAGTAATTACATTTCTTTGCTTATTTTGCACTGATGCTGAGTTGCTGCATTTACTGTAGCGTCCATGGCTGCGGGCCGTCGGGTTTACTCACCTCCCGATGCTCGCAGCCATGGATCCATGAGCGCTGGTTCCCATCTCCTTCCTAGGAGACGCCTGCTCTCACTTCCGCTCCTTCAGTCAGCTCCGGAGCGGCCTAGTGGGCCCACATACCCTGTGACCGTGACAGTACGCTCAGGCCATGGAACCCGCTGGCTAGCCCAAGACCGCAGTCCAGAAAATACAGACGGAGATGCATGACTTACGCACACATCAGGATCAACTCATTGAGGCTGTGAATTCTATCCTGGTCCCCCTGGATCTACTCACTGTTCAACCCCCGGTTCTTCCTCCTGAGGCTGTTGCTGTGCCACTGCCCGTTGCTCCTCCTGTTTGTTCCGGATCCACGGTTCCTCTGCCTCTTCCTCCTCTACGACGGTGATCCCAAAGCATGTAGAGGATTTCTTAATCAATGCACGGTTAATTTTAGGCCACGGCCTCATATCTTCCCCTCAGAGGAGGCCAAAGTGGCATTTATTATCTCCCTCCTCGCTGGCAAGGCCCTCGCATGGGCAAACCCAATCTTAGAGCAACAAGGACCTGTATCCTTGGACCTAGCCTTCTTCCTGTAGTCCTTTCGTGCCTTGTTCGAGGAGCTGGGTCGAACATCCTCTGCCGCGTTCACTCTGTTGACCCTCAAGCAAGAGGGCTCCACAGTAGGCAAGTATGCAATCTCCTTCCGTACCCTAGCAGCCGAGCTGGCATGGAACAATGAGGCACTGGTGGCGACCTTCTAGACTGTCCTCTCACATCAAGCACGAACTGGTGGCCAGCGACCTTCCTTCTACGTTGGATGCCCTCATCCTGTTAGCCACCTGGGTTGATATGAGAATCCGGGAGCGCACTCAAGAGGTTCGACAGGAGAGCCGGGTCCACAGACCAGCACCCTCGGTCCAGAGACCACTATTGTCTTCCCCTAGTGCGCTACCTGAAGAACCCATGCAGGTAGACAGAGTCCAGTTATCTGAATAGGAGAAGCAGCGCAGACGTTCCTCTGGACTATGTATGTATTGTGGCCTTAAGGGTCATTTTGTGCGCCAATGCCCACAGAAACCGGGAAACTTCAGTAGGGTTGGTTGGAGAGGCAACTCTAGGTGGAATGTCTCCAAACGTTAAAACCTCTTCCAGATTATCGATTCCTTTGGCCATCGTCTCCGGAGAAACATCACATCCTTCCTCCGCCTATCTTGACTCTGGAGCGGCTGCTAATTTCATCCAGCAGGATCTAGTGGATCGTTTACGTCTACCCACAGTCCGTCTGGAGAGACCCCTGGCTGTTGCCTCTGTGAATGGTCTACCAATGCCCGATCCGATTATGCTCATCACGGAGCCGTTGACACTATGATTCAGAGCTCTTCACTCAGAACAGATCGCCTTCCTGCTACTACCTAAGGCTATCAATCCTATCCTGCTGGGTCTGCCTGGCACCGCCTACACGCCCCGGTCCTTGACTGGAATTCCGGAGAGGTTCTTCAATGGGGTTCCAGATGCCATAGCCATTGCCTGTCACAAGTCCGTCCTGTTATGCCCCCTCTGCCTCAATCACTCTCCGGTCTACCATCTCAGTATGCCAGTTTTGCGGATGTCTTCTGCAAACGAGAGGCTGAGACGTTGCCTCCACATCGGAATTATGACTGTCCCATTGAACTGGTTCCTAATGCTTCTCTTCCCCATGGGCGAGTATATCCTCTCTCCTTGCCAGAGACTTTATCTATGTCAGCCTATATCAAGGAGAATTGGAGAGGGGTTTTATTCTAAAATCTTCCTCCCCGGCTGGGGCAGGCTTCTTCTTCGTTAAGAAGAGAGATGGATCTCTTCGACCCTGCATTGACTACCGTGGTTTCAACCAGATCACGGTCAGGAACAAATACCCGTTGCCACTTATATCCGAGCTGTTTGATCGCATATGAGGAGCCCAAAAATTTTCGAAACTAGATCTGCGGGGGGCTTATAATCTAATCCGGATTCGCCGGGGTGACGTATGGAAGACGGCATTTAACACCGAATACCTAGTGATGCCCTTCGGACTGTGTAACGCTCCCACAGTATTTCAGGAATTCGTCAATGATATTTTCCGAGATCTCTATATGTGTGTTGTAGTTTATCTCGATGATATTTTGATTTTCTCCCCAGATCCGATGACCCATCGGAGGCATGTCCGTCAAGTTCTTCTGCGACTAAGAGAGAATCGCTTATATGCCAAGTTGTAGAAGTGCGTCTTTGAAAAGAGGTCTTTGCCCTTCCTGGGCTACGTCATCTCGGACCAAGGTCTTAAGATGGACCCTGAGAAACTAAAGTCTGTCCTGGAGTGGCCACGTCCTCAAGGCCTAAGGGCCATACAGCGGTTCCTGGGATTCGCCAATTTCTACCAGCTGTTTAATTCGAACTTTTCATCTCTGACGGCTCCCATCTCTACCCTAAGAAGGGTGTGAACGCCAAGGTGTGGACTCCAGAGGCAGAGTCCACATTCATTAGCCTCAAGAAAGCCTTCACTTCAGCTTCGATCCTCCATCACCTTGACGTATCTCGGCAGTTCTCACTGGAGGTGGACGCTTCCTCTGTTGGTGCAGGTGCACTTCTGTTCCAGAGGAGCTCCAAAGGAAAGCCAGTAGTATATGGCTACTACTCAAGACTTTTTTCTTCTGCTGAGCGCAATTACTCTATTGGAGATCGGGAGCTACTGGCCATCAAATTGGCTCTGGAGGTGTGGAGACATCTTCTAGTAGGCACAAACAGAAAAAATGGGACATAAAGATCATCAAAACCACAAAAAAGGCCATACTCACTAGGTAGGTGGGTGGGTGAAAACCCGTTCCCATCAGGACGCAGACGGGTCAAAGAATGCTGCAGAAGGAGTGTGCATTAAGTAGTGATAGCCCCTCCCACTAGTCTTGAGGGGAGTGGCGGACTAAGTGCTCAAAGGTGTGCGATAAATGAGTGTCAGTGTAGTGCTGGGGTGTGAATGGATGGTAAAAAATAAATATGTATGTATGAAAGTGTGTAATAATGTAATAAAAATAAATAAATAAATAAATAAATGTGATGAATAGGGGTCAGTGCTGTGAATAGTACATGGGGTGTCAGTACTATGTGTAATACGTGGAGGGATAATGTGCTGGTCGTCAGGCATGGCGTATCTTGCCGAATAACAGCCTATTTGTAACGCCGCTAGTGTTAGCTAAAGCGGGCTGCTCTGCATTCCAAACCAAACGCCAGCACATCATGCCCTCCCAGCATATAAGACCCGGCTGCGTCCTGAAAAAAAGTGTAGTATACGTAGTAAGAAATATCCATGAAACATGGGGTATTAGTTGTTATTTTGGCCAAAATACGCAAAGCTCGCAACCCAACGTCAAGGGTCCCCAGTGCCTTGCGAGTCCCTAACCAGAACTTTTCGTTCCTAATTTAAAAACACAAACAGAAAAAATGGGACATAAAGATCATCGAAACCACAAAAAAGGCCATACTCACTAGGTAGGTGGGTGGGTGAAAACCCGTTCCCATCAGGACGCAGACGGGTCAAAGAATGCTGCAGAAGGAGTGTGCATTAAGTAGTGATAGCCCCTCCCACTAGTCTTGAGGGGAGTGGCGGACTAAGTGCTCAAAGGTGTGCGATAAATGAGTGTCAGTGTAGTGCTGGGGTGTGAATGGATGGTAAAAAATAAATATGTATGTATGAAAGTGTGTAATAATGTAATAAAAATAAATAAATAAATAAATAAATGTGATGAATAGGGGTCAGTGCTGTGAATAGTACATGGGGTGTCAGTACTATGTGTAATACGTGGAGGGATAATGTGCTGGTCGTCAGGCATGGCGTATCTTGCCGAATAACAGCCTATTTGTAACGCCGCTAGTGTTAGCTAAAGCGGGCTGCTCTGCATTCCAAACCAAACGCCAGCACATCATGCCCTCCCAGCATATAAGACCCGGCTGCGTCCTGAAAAAAAGTGTAGTATACGTAGTAAGAAATATCCATGAAACATGGGGTATTAGTTGTTATTTTGGCCAAAATACGCAAAGCTCGCAACCCAACGTCAAGGGTCCCCAGTGCCTTGCGAGTCCCTAACCAGAACTTTTCGTTCCTAATTTAAAAACACAAACAGAAAAAATGGGACATAAAGATCATCAAAACCACAAAAAAGGCCATACTCACTAGGTAGGTGGGTGGGTGAAAACCCGTTCCCATCAGGACGCAGACGGGTCAAAGAATGCTGCAGAAGGAGTGTGCATTAAGTAGTGATAGCCCCTCCCACTAGTCTTGAGGGGAGTGGCGGACTAAGTGCTCAAAGGTGTGCGATAAATGAGTGTCAGTGTAGTGCTGGGGTGTGAATGGATGGTAAAAAATAAATATGTATGTATGAAAGTGTGTAATAATGTAATAAAAATAAATAAATAAATAAATAAATGTGATGAATAGGGGTCAGTGCTGTGAATAGTACATGGGGTGTCAGTACTATGTGTAATACGTGGAGGGATAATGTGCTGGTCGTCAGGCATGGCGTATCTTGCCGAATAACAGCCTGATGGGAACGGGTTTTCACCCACCCACCTACCTAGTGAGTATGGCCTTTTTTGTGGTTTTGATCTTCTAGTAGGCGTAGCTCACCCCATCTTGATCTACACCGACCACAAGAACCATACCTACCTTCAGTCCGCTCAAAAACTGAATCCTCGTCAAGCCAGGTGGTCGCTGTTCTTCACCCGTTTCCAGTTTCTGCTCCACTACCGTCCCGCTGACACGAATGTGAGGGCCGATGCCCTGTCCAGATCGTTTGAGACGGAAGACATGGTGGAGTCCCTTCAGACTATCTTAGTCCCATCCTGCGTTGTCACCGCTAATCCTCTGCAGATTAGAGACATCCCTCCGGGGGGAGAACTTTTGTTCGATTGGCAGACAGGATAAGAATTCTCCCCTGGGGACACAGTTCTAAACTGGCTGGGCACGCTGGTGTCCGTAAAACCCAAGACCTGATTGCTCGTCACTTCTGGTGGCCCACGCTACCTAAAGATGTTCTGGACTTTGTCTCTTCTTGCACGGTGTGTGCCTCTAACAAAGTTACTCACTCCAAGCCTGCCGGCCTGCTTCAACCTCTGCCTGTACCCAATGCCCCTTGGCAGCACATTGCAATGGACTTCGTCACAGACCTTCCTCCCTCAGCAGGATGCAACACCATCTGAGTGGTGGTGGACCGGTCCTCTAATATGGCACATTTTATTTCACTGACCGGCCTACCTTCTGCTTCCTGACTGGCGAGTCTCTTCATTCAACACATCTTTCGCCTGCATGGCTTGCCTCTTCACATTGTGTCTGACCGGGGGGTTCAGTTTACCTCTAAGTTCTGGAGAGCCCCCTGTAAACTCCTGGAGGTGAGTTTGGACTTTTCCTCAGCCTATCACCCCCAGTCCAATGGACAAGTTGAGAGGATCAGCCAGATCATGGAGAATTATCTCTGCCACTTCATCTCTTCACAGCACGATAACTGGGTACAGTTTCTTCCATGGGCCGAGTACTCAAACAACAACCACACAAGTGTGTCCACCTCTTCCACTCCAATTCACATTGTATACAGTCAACATCCTAGAGTCCCTCTTCCTGTGTCGACTTCATCTCAGGTACCCGCTGCTGACTCTGCGTATGGGGACTTCCTGCAAATCTGGCAACAGACCCGGTCCTCTATTTTGCTGGCAGTAGATCGCATGAAGCGAAAGGCAGATACTAGGAAAAGAGAGCCGCCCCAGTATCTTCCGGGGACTAAAGTCTGGCTGTCGTCTTGAAACATTCGCTTGAAGGTAAGACTTCTAGTTCCACATTTGCTCCCAACAGTCCTTCTGATGTATTCGAGGAAAAGGAGATCCTGGACTGCAAAAGGGTAGGAGGAAGGACGTTCTATTTGGTGGACTGGAGAGGGTTTGGTCCTGAGGAGAGGTCCTGGGAGCCAGAAGAGAACCTCAGTGCTCCTGCTCTTATTAAAAAGTTCCTCTCTCACTCTGGCCCCAAGAAGAGGGGGTGTAAGAGGGGGGATACTGTAGCGTCCATGGCCGTGGGCCGTCGGGTTTACTCACCTCCCGATGCCCGCAGCCATGGATGCGCTGGCCCCTGTCTCCTTCCTAGGAGACGCCAGCGCTCACTTCCGATCCATTCTGCTGTGTCCCGTAGGGTGCGTGCACACGCTCGTGCCCAGCCTTAAAGGGCCAGCGCGCGCACAAAGGAAGTTGTCATCATCATCAACGGCCATGATTTCCTGGTCTATAAGAAGGCCCCGGGCCTTCTGATCCTTGCCTGAGCGTTGTTATTCTATCCCAGTCTGTCTTGCAAATGGTCGCTTAGTCTTTCCCCGTTCCAGTTGTTACCCGTGCCCTGTTACCCGTTTCTGTATCCTGTATTGTTCTTGTACCTGTGCCTACCAGTGTTGGAGTCATGTCTACTGCACCTGCTGTCGTTTGCCACGTCCAGTGTCGTTTGCCACGTCCAGTGTCGTTTGCCACGTCCAGTGTCTTCTGCCACATCCAGTGTCTTCTGCCACGTCCAGTGTCTTCTGCCACATCGGATACTGCCCGCCACGTCTGGAGCTACCTGCCGCACCAGCCTCCATCTGTGCTGAAGCCACCGCCACCGTCTGGACTAGTTCAGGTACCCAAGCATTGCTATCTGCTATTGACTTTCATGTAGACTGTGACCTGGTCAGCTGCCTCCCCGCTATGGCGGAGTGGCCTAGTGGGTCCACATACCCTTTGACCGTGACATTTACATCTAGTTGGTGGTACTAATATGGTACATCAGCACTGCAGAGCAAAAGGTCAGACTTTATGGTCGAGCACATCTGTATGGACCACCAGCTTTCCTCTAGTAATTAGTGACACAGCTGGATGTCAGCAGAGATCCACCATTGTCACCCACTCTGTGGTGCCAGCTGCTAAGCAGTTCCATGAACATAGTCTATCCACTCATCAGGGGTGTAACTAAAATTTAAAGGACCCACCTCAGCCTCCGGTCCCCATAGCAGCTTCTATGCCTATACCTTTGTCCGTGCCGCTAGTTCATGTTTAAAACCATGTGAAAGTAGTCTGAAATACTTCTCGATGAACAACTATACTCCATGACAAAGCTAACCTTTCAACCAGGGCAAAGATTTAGTTTGGTGCCTCCCCTATGAACTAATACATACAAATCCCTACTGTGCATACCTGATAGTTTAGGGCACCAATTTTTTTGCCTACCCTCCCTCCGCACCCTTACTTTTGGCTGGCAACTCTTGATCCTCCAACCATACTATGTATCCTTATTATTATTTAACCCTTATTACTGACTTTTGCTGATGGAAACCCACAACCCCCCCCCCCCTCCACAGCAACCAAAACACATTCCTCTCAAGCCCTCCACTTGATACAGCCCTGAAAAATATTATATTACGGCTATGTACAGCCTCTCAGCTGTTATATGCCACCCATAGTTCTCTGTGTGGCCCTACTATACCTCCATATGTCACTGATTTCTGGAGGCATACAGTACAGGTTTTTTTGGGTTGGATTCTGTATAAATTCAACAGAAACTAATTGTGGCATGCTCCATCGGACAGATACAGTATTGCGGGGGTTTTATCCCTTATTACTTCTAGGAAAGAATAACTCAGTTTAATGGAGGCATTTTAAGCACCATATAGGAACACATAAAGTGACTTTGGCTCCATAGTACAGAGCCACAGGGTCTTTGTGTACCTCAGTACAACACCTTTTTCTTAGAGAGATTGTCCTCTATGGCCAATCCCTTCTTGTTAGAAGGGTCCCTTGACAGTAAGAGGATCACAAAGTGTCCCCCTGCTGGAATCCACCGGCGATCAGTGGTAATTTGTGGGAAAACTTGGCAGTAAGTGATCAGTTGCCCATGCAGCGCCACCACAGGGGAAATTAAGCATTACACATTGTCCATTCATATGAATGGGATGTCAGTATAATGCAGGACAGGACAGGTCCTCCAGAGTCAGAGACGCTCTTTGTAACCGCTCTCCACCATGGCCACGAGATGAGGCTCCTGAACAGAGGACTCTCCTCGATTAACTCAGAATATCCCTAGAGGGCGAAGTGAAATTACTTTTCTAAACTAGACAATCCCCTTTAAGTGCCGTAGCTAGCCATATCTTTGTTTATAAGATTCATCGTACAATGAAGGGTGGAGCTCTAGTAATAATGGTGTCTATCAGCTAATAATGATAAAACTACAAAATTATTAGAGATGCTTAATGTGCATTAGAAAAGTTCCGTGCTGGAGAACACAATACCTTTCCATAAAGTCATGTTTCTTATTTGAAAATTACTCTGCAGACATTGAAAAAAAATATATATTAAAACTCCATCCCTTCAACTTGTAACAGACTGCCAAGTGAGAAATCCTTTAATTATCGCACCTACTCTACTTTTTGTTTGAGGTTTTTTTTTCTTCTTTTGTGTTACGTTTTATCTTCCACGACTGCTGCATATTCATTTTCACCTTATTATTGTTGAAAATTTGAGGTAATAGGTTAATTTGGATTTGCCTCCCCCGGGTATATTAAGACGGATATAAGTACCATTGTGACAGTCTGACTTCAAAACACTGTTTTATCAGTAACTTCCAGAAAGATATAGCCGGCACCTCCATGACAGCAATAAACTATACTTAAATCACTGCATTATATATGCAGAACAGCTTTCAAGAGGAAAGCTTCAGATTTTGTCACCTAGAAATGGATTTAGTCAAATTATCCTTTTTAAAAAGCCTTTTCATTGTGTACAATAAGACAGCACATGTGATTAGGTATTAGAGGATGAAACACTCAGGAACAAATAAAATTCCCTTTCTTAGAATCTTCAGAGCAAATTCAATAAGCTCTCATTTTGATAGCATGATCTTTTTTTTTTTTTTCGATGCCGGTTTTTTTAATTGTGATTTCCTTCAAAGGGAAGGATTGTGGTTCAAATCTTCAATAGCATGCATGCGTTTAATAAGCCAAGCTGTTGTATTGTGTTCTGCTAAGAACAATGAGGCTACGTATGGTCTGAAATAATCAATATATACAACAAATCAACACTGGGTAGAAATATCTATGTTACTCTTGTAAAATGGTTTTTAAATGTTAATAAAAAATTAGCCTGACTGCCTTATATAGAAGCAAATGGATTTCCATTGTGGCGATTACTTGTCTTAAACTAAATAAAAATGGAAAATAAAAAAAAATAAGTATAATAAAAAAAATAATTAAATGTTACATTTCTCTGTTAGATCAGAATATTTAGTAAAATTGAATATTTAAAAAAAAAATGCTCCTGTATCTGGATTTGTTATGATGCCTCTTGCTGAAGACGTCCATCTAATGTGTTTAATGCAGGCTTCTAGTGTGCCAATTCTTATTGGCTGGCCTCCACAATAGCATGGGTCACTACGCCGCCATGTAGAAGAGAATTAGGGAAGTGGGACTGAACTACTGAGCATGTGCGACCACCGACATGGCACATAAGGTGAACATTTTAAGAGGGTATCAAAAGAACAGCAGGGGCTGCAACAACAAAGCATGTCACAGCATAATCTAGACACAGGAGCAATTATTTGTAAATGAGTCCAATTTCAAAACGTAATTGAAATGTAATATTATGAGGGCCAGGATGACCATCCAGGATGCCCGCCAATCAACAAAATGAAGGGTAATGGCCCCTTTCTTCTTAAGAATGGAGGGGGTCCTGGAGTTCGGACCATCATGGACAAGCATTGATGGTGTATTGTAAGGGGTGGCTCAAACATTGGAGTAGAAAACACCCAAAATTGGTAATAAGTGATGAGTCAATCTGTGAGATTCCCTTTGCCATCAATGAAACACAGGCTAAGCAACTTTTCCAATAATTGCTCATCTTTATTAGTAATAAATTCCAAGCATCCTTTACTTGTCAACTAATACTTTTACTTTTCGTTAAAAAAATTATATATATGTATATATATATATACTGTATATATATATATATATATATATATATATATATATATATACAGTGAAGGAAATAAGTATTTGATCCCTTGCTGATTTTGTAAGTTTGCCCACTGTCAAAGACATGAACAGTCTAGAATTTTTAGGCTAGGTTAATTTTACCAGTGAGAGATAGATTATATTTAAAAAAAAAACAGAAAGTCACATTGTCAAAATTATACATATTTATTTGCATTGTGCACAGAGAAATAAGTATTTGATCCCTTTGGCAAACAAGACTTAATACTTAGTGGCAAAACCCTTGTTGGCAAGCACAGCAGTCAGACGTTTTTTGTAGTTGATGATGAGCTTTGCACACTTGTTAGATGGAATTTTGGCCCACTCCTCTTTGCAGATCATCTGTAAATCATTAAGATTTCGAGACTGTCGCTTCAACTCGGATCTTCAGCTCCCTCCATAAGTTTTCGATGGGATTAAGGTCTGGAGACTGGCTAGGCCACTCCATGACCTTAATGTGCTTCTTTTTGAGCCACTCCTTTGTTGCCTTGGCTGTATGCTTCGGGTCATTGTCGTGCTGGAAGACCCAGCCACAAGCCATTTTTAATGTCCTGGTGGAGGGAAGGAGGTTGTCACTCAGGATTTGACGGTACATGGCTCCATCCATTCTCCCATTGATGCGGTGAAGTAGTCCTGTGCCCTTAGCAGAGAAACACCCCCAAAACATAATGTTTCCACCTCCATGCTTGACAGTGGGGACGGTGTTCTTTGGGTCATAGGCAGCATTTCTCTTCCTCCAAACACGGCGAGTTGAGTTAATGCCAAAGAGCTCAATTTTAGTCTCATCTGACCACAGCACCTTCTCCCAATCACTCTCAGAATCATCCAGATGTTCATTTGCAAACTTCAGACGGGCCTGTACATGTGCCTTCTTGAGCAGGGGGACCTTGCGGGCACTGCAGGATTTTAATCCATTACGGCGTAATGTGTTACCAATGGTTTTCTTGGTGACTGTGGTCCCAGTTGCCTTGAGATCATTAACAAGTTCCCCCCGTGTAGTTTTCGGCTGAGCTCTCACCTTCCTCAGGATCAAGGATACAACACGAGGTGAGATTTTGCATGGAGCCCCAGATCGATGTCGATTGACAGTCATTTTGTATGTCTTCCATTTTCTTACTATTGCACCAACAGTTGTCTCCTTCTCACCCAGAGTCTAACTTATGGTTTTGTAGCCCATTCCAGCCTTGTGCAGTTCTATGATCTTGTCCCTGACATCCTTAGAAAGCTCTTTGGTCTTGCCCATGTTGTAGAGGTTAGAGTCAGACTGATTCATTGAGTCTGTGGACAGGAGTATTTTATACAGGTGACCATGTAAGACAGCTGTCTTTAATGCAGGCACCAAGTTGATTTGGAGCGTGTAACTGGTCTGGAGGAGGCTGAACTCTTAATGGTTGGTAGGGGATCAAATACTTATTTCTCTGTGCACAATGCAAATAAATATATATTAGTATATAGATTTTTTTCTGGGGCGGCATAAATTTTTAGCTACATCCTAAAAAGGCCTCTAGCAAAGTAACATGCATAGACGGCCCTCCCTAGAACAATACACTAAAGATGTTTTTTTATTTTATTTAAAAATATGTGGGGTATTTTAAAGATCTTTGAAACTCTTTAATCTTCACTGATTCTTGATTGCCACTTTCAGAACTAAAACATTTCTCACAACCAATAATGTAACATTAAACTGGGTCTTTTAGTGATTAATCGTTCACATCTTTGTGTGAGTCTGAATATTCTCACTGTAGCCACTTCCCGGCCATAATGTACAAACAAGCTCTCGGTACAGAACATTTCAGATTGTGCAGTATGAATGACACCGGAAAATAACAGCTTCAAGCAAATCTCACTCTTCATCTTGACATGGCGGTGACGTGTCATCTTGACATAGCAACCTGGAGCAGGCAAATTTTTATTATTAGGACCATAAAATGGGATTTAAGGGAAAAAAAAGTAAAAACATTATTTTAATGCTATATTTTTTCATAGTTTCTGGACTATTACTTTAAGCTGTTGTGTGGCTATTATGTGTGCATTTCCTACAGTGGAATATACAGAAAAGAGGGAGCTCTGTAGCAAAGATCAAAATTGTCACCCCATTATAGTGCTTGCTTTTGCCACCTGGGACAGAAGGGCTTAGAGTTCCATGGTCTTTCCATGACCCTTGGGTTAATTTGTCTGCCCCATGTTTGCTAACAATGCATTTACTTTGGAGAGAGTTCTTGCCATCCAGGAGCACAGGTTTTTGCCACCCAGATGCAAAAAGTATGGGACCGACAAGGGCTGGCCCCCAGTCTCTCCAAGGGCCCAAAATCAGCAGGTCTACCTCTATGGTATGTACGCCTTTCATTTTGTACATTACTCATATGCAATGCATTTCCTCTGGTGAGAGTTCTCGCCACCCAGGAGAACAGGTTCTTTCCAACCAGAAGCAAAAAGAATGGTACTAATTAGGCCCTATTCTCCAAAGGCCCAATAACAGCAGGTCTACCTCTATCCTATATTTGTATTTGATTTTGTATATTACTCATATACAATGTATTTCCACTGGAGAGAGTTCTCGCTACCCAGGAGCAAAGGCTCTTGCCACCCAGATGCAAAAAAATAAATAAAAAATGGGCCCAACTAGGGCTGGCCCCTATTCTCCAAGGGCCCAAAAGCAGCAGGTCTACCTCTATTGTATGTACGAATTTGATTTAGTTTATTACTCATATACAATGCATTTCCTCCGGAGAGTGTGCTCGCCACCCAAAAGCACAGGCTCTTGCCACCCAGATACTAAAATGATATGACAAACCAGGGCTGGCTCCCATTCTCCAAGGGGCCAATAGCAGCACGTCTACTTCTATTGTATGTACGTCATTGTTTTTGTTTATTACTCATATGAAATACAAATCATTTTTAAAAGAAGTTTTTCTTGGTACTTATCTCCGAGCTAAATCATTAATAGCTCATCATTGTGGTCCTATAATCGGAGAGTACTAGATATTTCAGAACAGAAGTGGTAAGAGGGTCATACTAGTTTGCCATTCAGTGACAGAATTTGATTAACCTTTCAATTATTTTTTTTTAGTTCAACTCTTTTAAAAAATGCTTGAAATACAATGAGTTTTTCCTAAAGTTAGAATTGCAGCGCTGTTTAACATTGTTCTGTTTCCCTTTGATTTTTGGAAAGATGAAAGTGTTTGACCTTACAATTACATAGATTCTCACTAAACATCCGCCAGCTGGTTAACCAGGCAGTGAGCATTCTGGGTTAATAGTTCAGCATTGGAAAGTTTTTATATATGCCGTCTAAGAAGTCTTTTCAGAACTAAGCAATTATTGTATTTGACTTTGCAAATCTTCCCATTCACCAACACATAACGGTGACTCAAACATTAAATAGTCTATAAAAATATTTTTTTCTAATGCTGAAAGTAGAATTTAAGTCAGTCTTTCGATTATAGTCATAAATGAGGGAACAAAATAAACAGTAATTGACTAATAGTGTTATTTTTTTTCTATGAAGAATGACTAATTTGACGCCATTGTCCTGAAGCTGACGAACAACATTATTACAACATTATTAGGGGCCTAAGGGATCTTAATTATGAGGAAAAGTTAAAGGAATCAAATTTATTTAGTCTTGAAAAGAGACATAGGGGACTTGAAAAATGTATACAAGTATGTTCCACACGTGCCTTGTTCTTGCAAAGTGAGATTAGAGAGACATCGCCTAAAGTGATGTATGAAGTGACGCTTGAAGCGCAGCACACTAGATTAGACCAGACCCCCTAAATTTATACAGACCCCACTCTCTGCAGATATTAAACACTCCTTGTACCTGCAGTTTTCTTTACTCCTAGGCATGGAAACGGCTCCCAGAAGACTTGCCTGATTTCCTGGGAGGTCACCCTTTTTTATAGGAGTCATCTGGACATACCAGGAGAGTAGGTGACTATCGTATTATGTTAACTGACCCACACAAAAAAATATAGTAAAAAGCTGTAAATTACTCTCAAATGATAAGAGGGCAGTCTCTTTAGCTGGACGGAAAAAAAGGATCGCTCTGCTGCAGTGACAAGACTTCTTTACTGTAAGAGCTGTGGAATAATCACCTCAGAAACTAATTGCTTCAAGAAAGGCTTAGAGGGTTCCTTATATCATATAACATTAATGCTAATGTAAATGTATAGAATCGTTGTGTGGATGTTTAACGAGTCTCATCGGCAATGACGGAAGGATTTTTTTTTTCCCATTTAGGGTAGATTGGTTCATGCCTTATTGTTGTTTTTTGCCTTCCTCAGGTTGAATAGTGGATAATTAACTTCTAAGATCCCCCCCTCTCCTCCTTCTTTCAACCCTTTCCTCTCCCTTCCGCCGGTTGAAATTATTGAATGACATACTGTATGCCTTTTTTTAACTGTAACGATTTTTCAACCTGTGGTCGGGAAACATTTGACAGACTACAATTTGCTTGTAGATGACAGTCTACAGTCTGCTGACAGGTCTTTAGGGCAACTGAGAAGAACTAAAGTGTGAATGACTAAAGGGAGTTATTTTAATAATGTTCATTATTTATTAAGCGGCTCTAAATTAAGGGGCACTAAATCCAGAAATGTTAGAAAACAAATAAACAGAATATGCACAAAGACCTATTTGTCAGTCAACAAATCTTTCTGCAAGGTCTTGTAAAGAACTTCAAGCTGAGGAAACAGTCCCTCTCCTTTAGGTCCCATCTTTTTTAAACTTGAATAGTGTTGGAGATACAGGGCAAAGTGGAATCGTTAGAATTTAGCCTATGTGATCTCTGAGCCTAAACAATTGTCTCTATTCTTAAAGTTTACTGACTATGTGGTGAGCAGTGAAGAAGGGATACAGAGGGGGAGACAAATGAACTGGACACATTATAGATGAAAATGGAAAAAACTGGTATGTGGTGATCCAATGTTTGGCATCACTGTTGCGCTCCCTTATACAGTTATTGTGTTGTAGGGTAGTAGAACAACTATGGGATACAATAAAGCAGCAGAACCAATACCATATAGAGGGTTATTGTTTTGGTTTTTTTCTACACTTTTGCACTTTTTTTTATACCAAACATCCCCTTAAACAATGAGGCAAGAGCAGTGGCTGCTATGCAAATTTGTGAGAAATAGGGGAGTAGATAAGACTGCCCCCCCCCCATCGCTTTTCTGTAGCTGGTGTGGCCTTATAGGCTAGGGATGCACCAAGAACTTTGCACCTGGTTTGTTGCACAACCTCAGTGTTTCCCTATAGGGGAAAAGAGCTATGGTACAATTGTTAAGATTCTGATATTGTCAAAATTCTTCTGATCATCACAAATTGTCTACAACTTTTTGCCCTATTGGGACACATGGAGATGGGGGCAAAAGTTGTGATATTACCACAACCTTTTCATTATGACGTCACTGTAGAGAACTACTCTCAGCCAACAAGCCAATAACCATGCCACACTTTTGTCCTGCAAGGTTTGGAAAAGGGAGGGCAAACCAGTGTCCAGACCTCTAACCCCAGGGTGGGGCATTTTTCAATTCTTGCTATTGGGCCCCCTCTCTGCCATGTTGTTGATGCCTAGTCTTCAGCATTTGTTGAATTAAGAATACATACATTTTGCCACTATGAATGAAACATTATATTTTTATGATGTAAACTGATGCAGAGTAGTAATACTGTATCATGAGAACCACTAGTTTTCTAGCACTCCATATTGCAGAATGTGCTGCATCACTTATATCTCTGTACACAGATATTTTTATGTTTTCTGCCTGATTAGGTGATTGCTACCTTTCCACAGATACTAAAATTATTCACCATTGTAAATTAACTGTGATTTAAAAAAAAAGCACATGCCTTTTGTATTCTGCAAGCTTCAATTATACAGACAAAATCAAATGTGTTGGCAAGCCGGTGAGCTGATTTACTTTAGGAATTGATTACAAGAAAACTTAATCATTAGAAAGATCAGCTTATTGCTGTGCAGATGCAGGACTGGGTCCCTCCCTCAGAGTACGGCGTGTTACCATAGTGACTCACTAATTCATGGCTTCACAAAGTGTTACAATGTAATAGAATGCAAAAGCTTTGCTTATATCAGGGTCTGTCAGGTTCCGGCACGGTGTTCGTTATTTTGACACTGAAATAGCACCTCTTTAAAGGGGTTATCTGGTCTTGTGTGCAGATGGTTTAACTGCAGTATGATTAGTCACTTACTAATATGCTGTCTGTAGCTAAAATGTCTCTGTAAAGCAGTCTCACTTGCAATCACATGACCATGCTCCCGGTATTTATCTCCTGCTTCTGTGACGTCCCTAACACTGTACTTGAGGCTATCTCCCCTCTCCCCTCCCTGTAATATGGCAAATCACACATTACATGACTCTACATTGCTCCCTCCTCCCTTCCCTCACTGTCTCTGGAGGGATCTGGGCAGCAAATACTGCAGAGTCAGTTCAGATCTGTATCTCATGTGGCAGACAGTGAATAAATACAGCACTACCTTACACCTTGTAATAGAGGAGCTTGCATCCAGTTATAAATAAAGGCAATGTCTGTGAGAGGGGTAAAGAATCATGGGAACTGTAGTGCTTTAGATAGTACTCCCGCCCACAGCAAGCCTTGCCAGCATCAAAATAGCAGTACTGAGCAAAGCAGGACAAGATAATAAAAAAAGTACCTACTTTTACCGTCATCTGGTAATCATTCAGAAAAATATAGATAATTTCTGTATTTTTTACAAGCTCGGATTTCTGTCCAGTGCTGCTACCCATCTTTCTATTGGAAGGATATCTATCTATCTATCTATCTATCTATCTATCTATCTATCTATCTATCTATCTATCTATCTGTCTGTCTATCTAGAAAAACAAAGGAAGGCAGCACTCCACAGCAGATGGTTTTCAAGTGAAAAATTGCATTTTTATTCACCCATTGGCAGTGCAGCGTTTCAGCCCCAGCATGGGCCTTTCTCAAGCACAGCCCCCTGGTTGGTAGCACCACACAGCCCCCAGGTTGGTAGCGTCACACAGCCCCCTGGTTGGTAGCACCACACAGCCCCCTGGTTGGTAGCACCACACAGCCCCCTGGTTGGTAGCGCCACACAGCTCCCTGGTTGGTAGTGCCACACAGCCCTCAGCCCCCTGGTAGGTAGTGGCACACAGCCCACAGCCCCCTTGTCGGTAGTGACATACAGTTCCCTTGTAGGTAGTGCCATACAGCCAACAGCCCCCTTGTGGATAGCGTCACTGTAGCTCCCTGAAGGAGCAGAATCCCTGTGTGGCCGGGGATTCCGCTCCTGGAGCACTCCTTGATGTCTCTGTACCGTGGCACTAGTAGATAGCAGAGCAGGGAGATACCTCCCTGCTCTGCTATAGTGCTGTCGCTACCGCTGTAGCAGCTGTAGTGGCTGCTAGCGGCGCCACCGCCCTCATGCCCGGTGTCGCCACTAGCAGCCGCTATGGCTGCTACAGCGGTAGCGACAGCCACTAAGTGAAGAAACGCCCGGGCGGAAAGGCGACTGCTTAGTCACCGGGCCTGGGTGCTTCTGAAACAAGCAGGGGAAGGGAGCCAGTGCTGGGCCCCCTTCCACCTGCTGGAGTGATGTACTCTGTATGAAGGCTCAGGTCGCACACCCCTAAGGCTGGCCTTGCTGCACATACACCCAGAACTGGCACTAAGCCTACATATATATGGGAATGGTAGGAACCAGCATTGAACTAATTAATCTGCCCTGGGTGATTTTAATTAGTTTAATGCTGGTTCCTGCCATCCCCAGATATATGTAGGCTTAGTCCCAGTTCTGGGTGTATGTGAAGAGTAGGTTTCCACTTATAGACGTCGCCTTGTTGTGGCAGGTGGGCCCACACATTTTGACCAAAATGTGCGCCAAGAACCTCCCTATTGTAAGTCGATTTTGCAGTAATGCATATTTACTTATATTTAGCGGTTTAGGTTACATTGGTGTCCGCAGTGTGCTGTCACCATTTTCTTGTGTATCAATCTATCTATCTATCTATCTATCTATCTATCTCTCTCATATATATATAGCTCTATCTTATGCTGATCTTAAAAAAAATACTGTTTCCTTCATTCATTTAGGTTTACACTGATTATTGGGTCTTACTTTATTTTTCCATAGATGTACTATTGATCTTGGACGTTCCTGACATATGATTCTCTTATGATTGATTGCTGAATGTGAAATTTAAGCCAAATGATGAACCAAGAAAGTTTCTTAATACAGTATCATGGCATGTTCATTCATACTGTAAGTAGCAAAGGAATTGCATATTCAATACTCTCTAGCAGGGCCGCCATCAGGAATTTCAGGGCCCCATACAGCTAAATTTTCTGGGCCCCCCTACCGTGGCACCGCCTGTTAACGGTACTCCGTCCAGCACTATATCATGGTACCCAGGGCCGCCATCAGGGGGGGGTATTAGGGGTACTGATGTGAGAGGCCCGGCCAAACCTAACTGAAAGGGGGGCCAGGCAACTGCCGCGACTTGCCTTTGGTAGAAAAAAAAACAGGCCCATGCAATGGGGCCCGTTTTTTTCACCAAAAGAATGTCGTGAGCTGCGGGTCCCCCTTTCAATTAGGTTTGGCCGGGCCTCTCACATCAGTACCCCTAATACCCCCCCTGATGGCGGCCCTGGGTAGCATGGGGGTCGTCATGGGGGCCGTCAAACACCCCCCGCCCGCGCGACCAATCGCGCGCACCCGCAAACTCCCGCGTGTGCGCACTCGCGAGCGCGCACCCGCGACCGCACGCACCTGTGACCGCCCGCGCACCCGCGACCGCCTGGAACCGCGCACTGAATTTTGAGGCAGATTTTGACCTGCCCACACTATCTTGCCGCGTTTTTTGCTGCGTTTTTTTGCCCGCGGCGATTGAGGACAGCAGACAAAAAAACGCACCGAAAAATGCATTTTCTGCCTCCCATTGATTTTGATGGGAGGTCAGAGGCGGAACCGCAGCAAGAAAGGACGTGCTGCTTTTTCCTTTTTCCGCGACTGGCTCCCATTGATTTCAGATTAAATCAATGGAAGGCGGTTTTGGAAGTTGTTTGGTGCTGATTCTGACGCAGTGTCCGAGTCAATATCAAGGCCCAAAAACTCTGTGAACTGGGCCTTATTGTTAGGGCTTATTCAGACGAACGTGTAATACATCCGTGCAACGCACGTGACTTTCACGCGCCTCGCACGGACCTATGTTACTCTATGGGGCCGTGCAGACTGTCAGTGATTTTCACGCAGCGTAAAACTCACGACATGTCCTATATTTGTGCATTATTCGCGCATCACGCACCCATTGAAGTCAATGGGTGCGTGAAAATCGCGCCAGCACTTCCGCAGCCGTATAAACTATGAATGAAAACAGAAAAGCACCACGTGCTACAAACAGAGTGTCATAATAATGGCGGCTGCGCGAAAATCACGCAGCCACGCATCATACGCTGCTGACACACGAAGCTGTTATGGACCTTTTGCATGCGCAAAACGCCACTTTTTTGCGCGCGCAAAAAGCACACGCTGGTGTAAATCCGGCCTTAGGGTAGGAACACACTAGGCATGAACACTGCAGATTTTATGCAACACATTTTATTGTGGAAAATCCACAGCGTATTACAGTCGCAGCAGAATGGATGAGATTTGAACAAATCTCACCCACACGCTGCAAAAAAAATTGACCTGCAGTGTGGCTTTTGGCTTTTTAAGCCGCAGCGTGTCAATTTATTCTGTTGAATCGCTGCTCCTCTGTTGCGGAAATGCTGCGGTTCTGCCGCAAAAATCACAAATGAGAAAAAAAAGGCACTTTTTAAATTTATAAAAAAAGTTTAGACTTCCCCCGGCCGTAGTCCTGGTGACGCGATCCTCTATTCTTAGCGCAGCCCGGCCTCCTATCATGACGTTTCATACCATGTGACTGCTGCAGCGGTCACATGGTCTACAGCGTCATCCCAAGAGGCGGGGCTACGTTCAGAAGAGAGAGATGCGTCACCTAAACTACGGCCGGGGGAAGTCTAAACTTTTTTTTAGTAAAGAAAGGAGGAGACCTCCAGCTCACCAGTAGTTGCGTCTCCAGATACCTCGCACGGATCCCCGCAACGGCCAGCGGTAGGTATATCAGGAAAAAGAAAGAGAAAATCCAGCGCTGTGTTTGATTAAAAAGGAAAATTGTTCCCAATTTTATTGAAAAAATGGTTAAAAGCTACACGGAGACGCAGTCTCAGGGTGTATATATAGCGGGCTGGATGACCTTGGCCTACGCGTTTCGAGCAAGCGTGTTGCTCTTAATCATGGCAAAAAGGATATGAGTGCCCCCAATGCTGTGTCTGCTTTATATACAAAGCAAACTACTATTCCAGAGTCAGCATAGGCTGACATTGATTGATAATTAATTCCGCAGGTGGAAACTTTAACCCATGTAGTGAACATGGGTGGAGTGTGTTTTCGTTACTTTGTATAAGATGGTAAATTGGCTCTGAGTATCAGCGATCCACTGGTTGGTTTTTTACAAAACCAGAGCACTAATATAATGCTCTGGTTTTTCAGATCGTATTTGTTGAACCTTGGATCGTTTGATATTGATTTTATTATGAGTACTGGCCAGAAATACAAATTGAGATAGTCAGCGAACAGAAAATAGACTCAGCATAAAGGGGGCAAACATATATTAAACATTCCAAATATATAACAAGCGAAATAAGAATAAAAGTAAAAATGAATACAGATATAAAAAGACATTTACAGATCATGATCTAGTAATCTAGCTTCTAATATATCTGAATCACATTAGGATATAAACAAAAACAACAAGACATCTGCTTGTATATAATATTTAAACAGAACATTGTATTGGCACATGTGGTTTGATTAAAAAGAATGAGGGAAGAAAGAAATTTCCCTGCCACTATGACCCATTAGACTTGAAATTGAAAATTTAGTACATATGTATATATCCAAGGTATAGGAATTACATTTCTCTCGAGAACATTTGTATATTGTATATAGAAAATCAAACATGCATGGTTTCGTATGGATCAAGATGTCCTATCAATGTATCTTACTATAATTGTAGGCTAAGAATCGCGAAAGATCTTTTAATAGCGTACTAAAGCATACTTTGAATGTAAGTGTGTATGATTCACAACATTCCCCATGTTTTCATTATTGTTATGTTTATTTTGAATGTGGAGACTAAACTAGTTCGAATACACAGGGCTGATGTCTATTACAAAAAAAAATAAAAAAAAATATTACAAAAATCTAAAAAAAAAATTTTTAGTTTAGTCTCCACATTCAAAATAAACATAACAATAATGAAAACATGGGGAATGTTGTGAATCATACACACTTACATTCAAAGTATGCTTTAGTACGCTATTAAAAGATCTTTCGCGATTCTTAGCCTACAATTATAGTAAGATACATTGATAGGACATCTTGATCCATACGAAACCATGCATGTTTGATTTTCTATATACAATATACAAATGTTCTCGAGAGAAATGTAATTCCTATACCTTGGATATATACATATGTACTAAATTTTCAATTTCAAGTCTAATGGGTCATAGTGGCAGGGAAATTTCTTTCTTCCCTCATTCTTTTTAATCAAACCACATGTGCCAATACAATGTTCTGTTTAAATATTATATACAAGCGGATGTCTTGTTGTTTTTGTTTATATCCTAATGTGATTCAGATATATTAGAAGCTAGATTACTAGATCATGATCTGTAAATGTCTTTTTATATCTGTATTCATTTTTACTTTTATTCTTATTTCGCTTGTTATATATTTGGAATGTTTAATATATGTTTGCCCCCTTTATGCTGAGTCTATTTTCTGTTCGCTGACTATCTCAATTTGTATTTCTGGCCAGTACTCATAATAAAATCAATATCAAACGATCCAAGGTTCAACAAATACGATCTGAAAAACCAGAGCATTGTATTAGTGCTCTGGTTTTGTAAAAAACCAACCAGTGGATCGCTGATACTCAGAGCCAATTTACCATCTTATACAAAGTAACGAAAACACACTCCACCCATGTTCACTACATGGGTTAAAGTTTCCACCTGCGGAATTAATTATCAATCAATGTCAGCCTATGCTGACTCTGGAATAGTAGTTTGCTTTGTATATAAAGCAGACACAGCATTGGGGGCACTCATATCCTTTTTGCCATGATTAAGAGCAACACGCTTGCTCGAAACGCGCAGGCCAAGGTCATCCAGCCCGCTATATATACACCCTGAGACTGCGTCTCCGTGTAACTTTTAACCATTTTTTCAATAAAATTGGGAACAATTTTCCTTTTTAATCAAACACAGCGCTGGATTTTCTCTTTCTTTTTCCTAAACTTTTTTATCAATTTAAAAAAGTGGCTTTTTTTTTTTTCTCATTTGTGATTTTTGCGGCAGAACCGCAGCATTTCCGCAACAGACGAGCGGCGATTCCACAGAATAAATTGACATGCTGCGGCTTAAAAAGCCACACTGCAGGTCAATTATTTTTGCAGAGTGTGAATGAGATTTGTTCACATCTCATCCACTCTGCTGCGACTGTAATACGCTGCGGATTTTCCACAATAAAATGTGTTGCATAAAATCCGCAGTGTTCATGCCTAGTGTGTTCCTACCCTAAGGCCGGATTTACACAAGCGTGTGCTTTTTGCGCGCGCAAAAAAGTGGCGTTTTGCGCATGCAAAAGGTCCATAACAGCTCCGTGTGGCAGCAGCGTATGATGCGCGGCTGCGTGATTTTCGCGCAGCCGCCATCATTATGACACTCTGTTTGTATGTTTGTAGCACGTGGTGCTTTTCTGTTTTCATTCATAGTTTATACGGCTGCGGAAGTGCTGGGCGTGATTTTCATGCACCCATTGACTTCAATGGGTGCGTGATGCGCGAACAATGCACAAATATAGGACATGTCGTGAGTTTTACGCAGCGGACACACGGACACACGCTGCGTGAAAATCACTGACAGTCTGAACGGCCCCATAGAGTAACATAGGTCCGTGCGAGGCGCGTGAAAATCACGCACGTTGCACGGATGTATTACACGTTCGTCTGAATAAGCCCTAACAATAAGGCCCAGTTCACAAAGTTTTTGGGCCTTGATATTGACTCGGACACTGCGTCAGAATCAGCACCAAACAACTTCCAAAACCGCCTCAAATTGATTTAATCTGAAATCAATGGGAGCCAGTCGCGGAAAAAATAAAAAGCAGCACGTCCTTTCTTGCCGCGGTTCCGCCTCTGACCTCCCATCGAAATCAATGGGAGGCAGAAAATGCATTTTTCGCTGCGTTTTTTGTCTGCTGTCCTCAATCGCCGCGGGCCAAAAACGCAGCAAAAAACGCGGCA
This sequence comes from Rhinoderma darwinii, assembly GCF_050947455.1. Lineage (NCBI taxonomy): Eukaryota > Metazoa > Chordata > Amphibia > Anura > Rhinodermatidae > Rhinoderma > Rhinoderma darwinii. Next base: position 98,937,839 of record NC_134695.1, read on the forward strand.
AGATAGTGTGGGCAGGTCAAAATATGCCTCAAAATTCTTTAAGGAATTTTGAGGCAGATTTTTTCGGCCTGCAAAATACTCTGTATGAACAGGGCCATACATGATCAGCACTTTGAGACACTTTACTCACTGTCAGAAGAGCTGCTCCCACTCCAGTCCTCGTCAGGCGATGTCTTCGGTCCAGATGTCCAGTCCTTCACCTCCAGGCTCCAGAAAATGGCGGGGATCGTAGAACTCCTGCCGCCGCGCAACAACTGGACTCCTCCCCCTCTCCTTACTCAGCTATGCTCTGGAGGAGGAGGAGGCGGAGGCGAGCCAGCAGGTAACTTCGTGCGCGCGCTAGTGCGGTCCTTCGTGCGCGTGCGTTTGTGCGGTCGAGCGTGCGCGCGCAAGCGGCCGGTGTTCCACGGCAGTGTTTGATGAGAGGGGGGCCCGCAGCTCACGGCGGTGTTTGAAGAGAGGGGGGCCCACAGCTCACAACGTTGTTTTGGTGAAAAGAACAGGCCCCATTGCAGAGGCCTGTTTTTTCCTACCAAAGGCAAGTCGCGGCAGTTGCCGGGCCCCCCTTTCAATTAAGTTTGGCCGGGCCCCCTACAGTAGTACTCCTAATACCCCCCTGATGGCGGCCCTGCTCTCTAGTGGACAGTGCTATATTTAATGTTGCTGTTCAATCTCCACTTTGTAAATATAAATAATTAAAAAAATCACGATTTTAGAAGGAAATGTTTATTTTTTTTTGTATTACTAAGGCCCCATGCACACTAACGTGCTTTTACTGCCGCAATTCTCCCGAACATACACGGGAGAGTTGCAGCCCCATTCATTCCTTTGGGGCCACGCACACGACTGTGGTTTCCTTGGACCGTGCATGGCCCAGGAGCCTGAACCGCAGAAAGAAAGGACATGTCTTATTACGGCCCCATTCTGCTGTCCGGGCTCATAGAAAATAATGGATGCGGCCATGTCCACGGCCTGCGATTTGCGGGCGGCTCGCGGGTGGCACTCCGAGGCCGGCCGACCCCAAAATCACAGCCGTGCACATGGCTTAAGTCGTCTGCATGAGGCCTTACTTTTTATATTAGTGTATTGAAATCTGTGGAAGGTTTTAAAAACATAATTTAGTATAGGAAACATTATCTTAACTAACTTTTTACTGGCCTGTCAGAACAAGCAGAAGGGGAATCCGGGGGGTGAAAGCACAGGAGCAGGGGACAAGGATTACAGAGAAAAGGAGTTAGTGGATTACAGAGAAGAGGGGCTAAATGTTACTTCCCACCACTAGTACTAGTATGAAGCCAAGGCAAAGCTATTTGGGTACAGAGGCAGCAGTGGTGCCTGAGGAGACTAAAGATCCTTATACCACATTAGAAGACTCCAGTATTATATATAGTACATGGCAGGTGTGGTGCGCTTTTATAGGGCCCAGGAGCTTAAAATGTTGCCTGTAGTATTGAGTAACACCCTCAGTAGGCTTTTCCTGCACCTCTTTTTGAGTTATATGACATGCTCGACTGCAGCTCCAAACCACTCCTTACAACACAGGTAAAAAAGAATGGCAGACTGGGGTTCACAATAATTGTAATATGTGGGATCCCAGTGGTGGGTCACCTATGGGTAGGTGATTAGTGTTGTTAGTGGGGAAAAAACCCCATATATGTGGCCTAGGGGCTGCAGTAGAATTCTTACGCATAAAAGAAATGTAATGTTCAAATGGGTTGAAGGTCTGAATAGTGAAAGAATTAGCCATTTCCTACCACGGCATTCGAGGATTATATAATTATATACAGCACATAGCACTCTGTACAGTATGTTACATGATATATTATTGCCCATGCTGATTTCTGTTCGGGAGAATGCTATTGCTATATTATCAGCAATTTCTCATGCCAGGTAATTAGCACAGTGGGTAATTTGAGTCTTTTTAGTGGACACAGGGGAAGTATTGGCTGAAATTTGACATCAGACTGTTCTCAAGAGGAAGAAAAATCCTGTTCTTCAAAAATGATTGAGTTTAATCAATAAACTCGAAAAGTGTACAGTTCTACTAGACATTATTCTGTACAGTTCTACTGGACATTATCCGACGTAGGTCAAGCCTTAACCCCTTCCCGACATCCGCCGTGTATATACGGCGCTGTCGGGAGGTGCTTCCCGCAAAGCGCCGTACATGTACGGTGCAGTGATGGTGCGGGCTCAGAAGCAGAGCCGGCACCATCACCGCGGGGTGACAGCTGTATTATACAGCTGGCACCCTCCTGTAACTGCCAGGACCGGAGCTATTCTTCCGATCCGGCAGATTAACCCCTCAGATGCTGCGCTCAATAGAGCGCAGCATCTGATAGGTTTTCACCCGATCGGCAACCCAGTGATGCAATCGCTGGGTTGCTGTGGCAATCGGACGCCAGAAAATGGCGTCCGAGTCTGCCTTGTACGGGAGCCGATGAGGGCCCGCCTGCGGCGAGTCCTCATAGGCTTGCTGTCAGTGAATAACTGACAGCGCTAATACACTGCACTACGTATGTAGTGCAGTGTATTAGAGTAGCGATCGGGGCATCAGGCCCTCATGTCCCCTAGTGGGACAAGTAAAAAAAGTAAAAAAAAGTTAATAAAAATGTGGTAAAACAATGAAAACACACACATTTCAAATAAAAATAAAGCTAAACTGACTTTTTTCCCATAGTAAGTCTTTTATTATGGGAAAAACCGTAAAAATAAAAAAACTATACATAATTGGTATCGCCGCGTCCGTAACGACCCAAACTACAAAACTATTATGTAATTTATCCCGCACGGTGAACGCGGTAAAAAACATGAAAAACAACGCCAGAAACTTTGTTTTTAGGTCACATCTCCTTCCAAAAAATGCTATAAAAAGTGATCAAAAAGTCACATTTACTCCAAAATAGTACTAATAAAAATGACAATCCGTCCCGCAAAAAATAATCCCTGACACCGTTTCGTGCACGCAAAAATAAAAAAGTTATGGGACTTAGAATATGGCGACACAGAAAACAAATGATTTTATAAAAAAAGTGATTTTATTGTGCAAAAGCTGCAATACATAAAAAAAAACTATATAAATTTGGTATCGCCGTAATCGTATCGACCCGCAGAATAAAGCTAACATGTAATTTAGGGCGCACTGTGGATGCCGATAAAAAAAACAATAAAAAACTATTCCAGAATTGCTTGTTTTTGGTAACTTCCTTTACCAAAAAATGAAATAAAAAGTGATCAAAAAGTCGTATGTGTTCTAAAATGGTACCAATAAAATCTACAGCCCGTCTCGCAAAAAACAAGCCCGCACACCGCTCAATCAACTGAAAAATAAAGTTACGGCACTAGTATTGCAGTGATGAAAAACATCTCAATGCGCAGGCCGGAGGGGAACATTCCTTCAGTTTCAGGGCCCTAGTATTTAGGAACTAGGAAAGGGAATGGACATAGCACATCCGCTGGAAGCGAGGGCGCCCGTACTATACCAGCGTAAAACTTTCCCAGCAAAATTTCCCAAACTACGAAGGAGAAAAAGTCCCCAAAAGGTGCAGAGCGTTACAGAAGGGGGATCAGAAAGAGAACTGTTTATCAGTGTGACACCGGCCTGCGCATAACGGATCGCTTCACAGCGTAACACACATCTATGTATAATTGTATTATTTACCCCATTATTATACCCTCTTATTATGCCCTGATTGACTCCGCACATATTACATATACTCCCACATTATAAACTGAAATACCAGCAAAACCCCAAACAGAACTATTACCAAGCAAAATCCATGCTCAAAATGGCAGTCTTTCCCTTCTTAGCCCTACACTGTGCCCAAACAGCAATTTATGGCCACAAGTAAGGCATTACCATACCTGGGAGAACCCGCTTAACAATTTATGGGGTAAGATTCTCTAGGGGCACAACATATTGTGCGATGAATAGGCAGATCAGTGGAGAAATTGCAATTTTCACTTTGCACAATCCACTGCATATTTATTTCTGAAAAACACCTGTGGAGTCTAAATTCTCACTACATCCCTTGATAAATGCCTTTAGGGGTGTAGTTTCTAAAACGGGGTCACTTTTGTTTGGTACATCAGTGGTTTTGCAAATGCAACATGGCGTCCGCAAACCATTCCAGCAAAATCTACGCTCCAAAAGATAAATACCGCTCCTTTTCTTCTGAATGCTCCCATATATGTAAACAGCTGATTATAACCACATATGGGGTGTTACCGTACTCGGAAGAAATTACTTTACAAATGTTGGGGTGCTTTTTCTTCTCTATTCCTTGTAAAAATGAAAAATGTGTATCTAAAACTACATCTTGTTGGAAAAAAAAATATTTTTCATTTTCATGGCTTAATTCAGCAAAAAACCTTTGGGATCAAAATTTTCACTATACCCCTAGATTATTCCTCAGGGGGTGCAGTTTCCCAAATGGAGTCACTTTTGGGGTGTTTCCACTGTACTAGTACTACAGGGGCTCAGCAAATATGACATGACACCCAGAAACCATTCCAAAATCCAAATGGTGCTCCTTCCATTCTGAGCCCTACCGTGTGTCCAAACAGATGTTTGTGACCACATGTGGGGTATTGTTTTACTCGGGAGAAGTTGCTTTACAAATGTTGTGGTGCTTTTTCTCCTTCAGTCCTTGTGGAAATTTAAAAAAAAATACCTAAACCTACATTTTCTTTGAAAAAATGTAGATTTTCATTTTTACGGCCTACTTACAATAAGTTCTGTAAAACACCTGTGGGGTCAAACTGCTCACTGTACCCCTAGATAATTTCCTCATGGGGTGTAGTTTCCAAAATGGGGTCACTTGTGGGGGGTTTCCACTGTTTTGTCCCCTCAGGGGCTTTGTAAATGCGACATGGCCTCCGCAAACCATTCCTGTTAAATTTGAGTTCCAAAAGCCAAATGGCGCTCTTTCCCTTCTCAGCCTCGCCGTGTGTCCAAACAGCCGTTTATTACCACATGTGGGGTATTGTTTTGCTCGGGAGAAATTTATTTACAAATTTTATGGTGCTTTTTCTCCTTTAGTCCTTGTGGAAATGAAAAAAAAAATGCGCAAACCTACATTTTATTTGAAAAAATGTAGATTTTCATTTTCACAGCCTACTTGCAAAAATTTCTGCAAAAAACCTGTGGGGTCAAAATGCTCACTATACCCCTAGATAATTTCCTCAAGGGGTATAGTTTCCAAAATGGGGTCACTTGTTGGGGGTTTCCACTGTTTTGTCACCTCAGGGGCTTTGCAAATGTGACATGGCCTCCGCAAACCATTCCTGCTAAATTTGAGCTCCAAGAGCCAAATGGCGCTCTTTCCCTTCTAAGCCCTGCCGTGTGTCCAAACAACCGTTTATTACCACATGTGGGGTAATGTTTTACTAGGGAGAAATTGCTCTACAAATGTTGTGGTGCTTTTTCTACTTTAGTTCTCTTGGAAATGAAAAAAAATTAGCTAAACCTACATTTTATTTGAAAAAATGTAGATTTTCATTTTCATGACCTAGTTCCAAAAATGTTTGCAAAAAAACTGGCCGGTCAAAATGCTCACTGTACCCCTAGACAAATTCCTCGAGGGGTATAGTTTCCAAAATGGGGTCACTTGTTGGGGGTTTCCACTGTTTTGTCACCTCAGGGGCTTTGCAAATGCGACATGGCCTCCGCAAACCATTCCTGCTAAATTTGAGCTCCAAGAGCCAAATGGCGCACTTTCTATTCTAAGCCTTGCCGTGTGTCCAAACAACCGTTTATTACCACATGTGAGGTATTGTTTTACTCGAGAGAAATTGCTCTACAAATGTTGTGGTGCTTTTTCTACTTTAGTTCTTTTGGAAATGAAAAAAAATTAGCTAAACCTACATTTTATTTGAAAAAATGTAGATTTTCATTTTCATGGCCTAGTTCCAAAAATTTTTGCAAAAAAACTGTCCGGTCAAAATGCTTGCTACACCCCTAGATAAATTCCTCGAGGGGTGTAGTTTCCCAAATGGGGTCACTTTTGGGGGATTTCCACTGTTTTAGTTCCACTAGACCTGTTCAAAGCTGACATGGTGCCTAAAATATATTCTAATAAAAAGGAGGCCCAAAATCCACCAGGTGCTCCTTTGCTTCTGAGGCCGGTGCTTCAGTCCACTAGCACACTAGGGCCATATGGATATTTCCTAAAACTCCAGAACCTGGGCAATAAATATTGAGTTGCATTTCTTGGGTAAAACATTCTGTGGTACAAAAAAAATGGATTCAAAATGAATTTCTGGAAAAAAATAATGAACTTTGTAAATTTCACCTCTACTTTGCCTTAATTCCTGCGCAATGTCTAAAGGGTTAAGAAACTTTCTAAATGCTGTTTTGAATACTTTGAGGGGTGCAGTTTTTAAAATGGGGTGACTTATTGGGGGTTTCTAATATCTAAGGACCTCAAAGCCACTTCACAACTGAACTGGCCCCTGTAAAAATAGCATTTTGACATTTTCTTGAAAATGTGAGAAATTGCTGCTAAAGTTCTAAGCCTTGTAACATCCTAGAAAAATAAAATGATGATCAAAAAACGATGCCAATCTAAAGTAGACATATGGGGGATGTTAGTTAGAAACATTTTTGTGTGGTATAACTGCCTGTCTTACAAGCAGATACATTTAAATTGAGAAAAATGCTAATTTTTGCAATTTTTTCGCTAAATTTTGGTGTTTTTCACAATTAAATACTGAATGTATCGGGCAAATTTTGCCAGTAACATAAAGTCCAATTTGTCACGAGAAAACAATCTCAGAATCGCTTGGATAGGTAAAAGCATTCCGGAGTTATTACCACATAAAGTGAAACATGTCAGATTTGAAAAATGAGGCTCTGTCAGGAAGGTCAAAAGCGGCCAAAGAGGGAAGGGGTTAAATATAACTATGAATATCAAGCTACTTAAAAGTATACTTGGGAAAATGGTGAAATACTGTTTGTTAAACGTGTGTTTTTATGGTAGGGTAATTCTATATTTTTTCCTCTTCAAATCCTAATCTAGTAAAATCAGCAGGATATCCCCATCACATTTTGTTTTATAACTAGGTAAATTAGCCATTTAGAAGCCTAGTAAAGGTGGTTGTCCGACAAAACACTTGTATGCCCTATCCACAGGATAGGGGATACATGTGTGATCACTGGGGGGCCGAACGCTAGGACCCTCAGCGATAAGGAGAATGGGCAACCGAATGTCCAGAGAAATGCTCCATGAGAAGCATGGGACATCCGGGGTCTGTGTCCGGCTTGTGTCGGCAGCTCCGTAGAAATGAATGGAACGCCGATCACGCATGCGCACAAGCGGACCCCAGCGATCACACACGTATCCCCTATTCTGTGGATAGGGGATACATGTGTCTTGTGGGACAACCCTTTTAAGGCTTTTAATGGCAGCCATATTAGTTACTGTCCAGCTATCAAAGCGAATATAAATAACTAAAAAACAACTATACAGACAAGAGGACAGAAATGTAACAGATATTTTTTTTTAATTCAACCCCTGCCTTGCCCAATGCTATATATATGTAGGTTACATAAATTCTTAACAGTAAAATATTTCTGATTTCTATACATAGGCAAGTAAAAATCAAAAGTTTAACTTTGCTAGTGGGAAAAAAAAGTTAAGCAAAGTTAAGATTAAACATTTTTATGGTGCTGTGCATGGCTGTCTTATAACAGTTTAACTCCCACTGTAATAGTCAGGATCGGAGGACTCTTCAGTCCTGCCATTTTAATCCTTTGATCGCCCCATTTAAAAGTGTTTGCAACATGATCAAAGGGGTTCCCAGTGATGTGATTGGGAACTAGGTAAACCATTGTAAAATCAGTCCTGGTGACCTAAAAAAGGACCCCAGGGCCTGTCTTTATACAAAGTCTGTTGTTTGAGTACACTAAGTTTTGCCCTAGCAACAGCCTTTGTCATGACAATGACACAAAGAATAATGCTCAGAAGTATACTAATACATTTAATATAAAGAAGTAAAATAGCAGTTCTTTAATGGGATTAAAAACATGTTATCCAATTTGTAAAACAAAAACCAAAAATAAAAAAGTCTGCAAAAAAATTACAATACATGTGTTAATTAGTATAAATATAATTTGTTATGCCTACATTACATAAAAACAAAAAACGTACGTGTATTAGCTATTCCATGACAGTAAAAACCTGAATAATTATTTTCACAGGTTATTTAGTATCAACTATGAATGGTATAAAAGACAAAAACTATAGCAAAATAGTTTTTTCTGTATTAGTGCCAGATAATAAATTTTATAAATCATACACTAATGTTTATGTATCCCCAAATGGCACCTGCAAAAAAATACTTATCTTCAGGTACAAAACAAAACAAAGCCTCATATCGCCACGTCAATAGAAAAATGTAATAAAAAAAAAGGTTTTAGCACGCAAAATGCAAAGGTCCAAAAAAAATGTTTTACTGCATCATCGAGGCCATGATCAAGTTGTTTATTAAGGGATTAAATGATTAAGGAAATCATTAGAGGATGAAGAAGACTAGAGATTAAAGGGGTTGTCCAGGCAGGGGGAGGTTTTTAATACTGATGACCTATCTACAGGATAATTCATCAGTATATGATCAATGGGGGTCTGACACCTGGACCTCGCACCAATCAGCTGTTCTGACCGCTGTAAAATATGCAGTGGTCGGTGCCAGAAGCAGACCTCTCCGGTCACAGTATAGTGGTCATGCTGTAGTACTGCAGCTCTGTTCCTATTCAAGGGGCTGGAGCCATCTGCTTCTGGCAATGACCACTGCATGGCTTCCGGTGTCCGGAGGCAGCCTCAATAGCTGATCGGTGTGGGGTCCGGGTGTCAATTAGGCTACACAATGCAGACTTTTTCTGTCACATATTTTAAAGCAAATCCGCAACTAAATCTGTTATGTAATCCGCACATGTTATATGCAGATTTTGATGTGGATTTTTACAGATTATGGTACAGATTACACCCTACGCATTGTAAGGATAAAATCTGCAGTGAAAATCTGCAACTAATCCGTAGCAAATTTGAGATACTAAACTATACAACATGCTCTAAATTACAAGTGATTTTTTTCTGCTACATGTAGATGAGGTTTTTAAAACCCCATCTACATATTTTGTACTGTAAATTGCTGCAGAATTTCAGTGCAGAAAATTTTCAGACTTTTTTCAGACTTGAAAATCCTCAGCGTGTGAATTCACCATAAGGAGTTAGGTGGACATCGTTTTGGCTTGATGAATGCTGTGTACATATATTGCAATATTTTTCATTACCTGGAATAAGTAAAATGTTATATTTTCAACTGTATGCAGGGAATAACACTTATTTGTTACTTGACATATTTCAGCTTCTGGAATTAAATGAATGATTGTATTTTTATTTTAACTCCGAGCAGTAACAAAATTGATTACTTTTTTAATTAAATGTGACATTGGTTGATATGATGTTATCAATAGATTTTGAAATAAGACCCCAAACAACCTCTAGATGTAATCTAAAATGAATAGTTGGGATTAATCCAAATCCCCTTGACATTATCTCAATGTAGGACCGTTCTGATAATCTTGTTTCAAGGCGAGGATCAATGAAATCTTAAAAAGAGGATTTAGTGCTGATGGTAGTGTTCATTCCATTTGATACATCTCAAGATTAGAAAACATATATATTAATGGGTCCATTGAAAAAAGTTTGGTAATTTTATTGATATGATCTCAGATAAGGACTTAAGACATTGCACAGAGAGTATACCTTCTATTGCGAACTCATTTCAATCTTGATATTGTAGACTGGCTTGGTAACCACATGAGGGACACTACGGCGGTTCTATTACAGAATCCTATATAAAATACAAGTAAATACATTGAAGAAACCCAAAGTCAGCCAGTTCCCTGTCTGAAAAGGATATTTAAGATAGGCAAACATGACAGTTTCTGATGGTCTACTGGGTATGGGGGCAACCTGACAGTACCCATCAGGCCATATGAAGACGCTGGTCAAGCATCGAAATGCGTAGTCTAATCAAACCTTCCTAAAACCAATAAAATCCTTTTATTGCTAATTGCGTCTTAGTCTGGAATTTCAATTTGATGTTAGCAGCGCTGTATTCTGGTTCCCCTTTTCTTCCTCTCATACATGCAGTAGTAAATGTAGGGGTAAAGAAGATGCAAAAAAGTTGGATTTCAACAAGCCTGATTTTTTTGCCTTCACAGGAGATAATATGCAGCCCAAGATGTCTGCAAATTGCTTATCCTGTCTCCCTATTAATATAAACATGCACATTCAGCCAATAGGGAGTTCAGGAAAAATAGATGTTGGATGAACAAGAATTGTGCCTACAGCTATTTAATGTGTATGGCCAGCTTTATACCCAACTATAGATTGAGATAACATATACTAGGCTGTTTGGCAGAGTTCACAGGGATGTTGGATACATGTTGGAACTTCATATGGCTTTTGTCGTCAAGACCCTTCTCTGCAATTGAAGTTACCCATTGCTTAAACTATGTTTGCGCTTATCAATGTTGCTAGTGTGGTAGACCACAGATAAGGCACACTCAGCCCTGCTACATCCCTACGCTGATTTTGGGCTTCAGATGCCATCCAAATCAAGCATAAATGGATTTTCACTGCAATGATTGGTGCTTTATACATGTAAAATAGAAACCATCTTAATGCGCTATCTTGAGCTGACCACACATAGACATCCTGGATTACTTTCAGGGTGAATCTTACTTACCTGTTCCTCTGGATTCTGTTTAGATGACCTGACATGCTCCCTCACATTATTTTCTCTCTTTATCTCAATTTCTTTGCTTTCTTTTTCTAATTTTGTTCTCATACCTGTCTATAGATGCCCCTTGTCTGCTCTATTGGGATTACTTGTTTTATTTTCCATCTGTCTTACTAAGAATATATCACCAGAAAATGACCTATTATTTATATTTGATTTTATTATAACTATATTTTATTTTTTTAAATTATAATTTTCTTTTTATTTATGTGACTATCCAAATAAAACATTTCCTGGCATTTCCTATTTTCTGCAGATCACTATTTAGCTTTATTGTGTAGACTGGGAGGCTATCAGCAGAGTCATCTCATTACCATTAGAAGCAGGAATTTCATGATAGGTGACTGCTGTATTGTACTGCTGGAGGCCTGGATAAAGCAGAATAACAATACTATACGCACAAATGTGTATGCAGGCCTGCTTCCAATTCTGGGTAGGGGGCTGGATTAATCTATGGCCATTTTTTCTTACCATTCATTGCAGCTGCCATAAAGGACACACACATCCTACTGCACTGCCTATATAAGATCTTTGTGTGCTGCCCTTGAGGAAATAGGTAAATATTTGAGCAAAATAATAAACACATTAATTCTCTTCCACACACTTATGTCTAACCAATGAAACTACAATTTAATATATTTCCTTTAAGACTTTGTACACAAATTGTCCTTATGCTGTACTAAGATTATTTGGTATACTGGGTTTCTTATGCTCTTCTATTCACTGCACAGTTTGACTGAAAAATACTAAAAAAAATATTCAAACACAAAGTTCATGATTGTTTCTAGCAAACAATGACATATTGAACAAACACATTCTGAATTAACCTACATGAAAATAAGTACAAATGACATTATGGTTGAATCCCTTGAGATGGTCTCTTTTATTGAGACAGAAAAAGACTAAAATTACAAATTCTAAAAAGAGATTATGTCAGATTGATTAGTACATGTGACCAGTGAAAGGACATTTCCAGTGACTGCGTGTTAATTTCACATTTAACCGGATTGAATGGAAATGAGTTAATAACTAGATTCCAGAGAATGCATCTTTAACCCAGGAACAGTATCTCTTCTAATGTACTGTGTTTAACCTTAAACAAGTCTTTAATTCCATTAATGGGGCTCTATTACTACACTTTCAATGCTTTGTAAGATGTTTTTGTACTTGGTAAAACCAATGAAGATCTAAAATGGTTACGTAAGAATTAGATTGAATTAACTTTATGTAATGCTCAAAGGGTAAGTCCGAGCTGCTTTTATCATGTATTCAGCCTTAATTTACTTAAAGTAATTGTATAACTTAATTAAACCTCACTTTCACTAACTTACTCTCCATCTTGCTTTATTTGAACTTCTGCTGGCTTCTATGTAATATTGGCATTAACAGTCATCTGCATCTAATGGGGTTATACAGAAAAAAAGTAATTTAAAGGGCATTACTGTAAAATGTTTTTGTATACTTGGGGTAATTACATTTAGATTAAACATAAGGTGAAATATACATAAGGGACTGCGACCATTGATAGACTACCTACTTCTTAAAATCAACTCACCTCATTAGGGTAACCACAACTACAGTGGAAATTTTTTAAATGAAGTTGGACCAATCAAGCATCTGAACAACAGCAATCAATGGAGGAAGTTGTAGCCAGTCATGCATTTCCTCTGCAGCGGCCACTACAGGGGAATTGTAGTATTAAAATAACAGACATTCAAATAGGCAAATAGCTTATGAAATCCTCGATTATAAGCTATAAGACAACCCCCTTCAGGCCGGTTTTTAGCGACCATATATTTTAACATCTGGACTTTGATTTCAAACACTCGGACCCACACAATTCTACTATACCAAACTTAAATAACTATAGGGTTCTATAGTGATCTAAGATTAGTTTAGTAAAACCGCAGGTAATACAGTCTTGCAACTGTAATATGGAAAAATGTGATGATATTACACATTTTGGCTTGTTCCCCTGCTTATCTTTACTCCTGCATGCCCACAACCTCATCTAAACATTGAGGCCATGGGTCAGCCTGTGCGTGCTGAGTCTATACATTGTACAAAATGCTCCATGCAGAGTTTTGTCACCGCATCCTCCACAGCGATCCTCATACTGTACCAGATCTATTACTCACAGTGTCAATGTGACAGGGCTCGGTAGGAAGCATCACATACAATGTATGGAATCTGCATGTACAAGTTGACCCACGGGATTAATGTTTATATAGGCAGCCCAGGCAGGCAGGAGGGGGGGGGGGACACAACTAAAAATGCCTTAATCCTGGAGAACCTTTTTAATGAAACTCATCATGAAAGTATGATGTGTGACAAACCCACTGTACAATCTTGACTCAGAGAGTTTTCATGGTGCATAAAAGAAAAATTAAAATTACACATTTAGCTCTGCTGAATCTATAACCCACCTGCATCTGTACTGAAAAAAACTATCGCTATAGCAAATGTTTCTCATTGCCTGCTTAGAGGGGTATCTTAGGATAGGTCAAATATTCTTGATTAGTGCAATTCCTACTTTTAAGCCCCTTTAGATAGGAATACCCCTTTAAGCAAGGCAATAATGTTCCTTTAAAAATTGCAGGATGGCACGCATGGCAAAGTAATTCAGCTGCAGATATAGGATAAACCACTTTAAGGCTGGAATCGCAATTCATATTTGTCAGTATCACTACCCAGTACAAACATAATGTTACTCAGAACTATCTTGTTTTTTTTATAAAATGAGATGGATTAGGCAAGTCATCTGTCTTCTGTCTTGTTCCTATAAATCAATTGAATTTCCTGAAAACGTGCTGTATTATAATAAGCGCCCTTCAACACAGCAGAATGTCAGAGACTGCCTGGCAGATAAAGATTGTCTGTTGCCAAATCCATGCAGTGACAAAAGCCTTTACGATTGGGTGTAGAAACGCTATAATTTAATATCTGTGTCCTTATTTGATCAGAAGCTTTTGCATTGCAGCACTGGGGGATCATTAATAGAAAGATCAGGAACAATAGATTAAAGTAATTGTCTAAAAGTTGTATGAGATAGATTTAAAAAATATCAAAATGACACTAGGGATACTAATAAGAAAAAGCTGAATATAAAGTGATACAGATTATATTAACAGTATGTCGTATTAAAAGATATATGAAGAATTACAGGAACTACACGTCTACGGAAAGTACATGGCGGACAGAACTGTTCCGTTTGATGTTGCAAGTAGTAGGTGGACCACTTGGTGCTTGCTAAACTGAGGCACAGTATTGACAAAATCCCTTGGTCTTCACCCTTAGCCAATGAGATATGAACTTTTCTGTAGAAGGATTATCCAGTCATGGCCTTCAAAGTAGTTTCTGATTGGTGGAGCTGGAACACAAGATTGAGATTGGGTCATCAGGTCACTGGATTGTTGATACTAGAATAGAATGATGGACAAGAACACCGAAACTATTGGAGAATACAAGGATGTCTGACAGTGAATGCACAGCGCACACAGCTGCCCAACCACCAATCAGCAGCATGTTTAAGTGGCGGCATACTGGCTTCAGTGCAAGTTATAAAGGCATTTACATTAGTTGGTTTTTATCCTTTTTTATATTCTTTAATATAAACTCATCCTATTATGACCCAGCTTTCCTGTCTATTCTATTGGACTTTCTCCTGTACTGCATGCCCGTCTCTGCTTGACCACCATTACTAGAACCATGGCTCATCTGGCTACTCTCTCATGAAACTCCAATGGTACCGGATACCCAGCTCTGTCTGATCTCCATTACCTGATCTAGACTGATTAAACTTATGTTTACTTCTCGATACCACTTACGTGTACCTGCCATATTCCTGTTACTGACTCCTGGACCTCTTGATTATGTTTCTGTATCCCAATTTCTCCATGCTACCCTTCTCGCTATGTTTTGAGGGACTTTTACATTTGCTGTTGCTCTTAACAAACGCACCTCCAACTTTTTCTTCTTGATCTAGTTCCACAGGATATCAATCACCAGAACAGCTGGGGGCACCTAAGCCCTGGGGCCAGTTAAGTACCTCAAACCTAATCATAGTCGCAGGAAAGAGAGGTGCTATAGGTACTATAGGAGAATTATTCAACTGGAATCTAGTGTTTACATATCCGAAAAAGATCTCTAGGTAGTTCAAAGAAGAAAGTTCTTTAATAATAATAAATCAGATACAGGCGACGCGTTTCGGAGCCGTACCGACTGCTTCCTCAGGCAGTATCACAGAGGTAAAGAAGTTTTTGGGAAGATACAAACATTTATACTTAAAGAAAAAACGGGAAAAGCAGTCTTGACAGTGGGGAAGTCAAGGGAAAACTGCCAGTACATGTTACACAATTGTTACATAAAAGAATAGTAAGAATCGTAAGCACACAGAGGATTCAGAGAGCTCTCTGAATCCTCTGAGTAACTTCTTCATTCACACCAAGAAAACACAAAATTACATCTGTAAAACATATGCTACATTTCTTTATATGTTATTTATTTTCTGTGCTTACTATTCTTTTATGTAGCAATTGTGTAACATGTACTGACAGTTGACCCTTGACCTTGTTGGAGTCATAGTTGAACTGTTTATTTAAACCCACCTGCGGATAGGAGGGCCCACACTCTGTCTCTACATAAAATGGGCACATCCATCTTTGTTGTTATCATTGTACACAAAGGACACAACATCTATAGGGTCTAACAGGTTATTTGTGAATTATCTTATAGAAAAAAGAGTAAAGTGGTAAGTTATTGGCCCCAAAGTAATCTCCAAATTCAGTTATTTTCTGCTGGATCATTGGGGCCCGTTAGGGTGTCAAAGCCAGGGCACATTGGGAGATTCTCTGGTACCTTGGTTGACTAGTCCGACCCTGAATGGAGTGAAGTCAAGAGCATAACTACTTGAGGAGCAGGTATATAGTACCATCTGCTATGTAGGGTCTGCAGCTGTGGGGATAGGTCATCTTCGCTGTTAGAGGAAAAGTTACTGTGAATGATGGAGAAGGGGAGATAAATTGTACCCACACAAGAGAAAGACTGAACACAATAATAATCAGAAACGTTCTACTTACTGAGCTCGTTGAATTCTTAATGATGGTGATTATGACGAAGTGGGCTTCGTAATTACTTGTTAAATCCCTGAGTAAAGTGCAACGGCTAAGAACAAAATTAATTATATGTACAAAAAGCGTCTTTCCCACGTCTTGAACTCATCACAGTGGCAACCACTATAGGCTGCTATTTTGGGTTCCTATACTGTACATATTTTCACTCTACTTGTCTTCATAGGAGCCTATGGGCAAGACAAAGCTCCTAGGTGCTTGGGCTCTTTACTTAGCTATAAGATACTTGAAACTAAAGTCTCCAGTTAGTGCAAATATTTCCATAGGGTGCCCATAGACATTGTGTAATAGATAGAGAAAAGGTCCTTTGGCTGGCAAAAAAATTACTGGCAAAAAAATGGCTGGCAATTTCCTCCCTTAACATCCATGTTCAGCTTGGCCGACCATGTATGTTAATGATGTGGAACAGGGGGAGATGAGAAGTTGTCACACAACTCTGGCTCCGCTTATCTTGGTGGAAACAATAAAGTCAGTGAGGAAAAATCCATTCTTCCCAATTTAGTTTTTTCCACTAACAGCAGGAACTGGAGAAGAAAAGCCAAATCGAAAAGACAGTCGAATATCAGCAGATCTTTGACTATAACTGAAATCTACCAAGAAATAACTTATGACTCTGGGCAGTTGTACACAGTTATAGACTAAAAATATCACAATAAAATATGATGAACATAAGCGCTAAAAGCTAATGCTATAATATTGTTGTATTATATTATTAAATTTTATTATTATTATTGTTGTATGGTTTTTTATGCTCAATTTTCTCAGATCTTGTGAAATTCTACATTATATAGCAGTTTTATTCTGGAAATAAGTACCGCAATATACGTTTTTTTTTAGCCATTACTTGTTAGATTAAAGTTATTTCACTGCACGTTATATTATTCTATTCAAGGTTGTGCAATACATATTATAGTATATATTGTTTTTGATTTTTTTGATTTCTGATCTATCTGATTTATAAGAATATTGCGCAAGACTAGAATATTATTGCAGCACAGTAGATATTATCAGCTGTATTACGCTACATGCAGACATTTTATTTAAAAACGGCGTTATTTTTATTTTATTTTATCTTATCGGTGGATAACTTGAACAATTGTGTCAGCCGAGAGTGAAATACATGAGTAATAACTGTGCTGCGTCGAGCTATTAAACTTGTTATATAGTGGCTTAGTGGGAGGCAATGACCACTGAGTTCTGCTCATGGATTTTAAAACCTAGATAGGATCATTAGAGAAAATTGATGAAAACATTAGATTCATAGCAGCTTAGGACAGGTAAGCCCGCTATGCAGTCCTTTCATCTATCCGCATTACATTCTTTCTCTAAAGGATCACCAGCCATGTCGTAGTTCCGATTTTTTTTTAATGTAATCTACATTTTACATCATTGTAAAAGAGAACAATAATATTAAAATGGGTTTAAGGCTGTTCATGAAAAAGCAATCAGTCTATCCATATGTTTGTTCTTGACTGTACACTAAGTCTAGGAATATTAATCATTTGTAGAACTTGTATTCTATTGTAAAAAAAAATAATATTAAAGTGTAGGTTCATCATTGGTTATCAACACTAATATGCAGCATTAAAGGAACACTCCGGGTACAAATGATAAACTATGTTATGACTAGTGCAGAGAGAGTCCTCGTGTCATGCTCCTCTCCCTCAGGCCCTGCACTAGACATAACACGATGTATCACTTTTTGCCTGAATTGTTGCTTTAAAGGACAAAGCCATTTTTGGCCTTAAAGGGAACATTTCACGTCAAGCATGCTGTCCAATCTGTTGGCAGCATGCTATAGAGCAGCAGAAGCTGAGTAAATTAAAAGTTGACATCCCCTTTAATATATTTCCCATATAGAAATGTAGAAATGACTTATTTAGCTGTTATTATAATTATTGCCTAACTGAGGTATTGTTAAAACAATCCTGGAAGGAAGCAGTTTAAAAAATGACTATATTATGGAGTTGCTACTTATCCTAAAAGGGGTTGTCCGGTTTAGAAAACCCACTTTCTAATATACTATTAATGAATTCTGAATAAATATAGTAGTGGGGGGGTCTCCTGTTCAGGATCCTCATCTTAGCCGGAGCAGAAATTGGCAGCAAGGAGTATCTTTCACTCTGGAGGACTCAGAATGTCTTTTACTCCGGAGGACTCAGAATGTCTTTTACTCCGGAGGACTCAGAATGTCTTTCACTCTGGAGGACTCAGAATGTCCTCTGCAGATTATAACTGATTCTAATTATAAAACAAAGGGATTGTACAAAGTTATATATAGTGTATGATAACAATAGATTGATGTCTCTTGATCTAGTACATGCATCAGGTGAAAATAAATGAAAATATGGCATTGAAAATGGACACAATATTGACCAAAATATTTTGGAACTTTTTAAGGAACCACTTTTATATGTATCAATGAATTAATCCAGTTATTTGCAACATGTGTAATTACTCTTCGCGTACATACATATATAGCCGAGCATTAGACAAGCTGATTTTAGAGAATATGACTGTAGGATGGAAGAAGGGGAAGCTACATTTGTTTGTTTATTTGTCTGTTTGTTTGTTTGTTTGCTTGCTTGTTTGTTTGTTTGTTTGTTTGTTTGTTTGTTTGTTTGTTTGCCTTGTCCTGGTCCAAGATATAAGTATGAACATAGCACCCAATCCCTGAGATTAGCACTGTATTCAAAAATGATGATAGATATAGATAGACAGACAGACAGACATAGATAGATAGATAGATAGATAGATAGATAGATAGATAGATAGATAGATAGATAGATAGATAGATAGATAGATAGATAGATAGATAGATAGATATGAGATAGATAGATAGATAGATAGATAGATAGATAGATAGATAGATAGATAGATAGATAGATAGATAGATAGATAGATAGATATAGTTACATAGTTACATAGTTAGTACGGCTGAAAAAAGACACATGTCCATCAAGTTCAACCAAGGAAAGGGAAAAGGGAAGGAAAAATTTCTACACATAGGAGCTAATATTTTTTTGTTCTAGGAAATTATCTAACCCTTTTTTAAAGCCATCTACTGTCCCTGCTGTGACGGCTCCTGCGGTAGACTATTCCATAGATTCACAGTTCTCACTGTAAAGAAGCCTTGTCGCCTCTGCAGCTTGAACCTTTTTTTCTCCAGACGGAGGGAGTGCCCCCTTGTTTTTTGAGGGGGTTTTACAAGGAACAGGATTTGACCATATTTTTTGTATGTGCCATTAATATATTTATATAAGTTAATCATGTCCCCCCTTAGTCGTCTTTTTTCAAGGCTAAATAGGTTTAATTCTTTCAATCTTTCCTCATAACTTAAATTCTCCATGCCCCTAATTAGCTTCGTTGCTCTTCTTTGTATTTTTTCCAACTCCAGGGCATCCTTTCTATGAACTGGAGCCCAGAACTGTACTGCATATTCTAGATGAGGCCTCACTAATGCTTTGTAAAGTGGTAATATTACATCCCTGTCCCGCGAGTCCATGCCTCTTTTAATACACGACAATATCCTGCTGGCCTTTGAAGCAGCTGATTGACACTGCATGCTGTTATTGAGTTTATGATTTACAAGTACACCCAGATCCTTCTCAACAAGTGAATCCGCCAGTGTAGCTCCCCCTAGGACATATGATGCATGCAGGTTGTTGGTACCCAGATGCATAACTTTACATTTATCTACATTAAACTTCATCTGCCAAGTGGACGCAGAAACACTTAGTTTGTTTAAATCTGCCTGTAATTCATGAACATCTTCCATAGTCTGAACTATATTGCATAGCTTGGTGTCATCTGCAAAAAATAGAAATAGTGCTATTAATCCCATCCTCTATATCATTAATAAATAAGTTGAATAATAGGGGTCCCAGCACTGAACCCTGGGGTACACCACTTATAACCGGTGACCATTCAGAGTAGGAATCATTGACCACAACTCTCTGGATACGGTCCTTGAGCCAATTCTCAATCCAATTACAAACTATATTTTCTAAACCTATAGTCCGTAATTTACCCATTAGGCGTCTATGGGGGACAGTGTCAAATGCCTTTGCAAAGTCCAAAAACACTAAATCCACAGCGGCCCCTCTGTCTAGACTTCTGCTCACCTCTTCATAAAAACAGATTAGGTTAGTTTGACAACTTCTGTCCTTAGTAAAACCGTGCTGGCTGTCACTTATAATGCTATTTATTGTCACATAATCCTGTATATAGTCCCTCAATAGCCCCTCAAACATTTTCCCCACAATGGATGTTAAGCTTACTGGTCTATAATTACCCGGGGAAGACATAGAGCCCTTTTTGAAAATAGGCACCACATTTGCCCTGCGCCAGTCCCTTGGCACTATACCAGTCACTAGAGATTCTCTGAATATTATGAAAAGGGGGACAGAAATAACTGAACTAAGCTCTTTAAGAACTCTAGGGTGTAACCCATCTGGTCCCGGGGCCTTGTGCACATTTATTTTATTTAATTTAGCTTGGACCATCTCTACATTCATCCAATTCAGTATATCAACTGATATATTAACAGCACTGGCACCGGCTACAACAGCTGCTCCTTCTTCAGTTGTATATACAGAGCTAAAGAACCCATTTAGTAACTCTGCCTTCTCTTGATCCCCTGTGATCAACTCCCCATTACCATTATCTAGGGGTCCCACATGTTCAGACCTGGGCTTTTTTGCATTTATATGCTTGAAGAATTTTTTGGGATAGATAGATAGATAGATAGATAGATAGATAGATAGATAGATAGATAGATAGATAGATAGATAGATAGATGATAGATAGATAGATAGATAGATAGATAGATAGATAGATAGATAGATAGATAGATAGATAGATAGATAGATAGATAGATAGATAGATAGATAGATAACTGACTTTCTGGTGAACCAGATCCCTTTAATCATTGCTGAAGAAAATATGTGAAATGTAATTTTCTTTATACAATAATATCTCATCCTTATAATCATAACTATGGGAAAGCATTTTCAGGAAATGTATAATAATGAAAACATCATAAAACGATGATACATTCTTGTTGTTTTCTGCCAAAAAACCCTAATGATAACTTCCTTATCCCCAATTGAGCTTCTTACAGCTGCGAAATCTTCCCCTCGCAGCACATAAAACATAGATTGTTCCTTGTGCTCATTAAGTAGTCAGGTGTCCAGTAGCTCTACCGTCTTCTCGGAGCACTGAATCAGCAAAGCCGACGTGAACCAGATATTACAGGCCATAAACAGACACTGTCTACTTTTTGTCCTGAACATATAAATATACCATTATAAAACTTTTGTTTTGCCATTACGATTGACATTGTCATTTTAAAGGCAGTGCTGTACATAGGGGCCCAATTACCCATCTCTCTGCTTGCTAACAATGCAGTTCCTCTATAGAGGGGAGTCCTGCACATTTTTCTGATCTTCTATAATGCAGCAGGAAAGTAAGATTTTCCTACATTAAAAAAATTTACAACATCTGACGTAAAGCTTACACTTCCCAGAATGCAAATCCCCAGAGAAAGCTCTTTGAGACACTGAACCAGCAAGGGATACTGGGAGATTTCAGCGCTGTAGTCTTGAGAATTATAAATGCAGCTCTGAAGTATAACTACTGTAACTCTTTGTACAAGATAAGTAATGTAATACATTTACAAAATTCTTCAACTTTTTATGTAGATTTAGTAAAGCTTTGTTTGAAGGTGGACATATCCTCTAATTGGCAAAAATATAAACAGCTCTTTGTATACGCTTTACTTATATGTGTCACGGAGCGGGTTAGCGGACCCACTAGACCGTACCGCCGCAGCGGGGAGGCAGCTGGCCAAACATCAAGACACCCCATAAACACAAAGTCCCGCACAAGGGTACCTGAATAGTCCAGATGGTGGCCGCAGCTCTGGCACAGATGAGATGGGTGTAGCAGATGGCGCCAAACGTGGCGGATGACACAGGAGCCGCAAGTTGCGCCAGACGTGGCGGACTCCTCCGGGCGTGGCAGAAGACACAGGACGTGGCGGATTCCTCCGGACGTGGCAGATGACACAGGACGTGGCGGATTCCTCCGGACGTGTCAGATGACACAGGACGTGGCGGATTCCTCCGGACAGGGCAGATGACACAGGACGTGGCACGACTCGATACTAAGGCACAGCACGGGAAACAGGAACGGGTAACACTAAGGGACCATTTGCAAGACAGACTGGGAAAACTAACAACGCTCAGGCAAGGATTAGAAGGCCAGGAGCCTTCTTATAGACCAGGAAATCGTGGCAGTTGATGATGATGACGATTTCCTATTTGCGCGCGCTGGCACTTTAAGGCCGGGCGCGAGCGTGCGTGCGCACCCTACGGGACACAGCCGAACAGAGCGGAAGTGAGCGCTGGCGTCTCCTAGGAGGGAGACGGGGACCAGTGTTCTCGGATCCATGGCTGCGGGTGTCGGGAGGTGAGTGAACCCGATGACCCGCGGCCATGGACGCTACAATATGCCTGAAACTTTAGATCTTTTGCCCCTTTAATAGGGAATTAAGTATAGGGTGCAAAGGTAGCAGTAACACCCTGGCCCTGGTTCTTGAGGGGGGCCAAAGGCCCCTGTGCCATATAAGAAAGCACTAGTAATATAAATAGGACATGGTAGGTAGGGACCCTGTTACAGATTTTTCTTTGTGGACTAGGAGCTTCTGTGCTTTAAAATGTGACATCCTTTATCATGTCCTCCAAGTTTCCCTCTTTTAAAGGGACAGTCCCTACTACCCAGATTTTTTTTTGTTCCTCTTTTTAACCTGATAAATTATACATTATATACTTACAGATAGTTATATTACTTACAGCATATAAGTCCCCAACTTTTATTATTTCATGATTAATGCAATTTCAACCATAAAAACATTTCTATTCAGATGATATTTGTGCTAATGTGTAATATAAGAAACCACTACAGCAATATACACATTAATTAAATGTTTTTATTTTACGCATTGAACCATAAATATATTTCTCAAAAAGTTGGGCATTATGCTTTACAGAAATCCCTGGCATAGAGGCATAGAGGAGTCTGCATATCGTTCTGGACTTAGAGTCGCGATGCCTTTTGCATTAATACTGTTTGAATGAATGGGTAGCACCTAAAACACCAATATAGTTTTCTTACATTTCCTTTCCAAAATGCAAACAATAGTCCAAGAATTTACTGCCAAATCCAGAACATTGTCTATTTTCAATGTATTTATTTTGAGTAAGGACTTTTACATTTCAGAGTCCTGTGGTTTTAGTCTCTCTCTAAGGCTTTGTAAACATGATTAAAATGTTTTGGCTGCCTCTCAACTCAAGGCAATTGTAAAACTTTCAATGCCTTTATACATTACCAATGGATTTTTTTTTTCTTTTTGGATGCGGAGAGAAAAGCAGGCTCTTCTCAGTAACAAACACTTTATTTAGTGCTAGTCAATTAAAGGTAGGCAAATGAAAATGGCCACAAATTATATAAAGAAGAATCCTAAAAACGCTCTTTTAGCTGGAGAATATTGTAAAGCATTGTCTGTCCTGTGATCCTGTGAAAGGTATCTTTTCCCAAATGCATCCTTCCTTACATAAGAAGAAAGCCTCCTTCTTAAAGAGGTTGTCCACTTTGCCTAATCCTATATTATAGAAGGGTCCCATAATGTTGAAGATGATAGGGTCTCGCAACTGAAACCTCTAGTGATCAGCTTTAATCTGTGGGGAGTTAGGCAGAAGGTATTCGATTTACCTGCAGCGCTACCTCAGGGAAAAAGAAGAATTGCACAGTTCCAATTGAAATCGATGGGCCGGCCATTTAATGCAAAGCCATCTTGGGTCCTCAAGAGCAAAAGACACTCTTGGTACCTGCTCTCTATTGTGGCTGATAGATGATTTCTTTAACTGGGGACTCCCCTCTATTAACTCAGAATTTCCTAATACAGTATTTGTAATTAGTTTTTCTAAACCAGATACTGCATCCCCTTTAGAGAACCAGCAAGGTCAAAATCCTGAGCTTCACTATGATGATGTTAGCTGCCTCCTTCTATATGCTCCTGATCAATATAAGTGCCTGAGTCTGAGCAATGAGAGTCCTCAGGTTCCTAAGTGCTGCTATGTTATTTTCATGACCTTTTGTTGATGACTAAGTTGGTTTTCTAACGCTATACATATATAAACTCCATTTACGTATCATAATAATCTCAGCAAAGTTTAAAATCAGAGAGAAGAGCCTGTGATTCAATGTATGCATGCAGGTTTGCCCATCCCTAACAACTGCTACAATGGACGGTGGCTTTGCCTTTCAACTTTTTGGGGTCTACTCGATTGTCACAACCATGAAATCTGACTACTTGAATGGATTAAAAGTGAAGAACAAGAAGTAACCAAACATGGCACACTCCTGTTTAGACAATTGCAACCCAAGTGAGATATAAAGTATAAACATTTTGATACATGGTAGTCTCCATGTATCATGATAAGAGTCGAAGTAACCCCCCTGATCTATACCCTGAACCTCAACAAGGAGGTAAGGACTTTCCTGGTCGGAATGTAAGGTTATGGTCCACAGGATAGTCACCACTTGGTGGCAGGTATACTGTTAAGATTGTCATGAAACAGATGCAGAGGCGAAGTCAGGAACAATACCAGGGGTCATCACCAGTGAAATAGTCACAGACCAGATAAAGAGAGGGAAACATAATCAGTAGACAGGCAGGGTATCAAAACCAGGATATCAGACAGCAAGTACCAGATGATAATTCAGAGGGAACAAGACAAGAGTAGAGTCCAGAGGCAAGGCTCAGGTCAAGATCAGGAACAGAGTCAGCTATAAGTAAATAACACAATGGTAGTTCCTTCATCCACAGACAAAGATGAATATGCTACCGGGACCAACATCATGAGGGCGGGTTACACAAACCCAATGCAGCCGGTGGATGGAAGCAGGGGAGCCTTAGCTATCAACAAGTGATCATCGCGGGTAAAGGGAGGGATGAATAACATATGATATAATAGTTATATAAATATACATACAAGCTTAACCGCTGTTACCTGGGCTGTGATTATGTTATCAATGAGCTGTATTGTGAATTTTAATAAAAATGAAAGCAGAAAAAAGGCATTGTTGCCAGTGGCCCACCAGTTGCTTACTTAACTTTGTTGTACATAGCACCAACATATTCTGCAGTGCTCTAGAGAAAATTGTCTCATGTTGGTCCCTGCCCCGAGTGAAAAAAACCAATGTAGAGATCAACAGCACTTAATCAAAATGTAAAATATGAAAGGTTGCATGCCTCACAGGACTTGATCCAATAGTCCCTCACTAGACGCCACAGGAAACAAGGCAGCACATCCAAAATAGTAAGGAACTTTATTTACCCATGCAACATTTCAGCTTTGTTCAGCAGGGCTTGAGAAAGGCTCAGTGGAGCTAAAACGCTGCTTAGGTGAATAAAGTTCCTTACTATTTTGGAAGTGCTGCATTCTTTCCTGTGATGCCTGTCCCCAGCGAGACTCAAAATCAAATTTCTTTCTCTCCACATTCAATGTTAGGATAAATTTCAGAGGAATTCCATGAACCTAAGTATGATTTTCAGTGTAGGAGGAATTCCAAGCAACCCCAGGAAGTACATAGGAATTCCTTATCAATGTTGTACTAGGCGGATTTAACCCTGTAGCGCCAAACCGTAGAGCTACAGTGCTACCCCATGTTGGCGGGTTTAAATTATTCAATGGGTTATGTTACTCTTATTATTTTGTATTTATGCCTTTCTGTGTACCCTACAAAAACATTAATTTGATAGACTAAAAAATAGAAATAAAGGGTTTGTCTAATTTAGAAAACCCATTTTTACAAACCATATTACGGAATTCTAAGTTAATAGTATGGGTTCATTTGTTCAGGATCCTCCAGCGTGGAGAGAGGTTACAAAGAGCAACCTCGCTCTGGAGGAATTTACTTATATTACACAGACAGCCCATTAATTTGAATAAGCATGGTGTAATGCCTTATTACACCTGTGGTGGCACTGCTGGGAAATGTAACACTTACTGCCAGGTTTCCCCACAGATTATAACTGATGGCTGGTGGCCCCAGCAGGGGGACACTTTATGACCAGCTTATTGTCCACGGACCCTTTTTAGAAGTATAACTTGTCCACAGTGGAGAATCCCTTTTAAGGACACCACAGAGAGAGGTGACCACAACCATGAGGTTACCAGAACTTGTATTTCAGATATCCTGTATTTCATAGTGAGTGTTATATGACTCTGAAAGTATTAAACCATGTGTGTAATTCTATAGGCAGCCAACCTCTTATCGTGTTCATTATGCCGCTGTCCTATATCATCCATTCACTGTGAATTCTAAGACAAACAAGGCTTTTTAATAGCTAGTTATATGTGACACTACAGATTTATCATTATTATTAGGAGGGATTTATCAAAGACTACTGAAGTGGCAATAATTGATGTTCAAATTTTCAGTACCTCTCTGATGTTTAAGACTATGGTTATTTATGAGATCATCCTAGTATAAAGAGAAGCCTGAAGCAAACAGTACAAACGGCTCATGACTCTGCATACCAAGAGCCGGCAATTAGGCACAAGAGTTGTTTTAACTACAACGTTTGGAAATTATTAATTTATGGTTTAAAAGAACTGATGGGCCTGTGAAATAGATGACGCGGTAAATAATTCACTGAGGTAACATTTATTTACCATTGAAGCGACATGGGTAACATACTATAAGGTAGGAAATGTGTATAGAGGACTTCAAGGAGACCACCATGGTACATACTGCCCACTCATTCAAAGTGGAAATGGATTAAGAATTATTAATGATTGCAATTTATGAGTTCAACATATTTTCAGAATTTCTCTACAAACATAATTTTTTTGAACTAACTATGCTGCTATGATTTTAAGATAAAATAAACATATTTTAAGGTAATCATCTTCTCGTATGGCTTATATTTATTGGTTGACTTGATTTGATTGAGATATTCAAAGGGAATGTATAACCTATATTTTTTTTCTAATTAAAACCAGATACTTACTGTATATATATTCTTTTTTTACTAATCGAGTTTTATTTTTTTAATTGAAGATTTATTTTTTAAATCTTATTTTCTGTACATGATTATGGGGACAGCCATCCTGCCTGAGCTATATGCTTTACAGCAGCCACATGAAAAATAGGAAAATTAAACAGAAGGGGACCCATTGACTTTTATGAGAGATTGTTCTAGGCATGCTCTGTGACCTGTGCAGAGGTCATTGTGTAAGGAGGGGGAGGAGGGGAACTGTGTTCATCACCTATTGTTAATGATGGATCCTGTGTTATCTATATATAGGTGTTACCTGTCATTGTAATCCTGCCTGTGGTGATAAGGAGATGAATGGTGAGAAGTGATCTCTATAGAACAGGAAGGATCAGTCTATTATAAATGGAGGATCCTGTTATCTATATATAGGTGTTTCCTCTCATTGTAATCCTGCCTGTGGTGATAAGGAGATGAATGGTGAGAAGTGAACTCTACAGAACAGGAAGGATCCTGTGTTATCTATATATAGGTGTTACCTGTCATTGTAATCCTGCCTGTGGTGATAAGGAGATGAATGGTGAGAAGTGATCTCTACAGAACAGGAAGGATCAGTCTATTATAAATGGAGGATCCTGTTATCTATATATAGGTGTTTCCTCTCATTGTAATCCTGCCTGTGGTGATAAGGAGATGAATGGTGAGAAGTGATCTCTACAGAACAGGAAGGATCCTGTGTTATCTATATATAGGTGTTACCTGTCATTGTAATTCTGCCTGTGGTGATAAGGAGATGAATGGTGAGAAGTGATCTCTACAGAACAGGAAGGATCAGTCTATTATAAATGGAGGATCCTGTTATCTATATATAGGTGTTTCCTCTTATTTTAATCCTGCCTGTGGGGATAAGGAGATGAATGGTGAGAAGTGATCTCTACAGAACAGGAAGGATCAGTCTATTATAAATGGGCGATCCTGTTATCTATATATAGGTGTTTCCTCTCATTGTAATCCTGCCTGTGGTGATACGGAGATGAATGGTGAGAAGTGATCTCTACAGAATAGGAAGGATCCTGTGTTATCTATATATAGGTGTTACCTGTCATTGTAATCCTGCCTGTGATGATAATGAGATAATGAGATGAATGCTGACAAATTATCTCTACAGAACAGGAAGGGTCAGTCTACTGTGAGGCTCAGTGGCCAGAGTGAAACAAGTAAGATTTTATAATTATTATAGATAATGAAAATCAATAAAAAACAAAATCACCAAAAATTCTTTAAAAAAAAAAAAAATTTTTAACTTAAAAACTAGATTTAAACAATAGGTCATTTTCTAATAACAAATTTACTTTAAATGAATGTTATGATGATTTTTCCATCGCTATCTTTTTATGTCAAATTGGTAACTGATCATCCCATTGGACATATCTAGGTATTTGATTTATCCCTAGTTATTCTTGCTCATTGACTTTTGCTTCCAATTAAGTCCCAAGTGGTAGGAAAGTAGGTAAAGATAGGATAGGGAAGATACAGCCCTCCTCCAACATAGTTAGTGACACCACCTGCTCTCCACTAGAACATAGAGATCTTGCTGCGTCATCCTCTAGGAGAGTGGTCTGTTGATAAGCAACAGTCCAAACATATTGAGGCCGAACTTACAAACATTATAGACAAAATAATATTCATTATAAATTCTGCGGGATATAATTCCTTGACAATTACAAGTTGCGCAAGCAAAAGAGTTGAATAAAAAGTTCAGTCCTTCTACATCTGAATTGGGGCATTGTGGGGAAAAAATCCTCATGATATATAAGAAGGGACAGAGAACTAACTGCTTTTTCAGGCCACACAGATGTAGCAGAGCTAAATTATTAGCTATTAATGTTTGCATTGCACATCGTTGTTTACCTGCAGTTCTATACAGAACCTCATTAAGTTGAGTTAAATTAAAAACTCATCACTGTTGGATGGGGAAATCCTTGCAAGCTTCATCTGTAAGTACAATGTTTCGTATGTAAAGTAGTTAAAAAATTTAATGCATTCACTTTTTGCTTTGCAGGTCCCAAGTCCAAGGTACTGTATAGCATAGTGCTTCTGGACTCCGATGTAAAATCAACACCAGGGCCTACAAACCATAGTACAATGTAGCAGAGGGGTTCATGGACCCAGGCACCAAGGCCCAGGTTCAACTAAAACTCCTGAATGTAGACCCCTCTCCTACTGCCAACGCCTCCCTCCTCGGAGACGTCAGCACATGCGGCCACTCTGCCCTGTAGTGTCCACTAGGATTTTCGCGTGCGCTCGTTCCTGTCCTTAAAGGGCAAGCGTGCGCACATGCAAATAATTATTAATTATTCCCAGATCACCCTGGTCTATATAAAGGGCCCTGCCCTTTCACTCCTTGCCTGAGCATTGT
Source organism: Rhinoderma darwinii (assembly GCF_050947455.1). Lineage (NCBI taxonomy): Eukaryota > Metazoa > Chordata > Amphibia > Anura > Rhinodermatidae > Rhinoderma > Rhinoderma darwinii. The sequence continues at coordinate 98,967,261 of NC_134695.1, forward strand.
TGTTTATTCCCATGTTAGTCTTAGCAAATGGTCCCTTAGTGTTATACTGTTCCAGTGTTCCCGTATCCTGTATCCTGTATCCCGTGATGTGTTTGTTCCTGTATCTTATCCAGTGTTGGAGTCGTGTTGTGTCACCTGCCACGCCTGCTGTAATACACCACGTCGGGTGTCATTTGCCACACCTTGTAATACACCACGTCGGGTGTCTTCTGCCACGCCTGCTGTCTATACTACGTCTGGTATCATCCGCCACGTCTGGCGTCATCTTTCACATTAAGTTCCATCCGTGCCAAAGCCTCTGCTACTGTATTGACTCTTACAGGTACTCTTGTACTAAAAGCTTTGCATAGACATTATAAACTGCTATTTGGCCAGCTGCTACTCCGCTACGACGGTGCAGCCTAGTGGATCCACATACCCACAGATCGTGACACTGCACCCCGTTATTTACAATATAGGTTGGCACAAGAATGCTTACTACAGTGGTCTCCAATCTGTGTCTCTCTAACTACAACTTCCAGCAGATCCCGAGAGGTTGGAGACCACCGGCTTATAATTTCATGCCACATTTCATCAGATTTTTGAGCTATTTTCCTATAACAAATAGTCCAGTTGTCACTTTGATGCTAATAATCTGTGAAACTGGTCTAAATGCAATCCTATTTGTAATGTAAATGAGTATATGAATGATATTGTGCCAGGCTGACAAGCTTTATTATAACTAGATCTGGCTCCCTGTGTTACAGACCTTGGACAGCTCATCGCTCCAAGGTTAAATCTGCACAGGAGTCACATCATGTCCCCTATACTCTTCACTGCAATTTGATGCATTTATTTCTATAGAGACACAATCAGGCAGTGTCATGTAAATCTAATACTAATAGCTCATAATCACTAGCGCAATCTCATTAAATCATTAATTTCATCTTGCTGTCTACAGCCCTGGTCCCTCTGTTTAAATATAAATTCAATTTATTCTCAGAAATTGTCAATGAAATTAATACCAGATTGCTAATTAAAAAATTCAAGGTTGTAGTATACATAGTAATATTGTGACCCTTGGCATTATCATTAATTACATTGAATATTTAGGCACTTTGTACATTTTATACTGCATTTGTCACATGTAAATTAGTAAAAATATTAGCTTCTGGTAACATGTAAAAATCAAGGGTGGACAACTGGGGGCCCCTGTGCAAATAAATAATGACTGTAAAAACAGACAAATTGTCTAAATTTCCTTTGCAATGACGGATAACTTCTCTGACACAGTGAAGAAATTAATGACAACACCCTTGGTGGGCTTAGGCAGTAAAGGGGACTATGACAGTGAAGGGGTACGTCCAGGGGCCGACATATAGCCTGTGCAACCTGTTCAGCTCTACAAGGGCAAAAGAGGGGATAGCGGGTCCAGTTTGACCACACGGGGGTTTAAAACAAGTTTCCTACTCTCTCATCCCCAGCTTACATTTTGTATGGGTTTCCTATATGTTACACTGCATCATCCTGGTCAGCCAATCATGGAGCCTTTAGGATTGTCTGAGCTGTTCTGTGATTGGCTGATAGCTAAGGATGCAACATGGTAGATTGGGGCTGTGCAACAGATTTTGCATTGGACCCAGAGATTTAAGTCACGCCTCCGCCAAAATGCACTCCTAGTAAGTGCCCTTTATTTCACACTTTATCACAGGCCCTTACCTCCAATATGTTTCATCCAAAAAGTGTCAAGTTTGCTGCAGAAGTAATAATTTTACAACTATGAAAACTTTATTCACGTTACTTATTTGAAAAAAATATATATAAAAATCACATGAGTTATTGACAATGATTTCCCTTGGCAAATTTCCAGACGTGTAGACAGAGTCTGTGACTTTCCACATCAGCCGGAACGGTTGTGACAATCAAATCATCCTAATCTCCAAGCGTTTAGTGCATTTTCCCAAGCCTTGGATACACTGTATATATTGTGTTCTTCAGATACTGCAAGCAATTTATATACCTGTGCTAGTAGGGCCCTATGATAACCCATGCTTTTCCAAGCAAAACATCTGTAAGCCTTATTTGTTGTTACCCATCATCCCCGGCAAATAGAAATATACATCAAAAGCTGATATACAAGGAGGCAGACATCTGAATACATCACTAAAATACGTAAAATTGCCGTTTGTAAAACAAATTGAGATTTGATATGCAGTGTAGGCCGCGGCATAAAATGTGCATTCACACACACATATATTACATGCATCTTTGGTTCCATACAGATTCTGAAGTTTATGATCTGGATAGAAACATGATGATCTTAGCCTGGCGTGCCATAAAATATTCTGTAAATAACGCTAGAACAAGCTGTGTTGTATGATTTTTTTCACAGCTGGAGTACACGTTTTTATTACAGCTAAACTGGCATCGCAAATTAAAATTCATCTCCTTTTGCTAAAATGCCACTTTAAATGGGCCGCTAACAACTGTGAGGGTAAGGGATGAGGTTGTCATTAACATATTAAGTAGAAATAGCTAAATGTCATCAGAAGTAGGAAAAGTTAAGCAAATTCTACAAAAGGTGAAACGGAATATTTTGAGACACTTTAATATTGCTTTAATAACAATACCTTACTGTTATTATAATGTTTGCCCCATTTAAAGCAATTGTCAAAAATATTAACTTTTTCTTCTCAAAGAGGACTAAGTGGCCGGTGCAGCGAGCGCCAAACAATGAAACATCATTGATCGGCGCTCGCTTGCTCCTGTTACACGGAGCTATGGATGGGGACGAGCGGTCGTTACTCCGATCCCTCGTCCCCATACATTATTATCATGTCGGCAGCGCGTCTCCCTGTTTACACAGGGAGATGTGCCGCTGACAACTATAATATTTCACTTTTTTAAAACGATATGACCAGCAGATGATCGGGCGTTTGCTCGTACTATGAACGCTCGTCTGCCCGATAATCGTCCAGTGCAAAACCCCCTTTACACTGGGCAAATATCGGGCAAACGATCGTTCACAGAACGCTCGTTGTCGATAATTGCCCTGTGTAAACAGGGGAACGATCAGCAGATGAACAAGCAAACGCTTGTTCATCTGCTGATCGTATCGTTTTAAAAAATTAAAATATTATCGTTGTCGGCAGCACATCTCCCTTCGCTGCCAAAATGATAACAATGTATAGGGACGAGCGATCAGAGTAGCGACCGCATGTCCCCATCCCATTGTGACAGGAGCAAATGAGCACCGATCAACGAGCTGTCTCATTGGTTGGCGCTCGCTGCACGGGCTAAAATCGGCCGGTGTGATAGGGCCTTTACTCATAGCCTCTGAAAGATTACAGGTATAATCTGTCATGGTTTATTTAAACCCCACCCTCCCATATTTTCAGCGTCCTCCCGATTCCAGCGCTGCCATTTTTTTTCCCACCATTGTTATCCCGCTACAGACCTTACTCCCTTTGATACCTAATATGGCTATTGTAAGTTAAGAAACAGAGAGGAGGAGACCTCATCTCTCCTCAGTAGGCACTCCTTCGTGCATTGCTGTGAGGCTGTCCAATCAGAGCGGACAGCCTCTACATCGCTTTGAGCTCTCCGCTCTGATTGGACAGCGTGACAGCGATGCACGAGGAGAGATGATGTCTCCTCCTATATGTACCTTTACTCAAAATGTGCATATTAGGGACCAAATGGAGTGGGGGCCGTAGTGGGAAACTGGGGTGAGCAATAAAAGACAGCGGTGGAATCAGGAGGCGTGGAATGTGGTTTAAAAAAAAAAACACAAGGTCAAAAATTTGACAAAAATAGTCAAACAAGAAATGTTTCATATATTTACCTTTAAAAATGTTCTCCAGTCTCCCCCACAACCACAGTACCCCCATAAATACTGCCACCAATCCTTGGCATTTTGGATTAGAAAACCCATTTTCCATGGTATGGAACTATTAGTTAACAGAGGAAAGTCCCACATGCAAGCCCCTTATCTATCAGCCAAAGGGGAGATCAGCTACATATAGCGTCTTTCCTTCTAGAAGTCCCAGATATTTGTGCATTACATGGATGGCCCTTTGATTTCAATGGAAACAGTGTAATGCTTTATTTTACCTGCAGTCGTGCTGCAAGGGGATTGAACACTTGCTACTGGTTCTCTCACAGATTACAGGTGGTCCCTGGAGGTACCAGCAGAGACTAGAGATGGGTTTATTAGGGGAACTTTACTATAACTGCATTTGTGTCCTTCCTTACCTTTCCTCATATCTCAACATATCCTGACATGTGTGGCGCGAGATTACCAGTTTTTTAAAAAAAACTGCATTTCGTGATACCCTGTCACGAGATGTCTATGCTATATGTGTCTATGATGGGGAGATGATGATGATGATGATGATGAAGACTCCGCTCCAATGGCCTTGGTTCATTGGTGTAGCCTACTCACCTCTTCTAAGATGTTGATGGTGTATGGGCACATTTCTGCTAGAAAACAATGGTCCTATCCACCAGTGGTTATACTCCATTCTTGTCCTTAGATGAGACACAGCACTCAATGTCCTGAGTACAGATGCTGTGGCCTGCTGTGAGAGCTGGAGCGGAGAAGCCGAGCGGTGAGGTGAGTACATACTTTTTTTTATTTTTTATTGTCCGATAAGGACAGGGGGTAGTCTGATCGGGGGGAAGGTACGGGGCTAGGAGCTGGCATAGATTTATGCTATAATTTATGCCACTTCATGGCGTAAATTATATGAAGTCAGATGGACTTTGGTTGGACCACTCCTTTTGTTAAACCACGTCCTTTTTTCAAAAGTTGTGCGGGCAACGGAAAATGACAATAGTTGCAATTATGTATTTTCTACGCCAGAAAAATGACGTAGAAAGGTTAATGAATTCCCTCCAGTGTATTTAAAACAGTCACAATGCAAATTTCTTCACATACAAGAGCTCGAGACCCCAAAATGTGAATATCCAGTACCTGGTCTGGATACAGAGGAAGCAAAAGAAATAACATAAAATCCTAAAGAAGCTTTGGGTGCATCCTCCCCACTGCTGCACCGGGGATTTAACCGTTTTTAGCAACCCATGAATATAGTGACTGCAGATGGTAATATACAGGACTTAACTATAGGGAGGGCAAAGGTTGCAGTCACACCCAGACCCGGGGCTAATAGGTTGCCTAACGGCCTCGGTGTTGATAAGAAGAAACCAGTATTAGGCTGGGTTCACACAGAGTTTTTTTTACAAGTTTTTTGACGCGGAAACCGCTCCAAAAAACTTGTCAAAAACGGCCCGAAAATGCCTCCCATTGATTTCAATGGGAGGTGGAGGCGTCTTTTTCCCACGAGCGGAAAAACCGTCTCGTGGGAAAAAGAAGCGACATGCCCTATCTTCGGGCGTTTACGCCTCTGACCTCCCATTGACTTCAATGGGAGGCAGAGAAAGCGTATTTCGCGGCGTTTTATGCCCGCGGCGCTCAATAGCCGCGAGTGAAAGGCGCAGCGAAAAACGCCACGAAAATCGGTGTGCAGGGAGAGGAAAATCTGCCTCAAACTTCCAAACTGAATTTTGAGGCAGAAATTCTGCCTGCAAAAAACTCAGTGTGAACATAGCCTAACAGTTGGGGTCCTGTTGTAAAGCCTATGGCTCTTTATAGCACCTCTGTCAGCCGCTGTACAGGCTTTGTGTGAATGAGGCCTTAGAAACGACAAATTGCTATCCTATAGGAGACATCTTACAGGTGACATTCATGATAATTAATATTTCATGCTGTAAATATAATAATTAAGAATTGTCCTAGGAATAAGCGCAGACGTGATATTGATGAATCAGTTGCCGTGTAACTTTATAACTCAGCTATTTTTCTTAATACCATCTATAGATGTCAGCGTCGATGTCAGTCCGGCAATGATGAAGTCTCTTATAATGTGTGCGCAGGACAAATAGATGAACCTTGACTTGTCGGAGACTGGAATCTTTCTTTCCTACATAAAGTGCTTTAAATCTAATAGCAGGATGTATTGGCTACTAGAAGTGAAATGAGCAACGTCTTCTTGTTGATGCATCTTGACAAATCCAATTTAAATCAAAATGGGAAGTTTACCAATGAGGCGATTTAATTATGTTGAGTAGATCAACTTAATGACTTGTAATAAATTTATATACATAGAGTAAAATCATGTCAGACAAAAGCTCGAGATTTGTGGTCACTGGCGGCTAGTAAGACCCGAGACAGTTTGCCAATAAGGAGAGATGAGCAGTAATCTTCTTTTTTTTTTGCTTTTTCTCTATCGCATTGGAAATTGATTGTGCGCTTTATCAGATATTAGTTTGTTTTATTGATTCAATGTGTTATAGAACAAAATAAATGCTACATTGTATCTATGTGTCTTTATTTTTTATATAGATGTAGCAGAGTTGAATTTCTCATTTCCCTCTATGGAGCTGAATTTTCTATGCATTGTAATAATTGTCATGATATCATGATGAATTGTCTTAAATGACAAACTCAGCTCTACTACATCTAAAAATAACATAACTCTGCTACATTATTAGAATAGTTATATTATACTGCCAGTGACTCTTAAAGGTGTTGTATGGGCACAGGGCAGTTTTTCAAACTGATAACCTATCCACAGTATAGGTCATTAGTATATGATCGGTGGGGGTTGGACCCAGCACTGATCAGCGGTCCCAACTGCCTCCGAGAACCGGATGTTATGCAGTGGTCGTGTCGGTAGCAGATGGCTCTGGTCACAGTATAGCGGCCGTGCTGCAGTATTGAAGCTCTTCTCCAATTCAAGTGATTCCGACACCGGCCACTGCATAACATTCAGTGCCCGGAGGCTCCCGGAACAGCTGATAGGTGCAGGGTCCAGGTGTCAGACCTCCACCGATCATATACTGATGACCTATTCAGTGGATAGGTAATCATTATGAAAAAGCGCATCATGCCCGGAAAACCCCATTAATCTTTCACCATGGGGAAAATTGGGGGATTTGTTTTCTTTCCTATTTGCTTGGTTATTCTGTCAGCATTGGGGAAAGGGGGAACTACAGAAAGGCCTGTAGGGTCCCCAAACATTGACCAATGATAGAAAACGGGATTTTTACTTCTTGCCAAGAGTTGCACACCTGGTGGAATGGCTTTAAAGATGTTGTCCAGGATTAGAAAAATATGGTAGCTTTTCTTTCAGAAACAGCACCATACTTGACCACAGCTCAGTCCCATTCACTCCAATGGAGCTGAGTTGCAATACCAGACATGACCCATGAACAGGAGTGGTGATGTTTCTGGAAGAAAACAGCCATGTTTTGGACAGCCTTCATAGAAGCTCCGATCCTGGTGAGACTTGTGTTGTGAAACTCCTGCGCAACAGTAAAGTTGTATTTCGCAGAATCCTTTGTAGGTAATGTACAGGGGTAGGCAGAGAAGGCACCCGACAAAGGAGACATTGAAGAGGGGGAGGGTGCAATTCATGTATTAAAAGTGAAAACGCTCTCCTTTTTAATATTTTACCATTTTATTTGTACAGCCAATAGGGTGCTGTATCTGAGCGGCTGATAATGCTGTAGGTGCTGGGGTCATTCAGTGCTTCTCCTACACTAAAGGGAAGTGCTTAATGGTCACAGATCAGTGCCTGTCCTACAAGATTTCTCTGTGTAGCCAAAATACAGAGATTTATACACGTTGGGGATAAATGATGCACCGTCATTACATGCATATTCAACAAAACCAAACATGGATGTTACTCATAGCTCCAAACCGTCCTGGATCAGGCGGGACAGTCCTGGTTTCTCACCGCTGTCCCGGGCAGTCTGCAAAATGTCCCGCTGGCGCTGCAGCTGTATCAAAACAGCTGATTGCTGCTGACAGGTGCCCTGCATGCCAGACGACTGCAGCAGCGATCAGCATCAGAAGAAGGCAGGAGTCTTGCGGCAGTGTTCTGACTGGGATCGATGCCGGCCCGGGAGTGGCAGGTGACAGGTCAGGTGACTGGACTGGTTCACTCCTGGGCCGGCATCGACACCAGTGAGAACGCCACTGCAAGACCTCCTGCCTTTTTCTGACAGTGAGTGACATCAAAGCAGAACGGAGAGTGGCAGCAGTAGGCTACCTCTACCGCTCTCCACTCTGGCGGCATTGTGGCACAAAGTATAAGGCGGATGTGTGGCACAATGTACAAGGGGGAGGGGGGTTGTGTGGCACTATGTACAAGGGGGAAGGGTGGTTGTGTGGCACTATGTACAAGGGGGAGGGGGTTGTGTGGCGCTATGTACAAAAGGGGGCTGTGTGTAGCGCTATGTACAGGGGGGCTGCATGTGGCACTATGTACAGGGGGCTGTGTGTGGAGCTATTTACAGGCGGCTGTGTGTGGAGCCATCTACAGGGGTGCTGTGTTTGGAGCTATCTACAGGGGGGCTGTGTTTGGAGCTATCTACAGGGGGCTGTGTGTGGCGCTATCTACAGGGTGCTGTGTGTGGAGCTATCTACAGGGGGCTGTGTGTGGAGCTATCTACAGGGGGCTGTGTGTGGCGCTATGTACAGGGGGCTGTGTGTGGCGCTATCTACAGGGGGCTGTGTGTAGAGCTATCTACAGGGTGCTGTGTGGAGCTATCTACACGGGGGCTGTGTGTGGCGCGTTCTACAGGGTGCTGTGTGGAGCTATCTACACGGGGGCTGTGTGTGGAGATATGTACAGGGGGCTGTGTGTGGCGCTATCTACAGGGGGGCTGTATCTGGAGCTATCTACAGGGGGGCTGTGTCTGGCGCTATCTACAGGGGGCTGTGTCTGGCGCTATCTACAGGGGGCTGTGTGTGGAGCTATATACAGCGGGGCTGTGTTTGGAGATATCTACAGGGGGCTGTGTGTGGCGCTATCTACAGGGTGCTGTGTGTGGAGCTATCTACAGGGGGCTGTGTGTGGAGCTATCTACAGGGTGCTGTGTGTGGAGCTATCTACAGGGGGCTGTGTGTGGCGCTATGTACAGGGGGCTGTGTGTGGCGCTATCTACAGGGGGCTGTGTGTAGAGCTATCTACAGGGGGCTGTGTGTGGAGCGATCTACAGGGGCGGGCTCTGGTGGATTATTTTTCCATTGACCGGTAGCAGAGTTACACAACTGGAAAAAAAAATCCCCATCATGTAACTCTGCTACCTGTCAATTGAAAAGCAACCACAGGGTCTCCCTCTTGAATTTCATTGTTCTCAGCCTTTTGGTTTGTCCTGCAGCTGCTGCTCCCGTGATGAGCAAATGTTATACCCAAGTTAAGAAAAGTAACATAAAGACAATATAACCTGATCCATAATATTGGTGATATCCATAGTTTTTTTTTTGTTAGTCTAGAGATCTGCAGTAAGAATATGATCTTGTTATTTGAAGAAGGATCTGGCTGTGATTTGATGTGTTTATGTGGGATATTGGTCGTGGTTAGGGGCGTGGCTTAAAAATGTCCCTCTTTTCCGAATTCAAAAGTTGAGAGGTATGATGTTACTGGTGAATCAGGGCTGATAGCTGGTGGGGGAACAATTGTACAATCAACAGCTTCGGGGAGGTAAACTCAAAATGCTGGGCCCCATAGCAAACATTTGAATCCCCCTCCTTTCCGGACATTTACCAGTTTAAGGTGAGGGTAGCAGTCTCCATAAAAAAATACAAGTTCTGTAAAAGTACAACTCCCAGCATGCCCTGACAAATGATCAGAGCATCCTGGACAATAGTACAACACGCACTGAGCCAAATAATTAGAAATGCAGGATATGGACATAGGAGGCATCAAACTTCAGACCAGACTTCAAAATAAATGTAGACCCCCAGATCAAACACCAACATTAATTCATACCCCCAAATAGAGCGGTGGTGTGAGCTTAATGGAACACCTGTAGCTAGGCATCTGGCTCATAGCCCAATGTTGTGAAAACGCCTTCTGATGGTTTGTGTCGACACTGGTTGCCACCCTAGGCTAGGGATGTGATGTCCAATTTCACTTGCAGTACAGAATGGATCACTACACGCCTTTCTTCCAATCAGACAATCTGTCCGTACAGAGGTTGAGCTGCGCGCACCTCTTGCTGTCCATTCCGTTAGTTGTTGTTCTCCCAAACCCCGGGACACGCAACATTGAACTTTGCTGACATCTAAGTCTAGGCGCATAGCGATCTGCTGGAGTAATAAACCAAGGTCTCTGTTAAAGGATTCTGTCCCTCTCAGTTTGCGACAAGCGGCGATAACTGTCACGTTGACAAACAGGAGGTTTCATGTGGCTAAAAAAACCTCTGATTTCAATCTGGATTTTATGCCCCCATCCCCACATGCCACAGATTGGAGCTAGGTGCTTGAAAATGTGATCATTTGCAGATCTTAGCGACACCTGCTACTTCCCCAATTTGCATAACCTTACGGCTTGCCCTTATTGGTGTTGCAATATCAATGTTGAGGTGTGTACATATATATATATATATATATATATATATATATTTATAGTGTGTATATCTGAAATGTAAAAAATTTTTTTTCTTGTGTTTGTATCACCATATTCCACACATTATTACATTGTAATTGAGAGAAATTGAACTCAATAATGGTAAATGCATTTGACGTGCGTCTTTGCGGCTTATGTGATGTGGCACAGTACATTATCTAAGTGTCTTCTGTATAAACACCTAAGGTTTCATTCCCAAGGTGCCAGTGGAAAATGTGTTTCATTAAAAGGAGCTACTGACTATGGTGGAATTGTGGCATTCTTACATTTTCTATCATCCTATAAAATGACACATAATTCAACCTAATCCGAAACTATATTTACAAATTCTATGGTGTAAACACAAATGTGAGACGTATGATTAGTGTGAGGGCCCAATGTTAATGCAAATTTCGGATCAGTCATGAAATATGTGACGCTGCGATGAAAATATGCCAGAGACAATTTACACTTATATAGATACTTTATATGCTGTCAAATTAAAGGGAGACCCAATAGAATAGTACTATGCTGATTGGCTGGACTTTAATACCAAATAATCAGCATTTACCTTTCATACAGCGGGTGCTGTTCGTTTTTCCAACTTACGACCCAGCAACAAATTGGTTCTTTGCTCCGGAGAGCGCTTAGGACCACTGGAAAATTTGTGGGAGCCACAAAGACCAGATATTGTGTATTGTAAATGTCATGAAACAAATATTTAATGTCACAAATCCTTCCTCTGTGAATACACCCTTAAAGGAGCAGATTACGTTCTTAGCCTGTTGATCGGCTGAAAAACTCCCAAGAAAGAGTAAATGTCATCGCAATTTTCTCCTTTTCTATGTTTTTTTTTATATATTCTGCACTATAAGAAGTTTATTGTCTTCATGTAACACTCACTGATCGGCATGAATCTTATCTGAGTATCTTTACCAAAATGGTTGCTCCTGGATAGTCATTAGGGGAGCTACCCTTTTCGAATACGTAATTATGAGGCTTATTTTACAAGCTGGCAGCTGATTGGCCTGTCATGTGACCTCCCATTCTCTTATCTTCAACAGTCAATGTGATTGGTCTAAGACCTCAGTGAAGCTCCAGCTTTTAGACTTATTCAGAGACTGTAAAACACTTTAGACTCATTCACTCTGAATCAAAATTTCCAGAAAAACAAGTCAACAGGACACTAACAAACTAAGAGACTGCTTTTAAGTGAATCCGGTCAAGACAATAAATTGTAATATAACATTGATTATAACTCAAACAACAATGACAGATGTTTTTACAAAAATTGGTATGGTGATATCGCTAGTCTCAGGTTGATAGACTAGAGGAGCCTGGAAAAGCATTTTTCTAATCCTTACAAGTCACCCTTTCAATTTTATTACATTTGTCCTGCCTTTTCCCCCTTATTCCTTTATATTCAGACATTCATTGATTTAATCTGGCTAAATTGTTTTTTGCTGTCCATGTTATTTTTGGCATGAAATATTGTTGCATATGTATGTTACATAGTTATATAGTTACATAGTTAGTATGGCTGAAAAAAGACACATGTCCATCAAGTTCAACCAAGGGAAGGGAAAAGGGAAGGAAAAATTTCTACACAGAGGAGCTAATATTTTTTTGTTCTAGGAAATTATCTAACCCTTTTTTAAAGCCATCTACTGTCCCTGCTGTGACCAGCTCCTGCGGTAGGCTATTCCATAGATTCACAGTTCTCACGGTAAAGAAGCCTTGTCGCCTCTGCAGCTTGAACCTTTTTTTCTCCAGACGGAGGGAGTGGCCCCTTGTTTTTTGAGTGGGTTTTACAAGGAACAGGATTACACCATATTTTTTGTATGTGCCATTAATATATTTATATAAGTTAATCATGTCCCCCCTTAGTCGTCTTTTTTCATGGCTAAATAGGTTTAATTCTTTCAATCTTTCCTCATAACTTAAATTCTCCATGCCCCTAATTAGCTTCGTTGCTCTTCTTTGTATTTTTTCGAACTCCAGGGCATCCTTTCTATGAACTGGAGCCCAGAACTGAACTGCATATTCTAGATGAGGCCTCACTAATGCTTTGTAAAGTGGTAATATTACATCCCTGTCCCGTGAGTCCATGCCTCTTTTAATACACGACAATATCCTGCTGGCCTTTGAAGCAGCTGATTGACACTGCATGCTGTTATTGAGTTTATGATTTACAAGTACACCCAGATCCTTCTCAACAAGTGAATCCGCCAGTGTAGCTCCCCCTAGGACATATGATGCATGCAGGTTGTTGGTACCCAGATGCATAACTTTACATTTATCTACATTAAACTTCATCTGCCAAGTGGACGCAGAAACACTTAGTTTGTTTAAATCTGCCTGCAATTCATGAACATCTTCCATAGACTGAACTATATTACATAGCTTGGTGTCATCTGCAAAAATAGAAATAGTGCTATTAATCCCATCTTCTATATCATTAATAAATAAGTTGAATAATAGTGGTCCCAGCACTGAACCCTGGGGTACACCACTTATAACTGGGGACCATTCAGAGTAGGAATCATTGACCACAACCCTCTGGATACGGTCCTTGAGCCAATTCTCAATCCAATTACAAACTATATTTTCTAAACCTATAGTCCTTAATTTACCCATTAGGCGTCTATGGGGGACAGTGTCAAATGCCTTTGCAAAGTCCAAAAACACTATATCCACAGCGGCCCCTGTGTCTAGGCTTCTGCTCACCTCTTCATAAAAACAGATTAGGTTAGTTTGACAACTTCTGTCCTTAGTAAAACCGTGCTGGCTGTCACTTATAATGCTATTTATTGTCACATAATCCTGTATATAGTCCCTCAATAGCCCCTCAAACATTTTCCCCACGATGGATGTTAAGCTTACTGGTCTATAATTACCCGGGGAAGACCTAGAGCCCTTTTTGAAAATAGGCACCACATTTGCGCTGCGCCAGTCCCTTGGCACTATACCAGTCACTAGAGATTCTCTGAATATTATGAAAAGGGGGACAGAAATAACTGAACTAAGCTCTTTAAGAATTCTAGGGTGTAACCCATCTGGTCCCGGGGCCTTGTGCACATTTATTTTATTTAATTTAGCTTGGACCATATCTACATTCATCCAATTCAGTATATCAACTGATATATTAACAGCACTGGCACCGGCTACATCAGCTGCTCCTTCTTCTGTTGTATATACAGAGCTAAAGAACCCATTTAGTAACTCTGCCTTCTCTTGATCCCCTGTGATCAACTCCCCACTACCATTATCTAGGGGTCCTACATGTTCAGACCTTGGCTTTTTAGCATTTATATACTTAAAGAATTTTTTGGGATTTGTTTTACTATCCTTGGCCACCTGCCTTTCATTTTGTATTTTTGCTAATTTTATTAAATTTTTACAGATTTTATTAAGCTCTTTATATTTTACAAAGGCTACAGCTGTACCCTCAGATTTGTATTTTTTAAATGCCCTTTTTTTGTCATGTATTGCCCCTTTCACAGAAGGTGTAAGCCATGTGGGTTTTAATTTGAGTCGTTTATACTTGTTACCTACAGAAATAAATTTTGCACTATAATAACTCAAAGTAGATGTGAAAATCTCCCATTTATCATTTGTTCCATTATTTGACATTAGTTCTTCCCAGTCCATATCCTGAATTGCAGCCCTCATCCTGGGGAAATTGGCTTTCTTAAAATTAAATGTTTTTGCCCTCCCAGCCTGCGTTTGTTTTTTACAGTATAGGTAAAATGTAACTATATTATGATCACTGTTACCAAGGTTTTCACGAGCATTGACATTCCCAACAAGATCTGCATTATTAGAAATGACCAGATCCAACAGAGCTTCACCTCTAGTCGGGTCTTCCACAAACTGGCCCATAAAATTGTCCTGCAACAGGTTGAGGAAATGTCTCCCCTTTGCAGTTGAAGCCGAACCATGACACCAATTAATATCCCGGAAATTAAAATCTCCCATTATCACTACAGTACCCGCCTGTGCAGCCCGCTCCATCTGTTTATATAGCTGAACTTCCATCTCCTCAGTTATATTGGGGGGTCTATAGATTACACCAAAAGTAATTTTTTCAGTGTTTACCTCCCTTTCTAGTTCCACCCACAAGGTTTCAACCTCCTCACAGTCTTCACCCACTATTGTCTCTTTCACACTCGCCTTCATATCATTTCTCACATACAGACATACACCACCGCCTTTCCTATTTGTCCTGTCTTTCCGAAAAAGTGTAAAACCCTGTAGATTTACAGCCCAGTCATGTGAAGAGTCCAGCCATGTTTCAGCAACACCAACTATATCTATATTTTCTTCCAGTACCAAGGCCTCCAGCTCCCCATTTTGCTTGCTAGGCTTCTGGCATTTGTGAACATACACTTTAACTTGCCTGTCAGTTTTTCACTTTTATTATCAGAAATGTGATTTGACATTAATCGGGCCTTTTTATTTACACTGATGTTTTGTAACGAAAGGATCTCCTTATCTTGTTGTCTAGTCCTCTCCCCACATTCTGTTTCTCCCCCCACCAATATAGTCTGACCCCTCTCTAACCTGGCTACCCCTTTTTTTTCTACATTGACCTCCCTCCTCAGCCCTAGTTTAAATACTCCGCCACCCCAGCTAGAATTCTCTCCCCCAGCACAGCGGTGTAATGGTGTATGATAGAGAGGAGTACCTAACAAACCTAAGGAGATAAGCCAAAGATAATATGCCATGCACGTCATTTTCATAAATTTAGAGCATTAGGTGCCATCTTCGCTCATACATTCATGCGTCCTACCACACAACTGATAAATTTCCTCAATTGTGTTCACTAAAATTTTTAAGGCATAACATACAATTTAATGTAAAGTTGTAAAGGAGGATCTCATTTTTAGTTACCTTCAGATGCTCTTTGAGACCAGCTGATAGACCTGCACCAAGAAGGACTGTTTGTCTTCCAGATTTGCCAGCTTCTCAATGGCACCCCCCCCTATTTTAACGAGCACTCAAGGCACATGACATGTCAGCTGCCACTACCGCAACTACGCTACTGGACATAGTGGATAATCCTAAAATATTGCTGAGGGTCCCAGTTCATTGGCCTCCACCAATGTTATCTTTTTTTAACATATCACATCTCTAAAACAAAAAAAACCCTTTAAATTAAAATATATGTTGCATATAAGCTGAACATAGCCTATTATGTACCTTCAAAAACTTTAGGTTAACAACTATCTGTTCATTTTACAAACCGAGTAAGCAGCCTGCTGGGAGACGGCACTACCATCAATCTCAAATCTTATCAAAAAAAGCAAAAAAAATGTAACAAAGTTTATTGCAACTTTTCCAACTTGTAATATTGCCCTTTATGATAATCATATAATTTTGGCAAGGAATAAAAAATAAAAACACTAAGCATTTCTGTAGTTGGAACAAAAGAAAATTACACTTCCATTACGGAAACATAATCAGCTTAGCCTTGGTCTTATGTGTATTTTTATATGATTATCCGCAGGATATATTAGATAAATATCTACAAGTATGTCCTTTGAAATGCCTCCTCTAATCTTGCTCTGAATACCTAACAAGATTTCCTTTTTCTATTTTTCCAATGAGTTTCGGGGGTTATTAAGAAATATTACTTGAGTTACATCTTGAACAACTTATGTTGTTTTGGTGTTTTTTATGTAATTACAAACTTCACTGACAGCTGCATATCACGGGGAAATAGAAGATAAGGCTTTTTACAAGCGTCTTCATAAGGGAAATGTGCAAAATGTGGAAATAAAATCTAGAGAAATGACACGGCGGTGTTAGATATAATTTAATAGATACTTAAGACACAAATATTTCCTTGTATTTAAAATAATTTCAACTTCAGATGTGCCAGCCACAGACCCGAGGGTTATTTTCTCCATCATTATTTTAGTCATTATTGTCTAGTACTAAAAATTCAGATTATTTTGTTTATTTTTTTTGTACTTTCTTTTTTTTTCACTAATGCCAAGGTTTGCGGAGGGTGTTTGTTTGGTACAACTTAAAGCTTCTGGGCCCCAGTGAAAACTCTGAAACAGGACCCCCAACTATCTTTAATAAATTAAAGTACTAGTTATATTGGGTAGATGGACTATTGGAGCCCCCAGGGCTCCAGGACCTGTGGGCGCAACCACAACCTCTACATCCTCTATGATTACCCCCTCATAGTTTGGTGCCTGCCTGGCGCAGCACAATGAAAATAAAGGGTAGTAATGTATTTTAATATTTAAAGTGGAGAAGTACACTAAGCCCCATTATAGCCTATTCTATTTCGGGCATTTCTTGACTTATTGACAAATATATTGCACCTCTTGACTGAGTTAAAGGGAATTCATAAACAGGGGAGTAGCTAGGTGAGCATTAGGACACGTGCACCCGGTGCTGTCTGTCTGGAAGGGAGCCAACAAGCCATGCTGTCTCGGCCAGGGTATTTAGATACAGGGCTAGGGCAGCAAAATGATCCTTAGCACCAGGTGACGGAAAACTTAGCTTTAAATAAACCTTTACCTTTGCATTATTTTGGTTAAGGACTCCAATTTATCATGGAACACGTTCAAGACAATATCGCGACATGCTAGCAAAACCCCTGACAGGCTGCAAGACACATCACAACCACTGGGTGGCCATACTTAGACACATATTGCATTGACATATCGTGAAAGAGCATCGCAAAATCATGTTGATTTTTTTTTCATTCAAAACTGGTCATCTCACTCCACACATCTCGGAATATGTTTGTAATGACGGGGTAGGGAGACAGACAGGTGAGCCCTAATCTACCCGCCACTCAGTCCCTGCCTACTTGCACGGCCCGTCCTAGGCGACGGCGTACAACTGGGTGACGGTCCCTACGCTCAATATGTGTATGACAGACAAACAGACAAGGGTACACAGAAGCTAAGGGAAATGGGGCAGTTGCCCACAGCAACACCGTGAGCAACAGGAGTAGTGAACGAGCCGAGTCAAACCAGGAGTGTACGAGGTACCAAACGCAGAGCAGGAGCGTAGTCAGTAAAGCCAGGGTCAAAATGAAGCAAGGTCAATAATAATAACAGGAGCAGCAGAGCCAGGAAACAGGAAAGAATCACAGGCAAAGACAAGTAGGAATCAAGGTATAAATAGGCCGAGGGTGGAAGCTAGAACCGTCTGGCCAGGCTGTGATAGGTTCTCCCACTCCTGAGCCTACCAGCCTGAGTGGTAGCAGATCTAGTCACTCTATCAGACCTAGGAGCAGGTGCAGACTGATTAACCACGGGCGTCGACACAGAAGCAGTGTCTGGCAGATCCTTTACAATGTTGAGCTAAGAGGAAAAGTAAAAAAGGACACATCTGTAATTAGGAAACACAACAAAACTAAAAAGCTGAGCAAAGGCTGGAGCAGATGTGGGGTTTCTAATTTGGAACAACTCATTATGGTATCAGCTGATGAAAATTGAACAATAAGGACTTACTAAAACAATTAGATTATGTGAATGTTGGTTATCCTCTTTCTGGATGTTCTGGCTAAGTGGTAACATCTTCATTATACCTGTGAAAGTGTCCATCTACTTGTTTCTGGTTGCCCTCTTGATCTTTTCCCATTAACTGTTCTGTATTTGCTTGCCTTCTCTATTGTGCTAATTTTTTCCTTAATATGCCCAAAAAGGTCTAGTCGAAAAGGCGGTTCAAGATGAAAAGACTTGATTTGGACAAGTTGATTTGGACTGCCAACCCCAGTTCTCCGATGTATTACATTGTCAGTAATTTACTTAATATAACACACATGTAATATTACATTTCCACTACAGCGGCTGCTACGGGACAAATTAATGTCTGGTCACAACTTTCCCTATTGATAATAGTTGATCCCTAGGGGTTTATGTGGGTGGATTTAACCGGTTAAGGACATGGCCAATTTTGGCCTTGAGGACTGAACTATTTTTTTTATATTTCCCTCTTTGAATCCCGGTGCTCATAACTTTTTCATTTTTTGTCCGACGTAGCTGTATGAGACTTTTTTTTTTGGCGTGACGAGTTGTACTTTATGTAGGTATCATTTTTTGGTACATTTACATTATCATTTAATTTCTATACATTTTTATTTTGGCGAAAACATTAAAAAAAAAGCAGTTCCGCTGCAGTTTTCTTTATTTTTTTTTACACCATACACCAATCATCATAAATAACATTATACATTTATTGTACAGGTTGTTACGGACGTGGCGATACCAAATATTCATATATTATTTCATGTTTTGGGACTTATATATTGAAAAGTTTATTTGTTGTAAAAAAAATGTGGTTATTTCTGTGTATTTTTTTTACTATTTTTTTTTATTTAATAAAACTTTTTTTTAAATTAATTTAACTTTTTTGTTTAATCCGATAGAGGGATTTTTTATTCTGGTTTTGAGTTTTGAACTGTAATGTACTGGCATATATCTATATGCCAGTACATTAGCCTGTGTACTGATAGTACACAGGCAGTTGTTAGGGCATACCTAAATATGCCCTAACAACAGGAAATATGTTCAGACAGCCCTGGGGTCCTTCAATGGACCCTGGTCTGTCTGCCCATACCAGGTATAGCCATTGATCGCGTCACAGGGATTTCCTGTGACGCGATCAAAGGGGAGACCCCTTTCTCAGTTTAGCTTTGAATGCTGCGATCAGCTTTGATCACGGCATTCAAGGGGTTAAAGGCAGAGAGAAGAGGTTTCTCTTCTCTCCACCGATAGAGTGGGGCTGTGATTGTGTATTACAGCCATTACAGCTGCTGCCCTGCTCATCATGGCGCGCGGACACTGGCTGTCACGCATGACGAGAATACTCGTCCTAATGCGCCAAGTACCCGCCAGTATTCGTGTCCTGTGTCGGCAACCAGTTAAAAAGTCTTAAGACTTATCATTTATATCGTCTTCATTTTCTCAACATCATATCCACAGTTCTGGACACTTCTGATCTTTTTATTTTTATTTGTAGAGACGTTTATCAAATAAAATGTTTCTCTGTTGTTTGTATGAAAAGAGACGTTAACTATAGAGGGTCACTCCGTAAATATCAGAATGTTTTGAATACTATGCATGATGGTGAACATAGGAGCAGATCTACAAGAGCTACTTGACTTTAGTGTTTGCTTAGTCAATAAACTAGTCACATTGAATAGATATTTGAATTAACGTGTTTTATTCCTGCTTTTATTTATGAAGTCAAAGGTAAAAAGATGGCATTTTATGACTACTATATCATATTGTTGGGGGTTGACATTGTGAGAAATAGAAGAAGATGTTCCTTGCTGTTCTCTCCTATGCTGTAATGGAGAATGAAGAAGAGATAAGTGGAAGAGAAGCAGAAAGATGACTGCAAGTCTGTAGATTTTATACATCTTAATGACGTTTCCATTTAAGAGGCATATCTGTTAGAAATACAATGCCCGTCCCATGTCTACAACAACCCCATTCATGAGGCCTCCTATTATCTAGAACTGACAGACAACTTGCATCTTCAAGAAGATGAGCACACTACTAAGACATCACTGGTTCTCTAATGAATGGATTAAATTATGTTTGATGGAAAACATAAGGCGTGGGAATATTGTACATGCAATGCCTTTACCCTGCACAGAAGATTGCCACCTCTAACATGTCCTAGTCTCCATAAGGCAGTAAAATAGGTCTCCAGCGGCTGGAAATGGTTTATCGGGGAAAAGATTAGGAGCCGTTTACTAGGACTTCTTGGATTTTTCCTTCAGGAAGTGCTTTGTATGTGTAGAAACGTATACGTCCTAGGGCAGGCACTTCTGCACACATGAGAACGTTTCTTGGACAAGTCACTCATGCTACATCACAGTTCCCATGTCTTAACCTCCCGTTTCTGCAAGCCCAGTAATTGGTGCCAAAAGCAGAACCCATTGTGCGTTCATGATAATATCCCATCTAGGCTAAAGTTTATAAATGTGCCCTTATAAAAAACAATGACTCCTCTTAATCTCTCCACACTAGTTCTAGAGTCTATTGGACATCTGTTCTGGTGGTGGCACCACGTAACCAGCAGATCTACTCTCTAGGTTACAATGCTGCATCAGAGGATTGTACAGATCCTGTGTGGTCACCGTTACTTGTTATAAGGCCGTCTCATGAACTTATTCAGGGAGGGAAGAGGTAGCTCTGCGATTATAGAGATTATTTATTAGGATGTTTAAGCCCTAAATTCTAATTTTGTACTCTAGTGGTACATGCCATATCTCTAGGGGTGAGTCGGAAGGTAAGAAAAAAAATTCTGTCTAATTACGGGCATCGGCGCCAGGCTGAAGAGGATCAGGATCGGAGTCAAGTGAGTAGGATCTAGGAGATCTTTTATTGAGAAGACGACGCGTTTCTGGACTGGACTGGTCCCTTCGTCAGGTCAGTATACAATGGTTGCACGTGTAGTGTGCACATATATGTAGTAAAAAAACTGGGAACACACCAGTGCACAGCAGTTTTTTACTACATATATGTGCACACTACACGTTCAACTATTGTATACTGACTTGACGAAGGGACCACTCTGGTCCAGAAACGCGTCGTCTTCTCAATAAAAGATCTTCTAGATCCTACTCACTTGACTCCGTTCCTGATCCTCTTCAGCCTGGCGCCAATGCCCGTAATTACACTGCATTTTTCTTCTTACCTTCCGACTCATACCTTGTCCCAGGTACTAAGGATTTAGCACCAAGGGACCACAGTGGGTGGCAGCCGGCGATCTACACTTCACCACCTCACAATAGTCTCGGAGGAGCGCCGCCATCCCCTCACCTTTTTTCTGTACAAACTCATATTTCTAGGGGGTACTCATACGCATAACTCAATGTGATATCATAGTAAATTGAAGAAATCCTGTAAATTTCAGCATTGATGACATATACCAAGAATACTAGTATATCTCATGCAACAATATGTGAACTACAGTTAGATCCCCATTAACTTTGAGAACGAATGGGCAGCGACAGCTATACCCTATTCACTTGACTGGGGTTGAGCTGCAATACTGGACGGGGTGCATGGACGAGAGCAAATATAGTAAAATTTGTCCACGCACTTTATTAAGGTTAGGCTCTGACCAATTACATACTGATAGTATATCCTAGCATAGGCACACATGGAAGAGAGGGAGGACCATTGCAAAGAGCAAAATGGTGCTGTATTATGATGTTACGACAGAAGGACCTAGTGTTTACCTCCCCCACAATGCACCCTTGGGCCAATTCTGCTCCTGCTTGTTGTTAAAAATGCAGTTTCTCTGGAGAAGGTAGTTCTGCACAGGTTCTTGCAGCCAAGTGGCAAAGAGGATGGCTGCATTCAGGGCTCGGCCCCCTCTATCTTTAGGCCCTATTACACAGGCCAATCAATGAGACAGCTCGTTGATCGGTGCTCGTTTGCTACTGCCACAAGGGGCTAGTACGGGGACTAGCTGTCGTTACTCCGATTGCTCGTCCCCATACATTAATATCATGTCGGTAGCGTGTCCAGGGAGATGTGCTGCCGACAACGATAATATTTAACTTTTATTAAACGATATGAGCAGCAGATGATTGAGCGTTTGCGCGTTCATCTGCTGATCGCTGCCCTGTTTACACAGGGCAATTATCGTCAACGAGCGTTCTATGAACAAGATAAAACCCCATTAAGGGTCCAAAAGGGCATGCAGGATCTGCCTCTGAGGTATGTATGCCCTTCTATGATAGGGTCTATTAATTGCATCATTATTTTTTAACGTGTATAACCCCTTTCATTTTGATTTTTCCATAGAATTCCTGGTAAACTATCCACAATATTTGGTATTTAACTGACAAATTACAAACTCAGCACTGCTACTCTGATCAACTCACCTACAGAATATTTTCCTTTGTGTAAGCCTGTATTACTGGCTGAATTGCCCAAAAAAAGGAGACCCCTCCCCAATAATAAATACAATACATTTTTGTAACACAGTCTGAAATCTTATGTTTATACTTAAGCATGTTAGTAAAGTGATATGTTACTCTTCGTGCTGGACATCAATCTCTATGTCAGAGATAAAAATACTGATATATATTTTTTGCAATGTCATCATACATCCAGACTCTCAGAGCACGCTGGGTGTGTGTGCTATGTCACTTGAAAAATGACATTCATTGTGCGGGAGACAGTGCTATTTAGCAATGACAAACAGTGAGGCAAAACTATTACTAGTCCTCGAAACTCTATATTGGGGACGGAGATTGGGGAAAAAAAAGGTGACTGGGTAAGGAAAATGGAGGGCTGTATATCTCTGGAAATAGGAACAGGTTGATCTTTTAATAGTTAAAATATCCTTTACAAAAAGATGGATATCAACCCTCGGCAGCACGTATTCTTCACAGTTTCATGAAACAAGTCTATTTTCTCTGTTACAGTCAGTTCATTGGTATTACTCCACTCTCACCACATAATGTATGGGATTTTAAGGACTGTTCTTAAAGAGGACCTATCATCCGCACCTGTTTTTTTTTTTTTTTAAATGTTAGCCCCTTAAGAAAAAAAAAGATGTTAAAAACAAACAAACTCATTATATGACAAGGTTTCATTATGCAAATGAATTGACTCTACATAATAGTTAGGTTCGAACTTTCCGGCTTGGTAATCCCAGCATCCCCCACATCCCAATATCAGTAACTGCTGTATTGATACCATACAGATATGTCCTTCCTTATCTTATCTCTTATTTTAGCATATCCTGAGATGTGTGACGTGCGATTAGAAGCTTTGAAAGAAATAACATGATTTTGCAGTACTCTGTCACGAGATGTCTATGCTATATGAGTCAATGTGTGGCCACCTAGTGGTTGTGATATGAGTTACAAACTTTCAAGGGTTTTGCTAGCATCTCACGATATTATATTGAAATGGTTTCATGAGAAATTTGAGTTTTTAACCAAATTGAAGCAAAGGTATTGGTGGACACATCTGTAGATAGAACTCTATTGGACAGAATGTGAGATCTCGCAATAACTAGCAAGGTCTTGTTTTCTGAGCCTTTAGGCTGCCATCGGGGATTGTGGGTGGACGCAGGTGATACGGGATCACCTAACTCGGAAGTTGAAACCCGACTCTTGAGGAGAGTCGGGTAATTTGCATAATTATTGTCATGTAATGTGGGTTGTTTTCCTAATGACATCTATTTTTTTTTTTAAAAAAGCATTTTTTTATATATATATTTTTAAAGATAAATAGGGTCCTTATTGATAATGATAGGTACTCCTTAAAGTGAATATCCTATATTTTTAAAATTATGTAGTTTTTAAGGTCCTCAATTTTGTGCTGATTAATTACATAATATATTTTTATAGCGGTCAGAACCCCCTTTTTCTGTTACAGAGCTTCAAGTCTATTGCATAAACATACAGTAGATTTAAAATATAACATTCTGTCTGCCTGCCGCCACCACTAGAGGGAGCTTACAGCATACTGTGTTGTTACGCACAAACGGGCGTGATTCAAAGGAGTTGTAAAATGTAAATTAATTACTAATATGTGTATACCTATGTATACCAACCATTAGGTGGCATAATGAAGTGAAATGTATCTAACAAGCTAGCAAGTTGCACCAAATTTATCAAGTCCTGTGCCCTATTTTGATAAATGGCACAATTTTTGCCGACTTGTAAATTCATGCATTTTACGAAACTATTGATAAATTCCTCATAATGCGAATGGGATATTTAGAAATCCCATTCACTACTTTTGTGTATGTTTTTACCCAGATTTTATTGTTATACAGCAGAAAAAAATTGTGCGAAGGTGAGTCAAAAATTATCCGCACCCTCATATCATTGCATAAACAGGTAATATTTCCATTTAGGTGTCTGGGAAAGCTGGGGAACTTGTCATCCAGCTTTCCAAGATACAGATATTGCTAGACCTATACATATTAGTTATTATTATTAGTAATAATAATAATAATAATAATTTATTAGACTATATGTAGTTGCTACTCTGAAAAATCTTGCTCCTATCTTGACAAATAACCAGGATAATGGAAACTTTTGACAACCAGGAATAGACATTCTCGATCATTACAATTCTTGTCTTATAAAAGAAATTGGCATTGGGAAGCTGGCAATCCAAACCTTAGAGAGTTAAGATGAAAGGATAATAACTTATGATGCTGCTGAATACTTACAAATACTTCTAAGTTAAAGGAATAATAATCCATGTCCTCTGGTAGTAGAGCTGCCTTGCGGTGCAATGGAAAATACATTTCTGGACAAATATTTAGAGTATAAAGTTTGATCTCAGAATCCCTGGTAGTAAATTCTTCCATTTTCAGCATAGACATTTTCTAATTGAAGGGGCAGGTAATAGGTAAAGTCTTGACCAATCAAGTTGTACAACTATCAGAGGAGAAACTTGAAGCTCCAGGACCCCAATGCCAAATCTTTAACTTTGACTCCCCCACCTTCCGTCTGACATTTATAATTCCAGCGTCATTTGTATGTGGCAGAGGAGCCATTGAGCGCCCTCATATAGTTTAGATGGATGCTCAGTTTCCCTTGCACTTTCAGTACAATATTTTCTAGGTCAAGGTCTCATGCACGTGGCTGTATCACAGCTCTGTGCCACTCATACAGAGCCATAATACGGCACCTATGGAAGTCTATGCACCATGTTCACTCAGACATTATATTACGGAAGTATTCTTCCATGGAAGGATTGCCATGGTTCCATATTATGGAGCCAGAGGGGCTTTGTATGCCACCATATAGGCTCCTTGCAGACTTGATGTGAATAGTGACAGCTCTGTAGTGTGCTGCAGAATATGTTGGCGCTATATAGGCAATGGGAAATACACTCCTCAAAATTGAAATTGCAACACCAAGAAGGGCAAACTGTAAGGTTAAGCAAATCGAGAAAGTAGCAGGTGTCGCTAAGATTTGCAAATGATCACATTTTCAAACACCGCGCTCCAATCTACACCTCCACCTCCAGTTACAGGTGTTCCATTGATTACACGAGACCTCTCCCAAGGCTATCATGGCGAACAGCAAGATTGCAATAGAGGCTGAAATGGAGATCTATCCTCTTCAGCGATGAGTCCCGCTTTTGTCTCAGACGCAATGATAGCCGGAGATTGGTCTAGAGACCAACATCACACCGGTCCCACTCCCAGGATTATGGTGTGGGGTGGCATAATGTACAGTAGCCAGACCCCTCTAGTCTTCATTTCAGGTACACTAATAGCTCAGCGTTACATTGATTTGGTCGTGGAACCAGTGGTACGGCCATTTCGCTAGTGTCCCAGAAGAAATTTTTCAACAGGACCAAGCCAGGCTGCATGTTGCTCATGCTACTGTGAGCAGCCTGCGTGGCCTAAATGTGCTACCATGGCCTGTAGCGTCTCCGGACTTGTCTCCCATCACGCACATTTTGGACGTCATTGGCCGGCAATTGCAAAGGAAGTTGCCAGTAGCCAATCTTCATGTTTTACGTGCCCAAGTGCATTCAGCAAGGCATAACATTCCTCAGACAACCATTAATAACCTCATTGATAGCATGCCAAGGTGTGAAAATGCGAGTATTTCTGCAGGTGGCGCTCATACTCGATACTGAATAAATCAAGATGTTTGGAATATTTTGTTTCCATTTTTTTATCATTTGCATATAATTAACATGTCTATCGATCCTGTGATTACAAAACTTTTCCTTCTTGGTGTTGCAATTTCAATGTTGAGGATACATAAATCAAATAAGTAAATTACCTCAATTCAGCTGAGATCTGTAGAAATATAAAGAGGGTTGTCTCATGCAAACAATTCCTTTTTTAAACAGGGTCTCTCATTGCTAACCCTCCCCTTCCTGGGGGAAGATATGTCTGGCCTTACAATGAAATAGTAGCCATACATGCCATACATATCAAATTAATGGGCCACCATGTAAAACATGCACAGACCTGGTCCGCCAAAACGAGTGCCATGCTACCGTAAGTTAGCGACTTTCTGTTCTGGGGTGTCCTGAGTAAGGGACCCCCCTCTATAATCTCCATATACCCTAATAGAGCAAATGGACAGCTGCTGTCTTTATGAAACAACATCCTTAAAGTGGCAGAACATTAAATCCATCACATTTTCTTGGAAAAGTCCAAATTCTTGAAAGAATTGAGCCTTTATAGAACTGGCCATTGATTCTGCTATATGGACAAGTCAATGAATAAAATTAATATAAAACCAGAACTGGAGCTTAGCAAGATTCCAATTTTATATTCACGTTACAAACTGTGAGAGATACTTATATAGATATATATATACATACATACATACATACATACATACATACATACATACATACATACATACATACATACATATATACATATATACATACATTGTTTGTAGTCAGTAACCATGGCAACACATATGCCTGCGGAGAAGCTAAAGACACAAAACGATTCAATATTTTTAATCAACATCATTTGCAAAGTTATTTTGTTTTATTTTAGATTAAATAGAACAATAAAAAAAAAGGTTGAAAATTTGTTTATCGCTGATATTTTCCTTGACTAGAAATAAGCTAATATTGAAATTTTCCATCTATCTTGATTACATATTTGGACGTAGGATGTGAAGGCTCTGGCAGTCATATTATGAACATAATTGTGTAAGTGACATTAACAGCTACCATTATATGAAAGGTCATTAAGAGATGCTAATTGGCAATGACGGTGACTCTACAAAGACAGAAAAGTGATTGCAAAGGAAGACTATTACTGCACCTCAGTATATAGAATATAATATTTAACCCAGTCGCTTCAGGCCACAGTTACAATGATGTTGTGTGTTTTTGGCCCCTCATCCTCAATTTTTCATGGTTTTCGTCAAAACATGGTCTTTGTCATATATGCAGTGGCAGACTGGCATCCGGCAGCGCCCAACATACCATGGTTAGAAAAGGCAGACAGTCCCTGAGTCAGATGTTGGGGTGGTAAAGAGCCCATGATCATTACTGCCTGTGTGCCTAGACCACTCTCAGTCCACTCCTGCATATAACTGCAATATGGGCAGACCCCTCTCCTGCTATGGGGCCTGGGAGTTTATGTGGCCCACTGCTGAGCCTCAAATTTCCTAAGATCTCATCCTTCCCACTCCCATCCTCAGACCTGTAGCTGATGACCCAGAGCCAGCAATGAAGTCATACTCAGGAAGGGGCAGCTGCTAGACCATATAGTAGCTAAATCACAAAAATGAGCTATATTAATTTAAAATCACTGAAAAAGACC
This sequence comes from Rhinoderma darwinii, assembly GCF_050947455.1. Lineage (NCBI taxonomy): Eukaryota > Metazoa > Chordata > Amphibia > Anura > Rhinodermatidae > Rhinoderma > Rhinoderma darwinii. Next base: position 98,994,977 of record NC_134695.1, read on the forward strand.
ATACTTACTCACAAGGGCAGGTACACACACCAATTCCCAGCAGGATGCAGACAAACTACAATGCTACATAGGGGAGATTGATCAGGTGCAATATACAGATGAACAGTCACCCTCACGCCTACTATTCATGAGGCGGTTGGCTGCTTAGTATTATCATTGCACACAGATAAGGCTTCTATAAGTGTGCCAGTCACACGGTTACATGTAGTGCACCATGCTGGCATACAGCCTATTAGTCATGCCCATAATATTAGATCAGGCGGGCTGCCCATCACCCTCTTAGTGTACCACACCACGTACTGACACACTATTCTCCCCCAACATTACAAGGCCTGGCTGCATCCTGAAAAGATATCCATGATAAACGATAAGGATCAATGATAAACATGAGGTATTAGTTGATATTTTGTCCAAAACGCACAAGCTCGCAACCTGTGTCAAGAGTCCTCATCGTATTGTGAGTCCCTATTCTGCTAAGAAGTTACTTACTTACTTACTTACTTACAAAGAAATGACAAAAATTAGCTATATTCATTTAAAATCACTGAAAAAGGCCATACTTACTCACAAGGGCAGGTACACACACCAATTCCCAGCAGGATGCAGACAAACTACAATGCTGCATAGAGGGGGATCACTCAGTGATCACATGGTTTATGATTTTAAACCATATAGTAGCTGTATCAAGGAAGGGGCAGTTGTGTTGGAGGATGTCCATGGAAGATAGGGGGGTGGGGGGTGATGGGGAGAATGTTGTGGACTCATGGAGCAGATAGAAAGTTAAAAAATGGAGACATATGTTAATTTTTCCATGGGGCAGAGACGTCGTTTTAGAGGGAGCAGAGGTAGCAGTCGCACCAAGGCCCTGGTGTCTGAGTGTGTCAGAAGGCGCCACTGCCACATAAGAAGACACCAGTATTATAAATGGCATGTGGTAGGTGAGAGCCCTGTTGCAGCCTTTGCATTGGGGCTGAGGAGGTTTTGTCTCTGCCATGAAGCCTTCTTTCCTTTCTTTGTGTTCACCTGCTTATAAATATAAAAATTAAGTTGTGAAGTTGCAGACGTCAGATGGAAGACACTAGAAAGATCAAAATTTCTGTAGTATGTTCTGAAGTAGATGAGGTGTGCATTAGGTGGTTCTGTGAACTTTGTCCTATTAGGGTATTTGGACATAATAGCGGCAAATCTCCAACTCAGGAACTCCCTCTATTAGACAAAGCGGGGAGAGAAGACACAGCAACATCATGTGGACGTCTACCAACTTCAATGGTTGTTATGTAATATTCCTTACTCCCGGCAGTATTACTGTAAGGGAAATACGGATGTGCTAGCAGCTGATCACTGGTATTTCCATCTATTTCAAATCTATCTATCTATCTATCTATCTATCTATCTATCTATCTATCTATCTATCTATCTATCTATCTATCTATCTATCTATCTCTATCTGTATTTATTTATCTGTCTGTTTGTCTATCTATAAATCAGTAAAAAAATAAAATAAACCCCAAATAATATTTATTTTGGAAGAGACAATTCTACCATATTCTCCTCAATAGCTCGGCCACTGCCAGGAACAAGATAAAGATTAGGTTACATTTTGGTCTAATAAGCAGCACAACTTCACATATTCTCAATGACTTATAATAGATTCATTTATCAAGTTATCAAGTGTTCTTTTGTTTTCCCTGGCATCTTGCCCTGTCTGGATAGAGAAAAATGAAGGCACCTCCATTAAATATATAATATATGAATTGTATTAGTGTCTTCCTCCAGCCACGTCCATATTTCATCATACTGTATATTTATAGCCCTGGGATAATATTATCTCAATGTCTCTCTAGCGTCAGTACAGGCAGAGCACTTTGGAAGGTTAGCGGCATTATAAAAGTATGTAAATCTACCCTTTAAACACTCTTTAATATTTATATTCCATAGACTGCCAAATAGAGCAATATGACATTTATTGACAACAATAATAAATACCTTGTTGAAGATCAGAAGAGAAAATCCTTATTACCTTAAATAACAGAGTAGAGTTTTATTTTTTGAGTCGTCCTGAAGCCTCTGAGATGTAATAATTTACTGCATCTTTTAATTTCCGACTTTTGATGATCGGGAACGAGCGTTTATACGAACGCTTGTTTGCCCGATCACTGGCCCATGTAAAAAGGGCCTTAGATGTTCAATTCCCATGCAGCCCCACCACAGGGGAAATTAAGCATTACACAGTCCTAATTGTAGTCAATGGGGTGTCCATGTAATGCATGGATAAACCGGGTCCTTCAGAGAAAGGGACACTCTTCATTGCTGCTCTCCACTATGGCTAATAGAGTAGGGTCCTGTATGGGTGACACCGCTCTATTCACTCAAATTTCCCTAATAGTGGATTTAAAAGAAGAGTTTCTAAACCAAACATCCTGATTTCAGCATGTAGTGCTACATTTGTCCTGTGGACAGAATATTATATAGAGTAAAATCTCTTAACATTTTATTGTCCTTCTTTTATTTATCTACGTGTTTAATTAAAGAAATAAATAAGGCCTAAATAAGAGGATGTGTCCCTACAGCAGTTTTCTGTTGTTCAGGCATACGGAGATTTGCTTATCCCCTCATTGGCATCCTAAATTCATCTCAGTGTTCTAGGAGATAAGATTAGGGGCCTTGATCCTCTCGCTGTTAGAACAAGACCTCAATTTCTCACTGCTTCTATTTAATCAGTATTCTGGTATCTAGATGCCACCGAGCTGTCAAGAATGGAAAACAGCCGCCCCTCTACAAAAGGGTTAAAATAGATCCTACCGTGTACAAATTTTCTTCTCTGTTAAGTTCCACCTGTATCCTCCATCAAGTAAATTACTTCTGACTTTTAATTTATTTTCCCGGGAAATAGAAAGGTATGGCATAACCAAAGTCAATAGGGAATAAAGAATGAGGTATAATCAGGCTGTTCACCAATTCAGAGGCTCCTTTGCTGTCAGTTTTAATCGATTGTCAAGCCGCACAATTTACGGAATGTTCTGCTTGGCCTTTTATTTGGGCCCATGTAGTAAATAGCTTCAACAGGTGACAACTGACGTGTGATGTGATGGTGCAATAAAATAAAGAAGACCATGTATCAAGGTGCTGGTGTTAGAGCGCTGGGAAAATGAAGGCTTAGGTTATGGCTTATATTTATGAAAAAATAACACCATTTTATTCGACTCTCCCCAATATCTCCACCTTTTTTTGTAGATAGAAAGGGGCAAAATTAGATAGTTATATTAAGTCAAACTAGAGATTACATACTCACCCCTCACTTGACAAATGATTTTATAGCAATAGCCCTCTGCTGTGTCATGTGTCCTTTTCAGAAAGATTATGAAATTAAAAGTGAATGTGCACAGGTACTGCATAAATGAAGGGTGAATAATTTCCTCTGGTGGGCCCAAGGAACTCCAGCTCGATTCTGGTCTCCACATGTGCAATGTTATAAAACAAGGAAGGAAATAAAAAATTTCATAAAAATGGAATCGGACACCAGGACCTCCTGTCCCAAGTTATTAAGAATGCAGGGGTGTCCAAGATAACCTTATAGTGACCTTAATTTTATTTTTACTATGGCCCCCCTGTACTCATTGTACGCTTCTGCATCTCCTATCTCACAAGGGACTCAAGCCGCTGTGCTGTCCCTTTTTCATGATTTGCTCTGCAGCTCTAATTCTTCAGATTGGCAGCTGTGTATATGCACAAGCCCTCCACAAAATCACAAGGAAGTTAGCACATTGTGAGATGATTACTACTACAGCAATGATACAAATTATTATAAGCTACAAGCAATTAAGCCACCAGTGGAAAAAAAAGAAAATGATCACTTAATTTTCTCAAATATACTAGTCCAAAGGAGTCTCAGCACATTCCCCTGTCCCATTTCTCAACACAATAACATTGCCACTATGTCTCCTATCTAATGTGTCAGTCCACATTTAAAAGTTCATAGATTAAATCTGAGTAACTTTTGCAAACACTTTGTGTTACAGACTGAAAGCAGATGTAAAGTCCAGTGGCTGAAATAATCTTGAAGGAGGGTGATAATAGCAAGAGCTTGTAGTATAAGGCAGTGACGTAGTCAGGAAACAATCCAAGTTCGATACACAGAAAAGGGCCATCAGTTTTTAGAGTAAGGCAGAGATGTGGTCAGGATATAATCCAAGTTCGCTACACATATAAGTGGCAACAGTTTGTAGAGTAAGGAGACAATGAACTAGACTAGAGGCAGGAAAATCAAAAGTCTGGCAATTAGAAAGTGCAAGTTCCAGGCTTATGTGGGAAGCCACAAGGGTTAGACTAATCACTTAATCAAGGCAAATTATCTCAAGAGGCAAGAATCAGGAGAATCTAGACACTAGATTCAGCAATGTAGCTGTCCAGTGTCACTAGTAGCTCAATGAGAACCGCTACTGCCTGGGACACAGGAGTTTCTGGGTTTGAATCCTGGCACGATGATTTATTAGTTTTCCTGCCTTTTCTAGATTTGCATACATAACTGCTTTTAAAACTCTTTGTGTTGCCCTTGAAAACAGACAACAGTTTATCTCAGTTCTGCTGTCAGACATGGACTTCGTTTTTGATACAATAATGAGGAATTTCCTTGAGGTCCACCTAAAGTTGGCTTTGGAGAAGATGCATAACTTACCAATTGATAGTATTTTTTGGGGGGAATAAAGCTTATAGAAGATATAAACGATGTATGCAATAATAGCAGTTAGCAGGGGCGTAAATATTGGGGGGCAGTCACACCCAGGCCTTGAAACATTAGGGTGGGGGCATAAAGGTCCTTTTCTCTCATGTGACTAAACTAATGCTGTAAATGATGCCTGACTGTTGAGAGCCCTGCACCAGGCTTTCCACTGTGGCCCAGGATCTTCACCTTACCCCTCTGAGCAGCAGAGTTTACATTTCTACAACAGTGTACATTTATGTGTTCTATATAACTGGAGGGTCGGCACTCAGAATCATCTCCTATGGTAGATTCACGTTACCCCAATCCGATACTGTATCTAAAAATAAATCTTTCCATGTAAATGGGCCTTTACATGGCAGATGTGCTCAAATCTTTCTTGATTGTAAGTACTGCAGGATAGTTATTATCATTTAAAGCCTTGTACTATTCCCAGCACATATTGAATGCTAATGATTTCAGTTGCAGTCAATGGAAGATTGGAAAATATATAGTCAACCTGTATTATCAGCATTCGTATTTGCTGCTTATGTCAATGTTTGGAAGGATGGATTTTACTTTACCATAAAGATGCAGCAGAGCCGAATAAGTAATTTAACTCTTTGGGGTTGACCGCTTAGAGACTTTGCAGCAATTTAACCTGCCTCCCTTTGTAAAATCACAAATAACATGCAGTATGTGACATCAGGATCAGCTGTGCCATGCAACAACTCAGTTGTATACATGTTATCATCATGTTTCTAGAAACCTGGTTGTAGACCAGTTGCATCAATTAAAATAACTTATGTAATTATCAGAGGTACTACTGGGTTAGGATCCACTGAATAATAACACAAGCAGTGCCATAGTGAATGCTACAGCTATGGGGTCTAGCAGGGAAAGGGGCCCTGTGATATCGCCTATACATTTATCTGAATTCACATTCTGAAATTCGTGTTTGTTTCATGAGGGAAAATTTGCTTTGTTTGCACCTTGTCGACAGGCAACTTTACTATTACAGAGCTATATTTCCTTTGAATAAATGGATGGCTGGTTAATATAGGGATCTATATTAAAGCAGATGTGCTGGATTAGAAAAAAGATTGCAATTTTTTTGTGAAACAGTACCCCTCTTGTCCATGGGTTATGTCTGGTATTGCAGCTCATCTCTATTCAAGTGATTGAGTCTAAGCTGCAATACCAGACACTACCTATCAAAAATAGTGGCACTGTTTTTGGAAACAATCAGATCCTTTTCTTTTTCTAGTGCTAACAACCCTTTTAGAGTGTAACTTTTCATAATTAGTAAAATGGAGCTACAAGGGTCATGTAATATACCAGGGACATTAATTCTTTAACTTTATTCTCTCAAATGCAATTTTTTAAGGTGCTCTGTAAAAAATAGATACTTAACATCAAAGGCAAAAAAACAGCTGAATGTTACTGGGTTGTACTGCAAAGTTGCAGAAAATTTTGCCCCCTTCCTCTCTGACATAAGTTCATGCTATCAGCTGAAGCTGCACCTCTTAGACTTCCTGCTCTCAATATTAAAGAGGATCTGTCACCTTTCCGAAAATGTCTGTGTTAATAAATACTTTTATTTCCCATGAAATAACAATTTTGGAACATATTTTCTTAGAACTCTTTGTTGTTCCGTTTTTTGCCTGCGGCGCTCAATGGCCGTGGGCGAAAAATGCGGCAAACGGCGTGCAGGCAAAAAACTCTGTGTAAACATAGCCTAATAGGAAATTTGCCCATCGGTGAATAACCTGCAAAGCAGATTTTCACTGATTTGCAAATTTCTAAAATAAAAAATATATAAATATATATAAATAACAATAAATACATACATAATAGCATTTATTTTGTGCAACAACTTCTTAACAATAATAACTACAATAATAGTAATAATAAGTAGAAGAAGAATATTTTTTATAATGCTCTGTGTACAAGGAAAAGCCTTTATAGCATAGCCCTACCTTTATATATTAGGTGTAAAGATCCGCCTATAAATATCTGCGCAAATAACCCATATAAAAGATTTCTCTATACTCAGTATACATGTTGTGACGGTAGCTGAGTAACTCCACTGGTAGTGGGAATTTATTGATGCACTTTAAAGTATTGAGATTATGCATCATTTGCATTTGTTTTGTCTTTTTGTCTTTCTACTGTTCTATTCACCACTGATGTATTGGAACTTATAAATAATGTTCTTAAAATTACAAATCCCAAATGAATAGTTTTTATAAATCAGATTTGTTGGTGAGAACATAAATGTATAGTTCTTAGGAGGTTTGTTTATATATATAATATATTATATATATTTTATATTTAGAGCAATATCCATAAATTTCTGCTGCAGGATAAAGAAAATACTGTATGTCTTTCTTTTACAAGGTGCACAATTCCAATAAGGCTTTGTTATTAGGGGAAATGTACCATTCGTACAAATGGCCACTGGGACAATGTTTTGCCTTTTTTAGCATCCACCCTTCCCATACTGATGTATTATTTATTTGCTATTTAGAAAGCATTGACAGCTGTACAGACCCACATTGGTCCCACAAGAGATTTAATATACACCATGCACCTGTACATAAGTCAGAAAATGACTTATTGCCTTCTATGGGAGATTGTTGTGGGCATGCTCTGTAAGTACAGTAGTCACTATGTAGGGTGGAGGAGGAGGGAAGAGGAACTAGGCTGTATCCATCATCTATTGTCAATGGAGTGATCCTGTATTATCAGACTCTACATTTATAATCTAATTATTATATTTCAGTGTAATCCTACCCTCCAGTGACCCTAGCTCTAATCCAATCCCTGGGCGACTCAGTGCCGCCGTGAAACTCTATTCAAAAAGTAAACCTCTAATGTAAAATGTAGTATCCTTTTTAATATTTATCTATTATGTTTTTTCTTGTTTTCACTTCTTTTTCCTGAAAATGTTGTGAGTTTTGTGCAGTGTAGGGAAAAAATATCCTATTACTATATAGCAGCTGTCAGCAAGCTACTGTTGATGGATCTGATACCTTTATTATATGTTTCAGTGTCGCCCTGCTGTATATAAACCTCTTACCTGTAACCCTGCGTAAACTTTGTATACCAAACATCATTTGGTTTCATATATTAATAAGTAAAGCTGTGTTGGGTATAATTACTAGCCATGTGAAAAGTGAATACCCATTAATAGAAACTAGCCTACTTCTTGATGGTTTCCAGGTAGCTGTTTTTTTTTTGTAAATTTTTAGGGTATGTTCACATACAGTGAGCAAAAATGTCTGAAAATAAGGAGTTTTCTTAACAACTCGTGTTTTTCGCGGCGTTCCAAAAACATCCCAAGAAGTGTCCTGCACTTCTTTTGACGAGCCGTCATTTTACGCGCCGTATTTTGACAGCGACGCGTAAAATAAAGGCTCGTGGGAACGCGTGGGAACAGAACATCATAATTCCCATTGAAAGCAATGGGCCGATGTTTACAGGCGTAATGGAGCCGTCTTTTCAGGCATAATTCGAGGCGTAAAACGACTGAATTACGTCTGAAAATAGGTCGTGTGAACATACCCTTACACTGAACTGAGTTACTGAAAACAGCAAAAAACGATATATAAAGATATTTATTGCAAAATGTCTTTATTTTACATTCAGCTCATGTTATTTGACAGAGGAGCGTCATTTTAAATTAACTAATTAATATTCTATGTTTAGTAGTTTTGGAATCTCATGCACTAAGAGATATAATCCTTATGCACTCATGTTGTGTGCTCATTGAGGCAGATTTGTAGATCTGTTTTATCTCCTTAATTGATATATCAGCTCATCGAACTATGAATAATTCTATCAATAATATCTATCCAAAAATGACAGAAGGCTTGTAAACTTGTCTCAAAGAGCAATAACTACTGAATTCCCAACTAGTGAATTTAGGTCTTTAAATTGTCCTCTTGAGTTATCTATATTCAGCTATTTATAGTTGTATCTGCTTGTAGGAACCCAATATGGCCACCATTAAAACTCCATTATGGGTTCTTAAGGGGGTTTTACACTGGCCAATTATCGGGCAGACAAGCGTTCATATAACGCTCATTGCCGACAATTACCCTGTGTAAATACGGCAGCGATCAGCAGATTAAGGAGCAAACGCTCGATCATCTGCTGGTCGTATCGTTTTAAAACAGTAAAATATTATCGTTGATGGCACCACATCCCCCTGTGTAAACAGGGGGACGCGCTGCCGACATGATATTAATGTATGGGGACGAGCGATCGGAGTAACGACCGCTCGTCCCCATCCATAGCTCCGTGTGACAGGAGCAAACGAGCGCCGATCAACGATGTCCCATTGATCCGCACTCGCTGTACGGGCCGCTTATCGGCCGGTATAATAGGGCCTTTACTCAACTTCACCAAACTCCTGAAAGGCAACTCTGTCTCGATATAGTCATTTTAAATGGGTTTGGTTTAGAAAACGCTTTTCTAAATACCCTATTAGGACAACAGAAGGGAACTTTTCATTTGGGACATCCATCAATTAGCCGGAGAAAAGACCAATCAGATCCATCCTTTATAAGGACAACCCATTGATTTAAATGAGCAGCATGTAATGCTTCTTTTCACCTGTGGTGGCGCTGCAGGGGAATTAAAAACTTGCTGACAGATTCTCTGACAGATTACAGCTGATCGATGAAGGTCTTAGCAGCAAGAGACCCTGTGATCAGCTTCTTTTCAGAGGACATTTCTAACAAGAAGACATTGTCCAAAGCAGAAAACCCTTTCAAACATACAAAGTACAGAATTTTGGTTTATTCGCACCATGATTTATTTGTTATGTGACTCAAAGGGTCAGTTCACACTGAGTTTTTAGGCGCTGATTTTGACACGGGAACCGCGTCGGAATCAGCATGAAAGAATGGCCGAAATTACCCCACATTGATTCCAATGGAGGCAGAAGCATTTTTTTAACGAAAAAAAATGGCATATCCTTTCTTGCCGCGGTTTCCACCTCTGACCTCCCACTTAAATCAATAGGAGGCAGAAAAGACCTGCAGCGCTATGCTGCGTTTTTTGCACGCGGTCCTTGCATCAACTTCAAAGGCCACAGCAAAAAATGCAGTGAAAGTACGTGGAAAAATATATGCAGGCAGTTCAAAATCTTCCTTAAAATTTTAGAAGGAATTCTGAGGCAGATTTTTCTGCCTGAAAAAAACTCTGTGTGAACAGGGCCAAAGGGTTCAAACAGGATTTAAAAAAAAAAAACATGTCTGGTTTATTTCAGAAACAGCACCACACCTGTATATGGGTTGTGTCCGGTATTGCAGCTCAGTTCCGTGGAAGTGGATAGGGCAGAGCTGCAGTACAAACAACCTGTGGACAGGTGTGGTACTGTTTTTAGAAAAGATAAGCCATCTTTTTCTAATTCTGTTAAAACTCTTTAAAGGGGCTATAATGGAGGCAATAATCTGTTGTCACCAAGCTTTACCTCTTTATATACATTGCTTGGCAGTCACAGTCTTTAACCCCTTAATGACCGCCGATACGTCTTTTTACGGCGGTCATTAGTGGGCTTTATTCTAGAGCGCCGCCAAACTACGTCGCTGCTGTAGAATAAAGTAAACAGAGCAGGGAGCCGTGAAATCTCCCTGCTCTCAGCTGCCAGAAGCAGCTGAGGGCTGGGGGCGTCCCTGCTCTGCCGGGTGAGATCGATATTAGTATCGATCTCACCCGTTTAACCCTTCAGATGCGGTGCACAATAGCGAGCACCGCATCTGAATGGTTTTGCAGAGAGGGAGGGAGCACCCTCTCATCTCACTGACACCCGGCGATAAAATCGCCGAGTGTCTGTGTCTTCTATGGCAGCCGGGGGTCTAATAAAGACCCCCAGGTCTGCCTGCAGCGAATGCCTGCTAGATCATGCCGCAGGCATGACCTAGCAGATGCCTGTCCGTTTTAAACGGACAGGCAGTAATACACTGCAATACAAAAGTATTGCAGTGTATTATAATAGCGATCAGAGGATAGGGAAGTCCCCTAGTGGGACTAGTAAAAAAGAAAAAAAAGTTTAATAAAGTTAATAAAAAAAAAAAAGTGAAAAAAAAAAAATGAAAAACCCAGCTTTTCCCCTTACAAAATGCTTTACTATTAAAAAAAAATACAATAAAGCAAAAAAGTTACACATATTTGGTATCGCCGCGTCCGTAACGACCCCGACTATAAAGCTGTTACATTATTTAACCCGCACGGTGAACGTCGTAAAAAATAAAATAAAAAACAATGGAAAAATTGCTGTTTTCTGTTAATCCTGACTTAAAAAAAATGTGATAGAAAGTGATCAAAAAGTCGCATCTACTCTCAAATGGTACCAATAAAAACTGCAAGTCGTCCCGCAAAAAACAAGACCTTATACAGCTATGCCGACGCAAAAATAAAAAAGTTACAGCTCTTCGAATGTGACAATGGAAAAATCTAAAAAATGGCTTGGACATTAGGGCCCAGAATGCCAGCAGGGGGAAGGGGTTAAACAAGGTGGCAGGACGCCGTGATAGTACTTGTCTTAGCATGCGGCGCTGGGTCGTTCGCACAGCTGTCGGACAAAAATTTGACTATCACCATAAAACGCAGCACAGTAAAGGCCCTTTTATACCGGCCGACACTCGGCCGATGCAGCGAGCGCTGATCAACGAGGCACTGTTGATCGGCGCTCGCTTGCTCCAGTCACATGGAGCTATGGATGGGGACGAGCGGTCGTTTCTCCGATCTCTCGTCCCCATACATTATTATCATGTCGGCAGCGCGTCTCCCTGTTTAAACACCAAGATGTGCTGCCGACAACGATAATATTTTACTTTTTTAAAACGATACGACCAGCAGATGATCGAGCGTTTGCTCGTTTATCTGCTGATCGCTGCCATGTGTACACAGGGCAATTATCGGCAACGAGCATTCTATTAACGCTTGTCTGCCCGATAATCGCCCAGTGTAAAACCCCCTTAAGTTGATTTTCAATCTATAGCAAATCTTTTCCTCCACACGTCTTCAAACTTTAATTTTCCAGTGGGCGCCTGCTGCATCCCCCTGCGACTGCCAGCAACTTCTCTGGCCATTTTCCTTGGCAGCTCACACCCTACTTGGCTACTTTCCAGCTTTCGCCCTGTCTGGCTACTTCTCCTGGCACCGCCACGCCAACCGACTTTTTGTAAGAAACCTCAGCTTCTCCTTTGCCTCTCTCATGCAGATTGTCGGAAGCTCCTGTCCACACCAGTACTGGCGTCACTAACTACTCCAAAATCCCCTCTCATATAAAGATCACTATCTCCTCCCATCAGGAACATAGCGACGCCGTCCTAATGCGTCCGCATATTATCAAACTGAGTTGATGACTGCCATAAATGTGCCCTATTGAAGAAACAGTACAACATATTTACAGTCACACGGGCTATAACTAAAAGAGAGCATTAATATAGTGCGTCACATCACAATATCCGTAACACATTCACAACATCATTTTGGAACTCCGTTTTTGTTTTTCTTGTGCTATTAAGTTATTTAGAAGCATTGAAAGAACATAAAGTGGCCCACTAGCCCTAGCAATGCAGTCCCAGAAGTGTTAACAGTGAAATCCCGATGTCCGCGATTACATGACAAATGCTCCAAGATCCATAATCATTTTTAGATTGTAAAGCGTGTATTTTTTTTATACAAACGCATCCCCCTGTACCTGTATAAATATGCATGTCATACACTCTATCTCCATAGAGGTTAAACATGACAGACAAGTTCAGCCCGCATTACTATCCATGTATTAGATTTGCCTTTGGCTGTCCATGTACCTGCAGCAGATTCTGGTCCTTACCAAATTGTTGTCTAAGATAAGAATTAGTCCCAGTTATGATCTAAGGTCTAACAAGTGCAACGCACAACTGGAAGCAATATGTTAATACTGGGAAGGGAGTGTGTTCTTGCTGGATTAAAGTGCAGATTACATCCTATTGCAATGTTGCCATGAGAATAAATCTAATGTTATACGAGCCTTGGGTAAAGAAGGAATATTAAGGAATCTACTATAAATAATCATAAAAATAATAAGAAGAATTATAAAGTAAATAATTTAAAACGAAGGCCCTTTTCACACGATAGGGATTCCTGGCCATGTGACGGACGGTTTTTGAACGGCCGTCACACGGCCACAGTAGGAACAATAGACCCCAAATGGGGCTATTCACATGGCCGATTTTTTGACGGCCCTGTAAACTGGGCCGTAAAAAAATGGTGCATGCCTTATTTTCGGCCATTCTCCCGGCCCTTATAGATGTCTATGCGGCCGTGTCTGTCACTCGGATGTGATCCGAGTGATGACCGAGCATTCTGCCGCTCATTCGCTCTCTTCTCCTCCTCACAGTGCAAAGTGCATGCGTGGAGGAGGGTATTTTGTTTGTTCCCTGTAGGAGCGGAATCCCCAGCTTTGCGGAAGCTTTGGCCGGGGATTCCGCTCCAGGAGAAGTCCATGACTTCACTGTCCATATATGGACACTGTGATGTCAGGGACTTCTGAAGTGGATTCTCCGACGCTGTGGCCGGTGTCTCCGCTCCAGTAGAAGTCCCTGACTTCACTGTCCATATATGGACACAGTGATATCAGGGACTTCTGAAGTGGAATCCCCCACGCTGTGGACGGTGTTTCTGCTCCAAAAGAAGTCCCTGACTTCACTCTCCATATATGGACATTGAAGTCAGGGACTTCTCCTGGAACGGTCCCCTACAGTGGCGCTATCTACAGAAAGGTAGGGGGTGCCATCTATGGGGGCTGCTATGTAAAAGGGGGCTGTGTAGCACTACCTACAGGGGGGCTGTGTGGCATTACCTACAGGGGGCTGTGTAGAACTACCTACAGGGGGGCTGTGTGGCATTACCTATAGGGGGCTGTGTGGCATTACCTACAGGGGGCTGTGTGGTATTACCTACAGGGGGCTGTGTGGTATTACCTACAGGGGGGCTGTGGCAGTATCCACAGAGGGAAGTGTGTGGCAAAACATGTACAAATTAAATTCATTCGTTTTTAAAATGGTCAGAAAAAAAGAATGGATGCAAAAAGGTCAAAATCGGCCGTTAAAAACGGAAACACGGAACGGAAACGGAACGGATGCAAAACGGCCGAGAAAAACTGACCAAACGGACGTTTTTATCCGCCGACACTCGGACCCTGTCGAGAGTATAAATAAATAATTGAAATAAATAAATACATGAAAATAAACAAATATTTTATATATGGGATAATGGTCCCAATATTTGCATTCACCTATAAATTCTGTGACCACATAAAAGCACAAGGCCTCAGACTGAGTACATTTATAGTATACAGGTCCCAAACTCTGATGTGACGTCTAATATTCTTTATAATGTATAGTAAGGGCACATTATTCTTCACACGCCTCAGCTGCTGCAAAACCTTTTTTTTTGAAGAGTAAGGGGAGCATCCTGTCTACTATTGGTTAATAATAAACTCCTCATCCCTTTCATTACAAAGGTCTGCAGCAGCTGAGGTATGTGATATGATGTTCTGCAGCAGCTGAAGTGCATATTCTGCTATCCTGCAGTAGCTGGGACACAGAGCTGTATAATGCGCACTGCAATTACTGCAGAAACTCTTTTTGAAGAGTAAGGAGGAGATTCCTGTCCACCATTGATTTATATGAAACACCCTTATTCATGTCATAAAGATGTTCTGAAACATCTGAGGTTTGTATCATGCTGATTTGCAACAGCAGGGACACAGACCTATATAATACACACTGTAGCTGCTGCTGCTGCTAAACTTGAAGCTCCTCTGCCCTAATGCAAGATCTGTAATAGGGCCCCCACCTATCATGTGCTTTATATAATACTGGTATCATCTTATCTGGCAGAGGGGTCTTTAGACCCCTCAGGCACCAGGGCAAGGGTACGACTGCTACCTCTGCACCCCCGGCAGCTACGCCCCTGAGTTGCTGAAACACTGCATGTCAGTCAATCAGTGATTGACACAGGAGAATAAGTCCTACAAATGTGATCTGTGACAGACTGCAGGAAGAGATAAGCATTGTCAATGTTCCGCCGCTTATCTCAGTATATTCATCAGATTCTGACATCAGAATGTAACGTCAATTGAAAATGTCCAATGATATTTATTATAAATATATACATTGAAATTACATAATACATAGATAAATAAATAATTCATAGTTAAATCTGTATATTTTTGCCTCTGTGTCCCATAGTACTACCGTTTACTGTATAGACATCTATTAGTCGTGTTCTTTTCACTGAGCGCTGTCAGCTTGGGCATGTCTGAAGGTCAGGATAAACACTACATGCATTATGAAACATTTATACTGTAACAAGTCAAGCTGTCATTCATTTGTCTGGCTGTCAATACAACAAGCAAATAAATTCTAGCCCTGACTCTAATGCTGGGTCGCTGCACTGTAGTGAAAATGCATGAAATAATTTTATGGAGATACAAAAACAAACGAAAGAAGAAAATAACATTTTTACTTATGCCGGTCACACATTGAAATGACTCCTATGTCCTCTTCAAGCCGTAAGTAGGACTTTCGGGCATCTTAGAAAAAGCCATTGAACGGTAATTGGTGACAGCTCCTATTAGGCTGTCTGTTTGGTTACCTTGTAAACATATTAATCGGGTGTTATCAAGGGGTGACTGCATTTTTCTCAACAAGTGGCAAACCTGATATGGAGGCAAGCTCTGGAGAGAGTGAAGGTTATAATGCACTAACCTGCTGATTCCCAATTCCAGAATAAGAACTTGAGGAGAAAGGGTTTGGGACAATCCTCCCCTTCCCCTTCTCCTCCGTTTGCACTGAGGTCTCCAGGACTTTCCCTTGCCATACTGCATCAGTCAGGGAAAGCTGGCGGGCACACGTGCCAGGGAGAAGGGTACGACCGACTGCCTTGACCCGGGTCTCTAGGTGAAAAAAGCCAAGCTCCGCCAATTACAAACTGAAGACGATGAGCCACGGCTCACATTTCTACCTTAGAGAAGCTCAATGTATGGTAGAGGCAAGTAAAGCATTCCTTTATTTTTCCCCAACTATTTTCTGTCTCAGAGATGATGACTGATTTGTATAGTGTGCCATGTTTACTGTAAAATAGAAAGGTTCAGCTCTTGTGTGTTCTGATAAACCCCTGACCGGGTACCCAGGTAGAGAGACACTATTACATTAACCCCAAAAGCAGCGCTCGAAGGTTATAATTGAACCGGGTATCAGGAGGTAGGACTCCATTTTCACTTGTTTTTCACAATGGGTCCCAGCTTTTAGAACAGGACTCAAACATCCTTTGAAGAATGTAAATATAGCAATGTTGTAAGAGTAGCACCTTGGACAAGTGAAGATATCTCAAACGTCAGCCCTTGGATTGGCGCTGTTCCCTTTTAGCATGATATAGTGCTGGTTTCTAGTGTCGCGTGGCAGGGAGGCAGACACTATGTAGATCAAAAATTCTTTAAAAACTATGATACAGGCGACGCGTTTCGGAGCCGAACCGGCTCCTTCCTCAGGTAGGAGTCGGTTCGGCTCCAAAAGGCGTTGCCTGTATCGAACTTTTTCATCTACATAGTGTCTGCCTCCCTGCCATGCGACACTAGAAACCAGCACTACACCATGCTAAAAGGGAACAGTGCCGATCCAAGGGCTGACTTTTGAGATATTTTCACCTGTCCAATGTGCTACTCTCACAACACTGCTGTCGTTCTAAAAACGGACAAAGTCTTTGTATCCGACACAACCCATGATTTGCAGTTCCCTGGAAAATCTACAAACCTAAAGACCATATCTACAGGGGTGTTGTGCTCCTAGCACGACATCACCAGGTGAGCATACTCACAACTACATCGCTTGTGCCACATCCTACGTGGGTAATGACTTATGCTTGCGCCATTTTGTACCCTTTTTTTCTTTTAGTGAAAATTCTTGGCATATGCGCCACACATAAAGACCAAATGCAATGTAAACATAGACAACCTATGGGGCCCCTGGTGGGAGGGGGCCCAGACAATAACCTGCTTCCTCTGCTTGTCATTACACTGTCATACTGGCTGCCACTAAGGCGTGTTTGCTGCATACAGATGCATACAGCTTCTACTGAGTTCAATACCAGCTGCGTAAATCCATAGACAGTTAGCTCCCCCTACTGGTGGCAGCATGCAGCCAGAATTATATAATTTTTTGTCCTTAAAACAAAGTTTCCGTTTATAGATATATTAAAATAAATCAGCATAAAATTGTGACCTTAAAAAGGGGAAACCCATTTTAATAAAGATGTAGCACATATTGCAGAGTTCTCAGTGGGAAGTGGGCCCATTCTGAATTTTACTAGGGGCCCAATAATTTCTGTGTATACCCCTTTCTATACCTGTTAGTATAGAATGATTGAGCTTACAGCATTCTTGTAAGCATTATGCCCCTTTGGATCGTAGTGCAAAGCCGGCAGCCGCTCCTGGTGGCGTTCCCTGCCGCCGGGTCCATACTTCCTCCGGCGGCCTGCCTCTCTCCCAGGTCGCTGGCATCTGCTGTTGTCCTCCGCTCATGGCCTCAGTGTCACTAGCGTGTGCGTACTCCGGCCACCTCATAAAGGGCCAGCATACACAAAATTCTAAATACACTTATCGAATCCCTGTTTCCCCCATGACTATTTAAAGCACCTCCACTATCCACCTGGTGCCTGAGTACTAAACAACCTAGTTGTATCCTGCAAATGTTCCTGTGTGCATCAGATTCCAGTCCACTGTTGCTATCTGTTGTCAGCCTGTAGCCAGTTATTTGTTACCCACCTGTATCCAGTCCGCTCTTGCTACTTGTTGTCAGCCTGTATCTAGTTATCCGTTACCAGACTGTATCCAGTCTGCTATTGTCATCTGTTGTCAGCCAGTATTCAGCTATCCCTTACCTGCCTGCATACAGCTATCCGCTACCTGCCCGTTTCCAGCTATCCGCTACCTGCCTATGAATAGCAATCCGCTACCTGCCTGTGTACAGCTAACAACCTGTGTTCAGTGATTTCCTATCAGCTTCCATCCAGCTGCCCGTTGCAAATCTGCCTCCTACTGTCAGTGACAAGCATGAAGCTTCCATCCGTCAAGGTACCATCTGCCAGTGCCTGTTCCTGGTCCACTGGGCCGGCAGCTACTCCGCAGGAACACCACCTCAAGAGGTAGCGACCTGGTAGCCCAGATCTCTGTATAGGGGTTGAAAGGTGTAGACCGGGGAGACTGGTGGACTAGTGGACCTACCGGTCATAACATATAGCTGGTAGATTTCCATATCTGACCTTTGATGATGGCTGCTTCATTGAGAAAAGGGAGAAAAGGGTTTTACTCGGTCCTATATGAGTGGATAAATCACGACATGGCTTCTGCACTCTGCATGGGCTTCTGCTATATCTTGAACATTTCTATTCTCTTGCTATTGCTGTTTGTAGCAGCAGAAGTTGTAATATTATTATAATCCTTTCTTTTTATATTTACAATTTTAATGCTGATAACAATATAATACATAGCGGTGCAGAATGCGGGCAATATGTTTTATTTCTCTCTAAGACATAGAAACCAGGGTAAGGATCATCTTCTAATTCACTTTCAGTTTATCTGCAAGGACAAGAGAAAAAACCCACTGTACAATCAGGCGGCTCGACTTCAAACATTTTCATGTAGCGGTAGCAGACAATTTATATCAGCTTGTTCTTTACTAGAATGTGAAGTAGCTAGAATACAAAAGAATATTATATTAGAGTCTATTCATTGCTACGTTATTCGTGCATACTAAATGTAGGGATCCGCTAGGATAATAGAAATCTTATCAACATTAGGAATAAGAATAATAAGAATAATAAGAATCATCATCATCATGTAAAATTAATTATTAGGACCTTACAGGTTAAGGATTAAAACCACAGATAAACACAGGTAATTCCACAGGTAAAATCTGCACTTTGTTTTTTGCGTTTTTCAGATGCAGATTTAACATTTTGGTGCAAAACATCTGCTGCGAATTTTGTTGCATTTTTTTTTATACGCTTGTCAGATACAATTCTGAGAAGTGCAAGATAAATTTACATTTAAACTTTGCATTGCAGGTCAATTCATGTATAAAAAAAATGCAACGAGAAGATGAGATTACTTGACATCTCATTTACTTTGTTGGTACTGTATTACGAAGTGGATTTGCCGCAAATCTGCACGTAATATGCGTCGGGTGCATATGGTCTAAAGGGTTAGTTTAGCTTTCAACCGTACTTTTGAGTTTATATATCTACATATCAAATAAATACTTATTACCCACAGTAGATTTCTATAGTGATGTAATAATCAGTGTAATTTTATTGCCCCGTGTTTGCAGCAAAGTATTTTTTTCATCTGTGACACCAGCAGAAGGTACTAATAAAATGTTGAGTACGGCACCCCTTTATCTACAAAACATCAGCCCTCTCAGCCCAGTGTTGATAGAATTGATGGAACAAGAATGAGACTGATCATTGTAGGTACAGATTTGCCCATAGTGGGCTACAATTTGTCTGTGGCTCTACTTCTTAGAGACCCCAGGAATAGTGGCTAAAGTCACTGGTTTAGGGTACACTCAGGAAGTTATTGGTTTGGATACTCACTGTCATATTCCTCATCCCCTCCAAGTATTTTTAATTATATTGTCACCATAACTGCCGCTGACCCTTTTCTATACACAGGGCTAGTTGAGACGATCAAAGAAGACAGAAGCAGTGAAAGCTGCTTCTATCTTCTCCTCAGGGTCCCCGGCAGTCAATCACCAACATTCAGGGTCGCAAGCTAAAACCTGTGCCGTAAATAATCTATGGTGCGGGTTTTAAGGACCCCGACTGCCGGACGCTTAAATACAGCCGGCGGTCGGGTACCAGTTAATTACTTGTATCCAAAATATATCCAGTGCGTCAATACTACCTCCCACTCCGGCAGCAAGTCAAGCATAGTTATAGCTTAGTTATAGAAGGAGAAGACACGTAGCTATAGGGGTGCAGAGGTAGCAGTGGTGTCTAAAAGGGGCCCAATGGTCCCTCTACTGCAGAAGAAGCCACCAGTATTATAAATGGTAGATATTAGTAGGGGGGCTCTGTTATAGATTTTTCATTAGGGTCAAGAAACCTCAGTTTGGGGCTGTGGCAATGTGGCTGAGTCATTTTTTTCCATCTATGACTAACTGCATGTTCTAGAAACAGCAACTCAGCTAGGGGCATAATTGCATTACTGTCTCACGTCATTGTTACTACACCATTTATGAGATCAAAATGGAAGAGGACAAAAAAAATGTCAGCTCCTTCTTCTTTACGCCTTCTTCACATCCTGTTGGTGCTGCTGTTTCTACTAATCTCAATGAGTAAGATATTTTATGTATGAAAAAAAATCCCAACGTTAGCCACGTCCAAACACCTATGTCTAGAAAGATGGAAACTTGTCTTAAGGCTCAAGTTTCCTAGGAGATGATATTAGGTTAAATTGGGCTAAAATGTTAAAAAGGCGACTATTCCCGCCAACCGGGTCCAATGTGTATACTACGGTCCTGTAGTAGAAGCTGTTGTAGTTATAGCAGCCAAAGCTGCCAGGGAACGTTCCTGCATGCTGTGACTGGTAACAGCGGGTGCAAACACTAGAGGACCTCCCTACAAGCAGATAGATTTGAGGTAGCTGGGTCGAGTTGTCAAGAAGCTTCCCCATGTGGGAGATTGCTTTTCATTGGGTGGAAGTTGGCAGGGAGCCTCCCCACAAGTAAGAGAAAGGGCAAGAAAGAGAAAGAAGGTCTGGAGATAAAAAGGATGTTATGCCAGTATCAGAGAGGAGTTGAAGCTCCACCCGCAAGTCAAGTGGTGAGCCACCATTGCCCGCCTGTCCCCCGACTTTGCTGTGTAACTTTCAAGAGGCTGAACCTGTTTGCAGAGAAGTTGTTTGGGACTCTTGTGGCCATTTGTGCGGAGACCACCAGCATAGTAATATAACTTTTATTTGCAAATTTGGTCCTACTGTCATCATAGTACTAAAACCTCCCTGCGTTACCGATGCTTGACTTACACCTGAACCAGGAGGGGGCCCTATTTTGCCACTGCTATGGGGCCCGTTTTGCTCTATGTTCATCCTTGGAAGCTTTGGTAATATTTAATGAACTAGACCATTTTCATTATTCCGACTCTGTAGCTAAAGTCTTTTTAAAGCAAACTTCAATATGTCTGTAATCTAGGGATACATCAGAAATATTATATCTGACACCTTAATTCATCACCATAGTGTTACACTGTCCTTGAGCTGTGATTGTAATTTTCAAATTTCTCATTGAAATTACCTGATTACGAGAATTGCTCTATATCATATTGTAAGAACATCTCTGACAATGTAATTGCCCCATGAAACCTCAACAGGCCTTTAAAGTGATGTTTAAAAAAATTGGAAATTTCCGAGTGAAAATCTTTCCTTTTTTTTCTCATAAAACGTGGAGCATTATTTGCTATAATACATTAAATTCCACTGGACCAGCACTGTGTTTATGAGACAGGCTCCCAGTTTATTTGAAAACCTTTAAGTCAAGCCAAATACACAGGAGGAATATGTTTTATTAAATCTGTATATAAAACCCTTAAAAACTGCAGCGCAAGTAAATCACCATGTTAGATGATTTCTTGTTTATTTATACGGACACAAGGAATGAGATGCTGAAGGGCAAAATCAATGTTACATACAGTGAAAATAAAATGAGCTGACTAAAGGAGGAAGAAAAAAATATCAAGGGTGTTAAAGCCACCAGGGTGTCCTAATCCCTTGTAGCATAAAAATAACAAACCAAATTAACAATTTTCTGAGCCGACTCCACAGCAAAAGTCTTCTTCAGGCCTTAACAAGGCAACTTGCGAACGACTCATTGGATTATGACTAGTACAAAATATCTATATTTGCATTGTTTATATGCGATGCCATGTCTTGTTTGTTTTATGGGTTATTCCAGGTAAAACCCCAACATGTGTGCTCCCCCACAAACTCCATTATTCTCATTGTTGTCATGTCACCTATTGACACATGAGATGACATAGGTCTTCAATGTTTGGCACTCCAGCTAGTCATGTTGTGACCCATGTCCTCCATTATTATTTTTTACCCTTTTTTACTATTGCCGTATAGGTTGACTTTATATGAGACATACTGGGACATGCGTTGTTTTGACTTATCTGTTCCAAGAACATTATGCCATAGGACATGGGGATTATTCAGGTGTTTTGTAATTGTAAGATGAGCATTGGTCCTCTTGGATAGCGGTGGCTTCCACATTGTGACTTTCTCACGAACCCTCCTTTTGCCCAGTTCCTTTCTTTCACCTTCCAACTGTAATGTCTGTGGTGCTGACCACAAACTCCTCCCATCCTGCCGACACCCCACTCTCCAGAGGTGCCAGCACATTTCACATTTCTTATTTATTTTAGTGGACCGCTAGATTGAAGATTCATTCCCATTCCACATCTTCTCTTTGGAAATTGTGGTTATCTTCATTAAAAGGAGTTCTGTAACAAATAGGTGGCAAATATTCCTTTAAGGTTGATGTTAAAGAGAGATGTCAAAGAATACTAAGCAATTATTGCTGTGGAGGAAGGTTAAGAAATATGAGCAGACAGTAACTATTCAGAATAAACAATGATATATATGTGCTGGATAACTTTATTTTGTGAACAAATGTAGTAGCTATAGATAAACTGTGCAAACTGTGATATACACTGTGTGTGTGTGTGTGTGTGTGTGTGTGTGTGTGTGTGTATATATATATATATATATATATATATATATATATACTGCTCAATCATTACATTAATCACTATTTCTTTTACATTATGTGGTGAACGGCGGGGTGAGTGTGAGTCGCTTACTCGGAGAGGAAATTGCAAAATTTTAATGAAAAAACATGATAAAAACCATACGTGTACATATGAAAAAGGAATGAAAACCGCTAACGCCTTTCGGACACCCTGTGTGTCCTTAGTCGTAACCATTGTTCAGTGGGATGTGTCGGAACAACAAGTCCAATCCATGCAGGCCTCATCTCATAACTTACAGGACTTAAAGGATCTGCTGCTAACGTCTCGGAAATAGATACCACAGGACACCCTTGGAGGTCTTGTGGAGTCCATGCCTCGGCAGGACAGAACTGTTGTGGTAGCATGTACCCATATATATAAGTGACAGCCAGCACGGTTTTACTAAG
This sequence comes from Rhinoderma darwinii, assembly GCF_050947455.1. Classification (NCBI taxonomy): domain Eukaryota; kingdom Metazoa; phylum Chordata; class Amphibia; order Anura; family Rhinodermatidae; genus Rhinoderma; species Rhinoderma darwinii. The sequence continues at coordinate 99,017,933 of NC_134695.1, forward strand.
GACAGAAGTTGTCAAACTAACCTAATCTGTTTTTATGAAGAGGTGAGCAGAAGCCTAGACAGAGGGGCCGCTGTGGATTTAGTGTTTTTGGACTTTGCAAAGGCATTTGACACTGTCCCCCATAGACGCCTAATGGGTAAATTAAGGACTATAGGTTTAGAAAATATAGTTTGTAATTGGATTGAGAATTGGCTCAAGGACCGTATCCAGAGAGTTGTGGTCAATGATTCCTTCTCTGAATGGTCACCGGTTATAAGTGGTGTACCCCAGGGTTCAGTGCTGGGACCACTATTATTCAACTTATTTATTAATGATATAGAGGAAGGAATTAATAGCACTATTTCTATTTTTGCAGATGACACCAAGCTATGTAATATAGTTCAGACTATGGAAGATGTTCATGAATTACAGGCAGATTTAAACAAACTAAGTGTTTGGGCGTCCACTTGGCAGATGAAGTTTAATGTAGATAAATGTAAAGTTATGCATCTGGGTACCAACAACCTGCATGCATAATATGTCCTAGGGGGCGCTACACTGGCGGATTCACTTGTTGAGAAGGATCTGGGTGTACTTGTAAATCATAAACTCAATAACAGCATGCAGTGTCAATCAGCTGCTTCAAAGGCCAGCAGGATATTGTCGTGTATTAAAAGAGGCATGGACTCACGGGACAGGGATGTAATAATGCCACTTTACAAAGCATTAGTGAGGCCCCATCTAGAATATGCAGTTCAGTTCTGGGCTCCAGTTCATAGAAAGGATGCCCTGGAGTTGGAAAAAATACAAAGAAGAGCAACGAAGCTAATTAGGGGCATGGAGAATTTAAGTTATGAGGAAAGATTGAAAGAATTAAACCTATTTAGCCTTGAAAAAAGACGACTAAGGGGGGACATGATTAACTTATATAAATATATTAATGGCACATACAAAAAATATGGTGAAATCCTGTTCCTTGTAAAACCCCCTCAAAAAACAAGGGGGCACTCCCTCCGTCTGGAGAAAAAAAGGTTCAAGCTGCAGAGGCGACAAGCCTTCTTTACAGTAAGAACGGTGAATCTATGGAATAGTCACCGCAGGAGCTGGTCACAGCAGGGACAGTAGATGGCTTTAAAAAAGGGTTAGATAATTTCCTAGAACAAAAAAATATTAGCTCCTATGTGTAGAAATTTTTCCTTCCCTTTTCCCTTCCCTTGGTTGAACTTGATGGACATGTGTCTTTTTTCAGCCGTACTAACTATGTAACTATGTAACTATGTAATATATATACATATATATACAGAGACCATAGGATCAAGTAACGGCACCAGGACTTCAAGATTGATGAAAAAGGGTGGATTTATTCACCTCAAGTGAGCAGCGACGTTTCGGTCCGTCAAAGAACCTTTCTCAAGCTGTATCACTTGAGGTGAATAAATCCACCCTTTTTCATCAATCTCGAAGTCCTGGTGCCGTTACTTGATCCTATGGTCTCTGTATATTTCAAGTCGGGGAAGTGATTCATCCACTGGGTAACGTGCACATGGCCTACTTTATAGCTGCTTGGAGTGCTGTGTTCATTTGCAATTGAATTATATATATATGATAAAACAGCCAGCACTCCAAAAATATAAGTGAAAAAAGTTTGGACTTTATCAGCCCACGTGCAACTTTTCAGTCCATGTGTCCAGAAAGATCCTGCTTGAGAAAGGATATCAGAGCAGGACAAAAGTATAATAATGGGCAATGGTGGGTGCAGAGCCCTTAGGTATACAATAATAAGAAAATAGGCAGAACTCCAAAAACATAAGTGAAAAAAGTTTGGACTTTATTAGCCCACGTGCAACTTTTCAGCCCTTGTGTCCAGGACCTTTCTCAAGGATCTTTCTGGACATAAGGACTGAAACACCGCACGTGGGCTAATAAGGTCCAAGCTTTTTGCACTTATGTTTTTGGAGTGCTGCCAACACTATATATATATATATATATATATATATATATATATATATATATACATATATATACACATATATATATATATATATATATATATATATATATATATATTTATATATATATGTGTGTGTGAAAATTACAGAAAAACATTTTTAGTAGAGTGAGATAGATAGATAGATAGATAGATAGATGGATGGATGGATGGATGGATGGATGGATGGATGGATGGATAGAGAGAGAGAGAGAGAGAGAGATAGATAGATAGATAGATAGATAGATAGATAGATAGATAGATAGATAGATAGATAGATAGATAGATAGATAGATAGATAGATAGATAGATAGATAGATAGATAATTATGTATTTTCTCCGCAGTCAAAGGGTTAAAAAAACACAACACCTTTCACCTAAAGATCAATGGAAAGTCGTATTGCTAAGCTTCCAAATGGTACTTGCTAAAAATAAGGTCTCTGTGGAATATAGCTACATTTGAGAACCGTGTGTATGGGTCTCAGACTGATCTCCAATGACAGCTTTCATCTCTGTCACCAAGTGGCGAAAGGTCACAATTGTTTCGAAACGATGTGACACAGAGCGTTCAGCCCACTTCCAAATTTTAGGAGTATAAATTGCTGACTTGAGGACCGCTTTGTTATATTGCTGCTTTTGAGCCTTACTGTACTACAGGTTTATATTCTGTTCTCGGGAGCCAGGCTTCTTGTATTGTACTTCTCTATATAGACATACAGGAGGTACACAGACAAAAGTTCATCAAGGCCAGGCTGTTGTTAGCAGTAAATGGCAGTTCACTGAATTAAGTGCTCCTACGTAATGCCCGGGTTTTGCTATACATACAATTCCTAGTAAAGAAGACATCCAATCCGTTCTTCAGACTTGTTCCTTTCCATGCCCCCTTGACAGTGACTTCTAAAGTCTAATGACCCTCACAGTGGGGAACAGAATTAAGAATAGTTTATATTGACCGTTGTCATTTTTCCATAATATACCGAGGTTGCAGAGCTGAATTTGTCACTTAAATGTTGTTGTTTTTTGTTTAGTTTTTTTGCACAATTATATTATGTCATAGATCAGCTTTTTTGCATTGATAAACTTGGCTCTGCTTCTTCTGTAAATCATATACATATGAGCAAATTAGTTTTGCCTGACCATTAATAATCTAAACCTAAGATTTACCCACAAAAAAAATGCTATCCATGATATCTATCTTTTATTTATTCTCTCTCAAGAATGATCACATCTTCAGGTTCCCTTTAATTTTAAAATAAAGTGTAGTAAAGTTGTTAAGAATATACAGTGTATAAAAAAAAAACATTAGAGGGGTTGTCAGGACATGAACCGGTTTTTCATATTGATAATCTATCCGCAGTATAGGTCATTAGTATAGGATCTGTGGGGGTCCGACACCCGGATCCCGCATCGATCAGCTGCTCCAGCTGCCTCAGGGCACCGGATGTTCGTGCCAGAGGCAGATGGCTCCGGTTAAAGAATAGCGATCGAGTTGCAGTACTACAGCTCTGCTCCTATTCAAGTGTTTAGGAGCAGGGTTCAGGTTCAGCACCATGGCCACTTTTCAGTGTACGGAGCCATCTGCTTCCGGCAGTGAACAATGCGTAACTCCTGGTGCCCAGAGGCGGACGGAACAGCTGATCGGTGAGGGGTCCAGGTGTCGGAAACCCACTTATCAAATACAAATGACCTATCCTGTGGATAGGTCATCAGATTGAAAAACCGGTCCGTGCCTTGACAACCCCTTTAAAAGTAAAAGAAAAACTTTTTCATATTTTTTCGTAAAATAATCTAAGAAAATTAAAAAACACATAATTTGTGATGCCGCATTCATAACACTCCAAACTATTAAAATACAACGGTATTTATCCCGCAAAGTGAACGGCGTAAAAAAACACACAAAAAAACACTATACGATTACTCTTCTTTAGTCACCTGGCTTTCTAGATAAAATGGAACAAAAAGTGATCAAAAATTTGTATGTACCCCAAAATGGTACGATTAAAATATGGCAACACAAAACTATATATTTTGTAACAAATAGTTTTTATTTTGTAAAAGTATTAAAATAAGAATATAACGATATATATTTGGTATCACCCTATTTTCATTGACCCGTAGAATATTGATAACATGTCAGTTTTATAAATTTGGGGAATGACGTAAAACTAAAACCCAAAAAACTATGGAGAAATTACTCTTTTTTCTCTCCATTCCACCCCACTAAATATTATTTCAAAAAGTTTCTCAGCACATTATATGGAACATTATATTGTGCAAATAAAAAGTACAACTTGTCCCGCGAAACAAAACCTCTGCACTATGGTGACAGAAAAAATATCTAAGTTATGACTCTTGCAAGAGAAAAATTAAAATTAAAAAATTAAAACTGGTTGCGGTAGGAAGGGGTTAAAGGAACTCTACACAGGGTCCGTGTTGTATAAAGATCTGCATGTGGGATGCTTCATTGCATTCCGTATTATGAAGATATTCTCCCCTAGAAGTATTGCTGGTAAGAGAGAACATCTGTCACATGAGACACCCAAAGAAGCATTATACGGTGACACATGTAATTCAGAGCTGCCGTACATGAGACCCTAGGCCCTGTTCACACAGTTTTTTGAAGGCAGGAAAAATCTGCCTCAGGATTCCTTCAGTAATTTTGAGGCAGATTTTGACCTGCCTGCGCTTTTTTGGCAGCGGGTTTCGCTGCTTTTTCCGCCCACAGCCATTAAGCTAATACAAGGATCACGAGCAAAAAACAATGCGAAAAACAGTTGGAAACGAGAGCTGTGAGTGTTTTCTGTCCCCCATTGGCTTTCAATGGGAGGTCAGAGGCAGAAACCATGCAAGAAAGGACATGCCGCTTTTTTTCCTGCAAGCGGCTAAAACGCCTCTTCCTCCCATTGAAATCAAAGAGTGGCCGTTTTTTGGCGCTGAAGCCGACCTGTCAAAATCAGTGCCAAAAAAACCTCTGTATGAACAGGGCCTTAGACTGAATTAACAAATGCAATTTTTTGATGCAGTTTTAGTGCAGTGTTTGATGCAGTGATTTTTTTAGTACACTATGTGTAAATTCAGCCATAGGGCTTATTCACACGAACGTATAATACGGACCTATGTTACTGAATGGGGCCGTTCAGACTGTCAGTGAATTTCACGCAGCGTATGTGCGCTGCGTGAAACTCTTGATATGTCCTATATTTGGCAGTGTTTCGCGCTGCACGGACCCGTGATGCGCGCTACAGTAGTAAAAACTATGAATGAAACAGAAAAGCACCACGTGCTTTTCTGTTTGTAAACATAAAAGCAGAGTGTCATCATGATGCCGGCTGCGCGAAAATCACGCAGCCGCACACCATATGCTGATTACACACACGGACCTTTTACGCACGCAAAACGCAGCGTTTTTTGCGTGCGCAAAACGCACACGCTCGTGTAAATCCGGCCTTAAAGGGGATGTATTGGCATAGGTATAATGGAATCCACACATATGTATGTAAATGTCCCTGTAAGAACTTGAAATTCTCTGCAATGGCTTATGATAGAGAGCACTCATTTGTATTGAAGACAAATGTTAAAAAGAAAAACCCTGAGAAAAAGGAAACACAATTTTTTTCCAAAACAAAAAGAATAAAGATAATCATGAAATTGCAGTGTTTTGCCTGCAGAGCCCAGTAGGTGGCTCTCTAGTGCACTAATGTATTCCACAGGCTCTTGTCATAGACTCTGCTGCTTGTGCTCGGCTTCATAAAAACCTGAACGAGAGAGTATGATGTCATTATTAATGTATTATTTTTCTGCCTACATTTTGCCGTTGCCAAGTGCACTAACATGGTAGTTGACATCGTTCAAGTTTAATCTCAGCTCCTCGGTTGAATCCAACAGCTCAATTTCATGCAGTCTTCTACTTTTTCGCTTTCCTCGTTGCTGTAGAAGGATTGGAAGCGCCTACGTATATGTCACTTAATCAGATCTTCACGTGTCACCATTCTAAAGGATCATCGAGGTTACCTTGGAAAGCCTTTGGGTGCTGAGTGTCTCATTTAGACCTTTTTTACACCCCACAAAAGACACTTGGATTAGATTTCCTCGGTGGAGACACTTGTACAGAAAGAGACATCAACAGAGGGACAGGAGAGAAGCAGGTTATATCGTTTTTTTTCTTTGTGGAATATTAAACTCTCTCCTCACATTCCCTTGACTTTACTATTTCCGCAGCCAAATTGAGGCATATTGATTGCAACTTATAGTCCTGTGCTCTCGTCTCATTTTCATGTGCTAACAATACATTAATGGGAGAAACGTTCTCAATGATATCACAATCCTCATAATGAATTGCTGTCTAATTGCTGCACTTTAGTTTCCGTTATTTGTTAAATCCTAAAGGAGTTTTCTCATCAATCATTTTCATACCAAAAGATCAGAAATTTTGTTAATACCTGTTGTAATGTAAGTCGCAATTTTCTAACATAAAAAATATATTTTTCATCATCTTTTGCTTCCATGTGTCCCCCGTGGTGCTGCTGCTAATCTGTTCTTGCAGGGGGGGGGGTGGTCTGAGCAGAATTAGTCTACGTCCCCCTCTGGCAGATGACAATATAGTCCTTTCTTAGGGCTTATTTAGACGAATGTATAATACGTTCGTGCAACGCGTGTGATTTTCACGCGCCTCGCACGGACCTATGTTAGTCTATGGGGCCGTGCAGACCGTCCGTGAGTTTCACGCAGTGTGTATCCACTGCGTAAAAGTCACGACATGTCCTATATTTGTGCGTTGTTCGCGCATCACGCACCCATTGAAGTCAATGGGTGCGTGAAAATCACGCGCAGCACACGGAAGCACTTCCGTGTGACGCGCGTAATTCGCTCAACAGCAGTAAAAAGTATGAATGAAAACAGAAAAGCACCACGTGCTTTTCTGTTTACAAACTTACAGAGTTTCGCAAAAATAACGCAGCCACGCATCATACGCTGCGGACACACGGAGCTGTAAGTACCTTTTGCACGCGCAAAACGGCACATTTTTTGTGCACGCAAAACGCACACGCTCGTGTAATTCCGGCCTAACTTTACAATTCAGCTTTACCTTCCTAACAAGCTGATAACGAGTCTTCTCAGCTATACTGCTCTGTTACTGCAGAGGCTCTGCTCCTTCCCTGACAAGCAGGTCTGAAACTATTTCTATTGGCTGCTTTACAGAGGTTCACTATGCAGAGTCCTTGCGATGGGGAGTGACTAAGCATGCGGGTTCCACCAGCACAGTATGAGGACATGCACTTTGCTATACCCTATAAAGACGAGGTGGCACCATGCTATATAAATAAATGTCATAACTTCACCGGATGATCTTTTTTAATTAGTTTAAATTTAAAATGTATTAATAATTTGGTGCCCCCCATTCCATCCTCATTGCTCAACCGCAGTGAGGAAGACAATAATTGGAGTGGAGGTTAAGTAGGCGCATTGCCACTTCATTTAAAGTCTATGGCAATGACGAAAACAGCCCAGTACAGCTCTCGGCTTTTTCCATCATTTTTATATATATTAAATGGAGCGGCAGGTGCATGCTCAACCGCCGCTCCGTTCAAGCTCCTCACGTAGCCATGCCTTGGTGTCAGAGGAAAGCCACACACAAAATGGCGCTAGGTCAGAGGATACTCAGAGCGCAGTGTCTCGCCGTGATGGTGAGTATCGTTGGCAGAGGGAGCTGGGTCTGTGCTTTGAGGGTGCGGTGGAGAGCGAGCTCCGTGAGGTTACGTGCGCTGTATGGCAGGCCCAGGCCACACCGCTCCTATACTGACCTTCCCAACATGGCGGAATGTTCCCGACAACAAGACACCAAGCTGGTGGGCCGCCTCACTTTCAGGCTTCTCCGCCATCCGGTGTGAGACCCCCGGGCCCGACCCCCGGGCCCGACCGACTACTGTCACCCACAACAGCCTCCCCGGGACGGACGGGCAGACACACTATCTATACCGTAAGTCTACCTCCCGAGCAACGCCGGGTATAACAGCTAGTATATAATACACATATATGGTATCACCACGATTGTTACAACCTGAATAATAAAGTTGATATGGATATTAAACAACATGGCGAACGTCGTACAAAAAAAAAGCAAAAAAACAACAGTGTAATTTTTTTTCCAACCCCCTTCAAAAAAAAGTTAATAAAAGTTAATCAATAAGATTAAAAAACAAACTGGTGTTTCAGGGTGGATATGCCTAAGCAGTGTATTGAGTGATCCCTATTTGTTAATACAAAATCAAATAAAAAATATGAAAAAAGTTACATTTATATGGAGAAGGTTAAAATATGAAAAATCATTTTATATAGAAAACCTTATTTGTATGAACATGCTTTTATCTATATAGAAACCATTTATTAAATGCAGCACAATGCAGTGTAACAGCAAAGAAACATTCACCCACCAACAAAAACAGTAAGAGATCAGCCTCACCTCCTGAAATAGACCTCCGGTGACCCAGCATGGAGACGGCAGCGGTTCTTACCTGAAAGAAGTCATTTCTCTGGGTCCTGAATGAGGTCACTGGATAAATAGATGAAGGATGAAAACACACAATGCCTTCAAATCATTTTTCGGCAGGTAAGTATACATCTCGACTTTCAACTGTAATGAATCTAGATGTCCTCAGGAACCTCTAGCCGCAAAACGCTGGGAAAAAAATCAAGATCAAATGCATTTATATGACTAGATTGTGTAATAGACACAGATTTAATGCAGGTCTATAAGTGAATTAAAAGTAAGAAGAAAAAAAGTTTTTGCATTGCAAAGGCTGAAATCCGCAGTGAAATTCCACTTCTGCTCCGCAATAGATAGTGCATGCTGTGGAGGGAAAATTCCGCACCACAGCCTATGGTCCGCAGCAGAGTTTTTGGCAACGTCTGAACTAACTTGTCTAAAAATATATTGAAACAACTGTAAAAAACGTCCGCTGGAGAATTCCACAGCAATTCCGCCACGTCTGGCCGTGCCCTTACTACCATCATTACTACTACTAATACGAAGAAGAAGAATAACAATAGTAATAATAATAATACAAAAATAAAATCTCAGTTGTTTCAAATGTTCATATAGTTTAGCTCCATTCTGCTGCCAGACATATGACCAAACAGTTTAGTTCTAAGGCCCCATGCACACAACCGTATTTTCATCTATCCGTAAATACCGTCTGTAAATACAGATCCATAGTCATCCCTAACTTATCCGTAAATATGGTCCGTATTGCATCCGTATTTCATCCGTAGATACGGATCCGTAAAAAAAAGAGGGAGGCTGAAAATTATGTCACCAACATGTTGCATAGCAACGCTTCTGTAAATATGGACGGTTTAAGGATGCACATCAGTAGCTGTCCGTATTTACAGAAGTGCCCATAGGCTTCTATGGGACAGTCCGTGCCGTAATTACGGACAAGAAAAGGACAAGTTCTATAATTTTTTCAGCACGGACACCCATCCGTAGAAATACTGAAAGGTGTCTGTAGCCAATAGAAATTAATGTGCCCGTAAATACGGTCCGTAATTACGGATGAAATATACGGTCATGTGCATGGAGCCTAAATGTTGCTTAAAGCGGTCATCTGCTTTAGACAACTCTTTTTCATATGGTCTATAATGGTATATAGATATAATAGAGGAGGGACCATTAGCCAGGCCAATAAGAGCTGTGCTTTACAGTGGATTACCATTGCAATGGGAAAGACGCTGCAGGAATAAAGGTGGACCAAAGGAGCTGCATTCGTGGTGGGGCATTCGCTCAAGGGTCATTGATAGTGGTGGAGGAGGAAACAAACACCATGCCCTTGTGTCTTGATTGGCTAAACCATAATGGAGGGCCAAATTTAATCTTTGCTTTAAATAAAACCACTCCTTGGCCCTTATTTGAGCTATTGTCTGTGACCACGGCAGTTAGGTCTGTTATATGACTAGAGGTTGTAGTGGCTTAGACAGGAAGTGATGTCATTTGGTTTGACAGATGCCGTCAAAACAACATTGTTTGAGCAGAATGGGGTGTCACACGGAAAAATGACTGTCATCGTGTTACGTCATGTTGTATCTGTTATATTAGTCACATGTTGTGGTGTCACTTAAATTAGTGTAATTTCCCTTTAATTGAGCTAAAATGTAATCTGTTGCTAAAATGTCTGCATATTTTATATGTATAGGAAGGGCGACCATGTCTGTTTGATAATATTTACAGCTGAATTCCCAAATTTGCCAGTCTGCTAGTTCATTACAATCTCCAGAAAGCTCCGCATTACAAAAGAGAAAAGAAGAAAATCAAACAGATGTATTCGCTTTAAACAGAATGCGCAACATGTGCTGTAAAATAAAAGCAACATTTGGCAGAGTAAAATATCTTGGCATCTGTTCAGCATTTGTGAATGTGGTAAAATATTAATACAGCTTATAAAGTAAAAGGAATGTTTCCACATCTTTGGTTTGTTTGCTTTTAAAATTGGGAAGTTATGTCCACATGCATTGTTTGTCCTGGCTTGTAAACATGTTGAGATAGCCAAATTATACATGTGAATAGTACAGGCAATATATATATATATACACAGACTACACAGCAGGCTGGGACCCAGCGACAGGAGAAGAAATCTCGGCAGGATCTCCTAAGATTTGTATTTTACCTAAGAAAACATAAGGACGACATTGATTAAAGCTTATTTTCTGACTATGTGTCATGGTGTGTCCAAGAAAAAAAATAACTATAACAAAGAAGAATGATAATAATAATAAGTTCAACAATTATAATATTATTGTAATATTGTATGTACAGTATGAGTCACTATTGCAGGGTCTGGCTGGTGGGATATGTGCCCCAGGTGCCAGGAGAGGCGCTAACAAGCTACACTTCTGCCTTCACCAGTGTATTTAGATATAACCCTATGGCAGAAAACTGAATATTTGCCCCAGATGAAAAACAAAACTGCTTAGCTGCAACTGTGCACTATTGTTTAGGAAAGGTGTCTCAAGCACGCGGACCGCGGGCCGCATGCGGCCCCTGGGGCTGTCATCTGCAGCCCGCAGGACACAGAGCCGCTAGTATAGGCTCTGCTCCGAGACTCTGTAATTCCCTGACATCGCTGTCTACATATGAATAGCAATGTCTGGGTCTTCCCCAGAGCCGGAGTCCCGTGCAGAGCGCTAGTACAGGCTCTGCTCCGGGACTCTGTGGAATTCCCTGACATCGCTGTTCATATATGGACAGTGTGTCAGGGTCTTCCCCAGAGCGGAGTCCCGGGCAGAGCGCTAGTATAGGCTCTGCTCCGGGACTCTGTGGAATCTTCTGACATCGCTGTCCACATATGGACAGCGATGTCTGGGGCTTCCCCAGAGCTGGAGTCCCGGGCAGAGCGGTAGTATAGGCTCTGCTCTGGGACTCTGGGGAAGCCTCTGACATTGATGTGCATACATCGACAGTGATGTCAAGGGCTTCCCCAGAGCAGGAGTCCGAGTGATGTCAGGAGCACAGCTGGAGTCCCAGGAAGAGCCTACTAGCGCTCTGCCTGGGACGCCAGCTCTGGGGTTGCCCCTGACATCTCTGTCCATATATGGACAGTGATGTCAGGAGCAGAGCTGGTATCCCAGGCAGAGTGCTAGTAGCGGCTCTGCTCCGGGACTCCAGCTCTGGGCAAGCCCATGACATCACTGTGGCAGCATCTGCGGAGGGCACTGTGGCAGCATCTGCGAAGGGCACTGTGGCAGCATCTGCAGAGGGCACTGTGGCAGCATCTATGGAGGGCACCGTGGCAGCATCTACAGAGGGCACTGTGGCAGCATCTACAGAGGGCACTGTGGCAGCATCTACAGAGGGCACTGTGGCAGCATCTACAGAGGGCACTGTGACAGCATCTACTGTGGCCACTGTGGCAGCATCTACAGAGGGCACTGTGGCAGCATCTACAGAGGGCACTGTGGCAGCATCTACAGAGGTCACTGTGGCAGCATCTACAGAGGTCACTGTGGCAGCATCTACAGAGGGCACTGCGGCAGCATCTACAGAGGACACTGTGGCAGTATCTAGGGGTGTGTTGCATTATCTACAGAGGGCATTGTGGCATTATCTACAGAGGGCACTCTGGCATTATCTACAGAGGGCACTGTTGCAGCATATACAGAGGACTCTGTGGCAGTATCCACAGAGAGAACTGCGGCAGCATCCACAGTGGGCACAGCGGCAGCATCCACAGAGGGCACTGCGGCAGCATCCACAGAGGGCACTGCGGCAGCATCCACCGAGGGCACTCTGGCACTATCTAAACGGGGCTGCCAAATCTTGACATGTGTGTCTGCCAAATGCTGCTAACTGAGCCGCCGGACTGCATTTAGCGACACTTAAACTGGAAAACTGGATTGTTGAAATAAGCACGTGGAGAAATATCTCAAATTTTAAACCTAGCGGTATTATTATAGTAACGTAGTATTATTATTATAGTCATATAGTGTTATAGTAGATCAAATAACTAATTGATTAACAATAATTTTGTATATTTGTATTGTATCAAATTTGAAAGTAATTCGGCCCGTCAACTTCCCATTTTTTCTATATGCGGCCCACTTACCCGGCCGAGTTTGAGACCCCTGGTTTAGGATGAATGTGGTGTACATATTTATTGATAAAGGATATACTTTATAAAGAAATATTATATATTATAGGTAAGCATGGCTCATGATAAGAAAGATGTAAATTGATATCTTTAAAGGGTATGTCGCCGCTTGAGTTTAAACATGATTGTCCCGGAGCTTACACACAATATCTTTCTATTGGTGAGAAACTCATTTTTGTCTCACCCTTCTGTAGTATCAGTTCCTCGAATGCTTTTTGCTATGGGTCTTTCCACCAGGTTAGTATATCCAACATTTTTCGAGACCTTGCTCAGAGGGCCTATTTTTAAGTGTTTGCTTGAAGGAGGACGCTGCGGATGCGGACATATTCACCTCCTTCAACTTTGTATCTCTGTTTCCAGTTAAAGGAGGAGACAAGGAACCAGTAGCTCCATAGTAGCTTTTAGTATCTACTGTGAGTTTCGTCTTTGAATTGTTTTAATCTATGTCCCCTTTTAAAACCATTCTATTATTTTTTTTACTTACCCAATGCATCTATAATAAAGAAATGGAGCAAATAGCTTTGATTGCAAATATCCTACTGTTTTGTGTATACAGCTTGCATGCAGACCTATGTGTCTCCATACTTACAGACTACAAACCAACCTTGTGTAGTCTGATCCAACACAAGGTTAGACACCTTAGATTGTATAGGAGCTGTAGACACAAAACAGAAGATGATTTGTAATCAAAACAATTTCAACGTTACCCCTGCCTCAACTTTATTGACAGGAGTGCTCACATAGCTGATTATACAGGAAGACATGGCTGTCAAAATACATAAAAAGAACTGTCACTTGATGGCAGCTCCGTCCAATCTTGTATGTGGGTGGAGCAATTGTATGGACACTACTGTATGGCAATGGCTAGTATTTAGGCATCAAGTAGCGCTATTGTTTGACTTGCAATGCTGCACAGGCACATCTGCTAGCGCACTAGGTGGCTGGCATGGCTGTGTAAGCGCCAGGTGACCCTACTGTGACGACACTTTGTTACAGCGGCATAGCTATAAGGGGTCAGATAATGTAGTCACACCCAGGCCCTGGTGCCTGATGGGGTCTAAAGGCCTCTCAGCAACATAAAAAGACACCTATATTATATGTCACATGGTAGGTGGGGACTCTTTTACAGATGTCTATCTATCTATCTATCTATCTATCTATCTATCTATCTATCTATCTATCTATCTATCTATCTATCTATCTATCTGTCTGTCTATCTGTCTATGTTATAAAGGTGCAAAGATGGGAAAAGCAAAAGACTAACGGCGAAGACTCTGGAAACACCTACAAAATTGTGACTGTTTGGGCAAGGAGTTGTATTGTATTGTGCCAAAAGGTGCCATAGAGCGTTATCAAATAAGCGATAATAAAAATAGCAATATAAATAAAAATAATAATAATAACAATAGTAATAATAATTATGATGATAATAATAATAAACAATATCTTATATAGGTGCACAGATAGGAAAAGCAAAAGAATAAGGATTGGAAACACCTACAAAATTGTGACTGTTTGGGCAAGGAGTTGTATTGTATTGTGTCCAATGGTACTAAATGATAATAAAAATGATAATAAATGATAATTAAAAAAAAACTATATAAATAATAATAATAATAATAATAATAATAATAATACTTATAACAGTATTACAATTTGTTTGTTGCAGTGTATTTTTTGGTTTCTCTCGGTTCACCCTTCGGATTTTATACCTGTTTTGATTTGTTGTGCACTGTGGGCAGCTGTATGAGCAGACTTCTTATTAGCAGACAGGAAATAAATATAACCGCGTCCGGCTTTGGCATTTATGGGCTGCATTTTGTGAATCATAACTGATTTGCTTGTATTTCTGTATACTATAAATGCACTTTTTATAAACTTCTCTCCTGCAATATCCTATTTTAAACAAATTGACCAATTTCTACTGATAAAATGTTTATCACATGGAGATCAAGAACAATATGATCCAGTAAGAAATAAGTAATGTATTGAGTCTAAATATAACAGCATTATTTTGAATATTTTTTGTGGATTGATTTCCATTTTGGCTGCTATTATGAAACACTCTCTTATACCTCCCTGGGTGTCCTCCTCCTATTCACACAGCACTGTGGGTGCCTAATTTACATATACACACTCCTAATTTATCTATCTATCTATCTATCTATCTATCTATCTATCTATCTATCTATCTATCTATCTATCTATCTATCTATCTATCTATCTATCTATTCTATCTGTCTATCTCTCTATCTATCTATCTATCTATCTATCTATCTATCTATCTATCTATCTATCTATCTATCTATCTATCTATCTATCTATCTATCTATCTATCTATCTGTCTGTCTGTCTGTCTGTCTGTCTGTCTGTCTGTCTGTCTGTCTGTCTCTCTGTCTGCCTGTCTGTCTGTCTGTCTCTCTCTCTCTCTCTCTATCTATCTATCTGTCTGTCTGTCTGTCTGTCTGTCTGTCTATCATCCTAAGAATTTAGTGTTTTTATCAACACATGTATTTAGCATAATAGGTATAAATACATTGTGTTGCGTCCATGGCCACGGGCCATCGGGTTTACTCACCTCCCGACGCCCGCAGCCATGGATCCGTGAGCGCTGGTCCCCATCTCCTTCCTAGGAGATGCCAGCGCTCACTTCCGCTCTGGTCTGCTGTGTCCCGTAGAGTGCGTGCGCACGCTTGTGCCCGCTCTTAAAGGCCCAGCGCGCACCTGTAAAACAATCATCATCATCAACCACATGACTTCCTGGTCTATAAGAGGGCCCCAGCCCTTCTGATCCTTGCCTGAATGTTGTTAGTAATTCCTAAGTCTGTCTTGCAAATGGTCCCTTAGTGTTTCCCGTTCCAGTTATTACCCGTGCCCTGTTACCTGTTCCTGTATCCCGCGCTGTGTTTTTGTTCCTGTGCCTACTAGTTGGAGTCGTGTCATCTGCCACGTCCAGAGGGATTCGCTATGTCTGGCGCAAACCTGCGGCACCTGCTGTCATCCGCCATGTCTGGCGTTACCTGCTGCACCCATCTCCATCAGTGCCAGAGCTGCGTTCTCTGTCCGGACTATCCAGGTACCCTTGTGCGGGACTTTGTATTGCTGGGGTTCCCTGTTGTTTAGCCAGCTGCCTCCCTGCTACGGCGGTACGGCCTAGTGGGCCCACAAACCCACAAACCGTGACACATTGTTTCTGGGTTTGGCAAAAAGTCATTGTGATATCTCAATGTCTGCCTTTTCGTAGTACTGCAGGTATCTATTGTGTTTTATAGTTTGAGACACGCATTAAAGCACAGTAAGAACAAAAATGGCATTTTGAAAACTGCAATCCTTATGTACAGTACCAGTTTGCACTCTTTTAGTTCATCTGAAAACGTATCCTGCTTTCAATTTTTAACATAAGAAGTTCTGTCAGACACATTAGCTCTCTTGTGGCTAATATCTCTGACAAAAAGCCCCAAAAAATGGCACAGATTTACTACTATGTCTAGAATGTGTTACAAATTGCGCAATTTTTTTACGCAAATTAGTGTGTTTTGTGCCTGCCTGGTCTAACTTTACGCTGTCTATTAGACAGCATTAGTAAATGTGGGCCAATGCCTGTAAATCTGCATCTCTATGTAATCAATCCTGGATTATCCTTTCCCCTCCCTCTGTCAGCTCATCTTGGTAACCAATCACCTGCCGTGAATGCATATTCAGTACATCAGTGGTCTACAACCAGTGGCTCTCCAACCTTAGCTGTGCTCCTCTAATGCTTTACTCCTTGCAACACAGCATTTTGAGAGTATTTCCTTCATCAGATTTCTATACTGGACTTTTCTTTAAAGATTACATTTCCAAAAATATAAATCAGCAGAGAAAACTCTGTGTGCTAAGGACCGGTGGTTTCCAACCTGTGACTCTCTAACTGCTATCAAACTACAACTCCCAGCATGCCCTGACAGCTCATGGCTGTGGGATATAGTTTTGCAACAGTTGGAAAGCCGCAGGTTGGAGCATATAATAATGTAAAATTTTATCACAGAATTCTGCTGCGTAATAAATACATCTGGGTTTGTCTATCGGTTATAATAAAGACGAGGTGAAGATAAACAGAGAATAAATCAAGCAAAATATTAGCAAAGTAGCAAACTTTTTATGTAGCACAGAAAAAATTCTGAAAAGTTGTCGCATTGCTCGATACAATATATCTTGCTTCATCTGTAAGTTTTTCTACTTTAATAACTTCATGCAATTCAGAGTTTTTGATGTGTTAGATTTACACTGATGTGATGGGAGAAGATCATCTCTCACATCATTTTAACACTAAATCACATGTTCTTTTTTCGGCGGATTTTAGTTTGTAGCCGAATATCTTTCTCACAGACCTTAAGACAAAGCTAAAGTTGAACTGAATGTATTTTTGTCGCACTCAGTAGACCAGATTTTTCTTCTTGAGGTCAATATGTCCTTTTTTTTGCAAATTACAGCTCTGGAGTGCATTCAGGAACTTGGGATCAATATTTGACATGTTCTGCTTACTTCAAAGTAACATTTTAGTGGATGGTGCATTAGTGACTTTTATACCTTTTTTAAAAATATAATATATGTTTCAATTCCTTGATAAAAAAAAAGCACAAAACATCAAAGAACATAGAAACTTTGCATGTTTGAATGGTAAAATGACATTAAACAAGGAGCATCGACTTTTTGCCCTTATCATGATAGTTGGGGTGTAGGGGTTAAACATTTGTATTTTACAGTGGAATCCATTAACCTCTAGCAAATATAAGAAGTGTTTACAGAGATATATGCCGGCAAAGAGCAAATCTTTTAAGAATTCACTTATTAAAGGTCAAGTGTTGGCACAAATACCATCTTTATACCTGCAACATTTTGCAAACACCTACTTAATGTTTCTAAGCAGTAGTACATTAGAGGTAAAATGTTCTGTGTAGGTTATACTAAAAAAATAATATAATAGCTAAAAGGGTCATTCCAGGAACTTTCATCTCCGGTCCCATAAATTGCAAATAGAGTATGTACTACAGAGGCAACTGCTAAAGGGCTCATAAAGTTTGGGGGGGTGAGACTTGGCCTCATACCGTTTCCAGTGGATGTTCAAATTGGCCCTGCCCCCCCCCCCCCCATTGGTCGCCAGAACTGTAATGTGTGCAAACAAGGTACAGGTAAACCATTTTAAGGGTCATGCAACCCTTTGCTCCTACAAAGGAGGTGGCGGTACTCCTGTTGGAAAGAAAGGAAATAAAATTACATGAACTATCACCAGACTGGGGGCCCATATTGGTTCTTGTTGTGAAATCCTTATCCCCATTATCAGAGTTTTGAATACTATTCTGGTTTGGTAGGACCTAAAGGATTGTCTATCCTGATATTTTTGGTTTATTAACAAAATTCCAGAATTACAATGAAGACTGACAGTTACATACAGATTTCCCAAAAATGAGTTTGACCTTGCAATTTGTAAATAATTTTTCCATTATCATAATGTGCTAAATCTGGCTTTATATAATATTGTAGGTATACGTATAGAGTTGTCTTCAATCAAAAAGTTAACAAGATGCACAAATGAAACCGCTTGATAACCAATCCAGCTCTGCTGAATCTGAGTAGGAGCCAAAGAAGAGAGGGAATAAGGGGGTTCGATATTACTTGACAAGACAAACCAAGTCTGTCGAAAACGTAGTAATAAACTGTATGATTACTGAAGGATGTGAATATGATTGGTTGGATCCTTGGTCAGACTATCCTTAGTACCAGAGGATCCTCAATGGGTTGTGATACAATCATGGGCCCTAATACAAAAGGGTCCCAAAAATCCAGTTGAAGACAGTCCCATTTGGATCTGATTTTGGAGCCAAGCAACTTACCAAATAGGGTCTATTTTTAAGGCAGTGATTTACAAATACCCTATTAGACTTTATTAATGATATGATAACAACGAAGATCACAACACAACTAAAAATGGATGTGTACATGTTCTGTATAGATAGAGGGTGGCCCTCAGAATCATTTCCTTTTGTAGACCCAGGGGACCCCAGTTTTGGTCAGATCTGTTGGATTAATTTTTTGCTTGGTCACTTTTTACCCCCTATTTCCCTCAGGTATAGTAAATAGTTTTTGCATTTTGTTACTCTCAATATACAGTGTCCGAACATTTTATTTATATCACAGGGTTTCTGGACAACTCTTACTGTTTTCTAGGACAACCTTTTTTTAATTAATTTTAGCCCATATGCTAAAAGTTTTGGCTCAACAAAAAAGTTCCAGAAACCTTAAGAGTATTTTATATTATTGTAAATTAATAATGTATTAATACAGTATGTTACTTTTCATGGCCGGTTTGTTAATCCTTTTAGAATTTGACAGAGGATGAGGATCCTCTGTAGTTCTTTATCTTCAATGTTCAAAGTACCTCCTTTTGAAGGACACCTCAACAAGTGTACTGTCGGGTCCAATATCATTACAATGACACTCCGACATCAAACACAACTTCTGTGTAATATTTGGTTTAGATTGGTGCATTCTGATCTCTTAAACCCCTCGAAAAGAGGTCATTTAAATAATACAACTACATTGCTTCATCCACCGCTACCTTTATTTTCTCTATTACTTTGTAATTTCTCTTCATTTGCTGGAACTTAAAGGACAACCGTAATGACCATGATTTTTTTCTATCTTTTTTTTTTACCACTTAACACAAAAACATCCCCAATGACACCTTTGAGGACGAAGTAATTAAATCTTTTGCATCAACCCAGTTAACAGTGGCTGCTAGTTTAATTAGAGAAGCTAGTCTGGGACCACTTAGAATAAATACTCTTTAAATGTGGTTTCGTTCTGAGAACAGGAGAATTAAAATATATCAAAGAGAATCAAAGGAGCTAATATTTGAGATGTAGCTAATAACATGTACTAAGTGATATTGCTCTTTAAAATGTATCTTTTTTTCCAAAGCTAATATGTACAAGGAAATGAAGTATGGCGCAGTGTTCGAAAGTGGTTTACGACAACCTAACTCATTGCGACAAAGGCATACATACCACAGAGGTAGTCCATGTGGTTGCTGTGGGACATTTGGTTAGATGGAACCAGTATTTTTTGATACATCACCTGTGCCATCAGGTGATGGGAACTTATACAGGACTCACCTCTAGAGTAATTTCATTATTAGCAAACAAAAAGTTGGGATATTGGCCCAAGGTTCATGGAAAAGGTGTTGAGGAGGAAATAAACACTGGGCTGTTCTATTATTTGTGCCAAAAAAGGGCACCATGATGAAGGTCCCTGTTTAATATTTACTATGGGACCCGCTCTCTTCTTTGTATGCCACTGCATTGTGATATTTTAATGCTGAAATTGGTAGAGTAGACCTCCAATTTATATTATAAGTTGTTAAATTTATCCCTCCATGCTCTGGTGTACACCACCTATTAAATCATGAAAAATGTAGGTATAGGGAGAGAGGAGGAAAGGTAGAGCATGGTGGACAATGTCGCCTTCAATTTTTTATTGATACCGACTAGTGTAGTAGGAGAAGGATTATACTATGCAATGTCCCCTTTATTGCCACATTGTGTGGTATTTTGATTAAATTATTGCACAGTGTGATTACAGCTTTAAACAAATTCCACTGGGTAGGGAGCTTGTTGGCCCTACTACTCAGGTGGAAATAAACGAGGTGATGCTGCAAGGGTTATTTTTGTATCTGTAAGATACCTTGCATATGCACACTACAGGAGGTTGTGTTCAAACTCTATGAGCAACTGCCTGATCATTGACTACCTTTTAAGCGTTGCCGCTCCAAACTTTTGGTGAGTAGCAGCGCAAAAGGATTAAAATTTTTGTGTCAATGAACAGTTAATTAGTCTTCAGATTGTGTTGTATTTGTTCTGTTACCAGCGTTGCTGTTCCATTCCTGGCTCAAGCAGCAGCTCGGCCAGCAACGCGGACAGAAAGCAATCTATCTCAGTGAGCAGCTAGCTGCTCACCGAGTGCGTTTTGTGTTCTCAGCGTTGCCGCTGTGGTTCTTAATTATGCGGCAATGCAGAGAGACAAACTGCCTGTTGTGTTTTATTTAGTGTTCTCAGCGTTGCCGCTGCGATACACAATTCGGCGGCAATACAGAGACAACAGCGTACGCTGTGTTTAGGCAAACAGACAGCCTGCCTGTTAGCAGTGAAAACTACTGGTTCGTGCAATTGTAAGGATTGCTGTCTGTTTCAGAGTATTGGCTGTGAGTGCCGCGACGTCATGGGCACTCAGCAACACACTGGTCACAAGTGTCGCCACTACGTCCGTTCCCTCCAGCTGTCTGGAGCGGACTTGAATTCGGCAGGATTAGTTAATTATTATTCATGGCTCCAATCTTGCCCTGTGTAGTCTGTAATCTTTCCCTACTGTCAGGGTCGGTATGTCCCGACGTACGTTTCACTGAACTGAGTCAGCTTCTTCCGGGGGCCATATTTTAATGCTTGCTCTGAGGATTTCTTAGGGACTGTGAGTTAGCATTAAGGAGTATGGGATTAGAAAACTTGTATTGTTTTTCTAGAAATAGTGATACTCTTGTCCAGGGCCAAATAAAAGGGGTGGTGAAAAGGGCAATTGCCCAGGGGCCTTTGCCACCTAGGAGACTATACCTCTCAGTTTCCTCAAGCACCTTCCACACTCTCCCAGCAGCAAGGACACGGGAGTTTGGAACATTGTAATATGTAGCAATAGAGGTGATTATGCAGCTTGCTAATATATGTTACTAAGAGTTGTAGCTCTTTTCTCTGCTAACTAGAAGAAACCTAATGGCTGAGCGTTCATGTTTAATGCCATTACCAGACACCCCACTGCCGGCGCCCGGTTAAACAAAGTAATCGGTATGTTAAAACTCCACATGCACAATCCTTGTTTTTCCCAATAGTAGACATTGGTGGTAAGTGAGGTTGCTTTCATATATATCATATGTTCAGTGGGTACTGCTGTTACGGAGGGTCCGCTAAGAATTATCTAATATGTATAAGGAGTTGGCCCCCCACCAAATTATTTTCCAGGTGCCTCCGCCAACTTTGATTTTCCCCTGCTTTTGTCCTTGCGCTTTGTCTGGTATTGTGGCTCATCCTCATTCACTTGATTTTATGAGCTGCAATACCAGCACATTGATAAGAGTGGTGCTGTTTTTGGAAAAAAAATAGCCAATTTTTTCTAATCTCATACAAGCCCTTTTTTTTAATTCTTTTTTTTTTCCCGCTTATTTTTCTATTTGTTAAATGGTTATTACCTGAATCGACAATTATCAAGGGAGCGCTCGGCTATTTCCATCAGTCCCATAGACATTGAATGGAGCGTCGGGCACACTTAATTCAAGCCCCTCCTCACTAAAGTGTGCACAAGGAGGGAGATCTGGTGATTTGGGACCCCAGTTCTGTAGAACGGAGGTGGGGCCCAGTGGTGAGACCCTCCGTGATCAATCAATTATCATCTAACGTATGGATAGGGAATAATTGTTGATTCACGGACAACCCCTTTAATCCATCATCAATAAAAACATAAACAATAGGAAAAGACAAACAACATATATTACATGTAGTATATATATATATATATATATATATATATCATATAACAAATTGATTCCCTATGAAGATTCATATACCAAAAATAACAATTATTTAGCTTCCAACCCCTCCTAATATTCCACAGATGAAGTAAAAAAAGAAAAAGGGGAGGGGATCACAAAGAAATACTTCATCACTCTACAGAAATCTATAAAAATCAGTCCAACACTTCCATGTCAAAATCTATTATATTAACTTTGAAAGATTATGATATTCATTCACCTAAAGAGGGGCCTATATTGGCCATTCAATATTTAGCAATCAGGTTTTTTTACCATAAAAATTTACTTTCCAACGGATTTAGCCATATATTTTCTTTGCAACTTCAACGGAGAAAGATCTCCCATCAGACATAATCTAATATCGTAGAAGGAATCTGAATACTATAAACTTTAGAATTAAAATCGATCACTGATAACC
Organism: Rhinoderma darwinii; assembly: GCF_050947455.1. Classification (NCBI taxonomy): domain Eukaryota; kingdom Metazoa; phylum Chordata; class Amphibia; order Anura; family Rhinodermatidae; genus Rhinoderma; species Rhinoderma darwinii. The sequence goes on from NC_134695.1 coordinate 99,040,567, forward strand.
AATGCCCAACAAGTTTTGGACACCTCCATGTCATGTGAATCCAATTTGCATCTCCTTCACAACATCTAATACAAGCCCTTTAACCCTTTTTCATAAAAAATAGCAGAAAAGCAAATGCCTCCTCCTTAAAAAAAAACAAAACAAAATGTGTAACCAAACTCAGTCAGTCAGGGTAGCTTAGCTAAGTTTCCATCTTTAACTCAAATATGTTAGCTTGGTCCCAAAAGAAAAAAAATAATGACAAATTAAGCCCTGCTACATCTGTTGAGTAACTTTTGCACTAGCTCCTTTTCTCTTACTTCCTGTATGTGTCCTCATTGTGACCAGTGGGATCAGGATGAACAAATATCTTGACCAGAGAGGAAAAAGTTGAAAAGTGTTCTGAAATCTGTGGAATTCCGGGGGGAAAATATTCCATTTATTTATTTTTTATTAAAATTTGCTTATTTTCAATAAGCAATGGCTGTGATTTGTTTGTAGCTTTTTGAGTTATGATCCCTTGTAATTCATTAACTTTTTGGCTTACTACCCAAACATTTTGATGACAACAACTTTTTTTAATGCTGTTTTTTTCTAATCATTAAAAAAATTCATTTACGAAAGACGTTGACCAGAGTCATGACCGGAGTAATATTATCAACACATTCTTCAAAAGCTATTAGATTACTTGTATGTGTCAAGAGCCTCTTTACCAACCTGGCACCCTCCCTCAATCAAATTGTACAGAAATTTTCCTTTACAACCTTAAAACATGCTGTAGATGCTAATAGCAAAAAATGCTTTCACAGGCAGTTTATAATAGTCCCAAATAAGCAATTAAGCTGAAGAATAAAACTTTATTCTAAGCCGAGGCATCTTGTTATATATTTAAAGCTGATATTGCATTTTTACTTCAACACTTACAATTTAACTTAACAGGGGAAAAAGATGTTTTCTCCGCTAAACTCAGGGCCTAAAGCCACAAACTATCACCATTTATTGCCAAAGATAATTTTTTCAGCTGGAATGCTTAATTGAAAGCATTATAACTCCCGATTTAGTCATTTAGTCCAACTGTTAAGGGTCTATCCATCTACGAGAGCAAACAGTTATAATTATGTTTGGGAAATGATAGCCGGCTTAGATAGGTGAGATAGAAAATAATATTTGTGACCACAGGGCAGCCTTAAAAACAGAAAAGTAAGTAGAGAACATGTCATGAACTTTGTTGACACAACCAATTGTAGCTCTTCCCGTAAACTCCGCCAATTCATCTCGAAAAGCAGAATTCAAGAGTTTTCGTTGCTTCCAATTTCATTTAATCGTTTTAGAAGTTTTTTTTTTGTTTTTTTTTTTTAGTCAAGTCAGTGCACGGGATGGTTTAATAGAAAAATTTTCATTTTCACCGAGCTGCCAAAGCCCAGATCAGAATATATCTTTTCTTCATTTCACAAGAGTGATCTGATAACTTCTATTACCAGTGAATACCTACTGCAATGCAATGTTACAGAAATGAAATTTGTCTAATATAGATTTGATCTTGACATCACAATATTTTTTGCCATGGTTTGACAGATTATCATTATGTAGTGGTGGAGATGAGGGGGGTTTGTGATGTTTCTAATATCAAATAATTAGTTTATATATCACAATTTAAAGGGCTATTACCCTCAAATTTAATGGATCGTATAGGATTAAAAAAAACATGGCTACACCTGTCTATGGGTTGTGTCCGGTATTGCAGCTCAGCTCCATTAAACTGAATAGGACTGAGGTGCAATACCACACAGGTGGGGCACTGTTTTTGAAAAAATAAAAAACAACCATGTTTTTTAATCCTGTACAATCTTGAACAATTCTCTGTCATCTCATAGAAGTTAAGATTGGTTGGAGTTGGTTAGCTTGGATCCCCACTAATGCCCAAAACAAAGACATTGCCACTCTGAATAGAACATACTGCAAACCCCTTCATTGCTGGGCTCCTAGAGATCTCGGGAGTGATCTCACACGGTGATCTGACGCAGCAGCTATACGGTGTCAAAGCTTTTGTTTTTGACAATTAGTAGAGTTTTAGCTCATGGACCTTCAATGACATTATTTTCTGCATCCTCTCAGGCTCTGTTCACAGTACTAGACTAAACATTATTTTAAGCAGATGCAATATATTTCCAAAAATGAACTACATTTGCCACGAGGCTAGAGATGTGGATCCTTGTGGCTGCAAACAGTTTGGCACTGGAAACTGGACGCAGCAACGACTGATGAACTGGCTTGAACCAGAGAGTCGAGATGAATTGGAAGCTGGACACAGCAGTAGGCTAGAAGTAGCACAGGTAACAGACGCTTGAGGTAGTGGTCAGGAACTGAGAAACAACACTATGGGTATGTTCACATGCCTTATTTTCAGCCGTTTTTCAGGGCGGAAACTCCCCGAAAAATGGCTGAAAAATTGGAAGCTGAACGCCTCCAATCATCTACCCAATCAATGGGAATAATGGCGTTTTTTTCAGACGGGGCGGTTTTTACACGGCTGTCAGAAAAAATGGCGCATAAAAAATGCACTATAAAAAGAGGTGCATGTCACTTCTTGAGCCGTTTTTGGAGCCATTTTTCATTGTGTCAATAGAAAAACAGGTCCGTAAAAACGCATCAAAAGACGCTTGATGCTTTAAAAGCAGCTGAAAATCATAGGCTGATTTCCCTTGAAAACAGCTCTGTATTTTACAGCCGTTTTTAGTTTGAACATACCCTAACAGTCGTGCGGTGTCCAGAGGTCCAGCAGTGCAGAGGTTCAGCCGGACAGAGGTCCAGCAGTGCGGTGTCCAGAGGTCCAGCAGTGCAGGGCTCCAGCCGGGCAGAGGTCCAGCCGTGCGGTGTCCAGAGGTCCAGCCGTGGGGTGTCTAGAGGTCTAGCCGTGCAGAGGTCCAGCCGGGCAGAGGTCCAGCAGAGGATGAGGTCCAGCCGTGTCGTGTTCAGAGGTCCAGCCGTGCGGAGGTCCAGCCGTGCGGTGTCCAGAGGTCCAGCCATGCAGAGGTTCAGCCGTGCAGAGGTCCAGACGTGCGGAGGCCAGCGGTCCAGCTGTACCAAGGTACAGCCGTGCCGAGGTCCAGCCTTGCAGAGGTGCAGCAGCCAGACTTTGGAAGCAGCCCAAGGACGAGGGAGACGATGCTGAGGAGCACAGGTACTGGACTTGTTTTTCCGCTGGGCGAGGACAAAGAAGCCCAAATCCCGTAGTCGTGCACCAGAGACTTTCCCACACGGGGAGACGCAACAGACATTGAGCCACGCACTTCCACGTCCCAACCTCCCGCCCGTGGCTACCTCATGCCCGGGTACCGGCACCCATTTATGAAGGCCTGTGTTATCTGAAGTCAATGTTTCATCCCAAGAAAGAGATCCGATTCTGATTGTCTACAGTAAAATAAAAGTTAACCGAACATCGGTGTCGTATCTACTGTCCACTACTACAGCACCCACCTACATATATATGCACCAATTACTGGTCACATGCATGGACTTGTTTGGATTAGCGGAATTTTTTTAGTGTGTTTGTCCTCGTTTTGCTGCTATTCTCTATCACACCTTCAAGTCATCTACACAATTGTCACAAATATGATGTCTCTAGTGGAAACTTCTCACAGCAGTTCCCTGAAATAATACAACATGGGCTACTGGGAACATTTTATGAACGATTTTTGGCCTATATGAGTTTTCACAAGAATAATTGACCAACATAGATGAGATAACATTTACATGCATAAAATACTAGGCTGTTTACACTAGTACAGTATGACTATGAGATAAAAAGCCAAAGAATATACATTTTATTTAAAAGGTAAATAGATTTTTGTGTAATTTCAGACACATGTTTATGTGATCAGTGATTATTCCGAGAAATAGATGGACATCTATAGGAGACAGTTATAGGCAGAAATGCTATTGGTGATGCCGATATGAGAGGCCTTTACATTTACTGAACGCATGGCTTATAACAGAGAAGATGGTCTACCTCCCCTTCGGCTACACTGGAAAATTATCATTACTATTGCTTGGAGAAGTGCAAATCATAATTAAATTGGCCAGTGTCAATGAGCCTTGGGACTCTCCCCAACCTGATTACAGGGAACAACAGTTTGCATACATATAGTGCGCGGCAGCCCCATAGAAATGAATGGAGCGGTGGTCGAGCATGCCCACTACTGCTCCATTTCTATCGGGCTCCAAGGAACGGCAAGGTAATTGGTGATTGGCAGGGGACCCAGCGGTTGAACTGCCACCGATTAGATATTTATCCCATATCCTGTGGACAGGTGATAAATATTGATTATGGGAAATCCCCTTTAATCTAAAAATTGTCTTAAAAACCTTTGAGGAGATAATATACAAAGGTTTTTCGAAATTATAAAAGGACTATCAAAGGTACAATAGGGATCAGACATGGCGTGATGTCAACACTATAATTTTTTGTGATATATTTAAATTAGGATCATGTATCTGAACTCCTTTCTGAGAGATATATTTAGTTTTGTCAAGTAATATGAAAATTCACTGTCAGTCCATCCTTCAAATCCTCACAGTCAGAATCTCTTAGTTACAATGACTTTGGCATTTCAACATATTCAGAACCCAAAGATCTGAAGTTCTTTCCTAGGAAACAAACGATAGTTAAAACATTATGCAAATTGGCGCATCTCAAGGGGGAAGATAAAAGTGATGTGGATTACACTTCAACGCAATTTAAGTTCATATTTGTGTTCAAAGAACTACCTTTATGCACTTTACAATTAACACACAAGTGAGCGCGCCTTTGATGAAAAACATAAATTAAGAGAAAATGTTTTGTAAGTGTCTGGTAAGGCAGGAAAACTTTCATGTCCCAAATGCAAAACCATGTGAAAGAATCAGGAAATATACAGTAGATGGAAGATACATGAGAATCAGGCTCAAATTGGGATTTTACAATATTCATTATAACTTGCTCGACATAGATAATGAGCAGAAGTGCAACTTGAAGCAGCTGAACTCAGATGTAAAATCTGTAACAGGGCCTACCAAAAATCATGTGTGATTTGTAGTAGTGATCTACTCATTGTAGCGATGGCGGCCGCCGTTCGCCGCTACCCAACTTCCCATGGCGGCCACCAACTTAACTCACCACTCTGCCGGCGTCCTCCTCCTCCCCGAAGATGCCGGCAAGTACTGCTTCTCTCTGTTGCTCGTTCCCGTAGTAAAATTGGCCCATCAATCAGTTTACACCTTGGATTTTAAAAGAGGCTCTGCCCTTTCACTCCTTGCCTGAGTGTTGTTGTGTCTACCCATGTGAGTTAAGCAAATGGTTCCTTAGTTGTTTCCTGCTCGCTGTGTTCCCATTTCCTGCTCCCTGTATACTGTTGCTACGTTTGTTCGTGTGCCTAAACTCATTGTTGGAGTCGTGTTGTCTCATCTGCCACGTCCGTGGTCATCCACCATGTCTGAGGTCATCTGCCACGTCTGGTGTTGTCTGCATAGCCCTCCAGGTACTCCTGCACTGTGACTGTTATTGACTATTTTCTGGCCAGCTGCCTCTCTGCCACATCAGAGCGTTCTAGTGGGTCCACATACCCCACATGCGTGACACTTATATGTGGCAAAGGAAACCATTGGATCCTCTCAGGCTCCTGGACCCGGGTGTAAACACAACGTTTAAACGCCCCTGACAATGAGAATTATTTACCCACACAAAATACAAATTACCAACACATCACAACAGTGCTCCAAGCCTACCGTATTCAGTCAAACATACCCAGATTGCTGACTGTGCGGAGGGTATCATGTGTCAATAGCCACTCATTGACTGGTTGCAGGTAAAGTCTTGCTTGCGATGGATAGAGTACCATGAGAACATGGAGGAAATCATTATTTTACTGTGACTGCTTCTTATGACATACTATGAGGCTGGCACTGTTATGCAGGCACTGTGGCTGACACAGTTATAGGGCCTTTATAACTTTTAGTGACAAGCAATAACAGTCCACTAGATCAATTCTTTCTTATACTATCTAGTGAAAATGAAGTATTTTAAAACTTCACAGAGCCATTTGAGCCCCGATACTTTGCATTTGTGAATATGTGGAACAATGAAGAATTTGTCTATTAGACTCTAGTTACTATTGCTTGCCATTCTTTTGAGTTTATATCAGAAGAGAATTTGATTAAATCCTAACTGTGCATATTGGTTTGTAGAGTATGTAATGGCCGCGGTCGCAGACCACAAACCCCTTTCATCCTGCCAATGTCTTCCTCGCCGGAGATGCCAGCACATGCGGCTGTCCTGTCCTGACCACTGGGTTGCGCGCTCGAGCTCACTCCCAGCCTTAAAGAACCAGCGCGCACATGTTAAGAATGAATTAATTGGCCCCAGATCCCTGGACTATAAAAAGGGTCCCGCCCTTTGACTCCATGCCTTAGCGTTGTTTGTATTCCTCTGTTAGTCTTGCAAATGGTCCCTTAGTCATTTCCTGTTCCCAGTGTTCCCGTGCCCTGCTACCTGTATTCCGTGTCCAGTGCTGTATTTGTTCCCGTGCCCTCTATAGTGTTGGAGCCGTGTTGTGAAGTTTTACCACATCTGCTTTGTTATACCACGTCTGGTGTCATCTGCCGTGCTTTGCCTCATCTGCCGTCCGACGTTCCATCTGTGCCTAGCCACTGCGACTGTCTGGACTATTCAGGTACCCTTGTGCTGGACTTTGTATTGAGTGGGTACTCTGATGTTTGGCCAGCTGCTTCACCGCTTCGGCGGTGCGGCCTAGTGGGTCTACATACCCACTTATCGTGACATGGTAAGAAGATTTTTGTGTACTTTCCCTGACTACCTTTGGATTGTTTTCTCTTTTATAGGGGCACTGTGACTTCCACTAATTAGGGGCAGTGTAGAATCTGAAAAATTGCATAATTCTGTCCATCTTTCCCATGGACAGAATAGGTAAATGTATGAACCCCCAATCTCTGGACAGGCGCAGGTGCCTTGGGTAGAGCCGATGCCTATGGATAATACATAAAAAAATAATTATGGCCATGTACATGAATCTACCGTTGGCAAGAATTATTGACAAGCCGGACACGGCATTATTTTCAGACAATTTTTTAGATAAAAGAGTGTAAGAAAATGTTCACGATTAGCGCTCAGTTGAACTCTGAAGCCCCACCCACAATTACAGACACATTCAGAATGTGGCAGAGGCTTCCTCAGTATGAAACATATTTTAACAATTTATGTACACCAGGAAACACTGGTAAATCTGCCCCAATGAACCAGACACTGAAGATAAAGGGTATGTGCACACGATAACGACCATTATGTCTGAAATTACGGAGCTGTTTTCAGGAGAAAATAGCTCCGTAATTTCAGACGTAATTGCTCGTACTCGCATTTTGCGAGGCGTCTTTGATGGCCATAATTTGGAGCTGTTCTTCATTGGATTCAATGAAAAACGGCTCAAATTACGTCCAAAGAAGTGTCCTGCACTTCTTTGACGAGGCAGTCATTTTACGCGTCGTCTTTTGACAGCGACGCGTAAAATGACAGGTCGTCGGCACAGTACGTCGGCAAACCCATTCAAATGAATGGGCAGATGTTTGCCGACGTATTGGAGCCGTATTTTCAGGCGTAAATCGAGGCATAATACGCATCGTTTACGCCTGAAAATAGGTAGTGTGAACCCAGACTAAGGGTCTCTTAGTACAATGAAACTGCCCCCCCTAGAATCTGGTTTGGTTTGGTGCTCCCTTATTGATAATGAGAAAAAAAATGTATGCTACCTATCTGAGAAGCGCTTTGATGGAATTAGTGTTGAGTATTTTTCCATTGCACGGATTGCTTGCTGTTAAAAAAAAAGAAAATAAAAATTGCTAGATTTATTGGTGCAGTGTAGTGTATCCAATGCATAGTTATATGTAGAGATTGTTTTTTATAGTGTTTACATGTGACTAAAGTATAGTAAATCTAAATTTTGAATGGCTCTATTCTTAGAATGTCTGTAAATTCCCAGTTGTGCTTTTTCCTACATGTTGCCCCTCTTTAAACTGCAATCTAAAGAGTAATAATAATAATAATAACAACAGATAGATAGATAGATAGATAGATAGATAGATAGATAGATAGATAGATAGATAGATAGATAGATAGATAGATAGATAGATAGATAGATAGATAGATAGATAGATAGATAGATAGATAGATGATAGATAGATAGATAGATAGATAGATAGATAGATAGATAGATAGATAGATAGATAGATAGATAGATAGATAGATAGATAGATAGATAGATAGATAGATGGGTATCATTATGTGTGTGTGTGTATGTATGTATATATATATATATATACATTTTATTTTATAGATATAATGATATATTTTTTTCTTTTAATATAATTTTTTTATTCAATGTATGTTACTTTATTATTTATATTATTTTTTAATAGTTCTGTTTATTTATATTTGCTCAGAACTACTTCTATTTGCTATTTTTTTCTCTACTCATCTATTTTTAAACCTCAAAATAGAAAACATCACCATTTAAAAATAAAAAACAAACAAACCAGTATTAATAATAATAAAACAAGATTATATATATTTATTTATTTATTACCTGACGTTAGTACTGTTATTCTATCATCATTTTACAGCAATGCTGCTCACAGTTAATAGTCTGCAGCAAGTAGGACCAAGGAGATTACCATTCACAAATCAATTAAGAAAATGATCTTCAGCAAATATAAGCAGCATAAATTTGGGTTTGTGATACACTTAAGAAATATGCTAATAGGAAAAAAAACCTGACAAATTTGTCAGATTATTGTAAATAATAGCAATTTGAAATGGATGTATGTAATTGCTGTTGGGGAACTTTATTGCTTTAATAGAGCTTTTATTATTTGATTAAGCCAATAATCCATTTTTGATGTTTCACTTTGTTAGTTGTTGACATAATTTATTCTTTTTAATTTCAAAATGCCATGCTACGTTCTGTAGAAAATGATTGCCGTTACCATGTGGGGATATAAATGTGTTCCAGTTGGAGTGATTTTATTTATTTATTTTAAGTGTTTTTTATAGACTTCTTAGTGTGTTTTCCAAAAAAAAAGCGATTTCTAAAGTGTGTCAACAACTATTTATGGGCTGGAAATGGTATAATTTGACATTTGGCATTAAATAATGCAATCAGTGGGATTTTAGAGCAGTATAATACAAATTGTATTTCCACAAAAGAATCTGAGTATTAGCAGAACATTTTTTTAATTTTTTTTTTTCGTTGAAACATATTGAACTCTGGAACGCAACTGATTTGTTACAACAATAATCTCTCAAATGCTCCATATTCATCAGTGTTTCACATAATTTGTGCATTCTCAATTCTCTTCTAGCATCCAAAAAATATAATCTATAAAAAGTGTTCATGTTCTCACTGTTCTACAGTTTCTTTTCACAGATCAAAAACACACCGAGAAGTGACATAGTGTCCAGGATATGAAAATTTAATTGTGAACCCCCAGTGACTTAATACATTCTAGATTAGATATGTCTAACTAATGGCCTGGAGGCCATTTGAAGATGTCGTGGGCCTGATGTGTGGCCCTCAGGGGAAGGCAATTGTTTATGCCTTCCCAAGTTTTGTTTACCCATTTTAAAGCCAAGCGATGTTTCAGTTTCACCATGGAACTTTTTTCAAGCTTGAATCCATGGTGAAACTGAAACGTCGTTTGGCTTTAAAGAGATTCTGTCACCACATTATAAGTGGCCTATCTTGTACATAATGTGATCGGCGCTGTAATGTAGATTACAGCAGTGTTTTTTATTTAGAAATACGATCATTTTTGACTGTTATGACCTATTTTAGCTTTATGCTAATGAGTTTCTTAATGGTCAACTGGGTGTGTTTTCCTTTAGGGCCAAGTGAGCGTTGTGGAGAGAAGTGTATGACGCTGACCAATCAGTGACCAATCAGCGTCATACACTTCTCTCCATTCATTTACTCTGCACATAGTGATATATCTAGATCACTATGTGCAGCCACATACTCACACACTAACGTTACTGTAGTGTCCTGACAATGAATATACATTACCTCCAGCCAGGACGTGATGTGTATTCAGAATCCTGACACTGCACTAATACAATTCCGACACTACAGCACAGCGTAATGACAGTTTACAGCGTAATCATGCCCAGTTTTCCATTAAGAAACTCATTAGCATAAAGCTAAAATAGGTCATAACTCCGTCAAAAATGATTGTTTTTCTAAATAAAAAACCACTGCTGTAAACTACATTACAGCGCCGATCACATTATGTACAAGATAGGGCATTTATAATGTGTGACAGAGCCTCTTTAAACATGGGCAAATAAAACCACAGATTATCTATCTATCTATCTATCTATCTATCTATCTATCTATCTATCTATCTATCTATCTATCTATCTATCTATCTATCTATCTATCTGTCTGTCTATCAACCCACCCAAAACCCATCTATCTATCTATCTATCTATCTATCTATCTATCTATCTATCTATCTATCTATCTATCTATCTATCTTTCTATCTATCCATCAACCCACCCAAAATCCATTAATCTATTTATCTTTCTACCTGTCTGTGTGTTTATCTCTCTCTCTCTCTCTCTCGCTCGCTCTCGTTCTCTATCTATCTATCTATCTATCTATCTATCTATCTATCTATCTATCTATCTATCTATCTATCTATCTATCTATCTATCTATCTCTCTCTTTCTATCTATCTATCTATCTATCTATCTATCTATCTATCTATCTATCTATCTATCTATCTATCTATCTATCTATCTATCTATCTATCTATCTATCTGTCTGTCGGTCTGCCTGTCTGTCTGTCATTTCCCTATCTGTACTTCCTCCAGTATACTTTTAAATTAATGATGTGAAATTTAGGATTTTTGCAATGGAAAGAGGTAAGGTAATCTGCCATGTTCATTATCATTTTTCTTTCATATTATTCTGCCAAGCCCTTAATTTTCATCATACAAGATTACTGCATGTTAAATTAGGTTTTTTGAACTGGCAAATTAACATCAGCCGAGAGGCACTTGGCACAATTTTCATGTAACATAACATACAATTACTTTGTAATGCATTGTCAGATAACTATCTTTTAAGTTTCTTTTTACTCGGAGGTGTAAAGGTTTTAAAGTAAATTGCAGCAAATGTGTTCCCAATTTAGTATTAACCTGTGGTTATGATGCTCCGATGTATGCCATGTTTATCATGCTCAAATATGTGATTCTTAGGAGAAAATACTTATAAAATCACATTGAATATAAATGCCTAGGGTCCCCTATGTTCCGACTGTTCATTTGATACGAGAGGGGTGCTAGTCGTAGGACACCTCTTTATATGCTCTCTATAAAATCCCTCAATGGTCTTCCTATTCACTGATTATTGAAGCCATGGACGGATGTCATAGTATGTTTCCTTCTATGCAATCCAATGGGCGGCCAATGTGCAGCTTCATTGATTGCACATATGGTATGTCCGTCTCGGGGCCCTGCATATAAAGACTGCATATAAAGAGGTGATAAAAAGTGGACGTGTTATCCACAGCAACCAATCAGATACCAGGCTTCCTTTTTACACCCATGGACTGGATCACGGATCTGTGTTAAACGATACGTAATATGATGTTCATAGAAATCAATGATCTTGTACTGGACCTCTGTTAGCCTCTGATTTCGAAGGGAAGCATACAGAGTTTTTTTTTTCTAAAGGATCAGATAAAGGGTCTGCCTCCTTTTAAGAAACACTCTGTCTCGTCCATGGACTGTGTTTGGTATTGCAGTCCAAGTGTAAGGGGCTGAACTGCAATACCAAACACTGCCCATGGACAAGGGTGGCGCTGTTTCTGGAAAAAATCCACATCTTATTTTTCTAATCCTATACAACCCCTTTACACATCTTTATCAAGAAATACTTAACGCCTCATTCTTCAAAGTCTTTATGTCGTAGCGAATCTGAAAAGCACGGTGCAATAACCACAATCATGTCACTTTGAAGACCTTTTGGAAGCAATAACATTTTTGCCTATGGGTGCAAAGTATTTGCTGAATTTAAATGAATACTGCTGACTTGAGTTAAGTAAACAATAGAGAAGAGAGATAAATCTTAAGGTTACAATCATTCTGCTTATCAAGCACCGTAAGCTTCCTCGTCTCATTATCATTGAAGGCAAACTACTTTCCCGGGCGACCTTCAATGTCACATCAGTTTGTGCTTCGAGGCATAATTTAATTTGTTATCAATACCACTTCATTAAGAATAAACATACAGAAAGATTATTACAGTGCACTCTCCACCAAGCTTTGAGCTTTCTACTAACGTGTGTTTTCTATCTTATCTTATATCAATAATAACTTTTTTTACTTAAAATTTTATTAGGTTTTAAAAATACAAAAACATCTGATTGGGAATACTGCTCCATTAAAACTCTGTGGATTCTGTTATGTGGATAAAGTTTTTTAAATCCACCTTAAAGGGGGTCTTAGACATTTCTGGAATATCAACAGAATACCCGCACCTATATTGGAAACGGGGGTCTCCCGACCCCATTCTGCCTGGTGTGGTGGCCGCCAGCTGCAGAATCCAGGCAGGGGGCTAGTGGAGAGAGGGTCACGCATGCGCGCGGCTTTCTCCATTCTGTTCAATGTCAGTTCCGGGAGAAGACTAGCAAGCGCTGTTCGGCTGTTTCCATAACTCCCATTGAACAGAATGGAGAAAGCGGTGCCCACGCTTGTACCTCTCTCCAATAGCCCCCGCCTGGATTCTGCGGCCAGGGGCTGCCGCACCAGGCAAAACATTGGTCGGGGGACCCCCGTTCTCCATATAGTTGTGGGTCCCAGAGCTGCACAAATGCGGCAGGATTAGTTGCCATGTGGTACTGCACCTAATAAAGTAGAGACCCAACTAAAAGAGGTCACCATGAAGTGGCACCTCTTGTTGGTTTCTACTCTTCCTCTGTAAATCTTCGATTTCATACAAGAGGAGTTTTTCATACGGAATATGACAGGTAGAAAATTGAGGCAATATTCCATCGAATATTGTATTACGGAGGTATTCTTCGCTAGGCGCATTACGGAGGCACCATGGGGTGGCACATGGTGATCCTGAAACTCTGTAGTGCATAGAGGGACTCGGTGTGCCTCTGTACAGGCTCAGTGCACACGGCTCTACCATGTGAATGAGACCTTAGAATATGACGTTTTGGTCTTGTATTCCAGTGCCCCAGTGTCGAGAGCCATCACTTGCACCATGAATGGGATCTGGATCCATCAACAAATGCAGTCATATCTCCAGAAAACATAAGATTTCTTCAAGCGAGATCCTTAAATGACATTCATCTACAGCATTATGTAAATGTGTAGCTATTTTGATGTCTGGTAGGCAGACTGCTTTCTTCTCAATTCTTTTGCGCTTCCGTATGTAAAAAAAAAAAAAAAAATATGAAAAAAATAAATTGGTTGAACCCAAGGATCTACCTTTATAGAAAAACGTTCCAACAACCTTCAATGTTTAAGGTAAAGCTGAGAATTTGGCCAAATTATATTCCGCTCATTGCAATTAATTCAGTGTTCCATGAATGAGTAATTAAAACTCCACGACAAAGAAAGAAAAGCAGAGTCCGTGGTTCCAGCACATATACCATTTCAAGATGTTTACAAAATAGCACTTTTATAACGAATGCCAAGAAAAAAAGAACACATTGTACATTAATTGGTTGTCTTTTAGTCCAGACCATCTGTCTTTGTGATGTAATAGAAGCCGACAGACTTCTTCCTATGTGCTCGATAATGAAAATTGAGGAACTGTAACTCACCCGTCCCAATAGCCCGACTTAAAATCATTCTTGCTTATTTGCTGTGTTCAAATGTTCAAACGAATTTTCCAGAAAATATTCTGTAATTTTTTTTTCAATTATTATGTGTCCCAGTTTTTACAAATTTATTTTATTTTTCCACCCACCCAGATAGTGATGATAAAATCTTGATTTTATGATCTAATTATGATCTTATTATTTTTACACATATACAAATGATGCCAATGAAAATAACTTGGGTAACTCACCAATAACTCAGTGGTTCCTGGAGTATCACATGCACTGGTTGTTTCAAAACTGAAAACCTGTTAAAAAATGTAAAAAAATTTACAATGCCGTTCTGTTTCACCAGCTCTCCAAATACATCAAGACTTAATGCCCACGTGTTTTTAAAAATACAGACATCAAAATTGAAAAAAAATAAACAATAAAATGCAATAAAAAAATATAAGGGGGGATTCACACGAACGTGTATTGGGTCCGTGCGGGCCGCGTGGTTTTCACGCGCCACGCACAGACCAATACAAGTCTATGAGGCAGTACAGACAGTCCGTGCTTTTTGCGCAGCGTTTGTCAGCTGCGCAAAAAGCGCGACATGCTCAATATCTTTGCGTATTTCGCGCATCACGCACCCATTGAACTCAATGGGTGCGTGAAAACCACACAGGTCGCATGGAAGCACTTCCGTGCGAACCGACTGAAACAGCGCACCAGCTGTCAAAAGGATGAATGTAAACAGAAAAGCACAACGTGCTTTTCTGTTTCCAAACATCCAAACGGAGTGTCTTTGAGATGAGCGAACCCGGACAACCGAACCGAACTTCACCGGGTTCGGCCGAACTCGTTTTGGCCGAACCCGGCAAAAAAATTTCCGGTACGCGACGTCAGGAGATAGTCACTGTCCAGGGTGCTGAAAGAGTTAAACTGCTTCAGCACCATGGACAGTGACTTCCGATCCCAATATACATGAACCTGTAAAAAAAAACGAAGTTCTGACTTACCGATAACTCCAGGCTTCTTCCTCCAGTCTGACCTCCCGGGATGACAATTCAGTCCAAGTGACAGCTCCAGCCAATCACAGGCCAAGCACAGGCTGCAGCGGTCACATGGACTGCCGCGTCATCCAGGGAGGTGGGGCCCGATGTCAAGACAGGCGCATCACCAAGGACGCGTCACCAAGGCAACGGCCGGGAGGGAAGTTCTCGGTAAGTACGAACTTTTTCTTTTTTTTTAACAGGTTTCTCGATATTGTGTTCGGCATTCACTGTCGAGGGTGCTGAAAGAGTTACTGCCGATCAGTTAGCTCTTTCAGCACCTTGGACAGTGACGGGCGTCGACTAGCCTCATCTCTATGATGGCGGCTGCGCGAAAATCACGCAGCCGCGCATCATACACGGATGACACACGCAGCTGTCAAGTGGTTTTTGCACGCGCAAAACGCCGCGTTGTTTGCGCGCGCAAAAAGGCAACGTTCGTTTGAATCTGCCCTAACAATAATATAAAATAGAATTGCAATACAAATTAATAATCAGCACAGTCAGGGTATGTTCACACGCAGTGTTTTCAGACGTAATTCGGGTGTTTTACGCCTTGAATTACGCCTGAAAAAACGGCTCCATTACGCCTACAAACATCTGCCCATTGCTTGCAATGGGATTTACGGTGTTCTGTTCCCACAAGGTTTAATTTTACGCGTCGCTGTCAAAATACGGCGCGTAAAAAGATGCCCGCGAAAAAGAAGTGCATGTCATTTCTTGGGACGTTTTTGGAGCCGTTTTTCATTGACTCCATTGAAAAACAGCTCCAATAACGTTCGGAAAATAATCCGCGAAAAACGCGAGTTGCTACAAAAACGTCTGAAAATTAGGAGCTGTTTTCACCTGAAAACAGCTCCATATTTTCAGACGTTTTTGGTCACTGCGTGTGAACATACCCTTAGGGTATGTTCACACGGCCTATTTTCGGCCGTTTTTCGGGCTGTAAACACCCGAAAAATCGGAAGTAGAAAGCTTCCAAACATCTGCCCATTGATTTCAATGGGAAAAATGGCGTTCTGTTCCGATGGGGCGTTTTTTTACGTGGCCGTTTTGAAAAAGGACCGCATAAAAAAAAGGGCGTGAAAAAGAAATGCAGGTCACTTCTTGGGACGTTTTTGGAGCCATTTTTCATAGATTCTATTGAAAACAGCTCCAAAAATGGCCGTAAGAAACACTGCGAAAAACGCCGCAAAAAGCGCGAGTAGCTTAAAAAACTTCTGAAAATCAGGAGCTGTTTTCCCTTGAAAACAGCTCTGTATTTTTAGACGTTTTCAGTTAAGCGTGTGAACATACAGCTCCTGATTTTCAGACTTTTTTGCTGCGTTTTTTACGGCCTTTTTTGGAGCTGTTTTTCTATAGAGACAATGAAAAACGACTCCAAAAACGGCATGCACTTCTTTTTCCCGTGTGTTCTTTTACGCGCCCATTTTTCAAAACGGCTGCGTAAGAAAACGCCCCATCGGAATGCTTATGATTTTACGGACGTTTAAACATACCCTTAGAGTCTTAATGATAATCTTAATCCAGGAGACTTGTAACTAGTGCCCACTGTGCAGCCCTCACAGTGTACGACCAGATTTGGATATCACTGTTAAAATTGTTAATCCAACTATAGATTTCACTTTGTTTTGTTGCAACCGGATAATACCCCACTGCATGGTAAATCGAGAACTCGTTTCGGACTATTTGCCCTCCTAACTGATTCAACACACTGATATAGCAGTACTTTATGTTGCTAATCCAAACAAGTATAGCAGGAAGATGGAAAATAGTACCGTTTACCAGTATAGTTGGAAATAGCATTTTGGTGCTACTGCTCCTCTCACCCCTCCAGCAGGCCGGCATAGGTCACAGATGGATAGCGGTGCAACTCATCCCTGATAGCTCACTTAGTGCGCTGCTGTATTTGTTTTTACTTTATTTCTGTAGGTACAATAATTTGGGATAAAAAAAAAATATATACAATTATATAATAATTTTCTGAAAAATTAGTTTGAACACAGCAAATAAACTAGAATGATTTTTAATGTGCAATAACATGGGTGTGCTACCTGAGTAAAATAGACACATACATCAATCTGGATCTATTAGCTATAAATACAATGAGAACTGTGGACATATTGTCGCATTAGGATTGGATGGTGCTGCTATTTTGGTGAATTGATGCTTATTTCATAACAGTGTTTAGTTGGAATCCCAGGGCAGCCAGCAGCTTAGGCACGCCATGTGAAGAAATCAATAGATGGCTTGATGCCAGGTTATGCTACGTTATTCCTGTGGGATAAGTATATCTGATGAGAGAAGCCAGTGCATGGTGGTCCTCAAACACATATTGAGCACTGTCTGAAATCTGACTGTTCTTATTGCAATGATTTAGAGTCGTGATGTGTTATCATGCTGACAGATTCCCAAGCTGCATGGTAATCTGCCAGAACCTCTTATCTATTCAGGAAACAACTGGCTTTTTGTGCAATCAGGCATTGCTCGAGGGCCAACAGCATTAGGGCATTGCTTGAGGGCCATGTGTGTTAGGGCATTGCTCGAGGGCCAAGATCATTAGGGCATTGTTCAAGGGCCAAGATCATTAGGGCATTGCTTGAGGGCCACGTGCATTAGGGCATTGCTTGAGTGCCAAGAGCAAAAGGGCATTGCTCGATGGCCAAGAGCATTAGGGCACTGATCGAGGGCCAAGAGCATCATGGTACAGCATGAGGGCCAAGAGCATCAGGGTACTGCTCAAGGGCCAAGTGCATTAGGGTTGTGGTCAAAGAAAGCTTCACTTATGTTGTACCTGAAGAAGAAGCCAGTACGGCTTCAAAATGCGTTGTTTTAACACAATAAAGTCAGCATTCTAATCGAACATTGATTGTCTCAAACTAATTGGAAGATGAAATATCATTTAGATGAAGAGCACCAGGAATGAGTCATCTTCTACTCCTCCATTATTCTAAATTAGGGTGCATTAGGGGGGCCATAGCTCTAGCAATTGCACCATATATTTTTATAGGGCTCAGAGATCCAATATTCTGATATGGAGCTTGGAGCCCCATGCTCCTTCATATAGTTAAAGGGACTTGCTGCAATTTCTGGAATAGCCACTGCCAAATGTACGGTGCTATGCCTGGTAAACAATGAAGGGGATGCCACGACCCATTCAGTCAGCTGAAGGGAGTGGAAGATCAATCGATATCCTAAGAATAGGCCATCAATATCAAAGTTTAGGAAAACCCCTTTAAACAAAAACATTTTGGACTATTTAAGCTAGCACTAGGGTTTTCCTACATACATATTTAAACAGTTTCCATTTATTTCAACATTTAGAGCTGTGTGAAGTACAGCAGAAAATTTGGAGTTCTGTGTCAGAAAAATACATCTCTACCTCCTGTAAAGACATATAGTTTGGTACATTTTTAAGCCAACCTGAAAACTTCTTGAGAAAAATGACTATGCTTACTGTCAAAATTTCTAGCCTTTCCTTCACACTTCATCACAATGATTAGGGTGCAATGATGTTGTGTACCGAAAATCTGGATGGGGATTTTTGAAAAAGGTGACTATTTGCAGTCCACTCCCTAATCCAACAACTAACTTTTTGGAGCACATTTTACAGTGGAAAACCCATTTGAAAAGACCACAAATTTCATGCGCTTTAAATCATCTGGATGCGGATCTGCGCCACGTTCACAGGACCAGTAAGATCAGGAGGAGGAGACTTGTTTAGCGCATCAGGGGAGAGAAGCTGCCAGCTTCATGCCGTATCATTGGGGCAGAGAGAGGAGAAGGTGGAGCATTTCCAGCACCACAGAGGGAGGAAGGGGAAGACTGTCAGAGAAGGGGAGAACGTCATGCTGCACTGAACAGTCTGCACAACTGCTGAGGAAAGAAGCCTGCAGAATGCTACTGTGGAGTCAAGTTTAGCAGTGAGGGCGGATACGTAGAGTGGAGCATGACTGGGGTCTAAGAATGAGGAAAGCCTGTACTGTACCGTATAAGCATGACAGGGGAAGCCATGCTGGGGTCTGGGATTTATAGGGGGAGCGCTAATTGGGACCAGGAATGAGAGGGAGCCATGCTGCGGACCAAGAGAAGAATCATGCTGGGGAATAAGATTTAGAAGAGTGTCATGCTGGGAACTAGGAATGAGAGGGGAGCCATGCTGTGGACAAAAAAAGAGGGGGCGCCATGCTAGGGAACAAGAACAAGAGAGATTTTTATGAGTTTGGTGCACATATTGGATGACTGCATCACACACTTTACCCTGAATTCTGTGTACTTTTTTCTTTAAAATGACCAACCCCAAAAAAGACAATTTTTCCGCTCAATGTATCCGCTGTATGTATATATATATATACAATTTTTCCGCTGTATGTATATATATATATATATATATATATATATATATATATATTTATACATACACAGTCTAAATATAAATGAACACGAATCCAGAAAATCAGGCCAGGGGATGAATCAATTCCCCTTTTTTAAGATAGCGAAAAACATAGAACGCAGTAACGGCACCAGGACTTCAAGATGGATGAAGAACAGGGTGGATTTATTCACCTCAAGAAATAACAGCAACGTTTCGGTTCAACAGGAACCTTTCTCAAGCCCCATGGAGTAGGGCTGAAACGTTGCATATGTGGCGAATACATCTACTTTTTTTCACTATTTCTGGAGTGCTGCCTTGAATTTTTGAATAAATCTTGACTACATATCTGGACACTGGTCACGTGTTCAAATGAAGACATTGCACCCTACTACTTTTATTACGGAACGGTGCTGCTTTTTTACTTTGAGATATATATATATATATAAATATATATATTATATATATATATATATATATATATATATATATATATATATATATATTTATTTATTTATTTATTTATTTATTTATTTATATAATACAGTATATATCATACACATTGTGCACAGGGATATATGCTCTGTTTGTTCAGATTCTGGGCTGTACATTCATCGTTAAATGTATTATACTAGAATTATTGGTAAATTTTAATTGTAATACCTTCCCTTACTACATGGTTACAAAGCCAGGTGCGAAATGCGCGTTGGGTTGTTGGACAGTGTATAGGCAGCTACGATGGCTTATGGTGGGTGAGGTCTTGCGTGATATATGATCTCAGTTTTGATAAATACTTGCACTGACATTGAAATGCTGTCACTGTGGCTCTATTTTTCGAATAACTGATGTGCACATAGTGTTTGTATACATGCAAGGTATGTTTTGATATTTGGAAATATTGACCTGTGTTACCACCATATATGCCCTGCCTTATGGTATACACTGTCGTCTTTTTGTACTTTGTGTACATGTGTTTTTATGGGTGTTTTTAACCCCTTCCCGACATCCGCCGTATATATACAGTGCGCGCCGGGTGGGGGAGTATGGAGCGGGCTCACGGGCTGTGCCCGCTCCATAGAGTGAGTGTGTTGCCTGTGTGTTACAGCCGACATTTCCGGGTAACGAGCGCAATCCCGCTTGTTTAACACGTTAAATGCCACGGCCAATAGCGACCGCGGCATTTAAATTACTAAAAACAGGGGGCTGACCCTCTGTAAGGTTCCAACGCTCCCCCCCCACGGTGAGATCAGAGGGTGCCATTGGTTGTTATGGCAGCCAGATGAAGGCCCCCAGGTCCGCCATCTTTGTACTCCTATGAAGCCCTTCCTCCGGCAGTGCTTCATAGGAAACTGTCAGAATCACGATATACTGCAATACATTAGTATTGCAGTATATCGTGCAAGCGATCTAACGATCGCTGGTTAAAGTCCCCTAGGGGGACAAGTAAAAAACATTAAAATAGTTTTTAAATAAATAAAAAAAATTGAAAGATTAAAAGTTTAAAAAAAAAAAACTTTTCCCATTTTCCCTCAAACACAACGTAAAAAAAACTAACATAACTGGTATTGACGCGTCCGTAAAAGTTTGAACTATTACAATATAACATTATTTAGTTCACACTGAGCGCCGTAAAAAATAAAAAATAAAAAATATCAGAATTGATGTTTTTTGGTCAAAAAGTCCCATGTACCCCAAAATAGTACCAATATAAACTACAGCTCGCCCTGCAAAAAATAAGCCCTCATACCGCTAAGTCAACGGAAAAATCAAAACGTTATGGCTCTCAGAATATGGCGACAAAATTCTAATTTAATTTTCAACAAT
The DNA here is from genome assembly GCF_050947455.1 of Rhinoderma darwinii. Classification (NCBI taxonomy): domain Eukaryota; kingdom Metazoa; phylum Chordata; class Amphibia; order Anura; family Rhinodermatidae; genus Rhinoderma; species Rhinoderma darwinii. The sequence goes on from NC_134695.1 coordinate 99,061,658, forward strand.
CAGTTTTGTCCTTGTAAAAGTAGTAAAACATAAAGAAAACTATATAAATTTGGTATCACTGTAATTGTATTGACCCGCAGAATAAAGTTAACATGGCGTTTTTACCGCACGGCGAACGCGGTAAAAACAAAACCACCCAACAGATTGAGGAATCGCTGTTTTTTTCCTATTCCACACCACATATAATTTTCTTCTCGTTTCCCACTACTTTATATGGTACAAAAAATGGTGCTGTGAAAATCTACAACTCGTCTTGCAAAAAACAAGCCTTCATACGGCAATATTGATGGAAAAACAAAAAAATTACAGTATTTGGAATGTGGGGAGGAAAAAAACAAAAGTGAAAATCCGAAAAATGGCTGCGGAGGGAAGGGGTTAAACGGTACGTGCAACTGTTTTTGTGTCTTAAAGACTGGGGATTTTTCTCTACAATTGATGGATATTCTTCATTATAGCATTGAGGGGAGTTTTTGTCGGTTTATATTTACTTGCCACACGGTGTGCCGTTTAGGAAAAATAAGTCCATCGACAAAAAGTTGAACCAACCAGTCAGTTTTTTTTCTTAAGATCCTTCATCCCACTCACTAAGTAGCACAGACTGTAAGCTAGAATAATTAAGAAAAGAAGGATAACTTTATTTCTAAATTCAACTGCTTGAATGTAGCGATTTTTTTTCTATTATAATAAAACAATTCTAATCCTTTGCAACCAGTGGTGATTCAGCCATGAAAGTCATCAAGCCACAACTGTTATATCTATTAAATGTATCATTTTTTCCCAGAGAATTGTAAAACCAGTGAACACACATCACATCACAATACTTTCAAGATGTTTTGAAAAACCACAGAGCAGAAGCAGTATCACATTAGCAGCAATTTTACGCAGCAAATTTACAGCCATATTAATGGTCTTGAAAATAACAGAAGGAAATGAGTTCTGAATTGGAAACCTCCTGTTCTCCCAGGAAATCTCTATCGAGAGGCCTCATGAGCGGCTTCCTTACTTCACTGGCTCAGTTAATAGCAGTTTCCTCAATATTCAAGCAGACTGCAGTACAGCAAAATGTGAATCAGAACACCAGAGGTACAGTACAGGGTAAATATATTATACATTAGTGTAAATTTTGTTTTTAAGTAACAGTTTGTAAGCAGTTAGGGATGGACTACACATGGCCGCCCCCGGTTCACACATGATTACGTTTGGGTTGAGATTTCTGTCACAGACAATGGATACAATTTACTGGGTCATTAAGGATGTTGTGTAAATGGATAATGGATACGGCCATTTTGTGCGGTTCATTTTAGCTATAAATTCTTTGCACCTGAAAAGTTTTTATTCTCTTTTATATAAGATTGCAGTCATAAAACTTCTCACTGCCGGTCAAAGGGTTTTAATCACACTCGAGAACTATAGTCCGGAGAAATGTTGAAAGAAAGCTGTAATATCCCATGTCGATCTATGATTACCTTAGTTTCATGTTTATGAGGCCGTATAAAAGAAGAGTTGGGTGAATCAAATTATACACAATATATAATTTAACTTTTGTGTTTCCTTCTATGATATATTTTGTCCAGAATAAGGTTTGATGATGGTAATTTGAAACTCTAGGTTAGGTAGCATTGAAAACCTTTATTTTTATCGAGCACATATGATTTTCTACTGTGCCAAAGAGTTTTTGAAGCGCTGGGTAATTGTCATTGAGTCCTCCTATTTAACTGGAAAAGTTGAAAAGAGAATCATTGATTGTGTGGATGTTCCGGCTGTGAGATAGTCTATAATAATCACAACTTGGTTGGACATTTGCAGACAATATCTCTTGCAAGATAACCAAGTTTTTGTAAATAGTACAAAACTTTTACTGCTGGTCTGCCTAGTTTCCCAAATCCATCTTCCCGCCTTGTGCATTGACCAGGACCCATCTTGCTACTTCCCAGAGGTGTAACTTGAAGCTACTGGGCCCCAATCCAAAATCTGTAACAGGGCCATACCTGCCATATGCCCTTCCTATACTAGTCTAGGACAGGCCTAACAAAGTACCACATGATCATCCATTAGGCACAGGTTCTGACATAATAATGAAGACAACCCCATTTCAAGCTCTTTTGGTTCTCATCACTTACTGTTCGGGATAGTTGCTATAACAGAGGAACAGCACAACACCGAGTTTTAAGAATAGATGCTAAAGAATATTTATCTCATAGGCAACACACGTATTTACTATAACAGACATGTCAGAAGAGGTGACAGCTCCTCTTTCAATCCAGTGACTTACAGGTGACTTCTTCTGTGTTTGTAGACGTTCTCTTTCCTTTTCTTCTCCATCCAGTCCGGACCTCCATGAAGACTCAACAGAAAACTGCAGTTTGCTGCTGAGACATCTTTGACCCCTCACTTCTGCAGCCCTTTCCCAGCTTCTATAGCAACACAAATAATTTCAAACCCCAGACCATACCCCTGAATTAATGCAGACTCCAGACTAGATCCCTTAAATAATGCAGACCCCAGACCACACCTCTAAATTAAATCAGACCCCAGACCAGACATCTAAATTAATGCAGTCCCAAGACGAGACCCCTAAATAAATTCAGACCACAGACTAGACAAAAAAATATACAGACCCCAGACCAGACTCCTCCTTATACATACCCTCTTTGCTCCCGGTGCCTGTAGATGAAGAGGCACTTGTGAGCGAGGAGAGTAAGTATTATCAGTCATCATCTATAATCTAAAAGATAATGGCCAATGGCAGATTAGATGATGGGGCATTTGGGCGGCCAACAAACCACTGATATTATAATCTGCTAATGGGTATATTAAAATGGGTTTTCTAAACTAAACAAACCCTTTAATTACCCTTACATTGGGTTTAAAGAGGCTCTGTCACACATTATAAGTGCCCTATCTTGTACATAATGTGATCGGCGCTGTAATGTAGATTACAGCAGTGTTTTTTATATAGAAAAATGATCATTTTTGACGGAGTTATGACCTATTTTAGCTTTATGCTAATGAGTTTCTTAATGCCCAACTGGGCGTGTTTTACTTTCTGACCAAGTGGGCATTTTGGAGAGATGTGTATGACGCTGACCAATCAGTGACCAATCAGCGTCATACACTTCTCTCCATTCATTTATTCTGCTGACAGGCGTAGTCTCGCGAGATTACGCTGTAAACTGTCATTTACATCGAGACTACGCCTGCTGTGCTGTAAATCAACCACAGACGTGAGAGAAGTGTCAGGATTCTGAATACACATCCCGTCCTGGCTGGAGGTAATTTATATTCATTGTCAGGACACTTGAGTAACTGCATATAGTGAAGAACGCAGGTTTACTATGTGCAGAATAAATGAATGGGGAGAAGTGTATGACGCTGATTGGTCACTGATTGGTCAGCGTCGTACACTTCTCTCCACAACGCCCACTTGGTCAAAAAGTAAAACACGCCCAGTTGTCCATTAAGAAACTCATTAGCATAAAGCTAAAATAGGTCATAACTCCGTCAAAAATGAATGTTTTTCTAAATAAAAAACACTGCTGTAATCTATATTACAGTGCCGATCACATTATGTACAAGATAGGCCACTTATAATGTGGTGACAGAGCCTCTTTAAGGGAATTGCAGCTCAGCCTCATTCACTTGAGCTGCAATACTAGACATAACCTATGGATAAGACTAGTGCTGTTTATTGTATAGTAATCCTATGATCACATGGATCTTCTCTACAAGGCACATGCAATCTATGAAATAGTTAATAAACATGTCATTAATAAAAAAAAAAAGTATTGGTGGTTGTTATTTATGGTAGTTGGGGTAAATATTTAAGGCATATCTTGTGGATATAACATAAATGTCTTAGATGGGAATAATCCTGTAACTTTAGCATTAGGTATACGTACAAGAATGTCAGAGAAAAAAGGGAATTGCGCTTGTTTTATTAGACTTGTAACATAAATTAGGCACGAGGCCTCATTGCTTAGAAATGTCATTCTTTCGAAATATTTTTTCAGTCCACAATTTCTCGAATGAGTGGAAATTGTGAGCAATCTGAAAGGGTTAATCAGATTTCCTTTTGTGCTCTCAGCATAGCGGACATCCATCCTATATTCTTACACGTAAAAGCTTTTCAGCATTCGAGTTGCCACTTTTCTGTTTCTTAATGATAAGACATAAAATATATAGCAGGTCATAATGAGCATCATTTCTGTGGATTAAGAAGCTGTCTTACAGCGCACAACAGCAATCATTAATTTAAAAAGATGAGGAGTACGGTGTAGAGGAAAATATGCTGATCTCCTGCAAGCCTCTGTGTGTGCGTTTGCCTTGAAGTCCCTTTCTGCCCAAACATCTGGAAGATAATGTGGTAAATTAAAAAAGTAGACACTTTAATATACCAATGGGTAATCCTCCACTCAGAAGTGGCACAACGCCAGCTCGTCGTGCAGTTTATATGGCTGGTTGCCATCAAGCTTTTATACTTAACCTTTTTGCTGCTGTTGCACAATCTGCAATAAACCAATGCACATTAGTATTCGTGTGGTTATATACAAACAGCGCGGAATCGCTGCCTGACGATACAATAAAGAGGATCTGCTATTGTGGGACATCAGAATTTAAAGGGACATTCCAGATTCCACGAATAAAGGTTATCATTTTGCATATGAAAACTTATACAATTTTCCAATGTACTTTGTCTATGAATTCTTCATGAATTTCAAGATCTTTGCTTCCTGTGATCTAATATGAACCTTCATGTTTTGCTTCCATGGGATTTACATGTGTCCTTTTCATGTGATGATCACACAGGTGCGTGGCTTGTAACAGTAAAGGCAGGTTCAGAAGTGATGGAAATTTTCCACTGTGGACTTTGCTACAAATTTGCGGCAACTATGCAAAATTTGCATATGTGAGGGATCATCCAGACGTGACAGATTTTGCAGCGGACTTGCCACAGGTTTCAGCCTTTGCACTGTATGCCCAATTGTACATGACTGAGTGCCATTCAGGACGTTTTTCATGGCATCCGAGTGGCACCCATTATTTTTCACAAACCCATTCACTTTAGTCTCTGATCTCCGATCCGTGGAAGGATAGAACACGTCCTACCTTTCCACGGATCAGGGACAGGACTCGAGAGGCCTATTGAAAATCCGCTTTTCCTCTGCAACAGACTATGTATTTCGCACCGCAAGCTATTTTCCGCACTTTTGTTTTCTGCTGCAGATTTCCACTGCGGCCCGTCAGCAGTGGAATTCTGGTGCAAATTTGCCACGTCTGTACGTGCCCTTGAAGTACAGTCATCAGAGCTGGGTTCTGCAACGAACTGAGCACCTACATATCTTATGACCAGGACAGATTTTTCTACCATGAAAGCAATGAAGAAGAAAAATGTGTTCCTCGGTTATCATAGAAACATTTACACGCTGTGTTTGTGCGTAATATTAGCAGCTCTTTCTAAAAAGCTTTCTTTAAAGAGTAAATGTCAACCTTTCACCATGAAATAACAAGGCTAGATCATATTTTCTTAGAACTCTGCATTGTGCCGTCCCTCTGTTATTCCTCCTGGAAATGTATAAATAAATTGACAACTGAGTGTTACCATTCTCCTTGTTAATTGGGTATGTTTTGGGCGTTTACGGCCCGAAAAACGGCTGTGTGAACATACTCTAAGGATATATGAGATGGAAAAAGTCCAGACTTGCACTCAAGTATATGGAGCTAAATTGGTAATATTCTAATCTCATACAGCAGTACCAAACCATTCAATTCAGATTTCTAAATGTGCTTCCCCAAAAATAAATGTCTCCTCGAGCTCAAGTCTAACTAGTGGCAAAGATAATATCTTCTAGCCTTTTTATTATCCTCCCAAAATTTGCAATTTAGTTTAGTGGCTGCTATCCCACCACAGCCATCTTTATCTTGACTCTGATAACTTGCTGCAGCGTGATATCACACAACAAAAGCCATTGAAAAGTCATTAAAAAAAGTCAAGTTAAAGTTTCTTGACACTGTATTTAACACCTAGCAACACCACTCAGTAACTATACGTCGTCGCGGGAAGTTACTTCCCGCACGAGGACGTATAGTTACTGAGTCGTTCCCGATGCACACTGTCACCAACAGCTGACACTCCACTCTTACCAGCCAGCGGTCCATTGCCGCTGATTTAGGCAATTAACCCCTTAAATGGGCGATCGGTTGCAATAGCTGCATTTTAGGGGTTTCAGAGCATCATCCGCAGACCCCGCTCTGAAAACGCGGGGTTTGCCGATGGTTGGCATGGCAACCGGAGGCCAAACAATGGCCTCTGTGTCTGACATGGACGGAAGCCTATCAGTGTCGTTCCCGATGCACACTGTCGGTGACAGCGTGCATCGGGAATCGGGAGGTCAGCTGTCCCCGACAAAATGGGGTCACTTTTGGGGGGTTTCCACTGTTTTGGTCCCTCCAGGGCGTTGCAAACGAGACATGGCACCCAAAACTATTCCAGCAAAATCCTCGCTCCAAAATCCAAATGACACTCGCTTCTGAGCCCTACCGTGGGTCCAAACATCAGTTTATGACCACATATGGGGTATTACCGTAATCGGGAGAAATTGTTTTACAAATATTGGGGTGCTTTTTCTCCTTTATTCCTTGTAAAAAAGAAAATATTCTATGTTTTAGCAAAAAAAAAGTAGATTTTCATCTTCACAGACTAATTCCACTAAATTCTGCAAAATAATTGTGGGGTCAAAATGCTAACTATACCCGTAGAAAAACGCCTTGATTGGTGTAGTTTCCAAAATAGGGACACTTTTGCGGGGTTTTGACTGTTTAAGTACCACAAGACCTCTTCAAACCTGTCATGGTGCCTGAAATATATTCCTTAAAAAAAGGAGGCCCCCAAATCCACTAGGTGCTCCTTTGTTTCTTAGGCTGGTGCTTCAGTCCATTAGTACACTAGGGCCACATGTTGGATATTACTAAAAACGGCAGAATCTGGGCAATAAACATTGAGTTGCGTTTCTCTGGTAAATGTTTTACAAATGAATTTCGGCAAAAAAAATGTAAGTTGTAAATTTCACCTCTACTTTGCTTTAATTCCTGTGAAATGCCTAAAGGCTTAAAGTACTTTATGAATGTTGTTTTGAATACATTGAGGGGTGCACTTTTCTAAATGGGGTGATTTATGGGGGATTTCTAATATATAATGCCTTCAAAGCCTCTTCAGAACTGAACTGGTCCCTGAAAAAATAGCCTTTTGAAATTTTCTTCAAAATGTGGGAAATTGCTGCTAAAGTTCTAAGCCTTGTAACGTCTTAGAAAATAAAAGGACGTTCAAACAACAGTGCAAACATAAAGTAGACATATGGGATATGTGAAATAGTAACTATTTTGTGCGGTATTACTATCTGTTTTACAAGTAGATACATTTAAATTTAGAAAAATGTGATTTTTTTTCTCTAAAATGTGAAGTTTTTCACAAATAAAAATTATTTTTTTTTTACCAAATTTTTTCACTAACATAAAGTACAATATGTCACGAGAAAAAAAAATCTCAGAATTGCTTGGATAGGTTAAAGCATTCCAAAGTTATTGCCACATAAAGTCATCTGTGTTCACAAGGCCAAAACAGGCTCAGTCATGAAGGGGTTAATGTGTTAAGATCAAAATAAATATGGCTACATCTGTACGTATCACATTTATTTATTAAAATCTACTACTGCTGCTTTAACCAATATAATAATAATAATAATAGTAATAATAATAATAATAATAATAATAATAATAATAGTAATAATAATAATAATAAATACGCTACTACTACAATTATAACTTCTACTACTACCACTACCATGAATAGTAATTATAATAATAATAATTAATAATTTAAATAGCAATTCATTAATAAAATGTTAAGATTTTGCAATTACTTAATAGAGGAAAATATTTTTTTTTATTATTTATATGTTCATATTCTAGAGAGAACGCAAAGGAACAACTAAAACATATAGATGTTCCCCTTTAAAATTATTTCAAATAATAATTATAAAACACATTTCAAATAATACATAGGTCAAACCAAATCATTTAATACAAATCCATGGTTCAGGGTTTCATAATGCATGTTTTTAATACTGTTCTATTTTTGGCTTTTTTGGATCAAAAGATTTGAATTAGCATAATATTTTACTTATTTATACCCATTCTTTCAAAGGAAGATTTAATATCTAAGCTTTTCTATTCATTACTGTCTATAATTATATATATATAATGTCACTTTTACGTCCAATATTCTGTGCTGATTATCCTCTCATGGATTCATCATCCTCATCTACCGTAAACTTGCTGAGCATTGGTCTATGGTAGAGATGAGCGAACTTTTCAAAAGTTCGATTCGGCTAGTTCGCAGAATTTCACAAAAAAGTTCGATTCGGACCGAACTAGTTCGGACCGAACCTGTCACTTACGTGCGCCGAGCATGCTACTGTCTCGGGTGCTGATAGAGTTAATGGGCTGCACTAACTCTTTCAGCAACCTTGACAGTACATGCTCGGCGCGCGGAAAATACAATTTAAATGTAATAAAAAAATAAAAATTATACATTCGTACTTACTTTCCTCCTGTCCGGCCTCCAGCGATGACGTTTCATCCCTTTCGCCGCTGCAGCCAATCACAGGCTGTAGTGGCGGTCACGCACGTCAGGATGACGCTTCATCCCACGTGACCGCCTCTGCAGCCAATCACAGGCTGCAGCGGCGACATGGATGAAACGTCATCGCTGGAGGCCGGACAGGAGGAAAGTAAGTATGAACGTATTATTATTTTTTTTGGCTTGTATGTATGTTTGCATGTATGTATGTTGTCATGTATGTATGTATATATGTGCATGTGTGTTTGCATGTATGTTGGCATGTATGTATATATGTGCATGTGTGTATGTATATTTGCATGTATATATTCGCATGTATGTATGTTTGCATGTATGTATGTATGTTTGCATGAATGTATGTTTGTATGTATGTATGTATGTTTGCATGAATGTATGTTTACATGAATGTATGTTTGCATGTATGTATGTTGTCATGTATGTATGTTGTCATGTATGTATGTTGTCATGTATGTATGTATGTATGTATGTTGTCATGTATGTATATATGTGCATGTATGTTTGTATGTATATTTGCATGTAAATATTTGCATGTATGTATGTTTGCATGTGTGTATGTTTGCATGTATGTATGTATGTATGTTGGCATGTATGTATATATGTATGTATATATTTGCATGTATGTATGTATGTATGTATGTTTGCATGAATGTATGTATGTATGTTTGCATTTTATGTATGTTTGCATGTATGTATGTATGTATGTTTGCATGTATGTATGTATGTCGTCATGTATGTATGTATGTTGTCGTGTATGTATATATGTGCATGTTTGTATGTATATTTGCATGTATATATTTGCATGTATGTATGTATGTATGTATGTTTGCATTTATGTATGTTTGCATGAATGTATATTTGCATGTATGTATGTATGTTGTCATGTATGTATGTTGTCATGTATGTTGGCATGTATGTATACATGTTTGTATGTATGTATGTTTGCATGTATGTATGTTGTCATGTATGTTTGCATGTTTTTATTTTTGCATGTATGTTTGCATGTATGTTTATATATATGTGCATGTATGTAATTATGTTTGCATGTATTTATGTTTGCATGTATATTTGTGCATGCTTCTATATATGTATGTATGTATGTATCTTTGCATGTTTGTATGTATGGTTTCATGTGTGTGTGTATGCATGTATGTATGATAGTTTGCATGTATGTATGTGTGTATGTTTGTATATATGTATGTATGTATGTATGTTTGCATGTATGTTTGTTTGTATATATGTCTGTATGGCCATGTATGATACTGTCTGCTGGCGCCCTGTATCTAAGTCAACTTTGTGGCAGGCTTCTATACATGGTATAACAGTCAGTATCACACATTAAACTGAATCTAAGCCTACGACATGTTTTATTTCATTTATTTTTATTTTTACAGGTTTGGTGTTTGGACTACGTCGGTTTCGAGGACTACTTCGATTACGGTTTTTTTTCTACAATAAAATGGTTAATGAGGGTTGTGTTGGGGGTGCTTTATTTCAATAAAATATTTTATCTATATCTTTGTCTTTTTCTTTTCAAATTTTATTACTACCACTTTAGTAATGGCCGCTGTCTGAGTGACAACATCCATTACTAAGGCGAGGCTTAGTGTTAGCCGGTGCAGAGGCTAACACTAACCACCATTATTACCCCGGTACCCACCACCACCAGTGGTGCCGGGAAGAGCCAGGTACGATCCAGTACCCGACCATCTGTTGTGATGGTCGGGCTCTGGGGCGGCCGCAGGCTGGTACTATGAGGCTGGGAAGGGCCAAAAACAGTGGACCTTCCCACCCTTGTAATGCTAGGCTGCTGCTGCTGTGTTGTATCTGGCTGGTTATAAAAGTGGGGGGGAACCCCCACGTCATTTTTTTTTTTATTATTTATTTATTTTAAATTTTTTTTTAAAAAGACATGGGGTTCCACCCAATTTATCATAACCAGCCACATACAACACAGTGTTATTAGCCTGGGAATGGACAAAACCAGTGGCCCTTCCCACCCATGTAATGCCAGACTGCTGCGGCCTTGTATATGGCTGGTTATTAAAAATGTGGGGGACCCAACGTCTATTGTTAAATTTGTTAAATTCAAAACAAAAAACGACGTGGGGTCCCCCCCATTTTTATAACCAGCCCGATACAACACAGCAGCAGCAGCCTAGCATTACAAGGGTGGGAAGGTCCACTGTTTTTGGCCCTTCCCAGCCTCATAATACCAGCCTACGGCCGCCCCAGTACCCGACCATCACAACAGATGGTCGGGTACTGGATCGTACCAAGCTCTTCCCGGCACCCCTGGTGGTGGTGGGTACCGGGGTAATAATGGGTGGTTAGTGCTAGCCTCTGCACCGGCTAACACTAAGAACCGCCTTAATAATGGACGCTGTCAATCAGCCAACTGCCATTATCTAGGCACTAATAAAGTTTAAAAAAAAACACAAAGACAATTCTTTTTTATTGAAATAAGAAATCCCCAACAAAACCCTCGTTAACCATTTTATTAAAATTTGAAAAAACGTAGATCTACGCAGTAGTCCAACGAATCAAAGACGTAGTCCAATCGGTACATCAAAATCTGCAACAACATAAAAAAACAGTTATCAATGTGAACAATAACAATACTTCTACTCACCTACACACATATATACACGCACACACACACAAACAACCATACACAAACACACACATATATACACAAACACAACAAGATATACACACACACAAACAACCATACACAAACACACACATATACACAAACACACATATACACACATATAAACAAACACACCCATATACACAAACACACATATACAAAAACACACACACACACACACAAACATCTAAACGCAAACATATATACAAATACACCCATATATATACACAAACACACCCATATATACATACACAAACACACACATAAACACACATCCATATACACACATATACACAAACACACACATATACAAAAACACACACAAACATCTACACACAAACATATACACATACACCCATATATACACACACATATATACACAAACACATATACACAAACACACCCATATATACACAAACACACATAAACACAAACACACATATAAAAACAAAAACAGACAAAGACACATACCCAAACACACACACTGTTTCTTTTAAATGCTGCTGGTGAACCCGCTCGATCCACTATATAAGGCTGCGCTATAGTGCAGCATTTAAAAGAAACAGGATCCTGACCTAGGTATTTTTCATTATTATGTATATTCGCTTCTCTTGGACACAGCCGGGTCTTTGATGCTGGGAGAGCATGGTGTGTTGTTGTTTGGCATAGCAAGCAGGGTAGCCCGCTCTATGAATTATCAAGGCGTCACAAATAGGCTTCTACCTGGCTATACACGTTGTGCCTCATGACGTACACACTATCCCTCCATGTTTCACTCACTTGCACCCCATTATCCATTTATTTTTATTGAGGCACTTCACTCATTACTGCCCCCTATATTTCACTTATAGTATTACACTTGCACACACACTATTCATTTATTATTTCTTACTACACATCCCATGCACCACACACCACTCCCCTCAAGACTAGTGGGAGTGGCTATTATTATTTAAAGCACCTGCTCACCCTTTCATCAGCGTTTCTGACCTGGCTGTGTCCATTTGTAAGTATGGCCTTTTTCGGTGTTTTTGTATATGTCCCCTTGTTTTTATCGGTTCTGTTTGTGCATCAGGAACGTTCTGTTCCAGTTTAGGAGTTAGGGACTCGCAAGTCTGGGGATCCTTGTCGTGGATTGTGAGCTTGCGTCCTTTTGGCCAAAATGATTACCAATACCCCAGGTATTTTTCATTATTATGTATATTCGCTTCTCTTGGACACAGCCGGGTCTTTGATGCTGGGAGAGCATGGTGTGTTGTTGTTTGGCATAGCAAGCAGGGTAGCCCGCTCTATGAATTATCAAGGCGTCACAAATAGGCTTCTACCTGGCTATACACGTTGTGCCTCATGACGTACACACTATCCCTCCATGTTTCACTCACTTGCACCCCATTATCCATTTATTTTTATTGAGGCACTTCACTCATTACTGCCCCCTATATTTCACTTATAGTATTACACTTGCACACACACTATTCATTTATTATTTCTTACTACACATCCCATGCACCACACACCACTCCCCTCAAGACTAGTGGGAGTGGCTATTATTATTTAAAGCACCTGCTCACCCTTTCATCAGCGTTTCTGACCTGGCTGTGTCCATTTGTAAGTATGGCCTTTTTCGGTGTTTTTGTATATGTCCCCTTGTTTTTATCGGTTCTGTTTGTGCATCAGGAACGTTCTGTTCCAGTTTAGGAGTTAGGGACTCGCAAGTCTGGGGATCCTTGTCGTGGATTGTGAGCTTGCGTCCTTTTGGCCAAAATGATTACCAATACCCCAGGTATTTTTCATTATTATGTATATTCGCTTCTCTTGGACACAGCCGGGTCTTTGATGCTGGGAGAGCATGGTGTGTTGTTGTTTGGCATAGCAAGCAGGGTAGCCCGCTCTATGAATTATCAAGGCGTCACAAATAGGCTTCTACCTGGCTATACACGTTGTGCCTCATGACGTACACACTATCCCTCCATGTTTCACTCACTTGCACCCCATTATCCATTTATTTTTATTGAGGCACTTCACTCATTACTGCCCCCTATATTTCACTTATAGTATTACACTTGCACACACACTATTCATTTATTATTTCTTACTACACATCCCATGCACCACACACCACTCCCCTCAAGACTAGTGGGAGTGGCTATTATTATTTAAAGCACCTGCTCACCCTTTCATCAGCGTTTCTGACCTGGCTGTGTCCATTTGTAAGTATGGCCTTTTTCGGTGTTTTTGTATATGTCCCCTTGTTTTTATCGGTTCTGTTTGTGCATCAGGAACGTTCTGTTCCAGTTTAGGAGTTAGGGACTCGCAAGTCTGGGGATCCTTGTCGTGGATTGTGAGCTTGCGTCCTTTTGGCCAAAATGATTACCAATACCCCAGGTATTTTTCATTATTATGTATATTCGCTTCTCTTGGACACAGCCGGGTCTTTGATGCTGGGAGAGCATGGTGTGTTGTTGTTTGGCATAGCAAGCAGGGTAGCCCGCTCTATGAATTATCAAGGCGTCACAAATAGGCTTCTACCTGGCTATACACGTTGTGCCTCATGACGTACACACTATCCCTCCATGTTTCACTCACTTGCACCCCATTATCCATTTATTTTTATTGAGGCACTTCACTCATTACTGCCCCCTATATTTCACTTATAGTATTACACTTGCACACACACTATTCATTTATTATTTCTTACTACACATCCCATGCACCACACACCACTCCCCTCAAGACTAGTGGGAGTGGCTATTATTATTTAAAGCACCTGCTCACCCTTTCATCAGCGTTTCTGACCTGGCTGTGTCCATTTGTAAGTATGGCCTTTTTCGGTGTTTTTGTATATGTCTCCTTGTTTTTATCGGTTCTGTCTGAGGATCCTGACCTGTCCATAGAGTTTAAGGCAGCACAGAGTATTTCAGTAGATGAGCGTGCAGATTCAGTGCTGCTGTGAACTCTGCTCTTAACATTACGTAGCTCTCAGTCTGTTACCTCTCCTCCACTCCTGTCCTCAAGAACACCTTCACATGATTGGCAAGTCACCACGTAATGGTAAGAGCAGAGTTCACAGCAGCACAGAGTATTTCAGGAGATGAGCGTGCGGATCTTGTGCGGGGTGGTGACTTGCCAATCATGTGAAGGTGTTATTGAGGACAGGAGTGGAGGAGAGGTAACAGACTGAGCTACGTAATGGTAAGAGCAAAGTTCACAACAGCACAGAATCTGCACGCTCCTCTCCTGAAATATTCTGTGCTGCTGTGAACTCTGCTCTTACCATTACGTAGCTCTCAGTCTGTTACCTCTCCTCCACTCCTGTCCTCAAGAACACCTTCACATGATTGGCAAGTCACCACTGCGCACAAGATCCGCACGCTCATCTCCTGAAATACTCCGTGCTGCTGTGAACTCTGCTCTTACCGTTACGTGGTGACTTGCCAATCATGAAGGTGTTATTGAGGACAGTAGTGGAGGAGAGGTAACAGACTGAGAGCTACGTAATGGTAAGAGCAGAGTTCACAGCAGCACTGAATCTGCACGCTCATCTCCTGAAATACTCAGTGCTGCCTTAAACTCTGTGGACAGGTCAGGATCCTGTTTCTTTTAAATGCTGCACTGTAGCGCAGCCTTATATAGTGGATCGAGCGGGTTCCCTAGCAGCATTTAAAAGAAACAGGATCCTGACCTGTCCACAGAGTTTAAGGCAGCACAGAGTATTTCAGGAGAGGAGCACGGCCGGCCACAGGCAGCCGGTCATTTTTCCAAGCCGTGCTTCCATTATGCACACGACCGTAAAAACACCCGTTATTGTGGGTCGTAATTACGACCCGCAATAACGGGCTCATAGACTTCTATTACCCACGGGTACCTTCCCGTTTTCTCACGGGAAGGTGCCCGTGCCGTTAAAAAAATAGAACATGTTCTATTTTTCTATTTTACGGGACGTGCTGCTATAAAATTTAGGGTATGTTCACACGACAGCGTCCGTAACGGCTGAAATTACGGGGATGTTTCCGCCTGAAAACATCCCCGTAATTTCAGCCGTAACGGCATGTGCAGGCGCTTGAACGCCGCGTCCATTACGGACGTAATTGGCGCTGCTATTCATTGGAGTCAATGAATAACGGCTCCAATTATGGCCAAAGAAGTGACAGGTCACTTCTTTGACGCGGGCGTCTATTTACGCGCCGTCATTTGACAGCGGCGCGTAAATATACGCCTCGTGTGAACAGACAAACGTCTGCCCATTGCTTTCAATGGGCAGATGTTTGTCAGCGCTATCGAGGCGCTATTTTCGGGCGTAATTCGGGGCAAAAAATCCAGAATTACATCCGTAATTAGTGCGTGTGAACACAGGGTATGTTCACACGCACTAATTACGGACGTAATTCGGGCGTTTTTGCACCGAATTACGTCCAAAAATAGCGCCTCGATAGCGCTGACAAACATCTGCCCATTGAAAGCAATGGGCAGACGTTTGTCTGTTCACACGAGGCGTAATTTACGCGCCGCTGTCAAATGACGGCGCGTAAATAGACGCCCGCGTCAAAGAAGTGACCTGTCACTTCTTTGGCCGTAATTGGAGCCGAATGAATAGCAGCGCCAATTATGTCTGTAATGGACGCGGCGTTCAAGCGCCTGCATATGCCGTAACGGCTGAAATTACGGGGATGTTTTCAGGCGGAAACATCCCCGTAATTTCAGCCATAACGGACGCTGTCGTGTGAACATACCCTTATAATGACAGCACGGCTTGTAAAAGCGGCCGGCTGCCCGTGGCCAGCCGTGCTCGTAATTACGAGTCGTAATTACGAGCACGACCCGTAAAATAAAAAAATAGAACATGTTCTATCTTTTTAACGGCACGGGCACCTTCCCGTGAGAAAACGGGAAGGTACCCGTGGCTAACAGAAGTCTATGGGCCCGCTATTTCGGGTCGTAATTACGACCCTTAATAACGGGTGTTTTTACGGTCGTGTGCATGAGGCCCCGTAATGACGGGTGGCTACATGTGTGCACCCGTCATTACGGCAGCGTTGCTAGGCGACGTCAGTAAATAGTCACTCTTCAGGGTGCTGAAAGAGTTAACTGATCGGCAGTAACTGTTTCAGCACCCTGGACAGTGACTACCGATCACAATATAGAGTACCTGTAAAAAAAAAAAGACGTTCATACTTACCGGGAACTCCCTGCTTCCTCCAGTCCGGTCTCCTGGCCGTTGCCTTGGTGACGCTTCCCTCGCGACATCCGGCCCGACATTCCTTGATGACGATGCAGCCCATGTGAGCGCTGCAGCCAATCACGGGCTGCAGAGGCCTCTGCAGCCAATCACGGGCTGCAGAGGCCTCTGCAGCCAATCACAGGCTGCAGAGGCCTCTGCAGCCAATCACAGGCTGCCGCGTCAGAAAAGAAGGTCGGACTGGAGGAAGAAGAGGGACTCGTCCGCAAGACAACGACCAGGTACGTATGAAATGCTTTTTATTTTATTTTTAATCAGCAGCCTCTTTTCTCTATCAGTGATTGATAGAGACAAGTGGCTGCCGATTTGTATAATATTTTTGACCGGGTTCGGTCAAAACGGGTTCGGCCGAACCCGGTGAAGTTCGGATTCGCTGCGAACCGAACTTTTCCGGAAGTTCGGACCGAAACCGGGTTCGGTTGTCCCGGTTCGCTCATCTCTAGTCTATGGCATGAACCCGTTATTATGTGCATCTACACTTTGTTGGTGCTTTGGGTGTATACTATTAGACTTAGTATATGTTATGTTTTAATTTTCTCACCCTCCAATAGTCTTGTTTTAATTTATTCCAGTGCACCTCTAGTTGGAGTGACAAATACATCTACAATTATTATATAGTAATATTATACGCTGCAGATTTTCCGCCTACAAATCCGGATGGAAAATCTGCAGCAAATCCGTTATGTGTGCAGGGAGGCCTAATTCTCTAAGTGTGGTTGGTGAACTCCCTAACTATGAATTCTTATAAGACCACGTTCAGACGTGGCGGAATTGCTGTTGAATTCATGGACAGTCCGCAGTGGAATTCTGCAGTAGCCGTTTTTTACATTTGTTTCTATACATTTTTAGGAAACTTAGTTCAGACGTTGCGGAAAATTAGGCTGCGGTGCAGAATTTTCCCTCCGCAGCATGAACATTATGTTGCGGAGAAGCAGCGGAATTTCACTGCGGATTTGCAATGCAAATACTGAAATCTGTGGCAAGTCCGCTGTGATATCTGCAACGTCTGAATTACTTGTCAAATATGCAAATGTTGTTGCAGATTCGTTGCGTAATTGCCCCAAATCTGCACCAACATTTGCAGCGTAAAAATTCTGCCACGTGTGAACGTGGCCTAATTCTAGGAAAAACAACCTGTTCTATATTAATGTACCAGCTACGTCCTTCATAGATTTTGTAACATCCGTACAACTTGTCAACCTGAAATCATGAATCAGGAATGGATGATATACATTGCATTCCAACTAACCTTCCTGTTTTTTCTCTTCTCCTGACAAAATATTGTCATATATAACTGGTGACAATGTTTTCTCTTCCTCTACTTATGTTATGACTGACACCAACATGTGTGCTATCAAATACTCTTCATTAAATCTTCATTTGTCGAGTCCTTGTGGGACAATTTAATCATTGGGCTTAGCTATTCCCATGTGTGAAGGATATCACTTTATGTTATGTCATTCTTCGGAAATGGAATTACAAGCAGTGAAATACTTCAGACACATTGAGAAGTCAATACTATAGAAGAGACAGGTGACTAACATGCGTCTGTTGTTTTTCCCTAAGAAAATAGAATAACAAAGATTTTATCAGAATTTATGTGTTTTGGATAAATATGGGATCAAATGAGCAAAATTGGTTTGAATTAAAGGGACACACCAAGCAAAACTGTTAGGGTATGTTCACACGGCCTATTTACGGACGTAAATCGGGCGTTTTTGCCCCGAATTACGCCCGAAAATAGCGCCTCAATAGCGCTGACAAACATCTGCCCATTGAAAGCAATGGGCAGACGTTTGTCTGTTCACACGAGGCGTATATTTACGCGCCGCTGTCAAATGACGGCGCGTAAATAGACGCCCGCGTAGAAGAAGTGACCTGTCACTTCTTTGGCCGTAATTGGAGCCGCTATTCATTGACTCCAATGAATAGCAGCGCTAATTACGGCCGTAATTGACGCGGCGTTCAAGCGCCTGCACATGCCGGTACGGCTGAAATTACGGGGATGTTTTCAGGCTGAAACATCCCCGTAATTTCAGCCGTTACGGACCCCCGCCGTGTGAACATACCCTTACACTGTGCTATGTCTAGTGTTGGTCTCATGGGGCGGAGCATGACACAGTTTCTTCTTTGGTGTCCTCTGAATCCTTCTGTCATGCACCTCCCCCTCAGACACTATACTAGGTAGAACACATGCATGGCTTGTCCAGATAGTTTCTTGAATCCTATTTTGAACATTTCTATTCTTAGACCATCAACAATTATGACAATTAATTGTGATATCAAGAACTTTTGGCTAAAGGACAGGGAGTGTAGAAGTAGCAGTCACATCTGGACTCTACTGCCTGAGGGGGCCCAAAGACCTCTCTGACACATAAGAAGACACCAATTATATGAATGACACATAGTACGTGGGGGGCCCTTTTACAAATTTTGCTTTGGCCCAGGAGTTTCAAGCTGCACCTCTGCTGAAGGTTCTGAGAAGAAGGTGGGATATCAAATGAAAAAACATCCAAAAAGCCTGTGCTACAAAACACTGCCTGTATTATTGCATTTGCTTTAATCAAAGTTGTAAGTTGTAAAAAGAAAAATATCTGTATTTTTTCCAAAATAGTGCCACTCTTGTCCATAGTCTGTGTCTGATATTGCAGGTCTGCCTCATTAACTTTTATTTACTTTTTATTTTTGTGGCTAAGAGTTAGGGCTTGTCCACACACAACGAAATTGCTGCACCATTTCCTGCGTTGTTTCCGGCAGAAAATTGTGCTTATTTTGTTGCGTTTTTCACAATGTTAGGAGATGGAGACATCTCCTCTGAAAAACGCATCAATTCTGGCCACTTTCCGCAGCAGGAGTTGACATGCTGCTTTCCGAAAAATACGCACCGCAGGTCAATTTCTGCTCTGAATTTTTACGCAGTGTCTGGATGAGATCTGTTAAATCTCATCCACTACTCTGCTGGTATATTATGCTGCGTTTTTTCCGTCAGAAATTCTGGCAATTCTGCAGCGTGTGGACGAGCCCTTACACTGTTTCTGGGGGGGAAATAGATGATCCTTTTTGTTATAATCTCTTATAATCCTTTTAATTAGTTCATGAATTATTATGCATAACATAAATAGCCCAATGACAAATGCATCTCTTCTATATTTGTACAATGCTATGAATTATAAAGTGCACCCTCCTTCAAACAAAGATGTAGCAGAGCTTAGCCTGTTAATGCACTTGAGCTAAATTTGCAAATTGTAACTCAAATATGTTAGCTCAGTGACTTTTCAGCATAAGCTGTCATATGTGAGTACATGAGGGATAACACTTTTTCTGGCCATTATATGGCCTGTTATTTTGTCTTCTATACACTGCACACATAGAAAAGGAGAATCCTGCTCTCCTGTCTCTAACGATCACACACACACACACACACACACATATATATATATATATATACATACTGTATATATAAGCTGCAGCAACATGGAAGAGATTAAACAGCAGTAGTGTGCAGTGTATCTGATAGTCCATCACTGGGGTGAGATATAATACTTACTAGAAGCTGCAGCAGCATCTCTGTGTCTCTCTCTGCCTCTCTCACTCTGCTCCTGCTCTTTTGTCCCCTCCCCCACTCTCCATAGACTTCTATTGGCAGCTGTAACCTGATCCCTCAGTGAACTGATAGTCTTACCTTGAGGAGACGGATTTAAGTGGATTTAAGTAGAGAAAGAGGCATTTTTCCCTGACAAGAATTATTGCAAAATTTGTATTCGCTTGTGAAAGGAGAAATTGACCATTTATCTGTCAATTTCAGCCCTTCTTTGAGACCTCCAGCAAAAAGAAGATTTTGCCAGGGGAGGTTGCTGTCAGCTGATAATTGCCCTTGTAGCGGCTGTTGCAGGGGAAATGTAATATTATACATCAGTTATTCAGATGAATGGCTATTTATGTAATACATGGGTGGTCAAGTCACCAGAGCAGTGAGTCACTGTGAAGGATTTGCCTGACACAGCTTCTGTGTCGACGCCCATGGTTAATCAGCCTGCATCTGTTCCTAGGTCTGCTAGAGTGACTCAATCTGCTACCACTCAGGCTGGTAGGCTGAGGAGTTGGAGAGCCTATCGCAGCCTGGCCAGACAGTTCTAGATCCCGCCCTTGGTCTACTTATACCTTCATTTGCTGCTTGTCCTTTGCCTGTGATTCTCTGCTTCATATTGACCCAGGCTTGACTGACTATTCTCCTGCTCTGCATTTGTTACCACGTACACTCCTGGTTTGACTCGGCTCGTCCACTACTCTGTTGCCCACGGTGTCGCCGTGTGCATCTGCCCCACATCCCTTGCTTTTGTGTACCCTTGTCTTGCTTGTCTTTCGTCGCCCAGTTGTACGCCGTCGCCTAGGACGGGCTGTGCAATAGGCAGGGACTAAGTGGCGGGTAGATTAGGACTCACCTGTCTGTCTCCCTATCCTGACATTACAGTCACTGCTCTGGCTCACATAGGGGGTACTAAGCAGGGGACAACCACTATATAAAGTAGATATGTCCAAAAATAGGGTATATGGACAGGTATAGCCCTGTGTATAGTCTAATCCTGCAGCCATGTGTTACTCTCTTCCATCTGCCCCTCCTCCTTATAACCTACTATAATTTATTTTAGATGCATGGAATCAATAAATTTGGAATGATGTATATATAATTACTGTCTTAATTTCATTTATTCCATCACCCTTTGGAATGAATGAAGCCATTGTGCAGGGACTAATGTGTATTTTAGTTATTTATTGGTTTAATTATCGCTTCTCAGTTAAAGAATATAGACCAGAGTTACTTACTGTGAGATTTCTATTCTGACTTGGAAATATTGTTGTAGGTCTAAAGCTAATGTTAATACATGGCAAACACAATCTAATGGTATCAAGCAATAGACTTTACTGAGAAACAAATAGTTAACCATCTTATCAATGCGCTATGGACAGTAGTTATTGCGATATGTGAGGACTGTAAGCAGTTGAAATAGGTGCTGTCCCCCCATCCCCAAAAAATTGAAGGGGGGTTAACCTGGTTTGATGTGCTTATTTATTGGCTTACAAAAAGAGGGGTTGTCCAGGCATGGGGTAGTTTTTCATACTGATGACCTATTCACAGGATAGGTCATCAGCATATGATCGGTGGGGGTCCGACACCCTAACCATGCACCAATCACCTGCTCTGGCTGCCTTCGCATGCCGGAAGCAGATGGCTCCAATAACAGTACAGTGGCCGTGCTGCAGTACTGCAGCTCTACTCCTATTCAAGTATACATGAATAGAGCTGCAGTACTGGAGCAAGGCCACTATACAGTGACTGATGCCTTCTGCTTTTGGCACCGACCACTGCATAGCTTCCGGTGCCCGGAGGCAGACGGAACAGCTTATCGGTGAAGGGTCCGACACTCATTTACTGATGACCTATCCGGTGGAGAGATCATCAGTATGAAAAACTGCCCACAACCTGGACAACCCCTTTAAGATATTTTGTAATATACTTTGTCTATCAATTCCTCTCAGTTTTCATTGTTAAAGGTTCAAAATCCATCCTGATAATGTAATGATCACCCAGGTGCACGGCTCTTTATAGTTAAAGTTCAGTTATCAGAGCTCTATCTTCTATTGGATCATACATCTGTATCGGGGCTGGCATCAACACCAGGCTAAAATGGCCAACTGGGCTAGGCAACCTGGGCAAAGATTCTTCATGCTTGCCAAGCTGATGTTGGGGTACATAGAGGACTAAAGCATTACTTACTTTGAATGACGTGAACTCAAAAATTTAAAAAACGACATTTCTTTATCTGCTTCCTAGATAGAGGACCACTATGATCCTGTTGGTCAATGACCCACATACACCTGAAGCCAGCCCCAAATAGTATGATAACACATCGCCAGGACAGTTTTTTCTATCTCCTGGAAGTAAACAACAAAGCTTCCCATTCACTGACAGCAAGCAGTGATCTGATACACCATTTATATTAGAGCATTGCATAACTTTTCTTTATACAATTAATAGAATTTATTTACCGAAACATTAATATTCCTTCAAGTTCAATGTGCCTAGGGGGTTAAACACAATTTATAGCATTTATGGGATTATTTCTCCTCGAGTCCTGCTATAGCCTAAATTTTAGATTTTCATTGAATAATGATTTGAACAATTGAATAATAGCAAATGTTTTCCTTTTTCCTATTAATATTTCA
Source organism: Rhinoderma darwinii (assembly GCF_050947455.1). Classification (NCBI taxonomy): domain Eukaryota; kingdom Metazoa; phylum Chordata; class Amphibia; order Anura; family Rhinodermatidae; genus Rhinoderma; species Rhinoderma darwinii. The sequence goes on from NC_134695.1 coordinate 99,084,425, forward strand.
AAAGATTTTATTTTCTTGACCAAATCTTACTCATGCTTGCCCGCTTGGACTTGGTACAATTACCCAGGCATTGATGTATGGTCTATGGGGTGGCCTCCTTGCACTGCTTGGAAATCTGATTTAACTGTCAGATTCATTGCCAGCATGAAAAATGTTATACATCAGTAATGTGGACTAAGTTTATCTGAGGTGGCCTTGATACGGGTTAGCTGGTGACCTGTGGTGTAACGCCAACAGATAATTCTCCCACAAGTGCAGCTGATCCTCCATAGGAACGCATTCTATTACTTTCTACCATTCTTTATATCTTTTTCACCGACTCGCTACTCTGGGGTCCTTACATGGCAGAACACATAGCTTAACATTGCAAACATTCTTGTAGCTCAATCACAGGAGACAGGGTATTGTACAGTCACTTCAGAGATGATGTACTCTACAATTTGATGTAACAATGGCTTTATATTTCATTATCCTTCATGATCTGTCCTAAACTCTGCTTTAAAATGAGACGGAGATAATGCACATTGTGACTCTTCATTCCCGAAAAGCTCTTTTTATGTTTTAAAGATAGTCTTTTCAGAGTTGCGGGGGAGGACCTCACTGTCAGTGATCATAAATCAAAGTTCACTTGAAGTCTTCACCGCCATTGTTAAGGTATCAATATGTATCCATCTCCATCTGTGAGAATGTTAAGACAGCGGATAATGGACTGAAATGAATAGCCGGCTACGCTCATGAATTTATGTCCGTTTCTGTTTCTATGTTAAAAATTCAAAGTGAATGTCCACATTTTAACACAATATCGTTTTTAGGTTCAAAGTTCTATGCTGATTAATTTCTTAATAGATTTTTATGGTAAAAGGAGTTCTGGTTTACTGATACAAAGCTCCAAATCACCTGCATAAACAAGTTAAATAATACAATTTTACTTGCCTTCAACTGCCACTAGGGGGAGCTTAAGAGCTTAATGCATACTTTTTTTTATCATTGAGTTCATTGTTTGAACAGTATGCAGTGAGTTCCTATGCTCCCCCTAGTGGTGGTGGTAGGAAAAAAGTGAAGCATTACATAGTGAAATTAAAATTAATGGGCTGTTCACATAACACACGTACATACCATGTCCTCCAAAGTGAGAGGTTCTCTTTGTAGCTGCTTTCCAATCCGGCAATTTGATGGTGCTACAGAGTATGGGACTCCCCTCTATAAGAATTTCAGAATTTCCTAATAGAGTATTAGAAAATGGGTTTTCTAAACCAGACATCCCCTTTAACCCTATAATGACCACCCACTGTCTTTTGACGTAGGGCGGTGCAGATCCTCAGTCTACAGCAATGTTTTTTGCCATTACTTTTTTTAATGAGGATAATAAGAACGAACTGTTACTATAACGTCCTGTTTTTAGAGAAGCCTCCTGAGTACGGCTGGGAAACTCCGATCCCGGCCATTTAACCGTGAAATAGGCATGATCAATGGAGACTCCCTCCTCCAAATGGTGACAGGATCGGGGAACTTTTCTGCAGTCTGCCCCTAGGACCTAGAAAGAACCTAAGGGTTGTCTGTTCAGTTAGCCTGCTGTTAGGGCATGCTAAGCCACGACCCTTTTTCGCAAAACTTTTAAAAAGTGTCTAGTGAGATGCAAACATATGGTTTAACAAGAAATACACCAAACTGCGCCAAGATGCCCCAAATTTTGGCGCAATTTACAACATATTCGAGCTGCAGACACATTAGTACATCTGCCCCAAAGTATTAGCCTGCAGGAGTAGGCTAATACATTATGAGAATAAAAAAAAATGTAAAATAGTAGTCCCTTTATGGGAAAAAAAATAAAATAATAAAAACATTAAGTATAAAAACAAACTGCAAAAATAGATAAAAAAGTGATTATTTAGTATAAAATACATTTTATTGTGAATACTCTACATAACATAAAATAAACTACACATATCATGTATCCCCACGACCGTAATAACCTGAGCAAATAATTTATTTAGTGTGAACAGTTTAAAAAATAAAAAAAAACAATGCTGAAAATGACTTTTTCTATATTCACACCAAAAAACTAATTATATGAATGACACAGGAATTTTTATGTAGCTCCAAAATGTGCCGATAAAAATTAAAATTTCTCCCACATAAAACAAAGCCACATAAATGACAAAATTAGGAAGTCATGGCTGCTGAAATGTGCAGAGGCAAAAGACGAAAAAAATTAGCTGGTCATTAAGGCCCTTTCAGGCCTGGTCATTAAGGGGTTAACCCTGTTATGTCATTTAAGGAGTTGGCATTTTGGATTGTTCTTTCCCTTTTGTGCTTTTCTTATATTGCATCGTAGATTATAAAACATTGAACTGGAGGTTATACTTGAAAAAGATACAGATGAATAATTTAATTGGTTAGAAATATCCTCTGATCTTTACCGCACAGACTGTACAAGGTGACATCTCTCCCTAAAGCTATGCAAAGTATATCCTGCGAACAAATCTGCAATGTCGGATGCAGCGAGCCAGTTGTAAAGTAAAGCACAGTTTGTTTTACCTCCACTTTGAGAGTGTTTACAGGGATCAGAAGCCAGTGTGCATTTTTCTTAAAGGGATCGTCCAATTTTGTACACAATATAGCTTAAAGGGGTTTTCCACTACCGGACAACTGATGACCTATCCACCAGATAGGTCATCAGTATATGATCGGTGAGTGTCCAACACCCTGACCCCACACTGATCAGCTTCTCCGGCTGCCTCCGGGCACCGGACGTCAATGCCAGAAGCAGATGTGTCTGGTCACGGAATAGCAGCGAAGCTGCAGTACTGATTTAGTCAACGCCTTATATGTGGCGATTGATTGCGATTGCCGCATTTAAGGGGTTTGTAGCACATCGGCAACCGCCACAATGCGATAGCAGTGGCTGCCGATGACTGGCATATCAACCGGAGGCCAAATAACGGCCTCTGGATCTGCCATGTACAGAAGTCTATCAGGACCAGATGGGCTGATAGGCTTCCTGTCAGGGTGACTGTCACGTCATACTGATAGTTATAATACATTACACTACATAGGTAGTGTAATGTATTATAGCAGCAACTAGTGCTGCAGGTCTTCAAGTCCCCTAGTGGGGCAAAAAAATGTAAAAAAAAATAAATTATAAAAGTGTTTTATGAAAGGGTAAATATAAAAGTTATAAGTTAAAAAAACAAGAACTGTTTTTTTTTTCCTATAAGTCTTTTATTATAGGGAAAAAATGGAAACGTTAAAAAAGTACACATATCTAGTATCACCACGTTCATAAAGACCCAAACTATAAAACTATAATGTTATTTTTACCGCACGGTGAACACCACAAAAATAAAAAAAACAATGCCAGAATCGCTATTTTTTGCTCACCACCCCTCCCATAGAATAAAAAGTTGCATGTACCCCAAAAAAGTACCAATAAAAACTCTTTGCTTCTGAGGCTGGTGTTTCAGTCCATTAGCACACTAGGACCACACATGTGGGATATTTCCAATAACTGAAGAATCTGGGCAATAAATATTGAGTTGTGTCCGGGTAAAACTTTCTGTGGTACAATATTTTTTTTATTACATATGAATTTGGCAAAAAAAAAAATATTTGAAACATGTAACATTGGACGCTGTCAGGACAAATTCCTTGTCTATATTAAAGGGGTTTTACTGCAAATAATATCCTTAGGATAGGTCATCAGTTTGTCATTGGTGGGAATCAAACCACTGCAATAGCTAACACAGCTCCACTCTTGTCCATGTGGTTGTATCTTGTACTACAACTCCCAAACTAAATTTCCCTTATATGAGCTGAGTACCAGTCATAGCCACATGGAAGATGCCATGTTGTTTAATGTAGTGAAATGGTCGTGGCACTTAAGATGCCCCTACTGCTGATCATTGGGGGTCCTGGGGATCAAATCCTTACTGATCACACATAGTTAGGCTAGCCTAAGCATAGGTAATCAGTGTTGTTTTCCAGAAACCTCTTTAAATAAATATATTTAATATTCCAGGAATATAAGATTTATGAGTCCATTTTCATACCCTATCTTCCTGTTTTTAATACATGGGCATAAAAATACATTTATTTCATTATTTTTTTTATTTTTTTACTTCAACTTGAATAATTAGCCTTTACAATCTAATCATCTTGAAAATGAATCATTATCTAGCATTCTGCAAAGAATACTGATGACCTTCAGAGGGAAAGGTCGTCCTCACCATTATATTCTCCTCGGAAACCTAAAAAGCTTGGAACATATATGACTTTGCTTTTTCATCCCCATTGAGAGTAATAAAAGGAAAATACTTTTTTTTAAGTTTCTAAGATCTTCAAAAGACTAAATAACATTTCCATTTCTGTATTTCAGACTTGGACATCAATGGGGATATTTCTCTGTTTTTGTTTCATTTGAAATATGTATTCACAGAAGAATGTTAAGAAATATTTTCTATTAAAAACAAAAATTCAGAACCTCTTGCTTTTGTAAGCCTCTATGAACAAACAAAAAAGACAAAAATACAACTATTCTACCTTCGAACTAACTTTCTACAAATACTTTTCCAATTCTTACTTGGTCTCCTTCAGTCATGATTTAAGATGGATTCCCCAAAAAAGAAATCTGTAGCCAGATTTATTTGTGTTATTGTAACTTTCAAGTCTCAACTGAACAACAACTTTCTATTAGACTTATTAGAGCACATCGATGTCATTGATGGGGTCCACCCTTTAAGACCCCCTTTATCATCCAAAGCGGGGAGCAGTGAATGGTGAACTGGTGGACGTTACGCGACAATGTATTACATGGTCATTGCTACTGCTGTAAAAATTATATAGAGATTCTATTACAAGTGCTTTCCATTGGGCACCTACTAGTCACTCAAGCGTATATCTCCAAGTCTTTAGAAAATGTTTTTGCAGTTGGATTAAAATGTACAGAATTTGTCTATGTAGAGAACTTGAAACTTACCTCCCAATTGTTCCACTTTTCACGTGATTGTCCAGTGAATGGGTCACAAAGTGCGTGAGGCTTATGTAAATCGAATACAAGTGGGTGTTCTCAAGATCTTTTGTCAACGTACTCGGCAGATCGGGGCGTTCCCACAAATGGGATGCACATTTTGAGAGGTAGGCTTGGAGAGTTTTCCAGAAGTCAACCTGTAATCAAGTAATGGCAACAACTTTAGCTCAGTTACACCCTTAATGTAGAATGCAAGTGTTACAGTGCTTAGATTCTCATATACAGTACCTGTGAGAAGCCTTTGCCTTCAAAGCTCAACCAACTGTGTTGCAGATCTTTTCCTAATTCATTAACAGGAAGTTGTTATAATTCTCTAGCAAGTTAGAAATACAGTGGAGCTGCAGCCCGGTCACGGTCACTATTTTTACAAGCCTGCTAGCTCACCTCATGCTGCCACTTCCTTATTTTTCCTCTCACACCACAGAGACGGAGAAAGAGACTGCTTGCTTGATCACATGACTTTATTAGCTAAAAGGTTCCTCTTCAGACAGATAGACAGCTGGTAATTTCCTGTTTGGTTATTCAAATTATTTTACTTACTGTTTACCTCTATCTCTTCCAGCAAGGAGTAAGTAAAGGGCGCAGTAATTCAAATTCTCTGCCCTAAGAATGGAGTGTGCAGCTTGCAAGTGAATGACACTAATAAATAGCATAGAGCACTCATTTTTTAATTCTAGATCAGAAGCTTGCATATCCTAAGAGTTTTTTAATGGATCTCTAACGGTGCACTGAAATATGTAGTAAACGAGGAAAAATAACCATGGCCAAGGCTCCTTGCCGGAGAGTACCTGCTCCCCTGAGTCTGTGTAGTATAAGATGGAGTGTACTTAGCTACATTAAAACACATTGAAGACTATAACCAAGATCGTGGTTTCCTTTGAAATAGTATTTATAGAAGACCTGAACTGTTCTTTGTGGAGATAAGCTTGTCTGTACACACCAACTTTGAGTTTGCTAAATGATTAATCACAACAATAAGATTGTACGTTTGCTTTCCTAAATTGATTTTTCACTCAGAGCTGGCACCGAATACTGATGTATGTAGATTTGTTTATTCCATGTGGAACTTTTTTGTTTTTCTGAGGGGTTTTTAAGGGGGCATTTTGATTTGAGTAACCATGGCTTAAAGTATTTATCAAAAGAATATTAAAAGCCAGCACAATAGTCAAAGGAGACACCATCTATGAGGTGAGACGAGAACTTTGTCTCAGTTGGCACACTTACCTGACTCCAGGGGGCAGTATATATATATTTTTTTACAGATATATAATCCATTTTCCCCCAACTACAATATGGGCGCAATTTTAACTTTTTGCCTAAGACAGCAATAGCTAGGGACACTCCTGGATAGTGGTGGTTTTTAGTAATCATATCATCATAACATGACGGTGAAGAAATAGCCAATAAGAATACATTGTAAAAAAAAATTATGCTTATTTGTAGATCTAATGTCCGAAGGATTACATTCGTAACTGATAAGACGATTTCCGCAGTGCAGAGCAATATGCTCAGGGGCGTACACAAAATAATAGCACCCCATACCAAAATTGAGAGTGTGTCCCACTCCCCACTGAGAGCTCTGCCAAATGTATTATTACTCCTTTATTAAAGTTAGTGTCCACCATTTGGTTTTTAAGTCCATAGTTCTGTGTTGATATATTTCCTAATACATCTGAATAGGGGAGCTCTATTACAAAATTCTGGCTGTAGGCATCCACCACTAGGGAGAGCTAACTATCTATGGAGTTATACAGCTATACATTTGTATGCAGCGATCTCCTGCTGGTGACAGCTAAAGGCAGCTGCTGTGACAGTGACATCAAGCAAAAGAATCAGGTTAGTAACAGGCCCCCTCCCACCATGGGCTCCATAGCAGAGATATACTTAAACCATACTGAAAGAAATGAGCAGCTCTAATTTAAATGGTATCTGCTTAAAGTGTAATTTTAGCATGGGCATATCACTGTAGAAAAAATTCATAAAGAAATAGAATTGATTGAAGCTAAATTCCCACAAAGCTGTACTAATTAAAAAAGAAAACAAGTTAATTAAAAAGATATAGACATTAAAACCAAACACTGATAAACATAAACACCTGAAAAGATGGATAACGCTACTGAGAATATGTATACACCATGATATGTTAGGCTTCATTCACATCTGCATCGGGGCTCCGTCGGACCTTTCCGTCAGGCGAACCCATGAACAAAACCCTGACTGAAACAAACGAAAACCATAGCTTTCCGCTTGCATTACCATTGATTTCAATGGTATCCCATCCGTTGCAAATGGTTTCCGTTTGTCACAGTTCTGTATCGTTTCTGTTGTTTTGGCGGAATCAATAGTGTAGTCGACTGCTCTATTGATTCCATCAAAACAAAGGAAACCTTACAGAGCGGAGAAAAATGGAAACCATTTGCAATGGATGCGTTACCATTGAAATCAATGGTAATGCAACGGAAAGCTATGGTTTCTGATGGAACCTGTGAACATAGCCCCTACGCAGATGTAAACAAAGCCTTACAATATATGTCTTTATGACATATTAAACATTTTGTGAAAGTGCAGCTGCTAATGCCCAAATGGTCAGTCTACCCTACCAGCAGGACATGTTTATAGGATTTCCTTAGTATTACACGGATAATATAAATATTTATTGTCAGCACTTTTGGATAGTCACAAGCAGAGGTAAAGCTAAAGGGGGTGCTGAGGCACAGTAACAGTCGCACCAAGGCCCTGGTGATGGGGACGTCCAAAGAACCATCAACAAATAAGGAGGGAGAAAAAAGACCGCAATTGGCGCTGCTAATAATGGGCAATATAAAATTGAAAAAAATTACATAATTTAATAGATAATATAAATGAAGTACAGGTCAACAAGCTACGCGACTGGGGTCTTCATCAGGCTAACCAGTCCGGCGTTGAAACGCGTAGCTTGTCGACCTGTACTTCATTTATATTATCTATTAAATTATGTAATTTTTTTCAATTTTATATTGCCCATTATTAGCAGCGCCAATTGTGGTCTTTTTTTCTCCCTCTTTATTTGTTTATCTTTGGAAACAATAGGTTTGTTTGTTGCGAATTTGGACCAGGCAGCGGCTTTTAACTTTGTAGTGCACCTTTGTCACAGTGTTTGTACCTGCCAGTACTAATACTTTAAGGTGAGAATTTTTTATGCTCTCTCCATTCTCCTGTATAATCTTCACTATGCGGTACCTTGTCTTTTTTCCTCTCTTTTAGCTTTTAAAGAACCTTCAAGACACACCTTTGCCAAAAGTGTTCACTCTATGGGATACCTTGAAACCATAACCTGTTGTGGTACTTGAGCATTACCCACCTGACTGTACAACACACTCTACACTTCTTTTATGTATAATTTATTTACTTATTGAACTGCTGCCTTGTCTGTGCTTTTTAAAAAAAAGCCTCCATCTTGATTCTTAGATTTCCTCAGCTTTCTCTTCCTCTCTGCTTTGATATCAATCCCATGATGCTTCAGCACAGCATCACATGACCAGCTAAAGACCCTACTATTTCTGCATTTTGGGGGACACTGTGATTATCATTCGTTCTATATTCTCCTAAATAAGCTGAGAAAACATAAGTATACAGGAAAGGGAGGCTGCACTATATTCTTCTACATTATACCTGTGTACAGGGGCCTGTCTAAGTATCAGTGGCAATGTGGTACAGGAACTGCTGAAGCCTGTGATGGGTAACATATAGATCTCCATAGACACAAGTAGAGAAAACGTGTCACCGAGACTGAGACTGATTCACACTGCTGCTAAGCAACCATCCCAGTCTGATATACAAAAGATAGAAGCAGCAATAAAAATAACAGGTGAGGGACTGACCCATTGAATACTATAATCGAGCATATGGGAAAGTTTAATTTTGTCCGGAGTGTCCCTTTAATATATTGACGCAATTACACAGAAACTTTTGTTTTAAAATGTTTTTTTTCTCCTCAAAACTAAATCTTATCATATCCAAAATTTCTACTAAGATCAATCATTCAAGAAACTGAAATAGGAGCAAGAAGAAGATACAGAGCTCATATTTTAATTTAATCATTAATTCTCATTTGTGTTCCAAATTCCATATCTTCCATTAGAAATATTTGTCTGAGACCAGAAGTGACCACCAGCCTTTGCCAAATTGCTAAACGCATTCAGAATCAAACAGCTTTGCAGTCTTGTGCAAATAGAATGTCTTTTTGATTCAATCAGACATTTGCTTTTTGTTTCCAAGATTGTATCCAAGCTATTATGTATCTCATTCAAAGTATAAATCAGGAACCTAAGAATGAAAAATGGTATTTTGTGCTGTGATCTGGCAGGAATTTCTCGTTGGTTAGAATTTAACCTTGAAAACTGCTGGGAAAAAGCCTGATACAAAGCATAAAAATAAGTAATGCATGAAAACTTTATGGGCTCAACTTCAGATGAAGCCTAAATCTCATTATGAAGATGTTATTACTGACACGTCTATATCCGAGACCAAATAAACAGGATGGCTAATGGAGACTTTGCTGCAGGCACCGGTTGAAACAATGTTATCTAGAAAAAAATGTTTTCCTTTAATGTCAGTAGTATAGCCTGAACAACTAGACCAGACTTCATTTCATCTAGCAGTACACCCTTAGCAAACGTATATATGATGGAGTATTGGACCACGTTGACTGCTCCTGGACAGTCTGATGGTCATATTCACAGTAATAAAACCACAAAGAAACTTTTTCCCATCTAGGTCGCCGACACAGGTTGGAGCTTTGTGTTGTATTCTAAGATGTCTCCACTAAAGTCAGCCATAGACAAGTTATTCCAAGATTGTAAGATTCACACTAAACTCAGCCCAAGTGATCAAAGCACGAAGATAGATTTTTGAGATCCTGAATGTCATGGCTATGGGGTATGTGGACCGACTAGGTTGCTCCGCCGTAGCGAAGTAGTAGCTGGCCAAACAATAGTCAATGGAAGTCTCTAGGATAAGAGTACCTGGGTAGGAAGTGTGATAGACACTTGATGACACTTGGCGTGATGACACTCGGCACAGATGATACTCAGCACAGATGACACTTGGCGTGGCAGATGACACGTGGTGTGGCAGATGATGAACGCAACTCCAACACTAGACTTCGCTCAGGAACAAACGCAATTACTGGATAAGGGATATAGGATACGGGAACACTGGATACAGGACACAACTAAGGGACCATTTACAATAATGAACATGGGTGGACAGAACAACGCTCAGGCACAGGAAGTAGGGCAGGCAGATTTAAGTAGGGCAGGGTGCACAGGGATAGGCAAAGGAAGATTATAGTGGTGCTCCCTACAGGAGCGAGCCACGGGCAGGAGCAGTACATGCCGGCGTCCCGGCACGAAGCTAATTGATGCTGGTGGACGCTAGGGGAAACCGGGTAGCAGCGAACAGCGGCCACCACCGTTACACTGAGCATAGACTCTGAATAAATTGTGGTTGAGTAGTTTTGGACTCCGATAAGATGTCAAATTGCAATTTACTAAAATAGATAAATCTTAATATTTAAATGGGTTATCAGATTTAGAAAATCTATTTTCATATACACTATTAGGGAATTCTAAGTTAAAAGAGGGGGGTCCTCTATTCAGAAACCTCATCTGTTGGCCAGAGAGGAGACCAGTTACAAAGTGTGTCTTTCTCTCTGGAGAATCTGTCAATGTCCTGTATTACACAGACAACCCTAATTTTCCCTGTGGTAGCGCTACAGAAATATTGAACACTTGCTGCCAGGTTCCCACACAGATTACAGCTATATGCTGGAGGTCCCAGCAGGGGAACACTTTGTGATAAACTTTTTGTCAAGAAACCCTTCTAACAAATAGGGATTGTCCAAAGTAGAGAACCCCTTTAAATATAGTGTCTTATTTTACTGGGTTGTTGATAAAGTTTATTTAGTTGCCTTCTCTTCTCTTTTTATCACTGGTTTTTCTGCATAATTTGTAGTTAGCACGAATGATTTAAATGAACTTGGCATTATGAGAATTGTTCTGAAGCTACAAGTATGGATACTGCTGTGAATTTTATAAGTATTTTGAGGGTATGATCAAAGATAGTTTATAAGATGTGACCAGACTATTCAAAAACAATGCTCACAGATATGTCCACCCTTACCTGTGATTGAACTTCGTTAAGGACTTTATTTTCTTATGAAACAAATTCAATACAATATCACGACATGCTAGCAAAACGCTTGACAGGCTGCAATCTACATCACAACCACTTTGTGGCCACACAGAAATATCATAGACATCTTGTGACAGAGTATCGCAAAATCATGGTTTTGTCCAAAGCTGGTTACCTCACGGAGTCACGCCACACATTTCTGGATATATTGAGATAAGAGTAAAAATAAAAAAAACGACACATATGTACATCTAAAAACACTTGCCATGGCACATTATATATGCACATATACCCAACCCACCATGTCCAATTTGGGCACTATTGGACACTGTTTCACTTTATGGCTCGCAGCAAAAGACTAGAATTGCCCCTAATTGTGAAAGATTTTTCAGAAGGGACCAATGGTATACAAAATATAGGCGTAGCACAATATAGTATTCTCTTTTTTTGCTAGAACTATATTGGCATGTAATGGCTTGGGACCTTCAATATGTATAGTATCTATTATTTTATATTAAGAGAAACCAGGCACACAATCCAAAGTGCAGGAACGAGAAAGAGTATTTACTTCTTACTGACCGTAAATTATTCCACCAACTTTTATGTTGAGGTCTACAAAGTTAAGGGGGTTTTACACTGGGTGATTATGGGGCAGACGAGCGTTCATAGAACGCTCGTTGCCGATAATTGCCCTGTGTAAACATCAAACGCAGATGCTCGTTCATCTGCTGGTCATATCGTTTTAAAAAAGTAAAATATTATTGTGTAAACAGGGAGACGCGCTGCCGACATGATAATAACGTATGGGAATGAGTGATCGGAGTAACGTCCGCTTGTCCCCATCCATAGCTCTGTGTGACAGGAGCAAACAAGCGCCGATCAACTATTATTGGCCGATGTAAGAGGTCCTTTAGACCCTATATCACGAGGCTAAGAAAGTGACAACCACTCTGTACACCTTTTTGTGACTTCCTTTCTGGTGCATTGCTTCAATTGTGTCTGCTCCCTGCTTCGCCATTCTCTAGGCTATAGGCCACGATGCTGGAACAGGATACCTGCGCAGGCTGGCGTGATGATGTCACTGGATTACCCCGGTCTAGTCAAGGGTCCCGTCTCTGCATCCCATACGCTGCAAGCCTAACATGGCTGAGGAGGTTGTGGAGCAGCTCCGTTCATTGTGGGAACAGGGCTAGGTGAGTAAAATTGTTTGTATTTGTTTGTGGGACTGCGTGGCACTATCTACAAGGGGGGCTGTGTGGCACTATCTTCAAGGGGGGCTGTGTGGCACTATCTACAAGGAGGGCTGTGTGGCACTATCTACAAGGGGGACAGTGTGGAACTATTTACAAGGGGGGGTGTGGGGAACTATCTACAAGGGGGGGTGTGCCACTATCTACAAGGGTGGCTGTGTGGCACTACATGTATCTAAAGGGGGCTATGTGTGGCGCTATCTACAAGGAGGCTGTGTGTGGCACTATCTACAAGGGGGCTGTGTGTGGCACTATCTACAAGGGGGGCTGTGTGTGGCACTATCTACAAGGGGGCTGTGTGTGGCACTATCTACAAGGGGCTGTGTGTGGCACTATATACAAGGGGGGCTGTGTGTGGCACTATCTACAGGGGGCTGTGTGTGCACCATACAGGGGAGTGACACTATATACAGGGGGCACTATGTGGGGCACTCCCAACAGGGGAGGAGGGGTAGATAATCTACCCCTGATGTCCCTCCCCCATTTTTGAGATCCCATTAATATAGATCTCTATTAATGGGATCTCATAAAATAGGGAGGAAGGGTGGGCCTTGGGGGGGTGCATGCAGGGATAGCTGTAACATAATAAATGATGCTATACTTACTCCTACCCTTCACACTTTCAAAGTTAGTGAGTACAGATGGAAACAAGTCCTTCCCGTCACGGTGAAAATTAACTATTATGACTATGAAAAAACGTAATTAAATGCTAAAAAAAAAAAATATCAGTGCTTAATTGTTTCTTTACATTTTTGGAACTCTGTAACTAAAAATGGATAAGAGTACACTTGGCGGTTTGATGGTGTTTTTGCATTGCACACCGAACAGATAAATGTTCATTGTCGAGAAGACGGGGGTTGTGGGTGTGGGGAGGCGTTAGTTGTGTTGCAGGGGGATGCAGTCAAAAGTTTGCTATGGGGCCCAGTCTTTCATCGTTACGCCCCTGATTAAAATCATAACAATGAGCTAAGAAGCCATAGCATTCTAAGCAAAAGACAAGTCTTGACTTCTTTATGTTCCAAAAATGCTCTCAAATTCTTCATAAGGCAACAGAAATAAACTGTGGATAATGGGATACTTGTTAGCATTGTTAGAAGAAGAAGAATAACATTAATATCATGTAAACAGAATGAAAGTCATGGACACAGATGATCAATCTCCGGTAACGCAGTTATTGCCGGGGTGCAGATGGTCCTCTATTTGAAAACATAATTGACTGCATTCAGGAGCTTTGTATGCAAACATAACCTGAAGTAGAATAGTTGGAAGCAGAAAAGAAAGCTATCAGGCATAAACACCAGTAAATAGACTTTTTTATTTTTATTCAACATAGTAATTAAATAGGTAATGTAGGACAAAGGAACGGAGAGAATAAAAGCGGATAAATAAACTAAATATTCTACAGACATGATTCGCATGATCCATATCGGGTATGTTTTATAAAAAAAAATGTGGCTCAGGTCCCTTGTATATGTTACTGGCAACGGATGCTTTTTGTGCACCATTAATGGCCGCATAAACTATGGGCATAAGATTAATCAGCCGAAAGATACCTGACCCATCTCGTCCATTAGCATACCCATTAATCTTGGCCAAACCAGCATGTTACTTTTAAGAGAGAAAGGGGAAAAATGCCTGTGTGAAATCTCTGGTGTCAGTTATATCTGGGAAACGAAAGGATCAAGCTGGTAAAAAATCCAGTTTCTGCTGTTTCGCCAACGAGAGATATCAGTCAACAGTTGGGCTATCCCCATAGATATTGGATTGTGAGTGGTTCCTGACATATTTTGTAGGATCCACCAATTGAACTGCAATACTTTATCCCATGAACAATAGGGGATCTGTTTCTGGAAATCTGCAGACCCAGTTCTTCTAATCCTGGACAACCCCTTTAAATAGCAATGACCACATTTTTTACTTTTTTAGTAGGGATAACTGGCAATATTTTGTTTGCTCTGAGTTGTAGACATTGTAGAAAGGTATTGCATGGAGTAGTCAAGTTTGTAAGGGGGAGAATAACTATACTAAGGGTATCTTGCTCTGACAGGTAGAATTGAAGATGCACACACATGTCTTTCAAAATTTACACATATTTGGCAACTACGAGGCTGACGTCAGCTCCAGAGATCTTCGGCTGCAGCAGAAGGTAAATGGTATGACCAGCTGATCCCAATCAGAAGCCATTTAATTTATTACTAGTCGGCGTCTCCGCATTAGTGATGCACTTCGCCTTAATCCGCCTCTCCTGAAGACGTTGGGGGGTATTATGAACATGCACTTTATTTTTAAAAACTGAATGTTGCACATTGCCTGGCTTTTTAAAGCAACTAACATTGGATTCTAGATATTATTTTTCTAAATTCTCCATAAACAAACATTTTAGTGACAATAATAAAGTAAATTAGTAGGAACTTCATTGGAAAGAGACATGGAGTCCCTATAAAACCGAATTTCTCTCACTTAGTTATATGGACTAATAACGTCACATGCCATCATTGGGTCAAGAGTGCCATTATGTTAGTCAGGGGACTGTATTATTTTATAGAAGGTGATGCTGGAATGCACAATAGCAAGACTATGATATCATGACGTCACATCATGAGATGCCCTCACATGACACATGGCACTGCCTCACTTGAGCTCTTCTCCCTACAAACTTATTATGATTTGGACCCTGAGCGTCTATGGAACCTAAGGTTAATTAGGGGTACAGGGTAGACTTAAAGGGGCGGTCCAGTTTAGAAAACCCATTTTCATATACGCTTTTAGGGAATTCTATCTTAATAGAAGAGTTTTCCCTGTTCAGGATCTTCCTTCTTGGCCCTCATTTCTTTCTTACAAAGAGTGTCTTGCTCCGGTGGGCCTGTCATGTCCTGCATTACACAGACAACCCACTGATATGAATGGGGAATGTGTAATGCCTAATTTCCCCTGTGGTGGCGCTGCAAGTACATTGAACATTTTAAGTTTATCCACAGATCACAGCTGATCGCTGGTGGTCCTAGCAGGGGAACAATTTGTGATCATCTAATTGTCTAGGGACCCTTCTAAGAAGTAGGAATTGTCTAAAGAGGAGAACCCCTTTAACAGTAAAATGCCTAAACTGCATACCAATAAATAATAAATATTTGCAGTAGCATCAGACCACATTTTCTGGTTTGATGTTGATAAAGCCTAATCATAATATAATGGAAATATCCGCACCTTTATTTTTCAATTCATCTTTTTGAAGAACTCTATTTGCAGTAAGTGAATGGAAACATTCTTGGTCACATCCAGAAACTTAAAACCCATACACACCTAATACTCTATACACTGTCTGTATACAGTCTAGACTAGGGGTCTCAAACTCGGCCGGGTAAGTGGGCCACATATAGAAAAAATGGGAAGTTGACGAGCCGCATTACTTTCAAATTTGATACAATACAAAATGATTGTTAATCAATTAGTTATTTGAACTACTATAAACCTATATTACTATAATACTAATACTACATTACTATAATAATACCGCTAGGTTTAAAATTTTAGATATTTCTCCATGTGCTTATTTCAACAATCCAGTTTT
Source organism: Rhinoderma darwinii (assembly GCF_050947455.1). NCBI lineage: Eukaryota > Metazoa > Chordata > Amphibia > Anura > Rhinodermatidae > Rhinoderma > Rhinoderma darwinii. The sequence continues at coordinate 99,100,443 of NC_134695.1, forward strand.
CCAGTTTAAGTGTCGCTAAATGCAGTCCGGCGGCTCAGTTAGCAATGTTTCGCAGACACATATGTCAAGATTGGGCAGCCCCTTTTTAGATAGTGCCACAGTGCCCTCTGTGGATGCTGCCACAGTGCCCTCTGTAGATGCTGCCACAGAGTCCACTGTAGATGCTGCCACAGTGCCCTCTGTAGATGCTGCCACAGTGCCCTCTGTAGATGCTGCCACAGAGTACTCTGTAGATGCTGCCACAGTGCCCTCTGCAGATAATGGCACAGTGCTCTCTGTAGATAATCCCACAGTGCCCTCTGTAGATAATGCCACAGTGCCCTATGTAGATAATGCCACAGTGCCTCTGTAGATAACGCCACAGTGCCCACTGTAGATAATGCCACAGTGCCCTCTGTAAATAATGCAACACACCCCTAGATAATGCCACAGTGTCCTCTGTACATACTGCCACAGTGCCCTCTGTAGAGGTTGCCACAGAGCCCTCTGTAGATGCTGCCCCAGTGCCCTCTGTAGATGCTGCCACATTGCCCTCCGTAGATGCTGCCACAGTGCCCTCTGTAGATGCTGCCACATTGCCCTCCGTAGATGCTGCCACAGTGCCCTCCATAGATGCTGACACAGTGCCATCCATAGATGCTGCCACAGTGCCCTCCACAGATGCTGCCACAGTGCCGTCCGCAGATCCTGCCACAGTTCCCTCTGCAGATAATGCCACACACACACACCCCAAGTAGATAGCTCCATTGGGGCTCCCTCTAGGAGTGAAATCTCCAGCCAGAGCATTGCTGACGCTTTGGCTGGGGATTCCTCTACTGTTGGAGCCCCTGACGTCACCGTCCATACACAGTGACGTCAGGGCATCCTCCTTGACCGGAATGTGATATCAGGGGCAACCCCAGAGCTGGAATCCCAGAGTAGAGCACTAGTATAGGCTCTGCACCGGAACTCTGGGGAAGCCATTAACATCAGTGTCCATATATGGACAGTGATGTCAGGGGCATGACCAGAGCTGGAGTCCCGGAGCAGCGCCACTTCTAGCACTCTGCCTGGGATTCCAGCTCTGCTCCTGGCATCACTGTACATATATGGACATGGATGTCAGGGGCAACCCCAGAGCTGGAGTCCCGGGCAGAGTGCTAGTGGGCTCTTCCTGGGACTCCAGCTGTGCTCCTGACATCACTGGGACTCCTGCTCTGGGGAAGCCCCTGACATCACTGTCGATGTATGGACCGCCAGGGTCCCAGAGCAGAGCCTATACTAGCGCTCTGCCCGAGACTCCAGCTCTGGGGAAGCCCCAGACATCGCTGTCCATATATGGACAGAGATGTCAGAAAATTCCACAGAGTCCCGGAGCAGAGCCTATACTAGCGCTCTGCCCGGGACGCCAGCTCTGGGGAAGCCCCAGACATCGCTGTCCATATGTGGACAGCGATGTCAGAAGATTCCACAGAGTCCCGGAGCAGAGCCTATACTAGCGCTCTGCCCGGGACGCCAGCTCTGGGGAAGCCCCAGACATCGCTGTCCATATGTGGACAGCGATGTCAGAAGATTCCACAGAGTCCCGGAGCAGAGCCTATAATAGCGCTCTGCCCGGGTCTCCGTTCTGGGGAAGACTCTGACAACACTGTCCATATATGGACAGCGATGTCAGGGAATTCCACAGAGTCCTGGAGCAGAGCCTATACTAGCGCTCTGCCTGGGCCTCCGGCTCTGGGGAAACCCCAGACATCGTGTGTCCAGACATGGACAGCGATGTCAGGGAATTTCACAAAGTCCCTGAGCAGAGCCGATACTAGCGCTATGCCCGGGACTCTGCTCTGGGGAAGACCCTGACACACTGTCCAAATATGGACAGTGATATCATGGAATTCCACAGAGTCCCGGAGCAGAGCCTATACTAGTGTTCTGCACGGGACTCCGGCTCTGGGAAAGTCCCAGACATCGCTGTCCATATGTGGATAGCGATGTCAGGGAATTCCAGAGACCTTGAGCTGAGTCTGTACTAGTGGCTCTGTGTCCCGCGGGCCGCAGATGACAGCCCCAGGGGCCACGTGCTTGAGACCCCTGGTCTAGACGACCATTCTCTCTCCTGTCTTGATAATTTGCTACACTGTATCAGGGAAAACATATCAGCCCGAAGTCCAGGCTGTTTGGCTCATACAGGATTGAGTAGAGTAAATAAAATTGTAGCAAACACAGCCTTGAAATATAGAATATTTGTTTGGATTTCCAACCTCTGGATATAAACAAGTGTTCCTACTCACTGACAGCAAGTGGAGATCTTAAACATGGTGAAGAATTGAAAGACAAATGGTATTATGATTAAGCTTTTTTTTTATATAAAATGGGAAAATCCATTCCTGGAGACCATTACTATGTAACGTACACGGCTTGTGAAAATACATTTATTGATGCATTTGTTTACCTGTCATTAAGTAGTTAAGCCATAAAAAATGACAATAACCATTTTTCCTACTAAGGGTATTTTTACGTTAAGAAGATGGATCCTCTGCCTCACTTAATTCTAGAGATATATAATTTATTCCTTATTATTATAACATTTCAGTGCAGGAGACTCGTAAAAATAAAGAATTTATTCGAAACATTTTTGTAAATACACAGACAGGAAATAATGGATAACAATTATGACTTAGTAGCCAGGGGTCAAACATTCTGTGTTGCAATAAACTTCTGGCGTAAATATATATTTATGAATGTTTTTGAAATTTTATGCTTTAGCTCAAGGAGAGAATTATATATGCCTACAGATTCCATTACCATAATAATAAACATAAAATGGTGGATTAATAGGTGACAAATGGCGACGGTTTATAGTAGGATGCCTGCGTACATCTTTGTCACCACAGGGGGTAAGCTAGTTCTGAAATCATATGCAGAATTTAGTTGTCTAAATGTTCAATATCACAATTTCATTTAGGTTCAGCTGATATGAGACACCTCATTCTCTGTTGGGAAGGACTTGGCTTTTTCCTATAAATGAGTAATTTTCAGCTCCGACGAGCACTTATCCCTTTGGGGAACAATATATTCTCTTCTCTCTGGCCTTTTATTTTATTTACTTTGTCAAATAGCCTATATAAGCGTACAGTAATGTCTTATTTCATGCACATTCAAGAGGTTTTCTAAGAGGAATTAAATGTGCACTATGGGGCTTGTAATGAAAAATGGAGCCACTCACCAATATATTTCATGTATACATTTTGCCCTCTGTGTAACACCATTGGTGTGGATGATGTGGTCACATGATGAAACCAATCGACCATATGAACTTGACGTCAGATGGATGACCTGTACCTTTGTCCATATTTTTTATATACAGCCTAGGGTTTTCTACAGGTGGACAAGCGAAAATGTATAAAAAAAAAAAATTACAAAAAAAAAATAAAAATAAATAAATATATATATATATATATATATATATATATTGCCCCATCTTTTTCATTATAAATTCTGCAGTGCATTTATTTTTTATAAATAATTTTTTCGTTATGTAAAAAAACACTAATGGGGTTGTTTTATCATCAGTTTTATACTGAAGCCAGCCCAGCAATCAGATGATCGCCATGGCTCCGGTTTTAGAAAACTCTGGACATAACAGCAGGTTGTCTTACAATTCCCCTACAAGGGAAATGTATCCCTCCATTTAATACATAAATGGGCCAGATCTGCCAGAGCAAAAGCTGCTTTTTGCAGTGGCTCTCTGATTTCGGTCGTAGAGGGGGTCCTGAGCAGGGAATCCGCTTCTATTCCGCCATATACTCTGTTATGGCCTTTTGTCGTTATGAGACAACCCCTTCGTATCCAGCTCATTATGAAGTCATGACGCGATATGTGTGGTTTTACATAGGTCCGCAGGTAATCTTACACTTTGGAGAAGATTTATTAATACTGTCTTAGGGGAGATTCACACGAACGTTGCGTTTTTGCGCGCGCAAACAACGCAGCGTTTTGCGAGCGCAAAAACCATTTGACAGCTGCGTGTGTCATGCGTGTCTGATGCGCGGCTGCGTGATTTTCGCGCAGCCGGCATCATAGAGATGAGGCTTGTCAACGCCCGTCACTGTCCAAGGTGCTGAAAGAGCTAAATCTTTCAGCACCCTCGACAGTGAATGCCGAACACAACAGCGAAAAACCTGTACAAAAAAAAAGATAAAGTTCCTACTTACCGAGAACTTCCCGGCCGTTGCCTTGGTGACGCGTCCTTGGTGACGCGTCCTTGGTGACGCGCCTCTCTTGACATCGGGCCCCACCTCCCTGGATGACGCAGCAGTCCAAGTGACCGCTGCAGCCTGTGATTGGCTGCAGCCTGTGCTTGGCCTGTGATTGGCTGGAGCTGTCACTTGAACTGAAGTGTCATCCCGGGAGGTCGGACTGCAGGAAGGAGACAGGAGTAATCGGTAAGTTAGAACTTCGGTTTTTTTTACAGGTTAATGTATTTTGGGATCGCAAGTCACTGTCCATGGTGCTGAAACAGTTTAACTCTTTCAGCACCATGGACAGTGACTATCTCCTGACGTCGCGTACCGATAATTTTTTTGCCGGGATCGGCCAAAACGAGTTTGGCCGAACCCGGTGAAGTTCGGTACGCTTGTCCCGCTTCGCTCATCGCAAAGACACTCCGTTTGGATGTTCGGAAACAGAAAAGCACGTGGTGCTTTTCGGTTTTCATTCATCCTTTTCACTGCTGTTGCGCGAATCACGCTCGTCCCACGGAAGTGCTTCCGTGTGGTGCGCGTGATTTTCACGCACCCATTGACTTCAATGGGTGCGTGATGCGCGAAATACGCAGAGTTTTTGAACCTGTCGCGCTTTTTGCGCAGCAGACAAACGCTGCGCAAAAAGCACGGACTGTCTGTACTGCCCCATAGACTTGTATTGTCCATGCGTGCCGCGTGAAAACCACGCGGCCCGCACGGACCGAATACACGCTCGTGTGAATCCCCCCTTAAAGATGCACACAATTTATCATACAGCATGAGCCACTGTGATAAATTTGTTGCATCTTGTCTGGTTCTAAGCTAGATAAATTTCAGGGGGGATTCACACGAGCGTGTATTCGGTCCATGCGTGCCGCGTGAAAACCACGCGGCCCGCACGGACCGAATACACGCTCGTGTGAATCCCCCCTGAAATTTATCTAGCTTAGAACCAGACAAGATGCAACAAATTTATCACAGTGGCTCATGCTGTATGATAAATTGTGTGCATCTTTAAGGGGGGATTCACACGAGCGTGTATTCGGTCCGTGCGGGCCGCGTGGTTTTCACGCGGCACGCATGGACAATACAAGTCTATGGGGCAGTACAGACAGTCCGTGCTTTTTGCGCAGCGTTTGTCTGCTGCGCAAAAAGCGCGACAGGTTCAAAAACTCTGCGTATTTCGCGCATCACGCACCCATTGAAGTCAATGGGTGCGTGAAAATCACGCGCACCACACGGAAGCACTTCCGTGGGACGAGCGTGATTCGCGCAACAGCAGTGAAAAGGATGAATGAAAACCGAAAAGCACCACGTGCTTTTCTGTTTCCGAACATCCAAACGGAGTGTCTTTGCGATGAGCGAAGCGGGACAAGCGTACCGAACTTCACCGGGTTCGGCCAAACTCGTTTTGGCCGATCCCGGCAAAAAAATTATCGGTACGCGACGTCAGGAGATAGTCACTGTCCATGGTGCTGAAAGAGTTAAACTGTTTCAGCACCATGGACAGTGACTTGCGATCCCAAAATACATTAACCTGTAAAAAAACAACGAGGTTCTAACTTACCGATTACTCCTGTCTCCTTCCTGCAGTCCGACCTCCCGGGATGACACTTCAGTTCAAGTGACAGCTCCAGCCAATCACAGGCCAAGCACAGGCTGCAGCCAATCACAGGCTGCAGCGGTCACTTGGACTGCTGCGTCATCCAGGGAGGTGGGGCCCGATGTCAAGAGAGGCGCGTCACCAAGGACGCGTCACCAAGGACGCGTCACCAAGGCAACGGCCGGGAAGTTCTCGGTAAGTAGGAACTTTATCTTTTTTTTTTACAGGTTTTTCGCTGTTGTGTTCGGCATTCACTGTCGAGGGTGCTGAAAGATTTAGCTCTTTCAGCACCTTGGACAGTGACGGGCGTTGACAAGCCTCATCTCTATGATGCCGGCTGCGCGAAAATCACGCAGCCGCGCATCAGACACGCATGACACACGCAGCTGTCAAATGGTTTTTGCGCTCGCAAAACGCTGCGTTGTTTGGGCGCGCAAAAACGCAACGTTCGTGTGAATCTCCCCTAACACTTATGTATAGCCTTATACCACCACTTGGTTGGTTTACTTTACATCAATTTTATTATTAGGCAAATGTTAAATCACTCACCTTACCAAGTGACCACTCCCCTTGCTGTCCAAGCCACACCCCTTGTTGAGTGGATAAAAAGTATCTAAACCAGTTAATTAATTCTAACTCACATAGAGCATTCTGGCACATTCTGAATAGTAAATCTTTCCCTATGTATTCAAAAAAGTTAATGACAAATTTTAGTTATTCTATATCTGAAATCTCAACAAGTTCTGTACTATAAATAAGGGCTAGAGGTTCACTTATTTTTAGAAAAAGCATTAAAACGTATGACACCACTTCATAGTTTATAAATGTCAAATCTCCATAAATAGCTGAGTAACTTTGTAAATACATTACTTATCAGTACTTATCTTGAGTTACATATGATGAAGTACTTCAGAGCTGTATTCACAGTTGGTCGCCCTTTGAAACAGTCTACAAACTTGTTGTCTGACACTTCCCCAACAGTTTAGTGAAGCTCCTAATTCCTATCTCAGATCAGATTATTAGGCCTTTTTCACACGAACGTATTTTACGTCCGTGATACGTGCGTGAAAATTACGCGCGTCGCACGGACCTATGTTAGGCAATGGGGACGTTCAGACTGTCCGTGATTTTCACGCAGCGTGTGTCCGCTGTGTAAAACTCACGACATGTCCTATATTTGGCCGCGCGTGATTCGCGCTACTGTTATAAAATAAATTAATGAAAAAATAAAAGCACCTCCTGCTTTTATGTTTGTAAACATAAAAACAGAGTGTCATAATGATGCCATATGCGCGACAATCACGCAGGCATGCACCAAATACTGATGCCACACGGAACTGCTTCGCGCGCAAAACGTAGCATTTTTTGCTCGCGCAATACTCACACGCTCATGTGAATAAGGCCTTATACAGTTTCTTGTGTAAAGATGACACTTCCCAAATCACGAATCACCAAAGACATAGGCTGTAATTTATTACAAGATGAGTAATGTAATATATTTACAAAGTTACACAACTTTTAATTTAGATTGTACCTATAGATACATTTTATTTTAATTTTTAAAAAGGGGAACTCATGCTTTTGCAAATTTATTCACATAACTAGAACAATAGAATCACATAAAACAATATAATCATAGACATGAAAGGGTATTTCTGCTTTCTTGCTTATTTATTTGTGGCAAATGTAAAAAATTTTGGGCCCAAAATTGTTTGCAACAATCTGTTGTTTTCAAACTTTATTGTTGTATTTTTGGGATATCCTTTATAACGATAATAATCATGAAATATTGAACATAATGGAATTTTTTATTTTACCCAGACATCAATCAAAGTCTTGAATTCAGTGGGTTACAAAAGGTTCAGCCCTATGGATGTCATCTCTTCTGGAAAAAAAACATTGTAAAAACCCGAGAGAGATCCATGTGGATAAATTGATCATGCAGTGACCCAGATAGAACAGAGAATGCACAATTTGACAAATACATGGTTGAACCTATATATTATGTATCATTATCTCTTTACCAAGAACGCTTTGTTGACCGTGAACAAGAAGAGTTTGTTTTGAAACAAGTGATCCAAGCAGTCTATGCTATATTGTCCTTTAAGGTTATAATTACCTGGCACTTGCATAATGATAACTTTAATATTTGGCACATTTTTATTTAAATGACAAATTATTTGTAATTTACAGGTTACATAAAATTAAAGAAGTTGCCTGAGATTACAAAAAAAGTCTGCTTTCCTTTTCCAGAAACAGTGCCACTCTTGTCAATAGGTTGTGTCTGGTATTGCAGTCAATGAGGTGGAGCTGCAATACCAGACACAACCTATGAAATAGGTTGAAAAAACATTTTATCTAATCTTGCACTACCTTTACAAAGCATACCAATTTTTTATAGGGGACTTTTCAGAATAAACTGTCATATGTGTGTACATGAGGTATAATACTATTTCCTGCAATAATATATCTTGTATCAACATTTTTTTAGCAGTTGTCCCCTCTGCAGGCTCTATCTCTAATTTTCCGTTTTCTCTGTGCAAGTGGGCGGAGAGTAACTGCTATCATGTGTTATATACACTGCACACATAGAAGAGAATCCTGATCTCCTATCTCTATCTATCACATACAGTATTTGATCCCTTGCTGATTTTGTAAGTTTGCCCACTGTCAAAGACATGAACAGTCTATAATTTCTAGGCTAGGTTAATGTTACCAGTGAGAGATAGATTATCTAAAAAAAAAAAAGAAAATCACATTGTCAAAATTATATGTATTTATTTGCATTGTGCACAGAGAAATAAGTATTTGATCCCCTACCAACCATTAAGAGTTCAGCCTCCTCCAGACCAGTTACACGCTCCAAATCAACTTGGTGCCTGCATTAAAGACAGCTGTCTTAAATGGTCACCTGTATAAAAGACTCCTGTCCACAGACTCAAATAATCAGTCTGACTCTAACCTCTACAACATGGGCAAGACCAAAGAGCTTTCTAAAGATGTCAGGGACAAGTTCATAGACCTGCACAAGGCTGGAATGGGCTACAAAACCATAAGTAAGACGCTGGGTGAGAAGGAAACAACTGTTGGTGCAATAGTAAGAAAATGGAAGACGTACAAAATGACTGTCAATCGACATCGATCTGGGGCTCCATGCAAAATCTCACCTCGTGGGGTATCCTTGATCCTGAGGAAGGTGAGAGCTCAGCCGAAAACTACACGGGGGGAACTTGTTAATGATCTCAAGGCAGCTGGGACCACAGTCACCAAGAAAACCATTGGTAACACATTACGCCGTAATGGATTAAAATCCTGCACTGCCCGCAAGGTCCCCCTGCTCAAGAAGGCACAAGTACAGGCCCGTCTGAAGTTTGCAAATGAACATCTGGATGATTCTGAGAGTGATTGGGAGAAGGTGCTGTGGTCAGATGAGACTAAAATTTAGCTCTTTGGCATTAACTCAACTCGCCGTGTTTGGAGGAAGAGAAATGCTGCCTATGACCCAAAGAACACCGTCCCCCCTGTCAAGCATGGAGGTGGAAACATTATGTTTTGGGGGTGTTTCTCTGCTAAGGGCACAGGACTACTTCACCGCATCAATGGGAGAATGGATGGAGCCATGTACCGTCAAATCCTGAGTGACAACCTCCTTCCCTCCACCAGGACATTAGAAATGGCTCGTGGCTGGGTCTTCCAGCATGACAATGACCTGAAACATACAGCCAAGGCAACAAAGGAGTGGCTCAAAAAGAAGCACATTAAGGTCATGGAGTTGCCTAGCCAGTCTCCAGACCTTAATCCCATCGAAAACTTATGGAGGGAGCTGAAGATCCGAGTTGCCAAGCGACAGCCTCGAAATCTTAGTGATTTACAGATGATCTGCAAAGAGGAGTGGGCCAAAATTCCATCTAACATGTGTGCAAACCTCATCATCAACTACAAATAACGTCTGACCGCTGTGCTTGCCAAAAAGGGTTTTGCCACCAAGTATTAAGTCTTGTTTGCCAAAGGGATCAAATACTTATTTCTCTGTGCACAATGCAAATAAATATATATAATTTTGACAATGTGATTTTCATTTTTTTTTTTAATATATAATCTATCTCTCACTGGTAAAATTAACCTAGCCTAAAAATTCTAGACTGCTCATGTATTTGACAGTGGGCAAACTTACAAAATCAGCAAGGGATCAAATACTTATTTCCTTCACTGTATATAAAAGCAGCAGCAGCATGGAGGAGATTATACTGCAGTAATGATCAGTGTAGCTGAGAATCCAGCACCGGGATGAGATATAACACTGAGGGTATGTTCACACGGCAGCGTCCGTAACGGCTGAAATTACGGGGATGTTTTCAGGAGAAAACATCCCCGTAATTTCAGCCGTAACGGCATGTGCAGGCGCTTGAACGCCGCGTTCATTACGGACGTAATTGGCGCTGCTTTTCATTGGAGTCAATGAATAACGGCTCCAATTACGTCCCAAGAAGTGACAGGACACTTCTTTGGCGCGGGCGTCTATTTACGCGCCGTCGTTTGACAGCGACGCGTAAATATACGCTTCGTGTGAACAGACAAACGTCAGCCCATTGCTTTCAATGGGTAGATGTTTGTCAACGCATTCAAGCCGTAATTTCGGACGTAATTCCAGGCGTAAAACACCCGAATTACGTCCGTAATTTGGCCGTGTGAACATACCCTTACCAGCATGTCTATGTATCTTTTTCCTTCTGCTCCTGCTCCCCCCACTCTCCATAGACGAGTATTTTCAGTGTGTCTGTATCTGACTCACTGTTTCTCTCTCACCCTCCACCTTTTCCCTTCTACCCTTTCTATAGACTTCTATGGCCAGGCTGTGACGAGACACACCCTCACCTTGTGCAGCCCGTCAATTCTGCTCTGAAAGGGCTCATTCAGACGAGCGTGATTCTCGTCCGTGTGCTGTGCGTTGAAACAATGCACAGCACACAGACCCATTGATTTCAATGGGGCTATTCACACATTCATGAGTTTTCACGCAGCGCGTTTCCGTTGCATGAAACTCACTGCATGTCCTATATTGGTAAATGGGCGTGTAAAAAACACATGCCACACGCAAAGCACACTGATGCAAAAACACAACGACAGATTTACGCAAGTTTATGCACCCAACGCGTTTAGCCACCAGGCTTTCCCCCTAACAAAGCCTGTTGGCAAAATGTGTTGGGTGTAAGTGGGCTTCTGGCACATCGCTACTCTTTACCTCATTAAGTATCTGCATGGTTTGTTACTTGTCTTTTATTTCTTAGTTACTTTGCCATTACTGTCTATCTATTATGATGGCCAACTTTATTAGTTCTAAACCTGTTTCTTGACTTACCATTGCTGATTATCTACAATGTCCTATAATATGGTATAGATGTTATGGCCAGTAGCCCACTCAGTATTTTCTCACTGTGTGGACTGTTTTTAACTTTTACTTTTATGCTACCATTTGTATTTTTAACCCCTTAATGACCGGGCCTGAAAAGACCTTAATGACCAAGCCAGATTTGTTAAATCTGGTATGTCTGACTTTATCAGAGAATAACTGTGCGAAAGTTTTGAATATCCAAGTAATTCTGACATTGTTTTTTCGTCACATGTTGTACTTTATTTTAGTGGTAAAAGTAGACTGATACGATTTGCGGAAATTAATGAAAAAATAGAAAAATTGAAGAAATTTTGTAAAAATTATCATTTTTCCCTATTTTTAACTGCAATATGTCACATATGTACACACATACTGTACAATTTTTTTTATTAAATATATATTTCCATCGCTTTACTCTATTTTGGCAGCACTTTTGAAAAAAAAATGTTTTTTTGAGAAATTTAGAAGACTTACAAGTTTAGTAATGATTTTATACATTTTGAAGTACATTTTGTTTTCCTGCACCAAGCCAGGTTTTCAGAGGCTCATATGTGTCAGAATGGTGGAAACCCCCACAAGTGACACCATTTTGAAAACAACACCCCTTATGGTATTTATTAAGGGGTGTTGTAAGTATTTTGACCCCACAGTTTTTTTGTAAGAATTCATGCAAAGCAGGCGTAAAAACATATAATTTCACTTTTTTCATAAAATTATCACTTTGAAGACCGATTTCATTGTAAAGCGACCATGAGAATGAAGAAATGCACCCCAAAATCTATCACCCTGTTTCTCCTGTTTTCAAAAATGCCCACATAACGACCCCATTTAGAAAACTAGACCCCTTAAGGTATTTATCTAGGGCTGTAGTGAGTATTTTGACCCCACAGTTTTTTGCTAAATTGAATGCATAGCAGGTGAAAAAAAAAAAAAAACTTTTTATATAAAAGTATCACTTTGAAGACCGATTTCTTTGTAAAGCGACCATGAGAATGAAGAAACACCCACCAAAATCTATCACCCTGTTTCTCCCGTTTTCAAAAATGCCCCCATTGTGACCCTAATGCGTTGCCTGGACACACGGCAGGGCCCGAAAGGGAGGTAGCGCCCGAAGACTTTCAGGACACACATTTTACTTGAAAATGTTTCCGGTCCCATTACACATTTATAGAGGCACTGAGCTGCCAAAAAGATAGAAACTCCCCATAAATGACCCCATTTTGAAAACTAGACCGCTTAAGGTATTCATGTAGGTGTGTACTAAGTATTTTGACCCCACAGTTTTCGCAGGAATTAATGCAAAGCAGGTGGAAAGAAAATTTTATTTCACTTTTTTTCACAAATGTGTCATTTTAAGGTCAGATTTCTTGTACAGAGGACATGAGAATAAGGAAATGCACCAGAAAATGTATCACCCTGTTTCTCCTGTGTTCAAAAATATCCCCATTGTGGCCCTAATGTGTTTCCTGGACACACGGCAGGACCCAAAAGGAAGGGAGCACCCGGAGGCTTTCAGGACACACATTTTGCTTTGAAAATGGGAGGATTCTACTTTTCTAGATTGAGAAATAGATGTCCCTAACAGTTTCTACACCCTATGACTATATCGTGCTAAGAAAGCAGCTGTCCTGCAATCATGTCAGTCCATAGACATTATGTATATCAACCCGCTCTGATATATAGTAAGTTAGAGTGGGAAAATGTATTAAACTGTTGGTGGAAAAAGGCAATATATCAAAAAAAAAGGAGGAAGAATGTATCCAGCTATGTGGAAAACTAGAGCATGTTCACAGGATGAAAGAAAATTTGTAGGGCTGTAATGACTTTATTATTCAAAGTGACTGGTCATACAACGTCTCTTTAGCTCCATCAATCCCTATATAAGGGACGAATGTGCCAAGTGACGCGGTACACCATAACAAGCCCCGGCCCGGCAAGGTAGGAACCGCCATGTGCACAAAACAACCAATCACCTGTAGAATATATAAAGGGGCAGTGTCCCACACCGTATGTATAGATACAGTAAAGGACCACTACTCCCCAAATTAATGTCGCTATTTCTAGAAGTATTGTCGGGTGTAAGAGGTCCACCAAAAACCCGAACAAAACTGTAATAAAGCCCATAGTGTATTGATAAGGACAAAACTGGGACTTATGCATAGACCAGGGTTGGAAGGACAAGCGGAACAATAATATCGTGACTCACTTCGCTGTCCTCGTTTGCTGCAGACCCGACACCGTTTTTTGGGGTATTTTTGGTTAGATGTTGAAGGGATGGGGTGTAAAAAATGTTTTTCAACAAGTCGGTGTACATCCTCTGACTCATGGACTACTCTCTGGTCTGCAGATTGAAATAGGAGATCTTCAATCACTTTCTCCTGAAATTCAAAGAATGTCGCCCTGCCCGCTGATTTTTTGTACAGGACAAATGCGTTCTGCATCGCAACTTGAATCTCTTGAAGCGACACTTTCGCTGTCGCTTTCAAGTAAGGCTGGGTTCACACGACCTATTTTCAGACGTAAACGAGGCGTATTATGCCTCGTTTTACGTCTGATAATAGGGCTACAATACGTCGGCAAACATCTGCCCATTCATTTGAATGGGTTTGCCGACGTACTGTGCAGACGACCTGTCATTTACGCGTCGTCGTTTGACAGCTGTCAAACGACGACGCGTAAAAATACAGCCTCGTCAAAAGACGTGCAGGACACTTCTTTGGACGTTTTTGGAGCCGTTTTCTCATAGACTGCAATGAAAACAGCTCCAAAAACCGACGTAAAAAACGCAGCTAAAACCGTGAGTTGCTCAAAAAATGTCTGAAAATCAGGGTCTGTTTTCCCTTGAAAACAGCTCCGTATTTTCAGACGTTTTTGGTCACTACGTGTGCACATACCCTAAGGGTATGTGCACACACACTAATTACGTCCGTAATGGACGGACGTATTTCGGCCGCAAGTCCCGGACCGAACACAGTGCAAGGAGCCGGGCTCCTAGCATCATACTTATGTACGATGCTAGGAGTCCCTGCCTCGCTGCAGGACAACTGTCCCGTAGTGTAATCATGTTTACAGTACGGGACAGTTGTCCTGCAGCGAGGCAGGGACTCCTAGCATCGTACATAAGTATGATGCTAGGAGCCCGGCTCCTTGCACTGTGTTCGGTCCGGGACTTGCGGCCGAAATACGTCCGTCAATTACGGACGTAATTAGTGTGTGTGCACATACCCTAAAAGCTCAACTTCAGATGCAGAATCCGTATCTGAGCATAGCATCTGATAGGCTTCCTCAACGCTGTATCTTCTGGCAGCCATAATGATAATACAGTCTAAACCGCAAATAATAAATGGAACTAGCGGTTTAAATTTTTTTTTTATCAACTAAGGCCTCATGCACACGACCGTAAAAACACCCGTTATTGCCGCAATAACGGGCTCATAGACTTCTGTTACCCACGGGTACCTTCCCGTTGTCTCACGGGAAGGTGCCCGTGCCGTTAAAAAAAATAGAACATGTTCTATTTTTCTATTTTACGGGCCGTGCTGCTATACTTTATAATGACAGCACGGCTCGCAAAAGCGGCGAGTCGTAATTACGAGCACGGTCGTGTGCATGAAGCCTAATCAACTAAGAACACTAAAAGAATTAAACTTTTTTTTATTTTTTTTTTATTGTTTTTTTTTATTTTTTTTTTTATTGTTTTTTTTTAGTTTTTTTTTTTTTCAAACCTAAACCTAAACCCTACGCCTAACACAAACCGTAAACCCAAGCCCAGAACAGCACCCTACGCCGTCTAAGGCCCCATGCACATGAACGTGTTTTTGCGGCCGCAATTCCCCCGAAAATCCACGGGAGAATTGCGACCCCATTCTTTTCTATGGGGCCATGCACACGACCGTAGTTTTTGCGGTCCTTGCATGGCCCGGGAGCCCGGACCGCAGAAAGAACGGGCATGTCTTATTACGGCCCTGTTCTGCGGTCCGGGCTCATTGAAAACAATGGTGGCGGCCATGTGCATGTCCCGCGATTTGCGGGCGGCCTGCGGCTGACAGTCCGCACCCGGCCGACCCGAAAATCACGGCCGTGCACACGGCTACGGTCGTGTGCATGAGGCCTAACAGCGTACACGCCGTCTAACAGCGTACCCTAAAAAGAAAGTAGTTTATAGTACGATTCTTAGTATATACAGTAAATATATTTATATTTATATATATATATGTATATACTATATACTATAAAATACTGAAAAAAATGTGTTTTTTTTTTAATAAACTGTGTGTGAGGAACAAGTGATTTTGTGTGGGGACACTGACACACTTGTATCTGTTTCTCTCCACAGCTAGAACAGTGAGGAGAAACAGATACATGTTTTTACTTTTATTTTACAGTAGTGATCACTATGATTGGATCTCATAGTGATCACAAAAGATCAGGAACCAATACTATTGGCTCCTGATCACTGCTCTAAGAACAGAGCTGCTAGCAACAGCTCGTTCTTAGAGCAGGAGCTGTCATTTAGACACTCCCGGCGGCTCTGTACGCAGTAACAGCATGTGACCGCTGTGATTGGCTGTCACAGCGGTCACGTGCTGTTACGACAAAATCGGCAGGTCCTGATGGCTGCACTAAGAACCGGACGTGTTACTTACAGCCGGTTTTTAGTGCAGATGTCACCAGGGTGCCGATAAACCCCCTCTACTACAGCGACGCCAAAAGGCGTCGCTGTAGACTGAGTACATGCACCGCCTGACGTCAAAAGACGGTGGGCGGTCGTTAAGGGGTTAAATCATGTCTCAATAACAAAAACTATTTTATTTGAAATGTTTGGGTCATTTAACACTGGACGTTCGTATTGGTGTTGGAGTCTCTATGAGGTATCATATTCTCCACTAGAAATACATCCGTAATATTGCATCTGATAATTTTTTACACACATATTTCTATGAAATCCATAAGAAAGGTCTTAATGAGTCTTCTTATAAGCACTATAAGCAGTCTCTGGAGCGATAATACAGCATGTACATGAGTTCTATAAGGCCTTACATAGACATGAAAATGTTCCCCTTATCCCAGACCCTCTCTTATGTGACATTCAGGGTCAGTTCACACATAGGGTATATTCTTTGGATTTTCCGCAATGGATCCTGTTGCGGAAAGTTCATAGCATAATACAGTAGCAGCAAAGGGGGTGAGATTTGAAAAAAATCTCATGCCCATGTTGAGTAAATGATGAGCAGAAAAAACGCTCAGAAATTGACCTGCGGTGCGTTTTTTTAATCCACAGCATGTCAATTGTATTTACGTAAATGCTGCGTATTTGTTGCTGGTTTTCCCCATTGACTTCAATAGGAAGGTAAAACCTGCAACAAATAGCAGATGTTGCGTTTTTTACAGGGCGAAAAGCAGCGGAATTTTTTTTTTTTATAGTTACCCAGAATTCTGTGTTTCTTTGTCCAGTCCGGCCTCCTGGGATGACGTTTCATTCCATGTGACCGCTGCAGCCAATCACAGGCTGCAGCCGTCACATGGAATGAAAGGTCATCCCAAGAGGCCAGGCTGCAGGATGGTGGAGGGTGGCTACGTAAATGTCAATTTTTATTTATTTTTTTGTGCAATTTTCCGCACCCGACATTTAGGAGGAAATACTGCACCACAATTTGGTGTGGGTTTTCAGCCGGAATTACCTGCAGAGCACAGGGCGGCTACCCTGTGTGCTTTTACACAGCATATCCGCCCTGTGTGAACATAGCCTTAAAGGAAAGAGCTACAATCCCATTGTATGATATTATTGTTATTAGTTGTATTATAATAATATACATATTTTTTTGCATTTTAGTTCCTTGTTTGATGAAACCTGAGGCTGAATATTTACTTCTTATTGTTTAGAATAAAATCGAGGTTGAAATGCTCATCCAACCACAGTTATAAGGCATGTCAGCAGGAAAATGGATTCATCCTTAACCAATTCAAGTAGAGCAGTAGGTGGTCTGTGTCTAATCCCATATGAATTTTGTGCTGTATTATGCCAGCTGAAGATATGTGAAAGCATGGAGGCAATCATCCCTGTTTTATTCTTACTTACAGCAAGTCACTTTTAGTCAAGCAGAATATAATAAGGATCAGGCAGAAATACATCTTCAATATATGCCACTAAACAGAACACAAATAGACTGCTCACATTTCTAGATCAGCCAGAGAAAATTATCAACCCTTCATTCTAAATGTGAAAACGCAGAATTGATCTCAGCAGCATGGTAAAAGACAAGTTTATGGACGTAATCCAGGATTAAGTCATATGTGTTAAAGAATAAGGTTTTCAGCTGGCCATACACATTAGATAAAAGTTGCCTGAACCTGCCTATTTTGCCAGGATCGGTCAACTATCTAACGTCTATTGGGTCTCCTGATTTTCAAATTCTGTATTTCTGGTGCACCAGTTTATTTGCCTTTCCCATTGAAAAGAATATGCACGCTCAGCCGAGGGTGCATGGGTGTAATAGGGAGGAATAGTTGTGGACAGCTTTCTAAAGTATATTCTTTACTGTTTTTGATTATGTCATATTCAGTTCACAGTTACATATGAAGCAATATATAGGATTTTGCTATATACAATTCACAGCTACATATGAAGGTATATATGGGTAGGTGATCGATATATGTTATGTGGACTTCAACTTCAACATTCAACACTATTTTGGGTAGTGGGCAAGTGCTGGTTGAAGACGAGGTTTGACTATGGTATACATTTCAATAACATTAATTCCCTTCACTTAGACATAGAGATAAATGACAGAGTTCTGTCTGCCTGCAGCCACCACTAGAGAAGGCTTATTGGGTCTACCGAAGACTAAACCATTTTCAGTAGACCCAGTAAGCTCCCTCTAGTGGTGGCTTCCGGACAGCTAGAGTTTTAATATTTGACACTATGACTGTGTATGTCTGTGGATTTTTTTTTTTTAGCCCAGTAACAGATCTCCAACCGATTTAAGTTTCTTAGGAAACAGATTGACAGAGTGAGAAATGTTTGTAAACCATTTGAATGCATGCCATCGGATTAAGTAACAAAGTCTTGGTTTGCAGAATAAATGTTTGCTTTTTGTTTGGCTGTTAAATATAATCCACAGTAGGGCTATACAGTGTCCCATTCTGTCACTTCCATTACTTTTGTTATCTGAGTATTAATCATCCACTGGACAATTGATGACCTGAACATTAAAATTCTTACATTGGGTCA
Organism: Rhinoderma darwinii; assembly: GCF_050947455.1. Lineage (NCBI taxonomy): Eukaryota > Metazoa > Chordata > Amphibia > Anura > Rhinodermatidae > Rhinoderma > Rhinoderma darwinii. The sequence continues at coordinate 99,118,889 of NC_134695.1, forward strand.
ACGAAATTGAAATGGTTGTGTTTTGCTTTCCATGGATCAAAGCAATCTATTGGTAATACATTTTTCTATTTTTTTCTATGCTCTAGCAAATTAGCAAATCATAAAATGAGGTCGATAGAGTCACTTATCTCAACAATGGACACTGGAAAATCGAATGATTACACACAGTCAAGATGATGAGTGTGTGTTGTTTGGTATTGTTATTCAGCAATTTAGCATACAGCAAAGTTTCAATAACAATTTCTTTTTTTATCTTCTTAGCGTGATAAACTTTCCTATTTTGTTTAAGTTAAAATAGCCATCATGTCTTCTAAAAATAAGTTACATTAAATAATATTTTATTTAGTACCTCGAGTTCAAACAATCAGTTGTAAATTCTATCTGCAAAAAAATTAAACAAATGAAACAATAAAAAAAATAAAAAAATAAAAATAAAAAAAAAATATATATATATATATATATATATATATATATATATATATATATATATATATGGAGTGCTGCGAGATCTTTTAGTATACAATTTTCTGGCACACCGATGAAAACAAATAACCTCCTACAGTGTGCTGCTCTTCTTTACTATAAACAACTATTTAAATAAATACATAAATAAATAATTCAACAAATATACATATATAAAATAATAAGTGTTAGGCCTCATGCACACGACCGTAGCCATGTGCATGGCCGTGATTTTCGGGTCGGCCGGCAGCGGACTGTCAGCCGTGAGCCGGCCGCATATCGCGGGCCATGCACATGGCCACGGCCATTATTTTCAATGAGCCTGGACCGCAGAACATGGCTGTAATAAGACATGCCCGTTCTTTCTGCGGTCCAGGCTTCCGGGCCATGCACGGACCGTGAAAACCACGATTGTGTGCATGGCCCCATAGGTATGAATGGGGCCGCAATTCTCCCGTGGATTTTCGGGGGAATTGCGGCCGCAAAAGCATGTTCGTGTGCATGGGGCCTTAGTGAATCATTATTTGTTTAATAAACTAGGTAAATAATTATATAAATAAATAAATGTATAAATAAATGATGAATTAATTGGATAGTAGTAATAATAATAATAATAATAGAAGAAGAATCTGTATCAGTATAATGAACTAGCTAAATAAATACATAAATTATTAATTCAATAAACTGACCCATAAAAAATGCACAACAATTTGTGAATCTAAATGAGTATGCAGTAATGAGCAAGTTAACTAAATAAATAAATAAATAAATGCATAAATAAATGATTTATGTAAAAAAAAATGTACATAGGTAAAAGAAAATTATAATGAGAAGAATTTCTGAATTTGGTTGTTCTACACTTATCATCTGCTCTATGCCTTGGTCCCTATCATATAAGAAATGTGTTGACCCCCGGTTACTACCGATTAAGCTACGCTGTCACTTTCTAGTTTTCACAGCATCACATCACAATTTCTTAAATCTGGGTTTCCATGTCATGTTTTTCTGCCGTGCAAAAAAAATGGTGAGTTTCTTTAATGAACCTTTTGTATGATATTTTTATTTTATTATTTTTTTATTTCAATATTTATTGCTAATAAAGTGATTTTGTAGCAAATTAGAATGTGAATTTATTTCAAATATTTTTCTCCTTCTGCCCATACGCAGTGCTTACCTTGTACTTGCCGAAACATACAGGCTCAATACTGGTTTCGTTTGACGTAACAGCACTATACACATCAATTGATCACAATAGAGGGCTAGAGGCAGTGAGACACAAGTTATCTGGTTCTGACTATGATAGCACATCTTGTGAATTCATTATGACACTTGTTGAGCTTATTCTGACATCTAATTATTTCTTGTTTAATGAGAGGTATTATATTCAGCTTAAAGGAACAGCTATGGGGTCTAATATGGCTCCGACATACGCCAATATTTTTATGGATATGATGGAGGAGATGTCTATCTATGTGTCCCACCACTTCCAACGGGTCCTGAAGTGGTGGCGATACATAGATGACATCTTCCTCATCTGGACAGATACTGAAGACTCACTAAAAGAATTTCATCTTTTTCTTAACTCCTTAGATGCCGATATTCAATTCACCATTGTATATTCTACTGAATCCATCCAATTTTTGGATGTTACAGTGATGGTCATTGATAATGTTTTGAAAGCCAAACTACATGTGAAAGACACTGATCGGAATACACTCTTAAGATATGAAAGCTGCCACCCAAAAAATATGATCAAGTCACTGCCTTACAGTCAAATGGTCAGGATTAAGAGGATTACAGATGATCATGATGATCTGACTAAGTCTTTGGATATTTTGACCTCCAATTTTTTGGAGAGAGGATATCCTAGATCATTGATTTCAATGCATAGAGATAAAATTTGTGATATACTAAGAGAGAAATTATTCAAAACTTCAAAAGCACACAGACCCAAAAGAATTCCTTTTATCTCCACATATAGTGAAGCTAGTGGAGATATCTCCAAAATAATGAATAAACACTGGCCCATTTTGAGAGATAGTAGTATACCTACATGAAGAACACCACGAAAGAAGTTCCCCCGATACATTTATTGTAGTCAAAAATCGGACTTATAACATAATAAATTATGGGGAAAGACGCATGGTAATTACGGTGAACCCGCTGATTAGTAACAAAAACCTATAGTTTAGAGTCTGACACACCAAAATAATTATAAAATAGAAAATTTATTGAATACATCTAAAAAATACCACAAAAGTTAAAACAGAGATGATATCCACAGTACAGAAAGACAACCAGATTAATTGTATATAATAATTCCAGATATATGGGTAAAGGGCAACACTGTTCAAATACAGGAATACATCCACAATGGGTTACAATTGTGTAAAGTAATATACATATTCTAATACATTAACCAGCAAAGTAGGCTATTCAACATTAACCAGCAAAATAGGCTATTCAGCAAACAGAGCAAATCTCCCACGTATTTGTCACTCTCACATCTTTAAAGTATAAATTAAATAAACATCAATAAATGAGTGTACACAAGTATAAATACCCCCGAATAAAGCCAAATGCAAAAATCAGTAGAAAAAACAGTGAAATACTAGTGCCATGCACAAGTAAAATACATGGCTCTATTTAAACAGACACATGAAATAGGAGCAGGGCAATAGCTGTAATGTCCACCCCATTTGCAGACACTCAAACACCCATTAGGTAGAATGTGATAGAAAGAAACTTTTTGCTGGAAAACAGGCATATGCTGGAAGCGGAGTTCATACCCCCAGACGAAGGCTTCCGGGCTAAAACGCGCGTCGGGGTTGACACCAGAGACGGTGACCTGTTACTATGGGTATGAACTCCGCTTCCAGCATATGCCTGTTTTCCAGCAAAAAGTTTCTTTCTATCACATTCTACCTAATGGGTGTTTGAGTGTCTGCAAATGGGGTGGACATTACAGCTATTGCCCTGCTCCTATTTCATGTGTCTGTTTAAATAGAGCCATGTATTTTACTTGTGCATGGCACTAGTATTTCACTATTTTTTCTACTGATTTTTGCATTTGGCTTTATTCAGGGGTATTTATACTTGTGTACACTCATTTATTGATGTTTATTTAATTTATACTTTAAAGATGTGAGAGTGACAAATACGTGGGAGATTTGCTCTGTTTGCTGAATAGCCTATTTTGCTGGTTAATGTTGAATAGCCTACTTTGCTGGTTAATGTATTAGAATATGTATATTACTTTACACAATTGTAACCCATTGTGGATGTATTCCTGTATTTGAACAGTGTTGCCCTTTACCCATATATCTGGAATTATTATATACAATTAATCTGGTTGTCTTTCTGTACTGTGGATATCATCTCTGTTTTAACTTTTGTGGTATTTTTTAGATGTATTCAATAAATTTTCTATTTTATAATTATTTTGGTGTGTCAGACTCTAAACTATAGGTTTTTGTTGTTCATTTTGAGAGATAGTTTTGGACATATTCATGAATTAAACAACAGACCACTTATGTCATATAGACGTACACAAAATTTTAGAGATAGACTCGTAAAAACAAAAGTTAAAGAAGGTAAAAATATTACACAATCTTTATTACAACCACTAAAAGTGGGCAATTTTCCTTGCCATCATTGTGTAAATTGTACTTACATGTGCAGAGGTAATGTCTTTGAACATCCCCAAACTGGTAGAAACTACAATATTAGACATACACTTACCTGTGATTCTGACGGGGTTGTTTATGCGCTATGGTGTCCGTGCCAATTAATATATGTGGGTGAAACTACTTGTACGTTCAAAACTCGTTTTAATAACCACAGATTCTCAATTAGGAAGAAAAAACTAGATCTACCCGTTGCAAAACATTTCGTTGAGAAGGGACATACCGAGAGAGATCTAAAATTTATGATCTTGGACCATCTTCCCCCATTACCCAATGGTGGTGATAGACACATGGTCCTGCACAAGAAAGAATTGAAATGGATTTTTTCACTTAACACATTGAGACCTAATGGGCTCAATGTAGAATTTAATGTGGATAGAATCGCTGTGTAGCGCTTTGCCTCCCTCTCCCCCTTTTTTAGGTTTTTTGTATATGTCTCTCATCGGACACTAAATTTGGTGACATGATTTTAAAATATTATACTATATGGATATGTTTTTCCTGTTACTAATATACTCTGTTTTGTATCACTCTAGATCCCAACAGAACTTCGGGACCATCTTCTTCCGTGTTCAGTCCTATTGTAGTGTATGCACTTGTCAAAATAATGTACTCTTGCTGTCTTGTTTAGTCCCAATCTATTCCATATAAAGATAGCTTTTACTATATTTTTTTCTTGTCTCGTATGTGGATTGTCAGTAAACAATACTGGGCTGATTACCCAGATTCATATTCTCTTATTACAGACATTGTTTCTGCGGACTTGATATTACATCGACAATATAGGTCCGTTACACGTTCACGATCTCTTTGGATCCCCCATATACATTAAGTTGTGTTTGGAGTGATTCTGGAGTTTCTGGGGAACCGTTCCCTCTTGACCACGGAAGTGTGGCCAGGGATCGGGTATACCCGCGTGTGGACTTTGTGGTGTATCTTGTCCTTTCGATATATACGTACTATTAGAAATACTGCTGCATCATCACTGACTACACCTACGAGCATATTTGTGATCAAGTTTTGATCCTTTTTCTATATGGACTACACTTGACAACAATGGTGATTGCGTCACTATATTTACCTTTCCAATCACATGGAGTCGTGTGATTGGATGTTACCTGACAACGATGGACGCTCTGCGAGAGGGATGCCTTCGGCGAGATTACGTATCTGCCGCTATGTTCCTACAGCGTCCTGTTGCTAGGCCACGGTAATACTTCCGGTTTTACTTCCGGAAGTTGGCAATATATATACATACGCATTCACACATGTTGCAAGACCACATTTGGTGCATTTATTATTGCTATTTGGATAACCTGTATGTGTATGATCTGGTTCAACACAACTGTTGCATATATGTTTATGCCGTAATTTTATATTTATATGTTTTTGCATGCGATATTTGTATTCTATGTATGTATTCACACTTGTGCTTCTTATGTGTCAATGCTTTGATCAGTCTTGATACTATTTAAACACATTGTGTTTGGTTTTTTTCTTGCACTTTGCACGTCACATGTATGCTATTGAGATTAATTATGCAAATGCTCTTTCACTCTTTATATACCATGCTCACTCAGTATGTTACCATGCTTGATAAAGGTCCTATTGTTGGACAGAAACGTTGCTGTTTGTTGGCTGAATAAACCACTTTATTTTCACCACTTTGAGTGCTGCAAGATCTCTACTTTTATATATATATTATATATTATATATATATATATATATATATATATATATATATATATATATATATGGAGTGCTGCGAGATCTTTTAGTATACAATTTTCTGGCACACCGATGAAAACAAATAACCTCCTACAGTGTGCTGCTCTTCTTTACTATAAACAACTATTTAAATAAATACATAAATAAATAATTCAACAAATATACATATATAAAATAATAAGTGTTAGGCCTCATGCACACGACAGTAGCCATGTGCATGGCCGTGATTTTCGGGTCGGCCGGCAGCGGACTGTCAGCCGTGAGCCGGCCGCATATCGCGGGCCATGCACATGGCCACGGCCATTATTTTCAATGAGCCCGGACCGCAGAACATGGCTGTAATAAGACATGCCCGTTCTTTCTGCGGTCCAGGCTTCCGGGCCATGCACGGACCGTGAAAACCACGATTGTGTGCATGGCCCCATAGGTATGAATGGGGCCGCAATTCTCCCGTGGATTTTCGGGGGAATTGCGGCCGCAAAAGCATGTTCGTGTGCATGAGGCCTTAGTGAATCATTATTTGTTTAATAAACTAGGTAAATAATTATATAAATAAATAAATGTATAAATAAATGATGAATTAATTGGATAGTAGTAATAATAATAATAATAATAGAAGAAGAATCTGTATCAGTATAATGAACTAGCTAAATAAATACATAAATTATTAATTCAATAAACTGACCCATAAAAAATGCACAACAATTTGTGAATCTAAATGAGTATGCAGTAATGAGCAAGTTAACTAAATAAATAAATAAATAAATGCATAAATAAATGATTTATGTAAAAAAAAATGTACATAGGTAAAATAAAATTATAATGAGAAGAATTTCTGAATTTGGTTGTTCTACACTTATCATCTGCTCTATGCCTTGGTCCCTATCATATAAGAAATGTGTTGACCCCCGGTTACTACCGATTAAGCTACGCTGTCACTTTCTAGTTTTCACAGCATCACATCACAATTTCTTAAATCTGGGTTTCCATGTCATGTTTTTCTGCCGTGCAAAAAAAATGGTGAGTTTCTTTAATGAACCTTTTGTATGATATTTTTATTTTATTATTTTTTTATTTAAATATTTATTGCTAATAAAGTGATTTTGTAGCAAATTAGAATATGAATTTATTTCAAATATTTTTCTCCTTCTGCCCATACGCAGTGCTTACCTTGTACTTGCCGAAACATTATTTGTAAAATTAGAGATTTCTTTGTATAAAGTCCCTTTAGACTCCGCGATTCTCTTGAGGACGTGTTTTGTAATATTTACTATGTTGTTATTAACATTTCACACATGAGTATATTTGGACATTAGAAAATGTCAGCCTGAGCGATAAGAGCTTATTTTTCATTTTCCAAATGTAAAAGGTTTCCAACCTTTCATCTTTCTGCAATCAAAGGTACAACCCCAGAAGCGTCCTTTATCATTTCATTTTAATCTTTATGATTTTGAGTCAAAGACATAAAGTTAGAAAAAAAATAAAAAAAATATTCAGGAAGGAATTAATTTGTAATTTATTTTTTTATGTTTCCTACAGATCCATTGTGTAATGATCTACCAGATGTATATTAACATCTCGCCCTTCTCCAACTCAGTCATTTCTCATAATCCCTTTAGGCTGACAAAACAAATTATCAGATGACTCTTCTAATTATTGCTGCAGATGATTCATGGGTATTCAGCATTCCAGGGAACAGGGGATTATGGGAGTTTTATTAAATCAGGTGTTAATATTTATCAGGTGGAAGTTTTGATAAGTCTGTGCAGCAATGCAGAATTTTATTGTACTTCGCTAGATAGGAAAACAAATTTGTTTTACAAAATTACTTTTCATTGATTTCAAAGCCATACATGAATATGCAGAATATCTGATCTCAGCTTTGCTTTGGCTAGGATATGCTTTAATTTGCTGATCAGTGAAGGTCCAACACATGGGACCCCCACCGCTGGAATATAGGCGCTATAATGCTCTTTGGAGAACTGTATCTCCCTCTATTTTTTCCTGCACCGCTCCCATCCAGGCACTGTGTCGGCACTGGAACTCAACCCTAGTCACTTAAATGGTGCAAGAAATTGTAAGTGGGGAAGACGGGGGGGGGGGAGGACCTCCAGCTCACCATTCGTTGTGTCTGGGGACAGACAGCGCCCAGATTCCAGCACGGCCAGCGGCAAACAGCAGGAGAAAAAAGTGAACCAAAATCCAGCGCTGGGTGAAAGTAAAAAGGAACTCCTGTTCCAATTTTATTGGTATAACAATAAAAGGAACTAAATAGGATAGTTCTGCAGTGTGAAGAGTACAGGGATGAGTGATGGGTAAAGGATCAAAGTTTTCCTTATTGGAATGTCCCAAGTGGGCTATTTAGTTCTTTTTATTGTTATACCAATAAAATTGGAACAGGAATTCCTTTTTACTTTCACCCAGCGCTGGATTTTGGTTCACTTTTTTCTCCATTTAAATGGTGCTAAGTTAAGGCCCTTTTACATGGGTTAATGATCGGGCAAACGAGCATTCACAATCATTGCTCTGTGTAAACAGGGCAACGATCAGTCAATGAATGAACCAACGATCGTTCATCGGCTGATCGTACCGTTTATGCAGCAATAAATATTATTGTTGTCGGCAGCTCATCTCCCTGTGTAAATAAGGAGATGTGCTGCTGACGTGATGGAAATGCATGGGAACAAGCGATCGTAGTAGCAATCACTCATCCCCATATATTACTGATCATAGCTCCTTGTGAATGGAGCAAACGAGCGCCGATCAATGAGCTGTCTCGTTGAACAGCGCTCATTTTTACAGCCAAAGTTGGCCGGTGTAAAATACCCTTACAGTTTTCTGCATAGCAACTGGACGGAAGATGCAGGAACATTGCCAGAGGAGCTTCAGTACCTTTGTTCTCATGATCAGTGGTGGTCCCAGCATTTGGACACCACTCATCAACAAGTGATACCTTATCTTGGAGATATGTAATTACTTGCTTAGATGAGCAAGCCCCTATGGGACCTTCTGTATGATACCCACATGTCTCCACTGTTTTTCACAGATATTGGATTCCAGAGATGTATTAGAAGTTTTGCTAGTTATAGAAATAATGTATATAATTAAAAGTATATAAAGAATTGAAACAAATTAGGCTTCGGTCATACTGGTGTCATGACTTCAGTTTTTACACGAGCCAGGATGGATATGACTGATATAATCAGATCTTGACGGATTCCAAATTTCAATTGATAGAGGCATATCAATAGTAACCTCAGGATCCTTTTGGAGTGGGGGACATAACTAAGTGGTAGAGGAGCACACAGAGGTGATTTACAGGGTCAATCAACCTGTCACACCCACACACACACCTCCACATATCAGGCACTGCTGATCTCTGATACAGCCTGTGTACCAGAAGTCACCACTAGGGAGAAGCTTACCACATAAGCTAGACCCGTGCACCCACCAATGACAGCTTATGCTTTTATCAACAGGAAACTATCTAAAAAAAAAATGGAGGAAAACACTTGCAAACTCCATACAGATGACTCCCACCCACGTAGCCCATTTACTCCTCCCGTTTTCCCCAATATCTATGTATCTTCAGAACTTCTGCAGGCCATAGAACCCTTAATCAAAATAAACTTCAATGAACGTTTTTTTTGCATATTTTATACTTTTCTTTCTAGAATATTCTTGCTGAAAGCCCAGACTAGAGGTTTAGGAGATTTGATTGGCTGATAAGTGTAATTCCTAGGCTCCAAAAAGTTCATGAAGATTAATAGGAAAACCGATGAGGCAATACAAATATTATTGGACTAGTCCATTGCTGCCCATAAGTCAGAATATGTCCTTCAAAAGAAATCTGACGAGTTTTGTGTCAATTCCTCCTGCATTAATGTAATGATATCCGGTCTTGTCAGAATCCAGGAACTTTATGTATATTATGGTAAGTGCATCTTTGCAATGTTTTTATTATTGAATTTTATACCATTTTATTTCATCATAGATTTTAAATAAGGGCCAATTAAAAACGAAATTTGACATTTTTGTTATGGTAGTAGCATAATAACATTTCACATGAAACATATAATCATGAAATACTTCAATTTATTTACAGATCTATTAGCGAGGTAGCATAAATTTCCTCAGCATTGTGTTTCTAGGGTATAATATAAAATAATTTTAATTTACTGTACTTCTTTAGTATTCATGTGAAAAGAGAGCTTTAAAATGCATCAGCATTCTTTTCCTGCTATAAAATATTTGTAATTTTGCTAACTTTTTCTCTACTTTATTTTTTTCTGTCTATTTTGTATAATATTTTGTTTAGTCATAATAAAAATATAAAATAAACAATGTGCCGGATATATCTATTGCATGCACGTAAAGACCCGTTAACAGGCAGAGTAGCGACTATGGGGCCTGACAACTCAGGGGGCCCATTTTCTCTAAAAAGTAATTTGTAGTTAGCGATGACTATAGATCACTGTCCTTGAAACTGGCTTTCCAGCTGCTGCAAAACTACAACTCTAAGCATGCCCTGACAGTCTGTGGCTGTCAGGTCATTCTGGGAATGCAACAGGTGACCCACAGGTGTGAGACCAGATGATGGAGCAGGGTTATAGAAAATTCTAAAGGATACATTCCAAGTTTCCTATGAATCCCCATGGATTATTGTGTGTGCACAATCTTTTTACTGCGGTATCTATTCTTGCATAATTCCTTGGCTGTGACATAACTATGTGCATTACCTCTGTATTTTTATATCATTGTTTGCCTTATACCTGTACTGTAACATCATTGTGTGTTTTTCTCCTGTTCTGTGATGTCACTATGTGCATGGTAACATTTGTTTGTGTGTAATTTTTGTGCTCTGTTAAAATTCTGTGCCATATCCCATCACTGTGTGCATATTTCCTGTGCAGCAACTCAAAGTAATTTATCCCTGTGCTGTGACATCACTGAGTTAACTATCTCTATGTTGTGAAATGACTGAGTGCATTATCTGCATACTGTGACATCACTGTGCTCATGATTCCTCTGCTTTAATTTAATTCAGTTAATTATTTGTTTCTTATGACATCCCCATGTGTATTATCTCTATGCTGTGATATCCCAGTGTGAATTATTTCTATGCTGTGACATCCCAGTGTGAATTATCTCTATGCTGTGACATCCCAGTGTGAATTATCTCTATGCTGTGACATCCCAGTGTGAATCATCCCCATTTTGTGACATCACTGTGTGAATTATCCCTATACTGTGACATCACTGTGACTGTACTGTTTTATTGGATTAAATATCCCTTTATTGTGACTTTACCACGTGTATTATCTATTCAATGCGACATCACTTTGTGGATTATACTCATGTATTAAGAAAACACAGATGGCACAGAGTGGAGACCAGGATAGTCCTAAACTTTTTATGTTGCTGAAGGTGGTTGGGGTGGAATGGAGCCCCATTCTAAGTTTTGCTATGGGATCATGTCCTGTTCTGTCCTGATGTTGATTTCAACCTTAGCCAACCTCATTTGAATGGCCACCATTTAATGCTACATTTTTCTTGCACGGATTATGTATACCTAGAAGAGATTTTCTGTGCCAACGACAGCTGATAGCGGGGGATGAGAGAAGCTGGACTGGCAGGAATCATCGAATCACTGTCAGCTTCATTTTGCAATTGGGCTGTCACTGTCAGATAACCCCTTTAAAGGGGTTGTCTCGGAAACCCCACCAAGCACCTGATTTTACCGGGGGAAGCCATGGCCAGCCAGGCATTTCTTCTGCAGTATCCCCTAGAAGGGAAATGCACCATTTCATGGCGGCTATTCATATGAATGGTCGTCCATGTAATACATGGCGGGCTCGAGTACACCAGAATGGGAGCTTCTTTTCAAGAGCGTTTCTTTGTTCTTGCTTATACATGGGGTCTCAAGCAGGGGATCACGCTCTTTGACATCCATATGCCCTAATAGGTCATATGGACAGGGGTTATTTTCACGAGTCAACCCTTTTAATGCAGTATATGTGACTATTAAAAGTATCATAATGACATAAATCTACTATTTGGGACACTTTACAGAACTGATCAGCTTTTTGTGCAAATATACACAACCTATTAATGTTATCAGAATCGCTTTCTTTGGCTGCAGGAATATTCTAACAATAGCCTATAGCGCTGTTGAGAAAATCAAACTCACCCGTCTTGCTAAGCACTCTGTAAACTATCAATGGGCTACAGTCATAAACAGTCGGAAAAAAATAGCCTGTATCGACTGATGAACTTGCAAGGCAACAGGCAAAGATTTTGAGATTCTATTAGACTCCATATAGGTTATTATAGGGACTAAAGAAAGTGTTCTAATAATAATAATGTTACATCGGGGAGTGAATATTTATGCAATTGACTAGCCTGTTATTTAAAGGTACTTTTTGTTTTATAAAACAATCAAAAACACATAAAATACAAAGAAAGGACAAATCTTCACCATGAAGTAACTTTTTTGCTCATTTCTTCCAAAAAATAAAAATTTTAATAAAATAAAAATTTAAGGAAAATAATAAAAATACTGTAGGATATGTTTTTAAATCTCCATTTAACTGCAGGGCAATACTGTGAACTGTCTCCATTTACTTTATTATACGATGCTAGAAAATCATTGCCCATAAATTTAATATAAATCAATCAATACATAATTAGAGACGACACCATGATCAATGAAGTCTGCATGATATTGGGATGGCTCTGCAGGACATGGAGTGGCTGCCTTTGATGGAATACGCGGATGCATTTGTTACATGTTACGGCATAGCTTTCATTTTATCTGCTTTAATTACAAATATAACATTTTCTTCTATATTAGCAAGGGAAATATGGGAATGTATTGAGTTTAATGATCTGTTTTATCCACTTGGGCCATATAATAGCTTTCAGAGGATTTCATTTAATCATCGCTGCCTTTGGGTACAATGGGGACCGCAAATCTGGACTTACTAACAGAGGAAGCTCATAATGATGTTCTTGTCATTCAGGAGATACGGTTTCACTATTCATTGAGATTAAAATGTACCTGTGAGAACGGAACAAATCAGGTTTTGTACCCTGGTGGAAATTTACTTCTAAAGGTAGCCAGCTGTTGTGAAAAATATACCGTTCAATATGTTACTATAGAAATCAGCTTGGTCATTGCTCATTTATAATTGAACTCTGATGTACGACACTTTATGTGATCTGAGACTGATAAGCATTTTCTAATAGCGTAAAGTTTCATTAATCTAGAATCTGACAATTCGGAACTCTTGCTATTAACAAAAATAATCTCAGTTTGCTAGGAAACGACTTGATGGACCAATTAATCTTGGTGTGTAGGCTGGGAGGAAAGCTTTAGTGGCTGCTGTCCTCCCAGAAAAGCTTGAGGACCTGTAATGCTGAGGTTAGCCACTGGGGGCAGCGGACCCTTGGTGAACCTGTCCCTATACAAATTTAGGCTAGAAAGAAATATGTATGGATCCACTCCAAAGTAAGGTATCATGGTGCTATAAAGGTTCGGGTTTGGAAACCCACACTATAAGTCCATAGAAAAACCTTGAGCACTCTAAGAACGTACTGAAAAATGTTTTTTTCCCAAAATGCTTTATTCCAAATATTGGTTTTATTCAAAGTATGCAATTTTTTAATGAACGTTTTGGCCTATCCAAGGCCTTTATCACAATCGCTGTGTATAAATGGTTAAGATGATCGATGTAATTCTATAAAGAATATCAAAGTCAATATAGATTGCGCTATTGATTCCATAAAAAAAAAGGAAACCTGACGGAATGGTGACAAACGGAAACCATTAGCAATGTTTCCGTCACCATTGATATCAATAGTGATGCAAATGGAAGCTAAGGTTTCTGTTTGACTTTCTGTTGAGGATTTCCACAACGGAAACCTACGATGGAACCCCTGAACGGAAAGCCAATGCTGATGTGAACAAGCCCTAAGGGCCCACAATACAATATGCATGTAAAGAAAAACCTTTCCCCTTTAACTTGGTGATTTATCCACCATACTATACATCACATCGAGGAATATAGCTAGGAAAATGCTAGTGGGGCAAGTGCCCTGAGTGCTGGGTGCCGGGGGGAAAACCATCAATCTACTCTGGATTGACCTGAATATTTAGATACATGTCTAGGGCAGCAAAATGAATCTTTGCACTGGGTGAGGGAAAGTCTTGCTATGACTCTGTCTGCATCAGATATCCTAGACATGAGGAGATGGCAAAATGTGTGGTAAACACCGTAGGCTTGCTCCACGTCTAGCAAAGTATTCTCTTTTAAATGAGGCAGGGAGCATATGTGTTAAATATTGAGCAGGATACTGGGACAGTACATGAGGAATTTCTGCCTATTATGGTACAGCATACATGTGGCCACAGAAATGGGTTTTCTTTCGGCGAACTTCAGTTTCAAGGCTGTGGGTTCATCCAAATCAGAGACACTCCCATCGGGTTAGATTGTAATCTGACAGGTTGGATTTTAACCTTGTCCAATCCTTTGCTTCCCCAGAGATAGAATGTGTCAAAGGTTTGTTAGTTCAACAGGATCAAGGAACATTTCCAACACAACCAACTCTGCCTTATACCTAGTGCAAGGTCTGAGGGGGCAATACATGACTTAAGGTCCTATTGCATTGGCCAATTTTGACCGGTGCAGTGAGCGCTGATCAACGAAACAGCTCGTTGATCGGCGCTCGATTGCTCCTGTCACAAGGAACTAGTATGGGGACGAGCGGTTGTTACTCCGATCGCTTGTCCCCATACATTATTATCACATCCGCAGCGCGTCTCCCTGTTTACACAGGGAGATGTGAAGCCGACAACGATAATAGTTCAGTTTTTAAAACGATACGATCAGCACATGAACGAGCGTTTGCTCGTTCATCTGCTGATCGCTGCCCTGTTTACTCAGGGCAATTATCTGGAACGAGAGCCTTCTATGAATGCTTGTCGGTCCGATAATTGCCCAGTGTAAAACCCCCTTTAGAGATACAAAGAATTCAAATAAAGTATCTCTGTGGGAGACACAATCATTGTCATTGGAAACAGTCGACAATCTTGTTGTCAGTCACACCCCTTTCTGCATAGTTGAGCTCCTATAATTGAGAGGGATAGTTATACAAAGTTACTCACCTTTTATATAGTTACTTCAATAGATCAAAGATCACTTCTGAATCTCAATTATGTATTACTCTTCCTGCATTACAACATATGTTATAGCCCAGAGCTGCAATCACAATTCTGCAGGCTTCAGAGCTTAAATCCTTTTCCATTCTAGATAAAGTTTTCTCTAGTGATTTGTATTCTGGGAAAAGTAGTCTTTTCACAGCAATCTAAGGGCATCTTTAGACATGGCAGACATTTTCCGCATCAGATTTTGTGGCAAATTCGCAGCGAATCCGCAAAGGCTCTGCGGCAAAATCTGCACATGAAACACTACAGCGGATTTGCCACGGATTTCACCCTATCCATTGCAAGAGGTGAATTCTGCTGTAAAAACCTGCTGCTTCTCGCACAAGAAAGAGCATGCTGCAGATTAAAAATTTGCATCATACTATACTTTCACTGCAGATTTTTCTCGCCAATACCCTATCCACTTGTATTGTACTGTAAATTGCTGCTGATTTACAATCACAGATCCGCCACGTCTGACCATGACCTTATATAGGAAAGTTCTAGTGTCCCACTGCATTATGGGAGCTCAGCTAAAATGTTAGGGATGTATATCACAACAAGCTTGTTTCCAATAAGAACCACCAGGATTGTGAATGCAGCTGTGGATACAAAATACACATTTGCAATAATATCTTATTATGCAGGTTGGAAATGAACAATTGTTCCGCTTCTAATCTGCATAAAAAAAAGCTAAAAAATATCTTAGAAACATGAAAAACAACCACTAACGCATTAAGCTATGTTTTAGAATACATGTAGCCTTATGTTAATAATTGTGATACTTATGATCCTTGTAGCATACTGTGATTAGTCTAAAAATTGAATTGTTTTTCACATTAAAAAAAAATTAAATGATGCTACTAGCCCTTTAAACATTTGTTTTTGGATTTTGTGCAACATTAACAAAATAACCGGTGCATTATTTTCATACAAAAACTAACCTGAAATAAAGTGTTTGCATAGGTAAAATTACGAGCAAGGATTCCAATATTCAGGTGTTTTGTATTATTTCATGTTCTTCAAACCTCGGATGAATACAGCTGGCAAATTTGTTGCATCTTCAATATTATTTTCTTGCAAATCTTCCAGGTTTTATTTCTTACTTATCTTGAGCCAAGCATTTCCAGGAGTTGTCCTTGCGAGATACACAGCTTTGTTGCAGGGAATTGACATTTCTTAGATCGTATACTCAGAAGCTGGTCTTCCGTGGCATATTAGGGTTCAATTGAAATCTTAGATTTAGCAAGTTCTTACAGTCGTGGAGTTTGCTAATCCAACTGGGATACTGACATTGTATAATACTTTCAAGCCAAGACATTTTCTCAAAATTACAAACCAAGATAGTTTAGTTTGCGCCATGAAAAAGCACATTTTATAGCAGCAAATCAAATATACTTTTGAATTACCCGACAAGTATGAGGGTTCCACAAAAATAAAAAAATAAAGTGAGAAGGTAGTGAAACAATAGAGAAGTTAAATATAATGTAGATATGGACTTTCTCTTGGGTGTCTCTATTAGGTCGAGAGGTTTTAGACACACTTGGGCCCTGGTACCTGATGAGGTTCAATGACCCCTCAACCCCATAGCAAGACACCAGCGCTATAAATGGATAATAATGGTTAGAGGGCTCTGGTACAGATTTTGCATCAGGGCCTAAGCGTTTAAAAAGTTTTAGAAAACCCCTTGGGTGATTGCGGATTTATTTATTTTTTTTATATTATAATAGATTGATAAAAAAATGTTGCAGACTCAAAAATCTTTTTTATTTTATTTTTTTCTGTATTTTAATGATTTTACAAGTTTTATTGTTTCTTTTTTGCTGTACACAAATTAATTTTTACACACAAATTTACTGTTGGAGTAATATTGAATTTCAAGATACATAACAAGAATTGTGCCTAATTATTTAAAGTGCACGAGCCTTAATAAATCTGGTACATTTGGAATTGTTGGACGGATTACATTTCTTTTTACGCCTGCTATGATTAGCCATACATTTGCGACACTAATTAGCGCCATTTTTAACCTTTGTTAAATAAGTTTAAAATTACATTCAAAACTTGACTACACCGACTTTGTTGCTTGGTTTTTTTTTTTTCGTTTTTGCGAATTTTTTTGTGCAATTTTTTTGTGCAATTTTAGGTGCAACTTTTTAATTTGTGCAAATTTCATCAAAATCACATTAACTAAGTAAAAAGTTGACCATAGTGTTTGTTTGCAGTCTCAACTTGCTGTGTATAGCTCTATATAAGAGCTGTATACAAAAAAATGATGGTATGTGTTAGACCTAATGCACATGGCCATTGTTTTCTTCAGTGTCCTATCCGTACTTGTTGCGGCTAGCATACTGAACCAATCATTTCTATGGGCCACGCAAACATCCGTTCTCTTTGAGGATCCGTGTATCCGTTCCACAACATTATAGAACATGTCCGTATTTGCGGTCCGTTTCACTCATTCTAGAGTATGGGTCAGCAAAATAACCGGAGAGCACACTTAAGCCACTAGGATCCATGTTTTGCCGTCTGTAAAACGGAAACAGCCATGTGCAAGATGCCTTATCGAGAACAAATTTACTTAATTTTTAAAATCCAGATACAAAATGGTTGCAAAACCGTATATACCCTTTAAAGTTGATCTGTAATCAGACTATTCTTCAAGGGCAGCTTAGTGTAAGGACATGTCAAATAAAACAGAAAATAAGGGAGAAACAGAGGGGAAGGTAAACACATCGGCCCACATTTACTAACACTGTCTAAGGCCAGATTCACACGAACATGGGGAAACTCGGACGTGAGAGACGTGACGTTTTTCATGTCCGAGGTGCCCCTATGCGGGTTCTGTTTTCACGGATCCCCTTAGACTTGAGTCTATGGAGGGATCCGTGAAAACGGAACAAAATAGGACGTGTTCTATTTTTCAACAGACTCTTCACACAGTCCATTGAAACAACGGCTGTGTGAACGGCCCCATTGAAATATATGCGTCCGTGTGACGGCTGTCGTTTTAACGGCCGTCACACTGACGTATAACACGTTCGTGTGAATTAGGCCTAATAGTTAGACTGCGTAAATTTAGGCCAGGCGGTACCAAAATGCGTCAAATGTATTACATTTATTAATTTATGCGTGCTGCATGATAATTTTGGCACATCTTGCATGACTTGTTAGACATATTTCTCTTCCTTATATCACTTTTGATTTGGCTTATGTTGTGCCAGAATTCAGTGCTAGTTTTTTGGCGCATTTTTGGCACATTTTAAGTCACACCCCTTTCTGCCAAGCCATGCCCTTTCTGATAAGCCACACCTTTTTTAGGGCCCTCTTAA
This sequence comes from Rhinoderma darwinii, assembly GCF_050947455.1. Classification (NCBI taxonomy): domain Eukaryota; kingdom Metazoa; phylum Chordata; class Amphibia; order Anura; family Rhinodermatidae; genus Rhinoderma; species Rhinoderma darwinii. The sequence continues at coordinate 99,137,302 of NC_134695.1, forward strand.
AAGGTGTGTAGTGAAGTGCAAATATCAAAATTGCACCAACATGAGCCAAAATTTAGTGCGTTTTTTTAAACTGTCTTGACCCAGACGCATTGGTGAATCTGCCCCATAATCTCCATCTTATATAACATCACAAAGTTACAATATTTTATACATTTAGTTTTCAATTGATCTGAAGCACAAAATAAGATAAAAGTTAAGCATAAAGTTTAATGTGCGCTCAATACACAAAGAATATGTTCAATTTTATTAATTTAACGTTTTATTTTATTTCATGTGGTTCAGATTAATTGAAAACTAAAAAAAATAAATATATATTTTAGAAAAAATTAACTTTTCTGTACAAACCCAAGGAAATAAATAAATGTAATAACGTTAAAAATTAGTTCCATATTAATTCATGAAATGCTACCAAAGTGTGAATTTGTGGCTGATAATCTAAAAAGATTTCCTGGTTATTTACCCATGAGGTTTTTGGTTCTATCAGGGAAGCTTACTGACACGTCATGCATCATTTCAAAAAGACATATATAGCCTGGAAACTGCTTTAAGGCAGCTGCGAGCAAGTGTCACTTTGAGTTAAATGCATTATTAAACTGTTGGGAAATTTCACATCATGGGTCATTTATCTATGCTAAATTAGGTCAAAAGCCTCTTCACTTGCCTAGATAAATGAATAGGAAGAGCAGAATCTCTCTTGGGATACAATTCATTGACAGCTTAGCACGATGTATTTTCTGTGTTTTGTCGATGATAGATAAAAATGTACATAATATACAAGGATGACCAAAGGAAGAGCTGTTAAAATTGAATCTATTAATATATCCCTGTGAGAAGCTTCTTTCTGGCAACTTGCAACCAGTCAACCAGCTTTGTACAAAATGCCAGGTTTTTCAGCGAATGACAAAATGACCCCTTGAGCTCGGCTTGTCTGCTACATTTTGTCATGCTGTTTTTGGCTGGCTGTGCTTCTTTGCATTGTAATTCTATGAAAAAGCTTTCTCTCAATAATATTGGGCCACACATCTTCATTAATCATCTTGCCTTTACGTCCAGCTTCCCAATGGGGGCTAAAAAAGGTTTCAAGCTGCTCATTTAAAATACTTGCTAAAGACTTGTCCAAAAATATTAATTGACAAACGAGTCCAAAAACATTGTGGTTGTATATGAAAAATTTGCTTCTGTGACCTGATGCACACGACAGAGGGCCACTTGGGCTGTTTTTCATGGCATCCGAGTGGCACCTGATAGTTTTCACAGACACATTCACTTCAGTAGATGAATCGGGTCCGTGAAAACGGATCCGAATTTCCAATTCGTGGTTAATGGAACATATCACATCTTTCCACGGATCACGGACGAGACTCCAGCTGCACACATGGTCGAGTGCAAGAGCCCTGAGATTAACGTTTTTTTTTAGATGGATCATATATTTCCATCTATATTGTTTTTGAAACTGCATATTTTCTGAGATGGAGACTGCAGCTGCATCCCCTTCTTACCCCTCTTCATTGTATTTTATTTACTGTATTACTCTAGGCTGAGGGGGTTTCTTAAGAATTACATGCATCATGCAGGTACAGATAAGGGGTACTTCAGACTTCTTGAAGATGTCACTTTCCCCTAGTAAAATATATTGCAATGTGTCATGTATTCACATGTACTACTGATTTATGGGAGCAAAAATAATAATGTTATGTATGCTTTAAATAGTTGCAAGGAGCAAAACCCTTAAGAAAAATGTCTCACTCACAGGTCTATGTGAATCCATTTGAAACCTTGTTTTCCCTTGTACATAAAAGGGACTATATCTGCCAATTCCCTAAAAACAGCTGATCACTAGTGATCATAATATTAGTGATAACAATTTGGTAAAAACCAAGTATCTTTGTAAATTATTGATGATTTTTTTAAATGAATTTTCTTAGCTATCTAACTACAATTGGTCAGATCTATTAATGTCCTTTATGCCCCATGTTCACCCAATCGTGTTCAATTTGAAGTAGATGTCTACTCTCGTTTTCCGGCTTCTCCGCCGTCCAGTGTGAGACCCCCGGGCCCGACCAACTACTGTCACCCACAACAGCCTCCCCGGGACGTACAGGCAGACACACTCTATCTATACTGTAAGTCAACCTCCCGAGCAACGCCGGGTATAACAGCTAGTTTCTTATATACTGTATATATACCTTTATAGGTCCTTTCTGGTAAAGAGCTCCAAATCCCATGCATTGACATACTTACTGCATACTATATTGTTTTGAGTTCAATGTCTAAATAATATGCTGTACGCTCCTAAGCTCCCCCTGGTGGTCCCTCCAAGACCTATAATTTGAGATTTTAACTCTAATGTCAATGCAGAAGATTTGTAGAATTTTGGATCTAATGGTGTGGACTCTCACTTTATAAGGAGTTTTTGGTTGTGTTGTGTAGACATAAGAGATAACAATTCTTTTACCTCAATATATGACAATCCGTTTTCCCTTGTATATAACTAAATTAAGAGTTTCATAGCATAAATTTCCTCCCCAAACGAACCATTGCTCTCTCACTTTTATCATGTACAAACATCTTTAATTTGTACTCTGATTTACTCTGTGATACATTGTTGTAATATCTCCTTCAGTGCATGTATCTATTGATTGCTTAAAAATCATTTTAAAATATAGCAAGCATTATGAGATTGTGCTTTCTGCAAACATGTTGTGCAATATTATTTACTGTGATATAAAAATTTCCCCACAGGGTTTTTTTTTAAGACTTTGTTCTGAATAACTTGCCTGCAAAAACATTTTGTGTTATTTTTTTTTCTTCTTCTCGCAGCTCGTAATCAGCAAAAGTTCAAGGACACCTGCAAAATAATTCCTCTAGTATTAATTAGCATTTGTATTAATTATAAGCCTGTATTTATATAAAAGCCAAGCCACAAAGTAAGATAATGATTCACACAAAATATTACCCATCGTAAAAGGCACAAAAAGAGAAAGCGCACTTTCCTGCCACTAGTGAGTTACATTTATTCTCTTGATGAAGATGATTATTATATAAATTCTTCTTTTTATTATTATTATTATTATTATTATTATTATTATTATTATATAACTTTCCACTCTATTTAGGGGGATTAACCGCCACAGATGTTGATGGGGGTGGGGGTCCAACCGCTGATACCCCAGTGCTGATAGAACGAAAGAGCTACGTCACCTTCAGCTATTCTCCAAGCAGGTGATTTATGTAAAATTGCAATATACTAAAACTTGAAGCGATTATTCAGTTCATTGATGGGACAGGCATTAAAGGCCCCCCCAAAGGGTAAGTTAAATGATGATGATAATAATAATAATAATAATAGTAATAATAAAAATATAATAATAATAATGATAATAATAATAATAATACTCACCAAACCCTTGTTTCTCCATGGCTCGTCTTCTGACCCGCTGTTTTAAAATAGAGTGGGCGGGCCGACGCTGATGAGTCATGTCCCCCAACTACGCCTGCCAGTTCTATTCACTTAGACAGATGTTTATTACAAACGTCAGTACAATCTTAGACAACCACCCCCCTCCCCCCCCCTGTATTACCACTGGAAAGTAGTGGTAATCTGAAAATCATGGTGACATGTGTTAGGGCCTGTTCACATCAGCGTTGTCTTTCCATTGAGGGGTTCCGTCGAAGGTTTCTGGAGAATGAAAACCTTAGTTGACTGCGCTATTGATTCCGTCAAAACAATCGAACTTTGGTCACAACGGTGACAAACGGAAACCATTAGCAAAGTTTCCTTCGCCATTGACATCAATGGTGATGCAAACCGAAGCTAAGGTTTCCGTTTGCCGTTTTGTTAAGGGGTATGGAAACCTCCGATGGAACCCACAACGGAAAGACAACGCTGATGTGAACACAGTCTTACCCTGTATACAGCTAGCATTGCTTTAGTGGATAAATGCATCACGCATGATTCTATTGAAGAAACTCTGTCTATTTAGCCTTGACAAAATGTACCTAAAGTGACTATCTCCTACCTAATGCCACTTGGGGGCGCTGGGTCAGAAAAATAGGCGAAACGGCCTCTCTGCTTTATCTAATGCTGCAGACACTTTATTTTAGGCATCAATGGCAGTTAGACCCCATTGATCAGACACAGATAGTACATCCTATTGACTTTACTTAACACTGGTAATCCTGCTTCTGGCCCTGATGTTCACCCTCGACTCTCCTTTCCCTCCGTGTTTGACGTCCTCATGTTTTTCTTCTCAAATGCACAAACATTTCCCAACTTTTATCCTTAGTTCCGACCCCTGTGTCACTGTACCTCTAAAGTAGCAAGCTAATTTAGACTATCTCATTCTATATCATATTCTCCTGAAACCAGTATATTGTCTGTCTCCTTCATTTGTCTGACCTTTATTTCTTCTGATCATTCTCAACTTTTGTGACTTCAACTTTATTCATGACCTTGACATTCCTTGAGCCTGGTGAATTACTTCCTCTATATTTCGTTCTTCTGGCTGTAGCATAGCTCTTCTATGAATATGTTATTGTCAACCATTCTTGGATCCGACATCAGATTGTGTGTGATGAAACTTTTGTCCTTCATCCTGTCCTCCAAGCCATGTTAGAGGCCATAACCTACAAAATACAAAAATGACGTTTTGTTGGCGCTGCTCACTTTTCTTTTTCCGTTTGTTCTTCTTAGAACAATAATAAGATTAATAGATCGAGTCATCTAGAAGAAGTATTTCTCTTATTTGGCATTTAAAGTGTATAGGGTTACGCGTTTCAGAGCAGTACCAGCTTCTTCAGGCTCCTAGCATGACATCCTCAGGTGAGCATAACCTTACTCTTTTTTTTACACTAATAACCATCGGGAGATGATATATTATGTTACACTGTTGTTTGAATTTTTTGTCTTTAAGTGATAGCCTTTGAGACGACATGCGGTTAAGTCCATTCCTCGTTGGAGGAAACCCTGGTGACATCAGCAGATTCACATGTCCTATTGATTTAGGAGATCCAACCAAATCATGGGTGTAACTACCATGGTAAGAGGCATTGCAGCTACTATGAAACTCAGGAGCTACGGTGGTCCATCCAGACTTAGCGGTGAAGGGTAGTTAGTGATCACTATGAATAATAGAATAGTAGTGTGACTGGTGCAGTGAAGAATTTAATCCAAATCACTGGTATACGAAGGAGAAAAGGAAAAGATCCCAAAAGCAAAGTGGAGACAACTTATTTTATCGCCATGTCCTGAACTCACCTACAACTTAAAGAGGCTCTGTCACCAGATTTTGCAACCCCTATCTGCTATTGCAGCAGATAGGCGCTGCAATGTAGATTACAGTAACGTTTTTATTTTTAAAAAACGAGCATTTTTGGCCAAGTTATGACCATTTTTGTATTTATGCAAATGAGGCTTGCAAAAGTCCAAGTGGGCGTGTTTAAAGTAAAAGTCCAAGTGGGCGTGTATTATGTGCGTACATCGGGGCGTTTTTACTACTTTTACTAGCTGGGCGTTCTGACGAGAAGTATCATCCACTTCTCTTCAGAACGCCCAGCTTCTGGCAGTGCAGACACAGAGCGTGTTCTCGAGAGATCACGCTGTGACGTCACTCACAGGTCCTGCATGGTGTCGGACGAGCGAGGACACATCGGCACCAGAGGCTACAGTTGATTCTGCAGCAGCATCGGCGTTTGCAGGTAAGTCGATGTAGCTACTTACCTGCAAACGCCGATGCTGCTGCAGAATCATCTGTAGCCTCTGGTGCCGATGTGTCCTCGCTCGTCTGACACGATGCAGGACCTGTGAGTGACGTCACAGCGTGATCTGGCAGAAGCTGGGCGTTCTGAAGAGAAGTGGATGATACTTCTCGTCAGAGTGCCCAGCTAGTAAAAGTATTAAAAACGCCCCGATGTACGCACATAATACACGCCCACTTGGACTTTTACTTTTAAACACACCCACTTGGACTTTTGCAAGCCTCATTTGCATAACTACAAAAATGGTCATAACTTGGCCAAAAATGCTCGTTTTTTTTTAAATAAAAACGTTACTGTAATCTACATTGCAGCGCCGATCTGCTGCAATAGCAGATAGGGGTTGCAAAATCTGGTGACAGAGCCTCTTTAACAGGTCATGGTGGAGTAGGGTCCAATTAAACATTTTTGCAATGTGGCCCACTGGTTACTGTTTGGTTGCTAAGGTCTAAGGCAGAGCTAACTTGTATGTGAGATTATTTATACAGAGGGATTAATAAGTAGACATATAAGCACGACTGTTGTGCCAGTACTTGGAGCAGGAGTACTACGTCCGCCCTTATTGCCCATGTGTTTTGCTTTATGCACCTGGAAATAAAAAAGTAAAGATGTTTTGAATTTGGTGAGTGTTGTGCTTAAATTTCTACTTTTTTATTCCTCTATGCGATCCCTCTGCATTCTCATATGACGTAGCACTGAGCACAACCATCATCCACTGGAAAGTTTGTTGCCGCATGGATTTTCTACACTTTGAATTAAAAGTGAATGGTGTATGTGACAATTGAAATTTCTCAGAGATTATTATTATAATTTTACTGTCATACAGAATGTTGGATGAACTGTCTCTTTCATAAAGATATGGAGGTGCGAAATCTGTTATTCAACTGTTTGTTTTATGCACCATAATAATTACTTGCAGTCCTATGTAAAACCACAAATAACGCAACAACCCTGCTGCACCAACAAAGTGAACGCTCCTTCATACATAGCAAATATCATCTGTTTATGGCACTGTAGTGACATAAAGACAGTAAGTGGTGCCCTCTTCTACCCACAGTATGAAAAACGGTGTAAGCCCAGACAAACCAGGGTCATTTTAACCTGACCAATTAAACGAGAATGTCTTGAAAACCATTACATCCTAGGGATGTGCCATGCGGCAGCAGAACTCTAACCTGTGTGCCATGTGCCCCGTCCATGGCGCCAGTCTAGCAGTGCTCATGTTATGGACGCCATGAATGTACAACATCTGTTGATTTTATTATTCTGAATTTTCTGCAACTTTATTTCCCCCCCAAGATTACATCATGTACTAACAAAGAACAGAGAACATAATTGGAGAATAAAATCGGTGGAATAAATTATATAATTCAAGCAAATCCCATCCGTTCTTATTTACTACCAATTCCTGTGTAACAAAATAAGCAAACTATTTGAATAATTTTATATTCACCTGTATAATTACATTCTTTATTTTTATGGCATAAACTCACTTATTATTAATGATTTTAATTATCGCAATTCAATGTTCTTCATCTTGGATTTGCATTTCACATTTCAATACATTTAATCTGAACTAGTTTGTAGTCACAAATATATTTAAAACCTCCATTACAAAACCAGCATGGAACATAAAGAATAAAGCAATACCGGGAACAAAACCCTTTTAATCTATCATAATGCGCAGAATAATCTTTGCAAAGTTAAAGATTTCAGTCAGTCATCGAATATATGACAACATTTTATAAATCGATACATCATTGTAATAAAGCCACGAGATGAAATGTTCATATATTAATCTAGGCTAATACATGCACAGTTTTCGTTTTGTTTTTTTTGAGAAAGTAATTCCAGTAGTTACTTACAAAGTACAGTCACATCAGTAGCTATTGCAAGTTTCTAAGTTCACCTTTACCAGCCAATGTCTTGAGCTATTCTCACTTTACTCATGGAAAGCCATTGCTCGTGAAACTGTAATTGGGCAGCAATGCAACCATTTGTTCTTTACCCCATAAATCTAAAAAAAAAAAAAAAAAAAATCAACCTTGCAAACACTTCTGATTAAAAATATCCGAACGTTTTATGTATACAGCTCCTACGCAGACCCATGTGCATTAGGTGATGCAGCTGCAACTCCATGTTTAACTACATAAAAACTTCTGCAGTCTTGTGTTGGCTTCTTAGACGCATGTGTGATCAGGAAATATTGGATAGGTGAGGGACTTACCTTTCGGATCTCCACCTATCGGGCGAATGGGTGACCCCATGGATCGGACATTGATAGCATATCCTGTGGACATGCCATAATTTCTGAAGTTGGAATCTTGCTTTATAGTTAGGGTATGTGCACACGGGAACTGTCTTTTACGTCTGAAAAGACAGACTGTTTTCAGGAGAAAACAGCTGCGTCGTTTTAGACGTAAAAGCTCCTCCTCGTATTATGCGAGGCGTCTTTGACGCCCGTAATCTTGAGCTGCTCTTCATTGACTTCAATGAAGAACGGCTCAAATTACGTTGCAAAGAAGTGTCCTGCACTTCTTTGCCGAGGCAGGCAATTTACGCGTCGTCGTTTGACAGCTGTCAAACGACGACCCGCAAATGACAGGTCGTCGGCACAATACGTCGGCAAACCCATTCAAATGAATGGGCAGATGTTTGCCGACGTATTGTAGCCATATTTTCAGACGTAAAACGAGGCATAATACGCCTCGTTTACGTCTGAAAATAGGTCGTGTGAACCCAGCCTTATTGTCAAAGTAACTCCACGGAATATTTATATTTTAATTGTCAATATATTTTTTTTGAATAGTAGAGAAGGATTTTCTATCAAACTCACGGGATGCATCTGCATTTTGCTTTCAACGCTCTTTAGGTTGTGTAATAAATGGCTGAGAATATCTATAAAAGCCGTTCCTAGCTAAGCAGCCTGATCTGTTACTTCTTGCTTCTCTACAGTGCTACATTTTACATTGCACATTGTATTATGATCACTATTGCTTAACATCCACATTTTAATCTATTGCATGGATTTTCCCTTCTATAAATGCTGCCGATGTGTAAAATAAGTCTTTATGATCGATCTTTCTCACAATTAATAGGAATGGTATAAATTATATTTTTATTGCACAAAAAAAAATCAATCAAATCGGGTCTTAGCAAATCACACAGGATTATAGAGCACTAATGTGTTTTATATAACGTAACCTCCGGCATTTATAGATACAATGTTGCTGAAGTAGAACAGAAGAGGGTTTGGGGTATTTAGGTCTTAATATAAAGATCTTCTGATGCTTGATTTATCGGGACTTAAGATTCTGAATCTAATTTCTGTAATTTACTACAAGGCTTCGTTCACATCTGCGTCGGAGACTCCAGACAAAACAGCGCTATATTAAAAAGCGTCGCTATTTTTAATTAAAAGCTGCACTGTTTATTTCAGTAAGATGATGGACACCATGACTGAAATCGGTCGGAACCCATTAAAGTCATGAAACAGATCAGGCACTTCCGGTGTTTACATTGTTCTGCTTCTATGACGGATCAGAGAATCAGGAACACCAAATGCTGATGTGAATGAAGCCTAAGCAGTTAGAATTAGAGCATAAAAGGGAAGTGCTATTAAACTATATGGCTTTTTAAGTAGTTAAAGGGATATTCCTATCTTATAATGTTAGGGCATATCGCTAGAACGCGCCATAACATTATGATCGGAGGGGTTTGACATCTGAGCCCGCCGATTCTGAGAATGAATGTACCGAGGTCCCATCAGGTTTTCTTATGTACGGCGGCTCCAACATAGCTCCATTCAAGTGAATGTTTTAGTTCTATGCCAAATGGTAGTCTGAGAGCGTTGCTGTGCAGGGAAATACTTTGAAGGAGAAGCTGCACTTGACACCGCTGAAAATTACACTAGTGCGAATAAACAGTCCATAAACACAATCTAAACAATAAAATAAAGACATTATACCTAGTTATTCTCTATTCAGATTGGGGGAGCAGCGGCCTTACGAAATTGGTAGTTCTGTCACGAGGTAACAATATTCTCCACCAACAATTTTAGTCCTGACTAATAGAAGGGGCTCCTGAGGGCTCTTTACGATGTCCAGGCTTGGGTCAATGTTGGTGAAGGCGCCTGGGATAATCATTGGGTGAAGACCTCTCTCCTTTTTTAGGTGTGGCTGTTCTCCTCCAACATATGTCAAATTTTATCTCCAGTAACTCCTATTCATGTCATCACGATAGTGGTGTCTGTTTTTTTATTCGATTTTTCATGCGCTATATAGTGGTGAATGATATCACTGACCTGTTATACAGAAAAAAACAAATATGGCCCGTGTGGTGCTTGTGTGGGTAGCACAAAGTGGCCAAACTGAGGATATTGTAAGTTAACAAACTGTTTTTGTTTTTTTATAAAGTTCAGGTTTTTGAATGCTTTTCAAACATAGGATGGTCCCACATGCCCCCAATTTATGGCGGTCCAAGGGTAACTGTACCATTTGCCTTCCCTATAATCTGGCCCTGATGACATACATATGTCCTAAGAGGACATATGGAAAGGGATTGTTAGCATCCGGGCCAGCTTTAGGTTGGTTGGTGGGTGCCCTGTTCAGTTCTTTTTATTGACCTTCCCTATATGGTTTACCATATAGTGCCCAAATGATACAACCATACAGGCTTCCAATACCATTGCCGTAAGGCACCCAAATAACACTGCCAGATAGTGGCCTCAATAACACCGTCCTGTCAATAAACTGGGAAGTGTGACTGCATCCGGAGCAGCTGCCTTCCAATGGGACTGGGCTTGACGTGTCAGGCCTAGGGGGCAAGCTCCAGGTTCCTAGAGCCATTGGTGCCCCCTTGAGTAGTGATAGAGGAGACCCAATCGCACAGGTCGCACACCCATAAGGCCGTTCCAGGTTGCCATTAGACATGTAACACTGGTATCAATAATTTATTTTTAACACTAGATTTCAAAATCATAAAAATTATTCAATAATACATTGAATTTCACATTGATCCCCTCTGGCAGTAGGTATGAAACAACATGTTGTTCTCTCAGTGCCAATTGTTTCTAATTCATGGGCAAAGATATTGTAAAATAATATTTAATTTTCAGCTAGAAACTCTGTGGAGGAATGAAGAGAAGAAGAGCTATTAAAGACTGAAATCTTTTATTCTAGAATGTTAAATATTCTAGATAAAACCACCTATGAAACAGGAAGATGTCAAGTCATCAAGTTAATGAATAGATGTAATAAAATAATGTTGTGCCATACTTATTCATATCTGACCATCCAAGGACTGGAGAAGAGGAAATGTGTTTGATCTTCAGTGAATGGCGGAGTGTAAGTAATTAAATATATAGTTCATACCCAATTATGCAAACAAACTTCTGTGGAGTTCATTTTAATCACTTTTCACAGTTCATTTCATTAAATACCAGTGTTGGAAATTTGTTTTAATTATATGTATAATATACGTTTGCTATGAAAAATTGTATCTCAGACAAGACTTAGCCTTTAAGAATCCCCCCTCCTCCCCTGTCTTACACTCATGCACATTCACTTTAACAGCACATCATTAACTGTGCTGGGTTGTGGGGGATTAATATGCAATGCTAATGTGATAACATGGGTAGTCTCAAGTCATTTTTTAAGAATGTTCCTATAGGCTTCCAAAAAATGTATTAATGAAAGGATTTGTCTGAGATAAAAAAAAAAGGTCTTTTTTTTTTTTTACCCCAGAAACAGCGCCACCTCAGTCCATGGGTTGTGATTGGTATTGCAGCTCAGCCTCATTAACTAGAATGGAGCTGTGTTTGCTGCAATACCAGACACAGCACAATGTCAATGGTGGTGGTGTTTCTGAAAAAACAGACAATTTTTTCTAGTTAACAGACAACCCCTTCATTGACTATTGAAAAAAATACAGATGTAGCAGAGTTAATCTTATTATTTAAAGGGCCACTAAACCTATGACTGAAAACGTAAAACAATAACAGTTTATAATAGGAGGCACAGTGTAATAGTCCTTTAATCCAACATTTGACTCTCAGCACCTTTACATTTGTTTGCACAGCAAAAAAAAACAAAAAAGTTTGGTTTTAACTTGTTTTCCTCGAGCACAAATAGATGGTATTGTAGTAGTGCAGCAGCTGGAGAGCCACAGGTTAGAGACAATTGTTTTTTTTCTTTTTAAAAACTGAACCCCTTTAAACTCAGGAACTATACGTTTATTATCAGTCTGTTCTTGCAGAAAAAGTCATACATTCTCAGATCGAAACTTTATTCAGGGATTTCAATTTATGCAATTTCATAGAATTTTCTGTACAGAAGAAATTCCAAGGTTCTATTTTTCCTTATCATAAAAAAAATCATCTGTGATATGAAAGTTTTTTATTGTAGCTATCCTTTACAATATGATTGTCTGCTACGTTGTAAATTATCATTAGCTTACATTGCTTTGAAATGCTTAGGACATATGAATGTTATAGATGGGTGGGGGTTCACCTGTTTTGGACCCCTCTCTCTCAGCCAGAGCAGAAAGACACTGCAAAAAGCATCTCTCCACCATGGGGATTTGAATAGACTCCATGTAATACCACATTTCTCCAGCAGTGGCCACCCACAGGTTCCTCGGAGGACAAAAGCTGATCGCTGGGATTTTCAGCTGCTATACCCATGGGAATAAGCTGATCCCTAATGGGTCCTCATTTAGACAAGAAGTTATTCATAGGTTCACCTTTAGTATATATATTATATACAACAATTCCCTAGTATAATTCTATTATCATATTTGCTGACTTTCTGAGCGGGAGTGAGATGGTATAACCAAACTCTTTTCGTATCTCTAAATGATTTTAGTATTACATAAACAGAGCAGGAATTCATTTTTCTTCTCAGCAGGCTATATCTAACAACACTCAGCTCACACATCTAATGCCACATTACATTGTATTACATGATTTGCAATCTACATTTCAAATGACAGAATTAGAAAATTCGACTAAGCGCAGAAAAACAAAAGCTGAACGGCGGATTTCTCCAGGTAAGAAGCTAATAATATTTGCATGAGGAAATTACAAAAACCACTGGCAGTGACCTGGGGGCACTTATTTATATTGATCACAGACTATCATGATTTGAGATCATTTATATATTTTGTAAGGTTGAGACAAGGTCATTTGATGGAATTATTAATGTTTGGTAAGAAACTACAAGTAAAGCACAGATTGAGAAAATACTAAATGTATCGCACTGTTGTCCCTTTATAAGAATCAGGGACGCTCAGCCCCCCTCCCCCAGTCCATCTATAGTTAAGTCACGGTCTATATATTTCAGAGAAGTCCTAACGTGTCAATGTTTACAACTGAAAATGTAGATCTCATTTAGGGAATTGCACACATAGAAATTGTCGAATGCATTTCTATTTTCTTAATTTTTTACTTTATTAATAGGAATGATCTGATAATAAGGGAATGAAGCAGCAGGATAAAAGGGATTCTCCATTTTTACCCTGGAAGCTGATCAATAGGATATGAGCTGCCATTTATGGAACCTGTTTTACGGCTATGATGCAGACTGTCATAAAACAGCCAGTGCTGCTGACAGGGAGGCAATATGAAAATACATCTCCAATATTGCAGTCACTTCCCCTTATAAAGAGAGAAAATTGGATAATAGAACTGGATTAGAGAATTACTATATATGCAATCCTCACATGATCTGGTTAAAGGTATATCACCATTTTATAATGTTATGGCCTGTCGCTAACATTAAGATAGGTGGAGGTCTGTGGTACCTCTACCGATACTAAGACCAGTGCAAAGATATTGGACTACAACCAATCAGGAAAAGATGGCAAATGCCATCACTATTAATTGAGGTATCACCCCTTTAAGGCCACCTTTTGCAGTAGTCATTGATATTCAACTCCACCTATGTATACTGTACCTGTTAACATTTAAATTCCAAATTGCAGGATGTTTTGATCCCCGCTCCACCAGAAATGCTCCTTTTTATGCAAATATGCATAAGCTCCACCCCTTTTTGCCGGACAGTCCCGCAAAGAAAAAAAAACAGAAAATTTTATTTTTGGGAGGTATGCACTCGATAGTCTTCATAGGCAGTGAACGTTCCTATAGAAAGTGTAATCTGCTCATTACATTTGACAAACTTCAGACATGTCAGAAGTATTGATTGGTGGGGGTCCGAGCACTGAGACCCCCACTAATCGCTCAAACGATGCAGCAAAAGCGCCTATGTGAACGCTCAGCCACTTCGTGTCGGTTCGGCTTTTTCCGGAAATAAATGTATCGGAGCATGGGCTCCATAGAAAGTCAATGAGCCCGTACTCCGATACATCGAAAAATGTTGAACAGACCTGTAGCAGCTGAGTGCTCACACGAGCGCTTCTGCCGCTTCGTTTGAGTGATTGGTGGGGGTCTCAGTGCTGGGACCCCCACCATTCAAAAATTCTGGCACGTCTCTATGACATGTCAGAAGTTTGTCAAATGTTTACTTACACATTAAATGTTTGGGTTTTCCTCCAATTAATAGCGGGAAAATGTGTGGAAAACCCCTTTAAGAAGAAGTAAGAATTGTAATATGTCTCCCAATATTTACAGAATGTCTTATTTATCAGACCCTTCTCTCCTTATTAGTATGTATTGTTGTCTTCAGCCTCAGACTGTTAGTTTTATTTAACCTTGATGTACAACTATGTCAATGCAAATATATCGTGAATTTAATTATTCTGCTCAAATAATTTCCAAAGAGATTGTGTTTTCTAACTAATCAACAAAGGGATTTTTGTTCTGCATTGTGTCTAGTCCTCAAGATGAATTACTCTGCTTACTTCCCCTAATTGTGTTTATGAAGCATCTTCTGAAGGTAAATTCTTTGTGCTTCATGTTGTTGGTTGTCACAAGTAAAAAAAGATGTTAAAAAGAAGGTTTTCATTACCTTGAAATGTCTTTATTTTTGGGTAGTTTTATGTTTCGGAACTTTTCAAATGTCCTTTCCTATGGGGGTGGGGGCTGCGTTTTACACGAAATTACAAGTCCCAGAAGGTAGTTGGAAAAAGATTAAGCAAGCAGCATGGGGCAGGTAAATGAGAGGAGCAGAGGCAAGGACATGTTGGAGGTGCACCAACATCAGCATCTATATAAATAACCTTCAGCAAAGTCGACAGTTGGTGACATCAGGCAGTTGAAGTGGCATCAAGGCGCCAGTCCTATATAGTAAAATATTTGTGACTAGTGAGGGTGTGGAGGGAGATTACATAAAGCATCATGCACATGGCAGGGCTGTGTCCACAGAGCCTGTATGTTTCCTAACCCGCATCGGAATGGGGTTCCTTGGGCACACCAGAGGAGACGATTCCGAGGTCCCATCCTCCATCTACATACAACATGTACATGTCCACTTTTAATTTTACCATAGACCATTTTGTTATCATTGTACACATAGGATATGTCATCAATAAGGTCTATTAGGTTATTTGTGAATTATCCCATAAGAAAAAGACCCTAGTGACAAGTGATTGGCTCCAAAGTCAGCTCCAAATGTGGTCGTCTTCCGCTGAAATTGTAAGGCCCTTTACTATGTTAGAGCCTGGGCCTACCGGAGGATCCTCTGGTTCTCTGATGCGCCAGTCCGTCCTTGTTTCTAACTATGGAGCCCCAAGGACTCTGTGTGATACAACATTGTACACAGAGGTATTCTTCCCCAGGGAATGGAAAAAAATTGGAGGTTACATTATATTAAAAATAGGTAGAAAAAAGCAGCACTTCAGGTAGAAGATAGGGTGCTGTGTGAACTTGACCTTGTTTCAGGGTACACCAGGTAAGAAGAAAGAAAGACAGTAGTCTTTGTAGATGTCTGGATAAAGGGATGGAATGCCACACATTATATGAAGTCAGCGATTATAATAATAATTTTTTCATATATACAAATGTTAACATATATTTTCTAAAATAATTGTTTTTGATCTTTTTGCAGTTCGATACTTTGGCCAATTGGTGATCCAGCACTCATGTAATCTAGCCGTAATGTCTTTTTATACGATGCCTGGCTTTTTTCCTTACGAGGGCAGGCCCTAAAATGATCGTGACAAACAGTGTCATTGATTTAGCTCGATGCCCTTTAGTTGTGTGTGTCTCTCTGAGGTTGTAGAATACAGCCCAAAAATATTACATGATCACATAAAAACATACAAATATACATTTTCCATAGATGAATTTAATTCCGCCACTTGTCGCATTAGCTAACATGTACATATGTAATAAAAAATCACATTATTATGTTGTCATCTCAAAATTTACTGATTTGTTTATTTGGCCTTGTAGGATCGTTCTAGTGCATTTTAATAAGTGTATATAATTTAACAATCAAACATATTTTATTTTTATTTTACTGCAGGCCACAATAGACCTGTAAAATAAAAATGATATTGCTTTATATAAAACATTCTCATTGGAATAGCATTTTTTTTTTTTTTATCCTCTCTCTCCCGTACTGAAATCACATTTCTACGTATTACGAAGAGGAACGATTTAGGGTTATTATGTCTTTATTATCTGTACTTACTCTACTTAATCTTAATGCCGATACAGAGATCTTCAAAACAATACAGGAACATTTTGACTATTGTCAAAAGTAAATTTCTGTTTTTAAATGTCTTAAAATACCGTCCTAGGAATTGGTGCCTGTACACGGCGCGTTTCGCAGCAATTATATTGTTATGGATAAAGATTACCTTGTCTAATAATGAAAGTTGCTTTGTGTTTTATGTTTTATTTTAATGGATCAACATTACAGGGTACCCTAGCGCATTAGCTTTTCAGACTTCAGAGGTCTCTTCATCTTGTTGTAATAATATGGAACATTTGTTATCTTGTATCTGGATAAAATAAATGTACATTATATTTCAAAGACTCATGCCACCAAAATGAGTGGATATGGATGAAAGCAATGCTGGAAGGTGAAATGTATGTCCAAGGCTTTAGTTTCTTATTTTTTTGATACTCAATAAATAATGTAAGTAATAATAAAAGTAACAATATGTATACAGTACTATGTATGCAGTAAGATAAGTGCTTTTGCACAAGGTCATATTACATTCATATGGTCGTATTACGATGCACGTGGTAATATTATAATGCATATGGTCATATTACATGCACACAGTCATATTACAATGCACGTGGTAATATTACAGTGCACATGGTGATATTACAATGCATATGGTCATTTTACAGTGCACGTGGGTATATTAGAATGCAGGTGGTCATAGACACTGCTACGGATTTGCCATGGGTTTCACCCTAGATGAAGTCCATGGTGGAAATAAGAAACTCTGTAAATAATAATAATGGTAACAATATGTATGCTTTAAACTACGTGCTCATGCAAGTGGTCATATAACATGTATGTAGTTATATTACATGCACACAGTCAACTTACAATGCACATAGTCATATTACAATTCACGTGGTCATAGATTTTGATATGGATTTGCCACAGATTTTACCCTGGGTAAAGTCCGTGGTGAAAATCCAAAACAATTCTGAAATCTAATGGACATGCTGCTAATTTGAAAATACACAGCATTACCGGAAATCTGCATTGATTTTTTTCTGCTCCATATGGGTAGCGTTTTTGAAAAACCCATTCTATTGTATTGTACCCTAAATTATTGCACTACACCAACAATCCATGACAAATCCACCACGTCTAAACGTGGCATTAGTGTGCCGCCATACAATCTTCATGAACACACTTTATTAACATTCACTTCTACCAATATGGCCATCACTACAACTGGTTGCCTAACATTTCTTAGTCCTGGATGGCAAATCAGCCTGGGTATTCAGCAATATGGGAACAGGAGTTGAAGTCTTGCATAACTGGGAAGATTTGTAACTAAGGAGTTTGGGATAGTTGGGTTCTAACTCATTTGGCAGAACATATATAACTAGAACATTTTAGGTGGGTATATGTGGATCTCTGCCTCAATTTTTTTTTCCAAAATCTGGTTAATATGGCAGGAAGAAAAAAAAGCATGGTTTGAGGACTTCCAATTCTCCTTCCTTTCTCGTTTTATGCCCTTATCTTAGGGCCAATTCCACCCTGAGCTAAAAACCTGAGGAATCTGAGACAGACTGGCACAAAATTATGTGTCCTTAATAAATTTGGCGCATTTTGAGACTCCTCTTAACCACGTCATGTTGTATAAATGTATCATGTTTTAATCTTGGGGAAGCTGACTGACAACCAATGTGGGCTGGGAGCTATAATAGTGGATATTTAGGTAGTCACCCAGGTTTCCCAGGAATCGCGAGAAAATTTTAATAACTAAACAGGAAAGGATAACAACAAGGAATAAGAGAAGAAATAATATTGACTGGAGACATTTAGTATTGGGGGATGGGCAAAGCTCTTCAAATCTATTTCCATGAAATTTACATGAAATTATTAGGTTCATCATGAACATCCTACATGGAGTATTACTTTGTAAAACGTGAGTACCATTGCTGTTTGCATATAAAATTGAGTTGTGCCTAATATTTACACTACAGGATAAAAATTGCAATAAATCAACATGAAGAATACCCACAGTTTCCATAATATGAGAGCCGAAAGCTAGAACCACAGAATTTGTTCATTAGCAATCATGTACTTGAACAGGCAATTTGTGCTTTTCTATGAAGACAATATACACATTTGTTTGGATTATCTCATTCAAACAATATGCAACTATATCCTGATTTTGTGGGGTATGTCCACCACTGAAACAAAAGTTTATTGCTTCAAAGTATATAAACCTAGGAATAAACCAAATTTGCACAATAGTCTTGATTAAACATCCCCTACTGTTTTATGAATACAACTCCTATGCAGACCTATTTGTCTCCATGGTTACAGACTACAAACATACCTTGTGTAGTCTTATCCTGGAGTCATGCATTACCCTAGTCCCATTGACCCTTCTTGATTACCTACATGCAATAGAATAGGGACAGATGGAAAGGAGTAACACGTAACTGCAGGAATGTTTATGATCAATAACCATGGAGACACATTGGTATACATGGGAGCTGTATACAAAAAAAACGGTAAGATACATTTAATGAAGACAAAGTTGCTTCACTGTTACTTTTAGATGCATTGAAGCAATAAAAATAAAAAAATGATTGCAAAGTTGGTCATGCCCTTTAGCTTTACCCAAACCTAAATATCCACTGCTCCCTTCCAAATAATATATTAGTCAAGGAAGATAAGATCTGGGGCATTATTTTGCACAATCTTTTACAATGGAGGGTTATTTTTGCATAGCACTTAAAGGCGATGTAAACCTTTGAAAAGCATTTGTTTTTAAATAAAAAGGTTAGACTGTGATTAGTGCAACTTTCTTTTTTATTGAAAAATTGTTTTACTTTTTTAAATACAGCTGCTCTGTATTCTCTATACATAGCAGCTGTATCAAGCACTAAATCTGCAGGACTGACGGGTTCAGTGACAACGGGTCCTGCGTGTCTCTGACATGCAGATTCTACCTGTACTCTATCACATCTAAGTTCAGACACATCTAAGTCAGAGACATGCAGGACCCACTGACACTGAACCCGTCAGGTCTGTGAGACTGACGGATTCAAGTCATAGCGAACGATATAGCTGCTCTGTATAGAGAATACAGAGCAGCTGTGTCTCAAACAGTAAAACAAATTTTCAATAAAAACTATTTAGAAAGTTGCACCAATAACACTGATTAACATTTCTCTAAAAAAAAAATATATAAAAAAAATGCCCTTCACTGGTGTAAATTGCCTTTAAAATTTATATGCTTTTTACTATTTGGGAAATATGGTGGTAGAATTATTGTACACGGTTGTGGCCAACTTTATGTAATTATTATTTTAGGGCAGGGCATCTCAATATTTTTCTGCTGGGGTCTCACATTGGTCACAGTGCATGAAAAAAAATAAAAAATAATGACCTCAATATATCTCCTGAAGCCGGTAGAACACTGTAATATCCCCAAAAGGTGTCAGGTATTTTGCTAAACCAGAGGTTGATGCACCCAAGCCGGTGCAGATCACTTCAATTTTGCCTCACAAACACCTGGGGGCACCTCACATTTTCAGAAACACTGTTTTAGGGGAAAATGCGCCTTAATATTTACAGAACAAGGCAGCACTATCACTGGGAAATCAGAAAGTTGTTGTTTTTTTACCTTAAGACAATATGAATACATCAACGGAACATCCATCAAGAAGCATCACAATATTATAGCACTTTTAATTGTAACTATGTACCATTTCTAAAACATACCGTATTATAATCTTCAGGAAAAATTGCACATTCTGTGCATCTAGTTAAGACATTTACATTTATATGCGGCTCATTCAGCATCTTCCTAAGCAATAAAGGTATACATATTTCTAACAGATGACACAGACTATCCGGAGATAATATAAGTGCTGTAATTATCACTGCTTTGATTAACATGAAAGCCAAGAAACATGCCTCAGCAGATTACTCCTACAATTCACAATGTACCTTCCTTGTTATTTATTGGGAACATTATGATATTGAACCTCTAAACTTGGTACCATAATGATTTGTGATGCTCTTGAAACACACAAACGCAGGTTATTTGCATCTAAATCGGTACGGTAGACTTTGGTCATAGAGAACATCATCAAAGTTTGTAGGACGGAGGATGAGCCTGTAAAGTGTTCAACTTGTTACAAGATTTTAGAAAATTAATCTAGAAGTTACCAGAGATATCAATATGGAGAATATGTTGCGTTTCCTGTGGTATACACAAAGTATTTCCCATAGCAACCAATACGTGAACCAGGGAAACATTTTAATTATCAACCCTTACAACAAACCGACCAAGCAACCAAGTGAAGTAAAGGCCCTTTTACACGAGACAATGATCGGGCAAATAAACGTTCCTATGAACGCTCGTTCCTAATCATTGTCCTGCGTAAACAGGGCAACAAACAACCAATGAACGAGCAAACGTTCGTTCATCGGCTAATCGGTCCGTTTATGCGGCCAATAAAATGGTCGCTAGCCAGCAACACTTATACACAGGGAGTTGTGCTACGGACATGGTGAAAAACTATGGGGACGAATGATCTGCGTAATGATCGCTTCTCCCACATAACCGATCATTGCTCCTTGTGAAAGGAGTAAACGAGCGCCGATCGATTCTCCTTGTCTTGTCGATCGGCACTTGTTTTCACAACCCACAGGATATGTCATAAATGTCAGATAGATGCGGGTCCCACCTCTGGGACCCGCACCTATCTCTAGAACGGGGCCCCCTAAACCCCGTTCTACCTTTTTCTGCTATTGCTGACTTCCTGACTTTATGGTCAGGAGTTACGAAAAACAGTTTAGCTCGCTGAGCTACGCTGTTTCCGTAACTCCCATAGTAGTGAATAGTAGTTACGGAAGCAGTGTTGCATGCGAGCTACGCTGTTTCCGTAACTACCATTCACTTCTAGGCTTACGAAAAGAGCGTAGCTCAGCGCAGGGGTGTAACTAGGAAATACTGGGCCCCATAGCAAACTTTTGACTGGGGTCCCCCTCCCCTGGGTATCACACAACCCCCCCTTGTAGATAGTGCCTCCCTATAGATTCCACCACACAGCGCCCCATATAGATAGCACCATACAGCCCCCCTGTAGATAGCGCCATACACAGCCCCTGTAGATAACACCTTACAGCTCCCCTGTAGATAACGCCATACAGCCCCCTGTAGATAACTCCATACAGCCCCCTTGTAGATAATGCCATACAGCCCCCCGGTAGATAACGCCATACAGACTCCCCTGTAGATAATGCCTTACAGCCCCCTGTAGATAACGCCACACAGCCCTCCTCCTGTAGATAACACCATATAGCCCCCTGTAGATAACGCCATATAGCCCCCCTGTAGATAACGCCATACAGCCCCCCTGTAGATAACGTCATACAGCCCACCTCTAGATAACGCCATACAGCCCCCCTGTAGATAGCGCCATACACAGCCCCTGTAGATAACACCTTACAGCTCCCCTGTAGATAACGCCATACAGCCCCCTGTAGATAACTCCATACAGCCCCCTTGTAGATAATGCCATACAGCCCCCCGGTAGATAACGCCATACAGACTCCCCTGTAGATAATGCCTTACAGCCCCCCTGTAGATAACGCCACACAGCCCTCCTCCTGTAGATAACACCATATAGCCCCCTGTAGATAACGCCATATAGCCCCCCTGTAGATAACGCCATACAGCCCCCCTGTAGATAACGCCATACAGCCCACCTCTAGATAACGCCATACAGCCCCCCTGTAGATAGCGCCATACACAGCCCCTGTAGATAACACCTTACAGCTCCCCTGTAGATAACGCCATACAGCCCCCTGTAGATAACTCCATACAGCCCCCTTGTAGATAACGCCATACAGCCCCACGGTAGATAACGCCATACAGACTCCCCTGTAGATAATGCCTTACAGCCCCCCTGTAGATAACGCCACACAGCCCTCCCCCTGTAGATAACACCACATAGCCCCCTGTAGATAACGCCATATAGCCCTCCTGTAGATAACGCCATACAGCCCCCCTGTAGATAACGCCATACAGCCCACCTCTAGATAACGCCATAAAGCCCCCCTGTAAATAACGCCATATAGCCCCCCTGTAGATAGCGCCATACAGCCCCCTCTGTAGATAGCCATACAGCCCCCTGTAGATAATGCCATACAGCCCCCCTGTAGATAGCGCCATACAGTCCCCCTGTTGATAACGCTATACAGCCCTCCTGTAGATAACGCCATATAGCCCCCCCCTGTAGATAACTCTATATAGCCCCAAACAACCTCCCCCTAAAGAAAAAAACAGCCTATAGTTTGTCCTACAAAAGACATGTATCCTCTATCCACAGGATAGGGTATACATGTGTGATCGCTGGGACGCCCAGCGATAAGGGGAACGGAAAGTCCCCCGAAGTTCTCTATGAGAAACCTCGGATTACCGGGGTTTGAGCAGTTCAATAAAAATGAAAGGAGCGCTGGTCACGCATGCGCAGAAGGTGCACAATTCATTTCTACGGAGCCGCCGACACAGACCCCGGAAGTCCAAGGTTTCTCATGGAGAACTTCGGGTGCCTTATCGCTGGGCGTCCCAGCGATCACACATGTATCCCCTATCCTGTGGATAGGGGATACATGTCTTTTGTAGGAACAACCCCTTTGTGTTCAGTGGCGTCACGCTGTAGCAGCTGTAATGGCTGCTATCGGAGCCTCCGGCCATGGGGGGCCCGTGCCGGTGGGTGGCACTGGCCCCCTGATGCTGCGGGCCCCGTAGCAGCCGCTACGACTGCTACAGCGGTAGTTACGCCACTGGCTCAGCCAGCTACTCTGTTTTCACCTTCATGGTCGGAAATCAGCCGACACACATAGAGGTAGAGGGCCCCCGTTCTAGAGATAGGTGCGGTTCCCAGAGGTAGGACCCGCATCTATCTGACATTTATGACATATCCTGTGGATATCAAGAAAAAAAGGATTTTTGAAGCAGCACTAATCCCGAGTATGATGCGGTGCACGCTGTCAAGCCAGGCAAACCCACTCCGGCACGATGTAAATTCAAAAAAGTAGTAGGACAACAGCACACGTCTTCAAATCATCAAAGTGGTTTTATTGTCGAGACATCCACAAACGACAGGCAACGTTTCGACCCATAGTGAGTGAGGGGTCTTTGTCAAGCCTAACATCATGTCTAAAAACATCGTTATAAATAGGTGAATACAAATGATCACATGGTCCATTCCAACCAGTGAAAATCGTGAATCTGGTCTCCCAGGTGAAGCATACATTAGTCTTAATGACATTCATCAAATAGTTATATAATCTTCAAAAAAGTGTAAAACTGCAACATATAGTACATCTTCAATACATCATCATCAACAATATGTCAATCATTGTTGTTGCAATAGAAAAATGAAGGAGGGAAGTTCACCACACTCCAGGTTCCAGCTACGATCACAGAGCACTACTGCGCATGCTCAGCAATCAGTCGTCTCTGCTGCACAAAAATAAAAATAAAAATAAAAACCAGCGTTTGATCAATAATAACAATCAAATATGTGTAGATATGAAATATATAAAACTATACCACCGGTGATTCTGATTCAACCGATGACGCCAATCATGTACCTTTTTTAGACAAAGGTCCACTTGGAAGCATGGACGGTCTAGGAGGGGTGGACGGAAGCATCAACGGCAACGCAAGAGGCCGATTCCGTTCGAGATCGAGACCCCCAATGAGGAGGAATCCTACAAGAACGAAAATATAGTGGTAAATATTTCGTCTATAGATCTCACGAATGACCAACTTCAAGTGTTACAGAAGGGTCTCTCATTTTGTCTTGATACTAATGTTGATTGGTTCCAATTAGATCTTGATCTAAAAAGTTTTTTTAGACGTCTGAACCTTAAAATAATGTTTTCTAAAGAAAATGATACTGTCTGTGATAAAATTGATTCGAATTGTATGTTTCAGTCTAGCAAATTGGGTCTTAGACCAACTAGTACATATATGCCTCCCTCTAGCCCAGTCATTGATACATTTTCAAAGATTGTGTTAGATGAGATTAAGTTATTAAAAGAGAGTACCATTCATGATACAAGGATTAATTTGAATCTTACAAATAAGGAAAGGAAGGCTTTGAAGGAACTTATGAGTAATAAGGAGATTACCATAAAGCAGGCCGACAAAGGTGGGGCTACGGTCATTTTGGATAGCATTAAATATGAATCAGAGATTTAAAGTCAAGTGGCAGATAGCAAGATATATCAATTGCTACCTAGAGACCCTAAGTCAGAGTTACTGAAAGAGATTAAAGGGATTATTGACGTTGCAATGGAACAAGGTATTATTGACCAACAACTAGGGAAGTTTCTGAAGGTGGAGGAACCAATTACTCCAATATTATATACACTGCCTAAGATTCATAAAAATCTTCATGCCCCCCCAGGCAGACCAATTGTGTCGGGGAGAGGTTCAATTTTTAACAATATTGCAATTTTTCTTGATAAAGTCCTGAGAGAACATGTTTTGAAGGCCTCGTCTTATATCAAAGACACAACAGATTTTTTGCATAAATTACAACATATTGAGGCTAGAGGTCCTATATTACTTGTATCATTTGATATTGTATCCTTGTATACTAGCATTGAACACAATAGAGGCTTAAGGGCAATAGAGAAATGTCTCGCCAGCACCGGATGTGACCCAGGGTGTAGACGCTTCATCCTCCAGCTGTTGGAGCTGGTAATAGGGAGGAATTATTTCCTCTTTGGTGACCAGTTCTATCTACAGCTAAGGGGGACGGCGATGGGGTCCAACGTGGCCCCAACGTATGCGAACATCTTTATGTCCACCTTTGAGGAGGAACATGTCTACACCTCCCCCTATATGGGCCACATCCGCTGCTGGTGGAGATTCATTGATGACATTTTTGTCATATGGGAGGGTGATAGGTTGTGTCTAGATCAATTTTTGTTGGAACTTAACACTCATATTCCAGCTCTTCAATTTACCATGGTTTGCTCTGACCGAGAGTTACAATTTTTGGACACATTGGTACAATGGAAAGATGGAGTATTTTCCACAGATTTATTTGTGAAACCCACAGACAGAAATAATCTCCTCTTATATAGTAGTAACCATCCAAGACACATGATTGAGTCGTTACCATGGAGTCAACTACTGAGAGTAGATAGAATTGTGTCAGATACTACACAAAAACAAATTAGGTTGACTCAGATGTGCAATAAATTTAAGAGGAGAGGTTATCCTAGGAATCTTGTGCAGAAACATAAGGACAGACTAGACAATGGTTTGGAATCCAAAATCAAGAGTACACAAGCTGAACGTATACCGTTCATCTCAACCTTTGGCAATTTGAGTGGTCGCATAGGCAATATTCTGCGAAAAAATTGGCCAATAGTGTCCAAGGGGCATAATGAAATTGACACGTTGAGAACACCACCTATTATGTCATATCGGAGGACTAAGAATATTAGAGATACACTGGTTAAGTCAGACGTGGGAAGCAGGAAGAAAAATACACAATCACTACTTTGCCCCCCCAAAAATGGAAATTTTCCATGTTTGAATTGTTGCAATTGCAATAATATTGTGAAAGGGAATAAATTTCAGCACCCACATACGGGGAAGGTCTTTAACATCGGACATAGGTTTACGTGCAATTCAGATTTTGTTGTGTATATGATCACATGTCCCTGTTCATTAATTTACATAGGAGAGACGACTATGCCTATTAAATTGAGAATTAATAAGCACAAAAGTACAATCAGGAAGAAAATGATGGAACTTCCATTGCCGAGACATTTTATTGAGAAAAATCATCAGTTAAATCAATTGAGATTTAGGGTAATAGATTGTGTCCCGATACTCAGGAGGGGAGGGGATAGACAGAAGCTATTGAAAAAGAAAGAATTACGTTGG
The DNA here is from genome assembly GCF_050947455.1 of Rhinoderma darwinii. Taxonomy (NCBI): domain Eukaryota; kingdom Metazoa; phylum Chordata; class Amphibia; order Anura; family Rhinodermatidae; genus Rhinoderma; species Rhinoderma darwinii. Next base: position 99,163,594 of record NC_134695.1, read on the forward strand.
ATCTTTGAATTAGATTCCCTACACCCCAGAGGCTTGAATCTAGAATATAAGATAATACCTGGACTCTGAGATCCCATTGCTGTTTTTAACATTTTTTTAACAATGTACACATGATGGGTGATTTCTTGGATACATTTTATTGCATCTATTTGTCATCTTCTTGTTTTCATGATGTTTTTTCAACATATTCTGAATATTTCTTACAGTTCTGAGAATATTCGTGATGGAGGCTTATTCACCACACACCAGCGGATATATGATGAGAATGAAGATTATAGTGGCTCCTCTCATGTTTGCATCCATCGGGAGTTTTTATGCAATGATTCAGAGGTTAGAGGGACCCTGATAGGGTGGGCACAGATGATGCTTGATCATCATTTTATAATCTTGTGTTTCTTTTGCGGTATAATTGTCCGATGTAATTCGTCGGACAGATGTTACGAGCATTCCCCAAGAAGTTTTGATCACTTCAGTGGTCTAATTTATGTAGGCGATTTAACACTAAAAATATTTGATGATATTATCACTTAGTGATCTATATTATGAAGCAGCAATAACCTGACCCTTTTTTTCCCTCTGTCTGATTCTTCGGTGACCTATTCACACGTGACTTATCATCACACAGTGAAGGCGTCCATAACAACCAAATTAAGTTTGCCTCAAATTGCATAGAAATAAAGCTGTAGTACGATGGATTCTTGTCATGACTGAGGATATTTTCATATCTACACATATTTGATTGTTATTATTGATCAAACGCTGGTTTTTATTTTTATTTTTGTGCAGCAGAGACGACTGATTGCTGAGCATGCGCAGTAGTGCTCTGTGATCGTAGCTGGAACCTGGAGTGTGGTGAACTTCCCTCCTTCATTTTTCTATTGCAACAACAATGATTGACATATTGTTGATGATGATGATGTATTGAAGATGTACTATATGTTGCAGTTTTACACTTTTTTGAAGATTATATAACTATTTGATGAATGTCATTAAGACTAATGTATGCTTCACCTGGGAGACCAGATTCACGATTTTCACTGGTTGGAATGGACCATGTGATCATTTGTATTCACCTATTTATAACGATGTTTTTAGACATGATGTTAGGCTTGACAAAGACCCCTCACTCACTATGGGTCGAAACGTTGCCTGTCGTTTGTGGATGTCTCGACAATAAAACCACTTTGATGATTTGAAGACGTGTGCTGTTGTCCTACTACTTTTTTGAATATCCTGTGGATATGTCATAAATGTCCCTCGTGAGAAAACTTCTTTAATGAACCAGCCTGCCAACTCTCCAAGTAGACCAACCAATCAGAAAAATAAAAGACTTTGATTGATATTTCCATCAGGACAATCCTTTGAGCATCATGATTAAACTTACAAGACTGACAATGCCATGTGTCTATGTTGCTACAAGCACCATGTAAATTAATTGGTTGTGTAACTGATAATGATCATTTTTATAGTGGAATGATCGACCATTGATCTTCTATTTTTTAAACTGGCCAACATCATGATCGCTTGCAACCCAGCGAATTGTAACTATAATTAGCCAATATTGACGACTCTTACAAACCAGCTAGCCAACTCTCCAACCAACCAGGTGAACCAACCAATCATTTTTTTTAGTATACTTTGGTATCTGAGTTAAATATAAAAAGTAATGGAAGCTGGAGACAAATTGATTAAGCTGTATACCACGGAGAAAAAAGGACCAACGGCGCTACTAGTACAGATGTCAAGTAGAATATAATTGAAATAAACTTATTTATTCGTAGAAGAAAGGGCTACGCGTTTCAACGCCGGACCGGCGTCTTCATCAGGCCAATAGTATTTTTCTCTGTGGTATACAGCTACTCTTCTGACAGCAAACTTGCTTTGCGCGTGCATGGACCTGGCAGCAGCTTCTTTGCTTTTGTGACATCTAACGGTATCTACAATTCTAGGTGAGCAATTTTCCTGATGTTTAATTGCTTTTATCTGCACTATGTGGCGCCGTGTCTGTTTTATTTTATCTTAGTTAACAAATTGATTAAGTCTTCATTCACTGACAGCAAAACACAAAGGGGTAGATTTACTAAGACTCGCATTTCATATGCCAGTCTTATTCTGTAGCACGCCTCTTAATAAATTTGTTGGATCTGGGGCCGTCAGTATGCCATAAAGTGACATCTACTCCAGCTACGAGCTAGCAAAGACTTCCGCTATAATTTACGCCAGTTTTTGGCATACATTAAAGTAAATATGTCATAAGCCCAGACCACTTTTTAAAAGTAATGTAAGCAGAGGAAAATGGTTAAAAGTCACAAATTATTGCGCAAATATGGCATGCTCTATAATTAGCGACTTTTCAAAGCCATAAGACTGGCATAAAGCCGTTTCCCCTGAAGTAAATTAGAAAGTTGTTATTCTGTACACAGAGCAGCTGTATCTAGCGCTGAAACCTGTATCCATTAGATCAGCGGGACCACCTGTTATCGATCACATCTAAGTTATGAACTTAGATGTCATCGGCAACAACTAGATCCTACATCACTGACACTGAACCCGTCTGTCCCTCTGGCCTGATGGATACAGGTTTCAGCGCTAGATACAGCTGGATACAAAGCAGCTGTATCTCAAAAAGTAAAAATAATTTTTAATAAAAAGTATTTAGAAAGTTGCACCAAACACACTAATAGACATTTATATATATATATATATATATATATATATATATATATATATATATAAATAAACAACGATTTTAACGGTCTACATAGCCTTTAAAGCTCTCTCATTGCATCCTCAAAATGCAACCTCAATGCAGGGTTGCACATACAATAATTGCAGTCTGTGAAGGTGACCTGTAGCAAAGTATGGACCACCACCACCTTTAAGTGTCTCTATAATTCAATACTATGTAGAAATATTATCCAAAATTGTGAGCGAATCAATTTCAGAATGTACCTTTATAGCAATTGTGGCAATATTTTTCTGTTATAAAGCCCTAAATCCCCTTCTTCCATTCATAAAGCCATTACCTTAAATAATAAAATTCTTGCTGCTTGCAGTAGGGTAGCTCATACCAAGCAGATTTATTATGGAATTCACTGGGACATGTATAGATACATATGTAGCGCGCTGCCACCAGTGGTGGGTTGTGATTCACTAAATATAAAGGCGCAGCAGTGGAGATTTATGAAGTCAATGGAATGGCGCTTTATCGCGGCTGCTCTCTGTTGACAAATCATCTCTTGGGCAACAAGGTGTCCACAAACTGTTCTTGCACATAAGCCTTCTATTCTCCATGTGTAAAATGTTGTGCAGTGCAATGTGGGTAGGACTGCCGGGTGGTTGACAACTCTACATTGAAATTATAGGTCTTTTAGTCATTGCAACATGTGTGTGTTCCATAATCATGGATAGACAAAATGTTTATGGACATATCAGAAAACTAAAAATGAATCATAAAGATTATAAGTAATATACACCATTCAGCTATAACATGTGCCGACAAAACAGCTCTGAACCATTGAGGCATGGACTCCACAAGACCTCTGAAGGCGTCCTGGTGTATCTGACACCAAGATGTTAGCAGCAGATCCTTTACAAGTCCTGTAAGTTGCAAGTTGGAGACTCCATGAATCAGAGTTATTTTTTCAGCACATTCCCCACATGCTCGATCTGATTGAGATTTGGGGAATTTGGAGACCAACTGATCACCTTGAACTCTGTCATGGTCCTCAAACCAATCCTACAGAATTTTTGCAGTTTTGTTAGTCAAATTATCCTGCAACAATGTTTAGGTAAGCGGCACATGTCAAAGTAACATACATATATATGCCAGAACCCAAGGTTTCCCAAGAAAACATTGCAATAAGCAGAACGCCATCTCAGCCGGCTTGCATTTGCTCCATATTGCATCCTGGTGCCATCTCTTCCCCAGGTATTCAGCGCACACTCACCCGACCATCCACCTGATATAAAAGAAAATGTGATCAATTACACCAGGCCACCTTCTTCCATTTCCCCATAGTGCGGTTTTGATGCACTTTCACCAGTGGACCACATGGGCACTCTGACCGGTCAGCAGCTACGCGGCCTCAAACGCAGGAAGCTGGAATACACTGAGTGCTCTGACTCCTTTCTACCACAGCCGATATTAACTTTTTTAGCAATTTGTGCTAGAGTAACTTTTCTGTGGGTTTCAACTACATACGCTAACCTTCGCTCCTAACACGCATCAGTGAGCCTGGGCACCCATGACCTTGTCGCTGGTTTACCGGTAGTGCTTCCCTTGACCACGTTTTGTATGTACTAACCACTGAATACATTAGCAGTATTTACTGTAAACATATAATCTGCACAAGAAAATAAATTATGGTTGCATCTATCTTTTTTATTACCGACTATGGCCAAAAGTCCACCGTTTTTATGGACTACATGGACTACATTAATGTCAATGATGGTTGTGTATGTCTAAATTAAGTTTTAATGTTGTCCAATGCTGGTGGTTGTGTGATCTTTTCACACATGATACACAGAAACAGCAGTGAAGTGATGTGAAAGATTAGCAATCTTGTTTGCCCCTTTATGACATAAGTAGATGCCTGCCTTACCAGCCAACAACATAGTGTATAGGTAGTCTCATTTTGAAAACAAGTTTTCATAAATGCTAATAGGGAGTTGTTAGTTCATGAAGTGGTGTCCCTCATCTGGAACCCATCATTTATCTAGAGGGGAGAGTGTCTTTGCCTCCAGAGGACCTTGCACATCCATGCATTACACAGAAAGCCCATTGATTTGAATGGGCACCATGTAATGCTTATTTTTCCCTGTAGGGGCGCTGCAGGACAATTAAACACTTGCTGCCACGTGTTCAAGAAAACTTTTCAGGTTTATGTTTGCCCTATATGCAAATATTTGTTAATCCAAAGTGAGAAAACACAAATTATGTTCATATTTATCCTAATTACATTAACATATTAATTCTCACACACGATGAGACGCTTATGATGATTCTTCCATTCATTTATTCTTTTTAATTCTCAATTTATTTTAGAGTGTGTCAAAAAAAGCGACAGAAAATCATTTAAGGCAGGTGAAGTCAGATGACAGAAAGTGCATTAAAAATGAGAGTTTGAATTGGAGAAGTGAAAGCTTTAAATCACTACCGGCATGTCTGTAGGACAAGATTGATACCAGATGCCATTTAGTACATGTTATTAAGAAACCATTCAAGCCTCGAAGGGACCTTGTCACCACATAACTTCTGTCTATGTAAATAAGATTGAAGAAAGGATTTATATTCGCACCAATTTCAGGGAACCATTACATCAAAGAACCCAGGACAGAGTGTAATACTCATCTTGGGAATGTACCTGTGAATACTAAAAATCTATGACTTTCCATTGACTTTGCTTATAGACATAAATCAGACGGATACAATAAGTATTGTATGGAAACATGGCGTAATATTTGCTCAAACTTTTTTTTCCTTCCGAATGTTGACCTCGTAGGCAATCACTAATGTGCTCTCAGCAAATGGTCCCGGACAGGTAATATTTAAAAGTGATTCATAAATGTTCCTTATCGTTTGTAGTGACCACCTGACGTTAGAGAGACTTAATATTTCTTCAATTTTCAAACTATATTATGAAAGTAACAAATTTGGCCTCTGATTACAAAATCTAAAACGATGGTATGAGATTAAAAAAAACAAAAAACATGGCTGCTTTCTTCCAGAAACAGTGCCACACTATTCAAGTGAAGGGCTGAGCTGCAATATCACACAACGACCATGCACAAGAGTGGCACTGTTTCTAGAAAAAAAGAGAAAAACAAAGGATCCGGCTTAAAAAAATCCAACATGCCCAATCCTTGTTTACCCAGAAATCTTGGGATGGTTGAGAGACCCCCATATGCATTGGACTGTCAAAAGACCAGTGGGATTCATTGAGAGAATAATGTAATGCATATGGGCCAATTCTTGTCCATTAAGGTATATGGATCACATAAGCTTTGGACACCTCTTTCCTCAAACCTCCTCTGGAAATAACAGACGATTGTCGAGGGTTTCAGCTCTGAGACCAAATTTAATTTGGTAATCGCCAAGAGGTCTTTATTTAGAAAGAGGTTTGTCACTATTCATAGAACATTTACATACTCTTATTGATCGGACACTTAATGGTGACCACCTGACATGACCAATTACAGCTCAGTTCCATAGAAGAGAAAGGTTCTGAGTTGCAATACCATACAAAGCCCAAGGACATGAGTGGCGCTGTTATAGGGGGAAAAAAATAAATCATTTTGTTTTATATTATGCTTTTAAGACATTTAATTAGAAGAGATCGTAAGTTGAGACACTTAACTTTATATCCGCTAAACATCTTAAGAAAATACATGAGATTTCACAAGCACGGAGACACTGTGGGTTATTAATCAAATTTTAGAGCTCTGCAGTAAAACGTATTTTATAGCAGATAACTCCCTAAGCCGGGTTTTGGGCATATTTTTTATTCTTGTTTGGAAGTCAGCAGCACCAGATGATTAGTATTATACAGTTCAGTAACATTTCTATAACAATCTGAATGAGATAACAAATATAAAATACTGAAAATTGTATTAAGGACTTATTGGACTAAAATGCTGCCGTTCAAATTATATATATATATATATATACACAAAATATATAACATGTTTAATATATTATCATTAATATAATTCTTATTATAGATATCATCAATATTTTTATCATTATTCAATTAAATGTGGTAATGGGTAAAATATATATTATTATTAAAAAAATATGTTAATAACATTACTAATATAAAAATATATGTAATCTTGTTTTAAGAAAGAATAATAATATGAATATAATGCTGATGATGAAAACTATTAATATTAGCACAAGAATAATGAATTAATAAACATTTTCTTAAATTTGCTCATTTTAGTGGCATTGTTGAGATAGATAGATAGATAGATAGATAGATAGATAGATAGATAGATAGATAGATAGATAGATAGATAGATAGATAGATAGATAGATAGATATATATGACATAGATAGATAGATAGATAGATAGATAGATAGATAGATAGATAGATAGATAGATAGATAGATAGATAGATAGATAGATAGATAGATAGATAGATAGATAGATAGATGATAGATAGATAGATAGATAGATAGATAGATAGATAGATAGATAGATAGATAGATAGATAGATAGATAGATGCTTGAAAAAGGTCCTATAGCAGGACGGAAACGTTGCAGCTGTTGACTGAATAAATCACATACTTTTTGGAACCATCAGAGTGCTGTGGGATTTCTTTAGTTTAGATAGATAGATAGATAGATATGAGATAGATAGATAGATAGATAGATAGATAGATAGATAGATAGATAGATAGATAGATAGATAGATAGATAGATAGATAGATAGATAGATAGAGAGAGAGAGAGAGAGAGAGAGAGAGAGAGAGATAGATAGATAGATAGATAGATAGATAGATAGATAGATAGATAGATAGATAATAGGGGAATAAGGTCCCAAGCGAGAAATCCTTCTCAATAACGTCTGTATGTCCTAATAGGCCATATAAAAAGGGATATTGTGATAGATCAACCATTTTCAATGCTAGTAATTTTTACATTGCATTAGAAAATAGAAATAGACGACTACTTGTAGCAACAACCCTTATGAAAATAATGAAATGCAATAATTGTTGAAAATTGATTAGCATGAAATGCAGCGGAGGATATTGACCGGCGCTGTCTGCTGTTGACTTTGATGTTACTTGAGCAGCTTAACTCCTATTATAATATATGAAATTAACAATCTCTTCTTTGATGCAGGTGAAGGGATTTTAAAGTTGCAAGACGGCATCTAAAATGTATCAAAGATCTTTAGTCTAGAGCTAAAGGAGAGGCTTTACGTTAAGTCACCAAAAGCAAAATCAGATCACAGAGTTTTAAGAGACTAATCACAGGAGCTTCATTGATGATGCCGAGAAGCCTATGTCCTTATGTGAACTGAAGAATACAGTATCTTTGTAGTCTTGGTGTTAGAGTTTTACACTGAATCAGGAGAAATGGTTTAGATATAGAAATATCAGCAATTCCTTCATATAATGTCATTAAAAAGCCACTTCGTTAAAAAGGAGAAATGATGGTGATAAAAAATCATTTTGTTTCTAGAACAGGACAACCGGTTATAAGGCGTTTACAGAATATATAATATTGATGAGCTATCCTTAGGACAGGCCATCAGTGTGTGATCAGTTGGGGTTGGATCTTGGGCATGCTCACTGCTCAGTATATTGAATCCTGCTAGAGCCCATGAATATCCTGCAGCTACTCCCTAGCTCAGTCTGATTTGCTTCAATGAGCCTAATACCAGATATCTGCAATACCAAATACAGCCACATGGAGACGGATTGATATGGCATTCCAGCAAGAGACGTAGCCACTCGTACTACCAATTTGTTACATATTGATGGCCTATTCTAAGGATAGGATATCAATGTTGCTTTCTGGAAGACCCCTTTAATGGTAAACTTTATTCTAAGAATGGTTGCGTGCCTTGATGGATAATTACTAGTTCACAGTTGAAAGGTTTCCTGACCTATAGAGGATTTATTTGACTTGACGTGTTCCCTGAAAGGCAAATATGCTTAGTTATGCCATATTATTGCATGACTAGGTAGTTTTTAAGTTACAATGGTTTCCCACTTCGAACACCCTCTTCTTGTTAGAAGGGTCACATGATAAACCAATCGCATGGGCTCCCCAGCGTTTAGATATAATCTGTGGGAGAATTTGTCAGCAATTGTTTAACCCGCTTCTCACCCCATGACGTAATAGTACGTCCCGGCAAGCAGTTCATTCTCGCAAACGGCTGTGCTATTATTATTCATGGTGATGGTGTGAACACAGAAGCTGTGCCCGCACCATCACCAGTGAGTGCCGGCTGTTACTAATAGCAGACCCAGATAACTCCGACCCTGGCCATTTAACACCTTAGATGCTGCGGTCAATTGTAACCATGGCATCAAATAGGTTATACAGATCGTGTGATGCTGATGGGTTGTCATGGCAGCCAGGGGCCTAACCACGGCCATGGGTAGGTGCCTACTATGGCAAGGCCTAATAGGTTGCCTGTCCGTAAAGCACTGACACGCAATGATGCACTGAAAATCAGAAGTACAGCAGTGTATTATAGAAGTAATCGAGGCTCATATTGGGAAAATAAATATTGTTAAATGAAAAAGTTTATAGTTTATGAAAAAGTAGAAGATGTCGATGAAAAAATAACAAAGTTATGGCTCTCGGAATGTGTTGATGCAAAAATTGTGCAAAATTAATAAAATATATATATTTTTTTACATATCTGGTATTGGTGTAAATTTAACGACCCGTAGAGTAACGTTAACATTTTATTCATACTGTATAATGAACGTTATACAAAAAAAAAACAAAATAAACAAAGGTGGAAAGGCTGCCCTCCCACCATAAAAAAAAGACTAAACGTTAATCAGTCATAGGTACCACTGAATAAAATATATTATATTTTTAATATAATATTATTTTAAAAAAGTTATGGCTCACAGAATGCCACGATGCAGAAACAAAACATTTTTGCTACATCTTCAAGGCCAAAATAGACTGTGTCCTTAAAGGGTTAAGTTTCCTACTGCGTCACAACAGTAGAAATAAGGCATTACACAGTTAAAGCGTATGGGCTGTCGGTGTAATGCACCGAGATCCAGTTCCAGCGACCGTCTATGTAGCCGCTGCCAACTCTTGCTAATACATGAGGGTCCTAAATGAGGGACCAGTTCATTAACTGATTTTTTTTCTAAATGAGACAAATCCATTTTGCCACCCAAATTTCCTGGAAATTGATATAACTATGAAACGGCTAAATGGAATTTGTAACAATTTGACAAAACAAAACATACCACAAGGACTTTAATGTTCACACTGAGTTTTTTGCAGGCAGAATTTCTGCCTCAAAATTCTGTTTGGAAGTTTGAGGCAGATTTTCCTCTCCCTGCACGCTGATTTTCGCAGCGTTTTTTGCCCGCGGGCATAAAATGCAGTGAAATACGCTTTTTCTGCCTCCCATTGATGTCAATGGGAGGTCAGAGGCGTAAACGCCCGAAGATAGAGCATGTCCTCCGCCTCCCATTGAAATCAATGGGAGGCATTTTCGGGTCGTTTTTGCCGAGTTTTGCGGCGCTGTTTCAGCATCAATAAACTCGGCAAAAAACTCTGTGTAAACATAGCCTAAATCAAATCGCTTTTATTGAAAATGTTTACAATTTTAAAACCCAACATAGTCAAACTCAACAAAGTTCATTGTGACTGTCAATGTTTCTGCCTACAAGCGCTTTTAGAGTCCATATTTCTCTGTATGCTACCGCCATATTTAAGGACTTAACTTATATTAACAACGTATCTTTATTCTTTTCATTAACAGAGAAATAATCTTTAACACAGGGCTGAGAATCCACTCTAGAGATTTGGTCACTTACCTAATTTTTCGAGTGAACCTACAAAGTAGATACAAAATTAAGGTCCCAATTTCTTGTGATTGCCACAGTTACGGTTTTGCGCTTGCCGGTATACTTCTTCATCAGCTTTCATTCATGATCAAATGATCAAGACATGTATATTCAATTTTGCTTTTATTTAAATATCTTCTCGACTTTCTCAACTCTATTGACGATTGTTTCACATTCATTTTGCTGCAAGCCTTTAGCTATCACCAGCACGGTCTGGTAAGAATCTTCTATTTCTACACCTGAGTAATAAATTTCGAGCAATTATTCATTAAGGGAAGTCTTATGAAACTTCTAGTCTGCTCATCAGTCACTGCGGCTTCAGTAGGCAATGAAAAGTAAATATACAAAGCCAGTCTGCTTCCCCTCAGTTAATGTATTAACCGGAGATTTATAATCACGCTTCCATCATGCTCGGCTTGGCTGCCTTTTCCATCTAACTAATATTTCAGCCATTAACTGGTATACTTTACAACATATTGACTGACTGTTTTACTATGCTAGTAATATAGGTCTCCCTCAATAGACATAAATCTCTGCCTTAGAGAAAGAACAGGAACGTTCTCAAACATAAAAAGTGTGAAATGTCTCCTGCAATGTTGACCAAACTCCTCCATTGTGTCTTTAAATAAAATATCCGTCCGCCTCCGATTCATAATGGAAGGTGATTAACCCCTTTGGCTAGTAACGGCTCTCGCATCCAAGTCGCATTGTAAAATTTTACTGCTGTAACAAAATGACTGATTCTTCATTTATTAGCGCCAATTAAGCATTGTTTATTCTAGAAATGAATAGAAGTTCCACACAAAATGTTACATTTTATAGCTTGTTGACAGGCATGGCGAGTTATTTGGAAACATTTTATATTACTAAGGCTTTTTGATTTCTCCGATCACATGATTTTTTACCTTTTTGTTTCGAAGGATTGATTATATGGTGCCAAATGAGATGTAGAAGTGTTTAGTTTGTAGTGACGTGGAGCTTAGTTTGTCATTTGGTACTATGTGCTGTGATATTGAGCTGGGTTATTTGTGGGTTTTCAACTGAACAGCCTTGATACCTACTATGTTACATTGCAGGGAACATACTGAAACATACTGATAAGGGGGTTTTCTCATCTTGAAAATGTATGGCATATCCACCTTCGGGAGCCGCACCTATCTCTAGAACAGACCACCTTACCTCTGTCCTACCTTCTGTCGCCATTGTTGGGCTCCAGCCACTGAATTACAAGATGACCGGGTTTTCAGGAAACATCTGAGCACGTTTTGCTACGCTGTTTTTGGAACTTCCATAGGAGGTAATTGGAGCTACGGAGCTGTTTCCGTAGCTCTCGAGTTTGGGAAGCAACAAAGCTCACTGTGCTACGCTGTTTCCGTTACTCACATGCAGTTTTATGGGAGTTCCAGAAACAGCGTAGCAAAATGTGCTGGACTGTTTCTGGAAAACCTGGCCACCTGGCAAAAGTTTAGCTTCAGTGGCAAACGGTAGGGCAGGGGTTAAGTGGCCCCATTCTAGAGATATGTGCGAGTAGTTTTTTTTGATGGTTTATGTTTTAATTCTGTATTCTTTTTCTCTTCAATTTTATTTTTATTGAGGGCATAAAGACGTTACAAGATATTTCCAAAGATTGACAAGATATAAATTCAGTAAGAACAAAACTTCAAGCTACGTACATTTGCATGAGAGACAGGTTGTTAAAAATTTTGGAAGAGATAGTGATGCCTCCCAAGCTATGTTTTTAAATCTTTAAAGCAATTTGATAGTATGGATCTAATGTTATTTTTTTACATTTTATATGGGTTTATGAACTACATTATAAATATATAAAACCCTGAAGTACACGATTATGGGGGCGGCCATCATTTGAGCTGTAGCCACAAGATCAATGATTTGTGTTACTGCAGCCACATCGACATAAGAACCCTCAGTCAGAAAATGACATATTGACTTCTGCAGGAGAGTGTTGTGGGCATGCTCTGTGGCTAAGCAGAGGTCACTGTGCAGGGAGGGGGAGGAGGTAAGCTGTCCTCATCACGTCAATGCTGTGTCCTTGTGTTATCTGCCTCCAGCTTTATAATTATGAGATGACTGCTGAGAAGTGATCTCTATAGAACAGGAAGTGACAGCTTTCGGGAGGGCTCAGTGGCTAATGTGAAAAGGGAAATATTTCAGGATTGTTTTTATTAATTTCAATGAAAACATGGGAAATTTAAAAACAAACATCATCAAATATTTTGAGCAAGATGAGTGTTAAATTAGTGATTGTGCCAATCAAGATCAACCATAGTTATGTCACTAATGCTAGCCATGACTGGGTGGCCCGCTCACATGATCTGAACTACCTAATGTGTATTGGGCAGCCCAGCTGTCCCCGAAGGCTGCTGTTGGGGGAAACAAGGTCATTGTGGAAGAAACAACTTTTCAAACATGTCTTGCTGTTTGGATCAGTACTGTACTGAACTGGACGGTGAAGGCCTCTTGGTGGTGGAGTTCCTGGTGAATTGCCCCCTTTTGCCCCCCCCCCTATAATCTGGCCCTTGAAAAGACCTGAAGCACACTTCATAAAACCAACCATAGTAGTTATATAAGACATAACTAAATCTTACATAAATACCGACATATTGCGGACAAAGGTCCATTTGTCTCTGATACGTGAGTCCATGAAAAGAAAATGAGAATTATGATAATAAAAATAATATGGCTGGACCTGCTATTTGAGTGACAGTTAAATTTCATGCAAGTATTAAATGTCTGAACCTAATGCTTTCCACAGTCTTCCATAGTGATTTAATATATTAGGCTGCCAGTCAAAGTCTTAATAAACAATATAAGATTCCCAAGTTCAGAATTGTTCTGCATGAGCTGAAGAGTCGTAAAAAATCCAAATAAAAAATTGTGAATAATAATAATTCATACAGCATATTGTGTATGTGAAGAAAATAACATTACAATGAGGTAACAAGATGTGTGTATACATGGGATTATGGTCTTCTTTCTGTAAACGACATGACTGGTAGTCACCGAGAAGATCCATAGACAAATCTGCTGGTTGGATTATGTTTCTATCTTAACTTTCTTGAAACTGCCTCTCCTTTAATGTCTTATCATATACAACCCTAATCCCAGCTGCTGCGGAACCGTATAATACAAACCTCAGCTGCTGCAGAACCTGATAATACAAACCTCAGCTGCTGCAGAACCTGATAATACAAACCCCAGCTGCTGCAGAACCTGATAATATAAACCTTAGCTGCTGCATAATCTGATAATACAAACCTCAGCTGCTGCAGAACATGATAATACAAACCTCAGCTGCTGCAGAACCTGATAATACAAACCCCAGCTGCTGCATAATCTGATAATATAAACCTCAGCTGCTGCAGAACCTGATAATACAAACCTCAGCTGCTGCAGAACCTGATAATACAAACCTCAGCTGCTGCAGAACCTGATAATACAAACCTCAGCTGCTGCAGAACCTGATAATACAAACCCCAGCTGCTGCATAATCTGATAATATAAACCTCAGCTGCTGCAGAACCTGATAATACAAACCTCAGCTGCTGCAGAACCTGATAATACAAACCTCAGCTGCTGCAGAACCTGATAATACAAACCCCAGCTGCTGCAGAACCTGATAATATAAACCTTAGCTGCTGCAGAACCTGATAATACAAACCTCAGCTAAAGCAGAACCTGATAATACAAACCTCAGCTGCTGCAGTACCGTATAATATAAATCTCAGCTGCTGCATAATCTGATAATATAAACCTCAGCTGCTGCAGAATCTGATAATACAAACCTCAGCTGCTGCAGAACCTGATAATACAAACCCCAGCTGCTACAGAACCTGATAATACAAACCCCAGCTGCTGCAGAACCTGATAATACAAACCTGAGCTGCTGCAGAACCTGATAATATAAACCTCAGCTAAAGCAGAACCTGATAATTCAAACCTCAGCTGCTGCAGAACCTGATAATATAAACCTCAGCTGCTGCAGAACCTGATAATACAAACCTCAGCTAAAGCAGGACCTGATAATACAAACGTCAGCTGCTGCAGAACTTGATAATACAAACCTCAGCTGCTGCAGAACCTGATAATACAAACCTCAGCTGCTGCAGAACCTGATAATACAAACCCCAGCTGCTGCAGAACCTGATAATACAACCCTAGCTGCTGCAGAACCTGATAATACAAACCCCAGCTGCTGCAGAACCTGATAATACAAACCTGAGCTGCTGCAGAACCTGATAATATAAACCTCAGCTAAAGCAGAACCTGATAATTCAAACCTCAGCTGCTGCAGAACCTGATAATATAAACCTCAGCTAAAGCAGAACCTGATAATACAAACCTCAGCTAAAGCAGGACCTGATAATACAAACGTCAGCTGCTGCAGAACTTGATAATACAAACCTCAGCTGCTGCAGAACCTGATAATACAAACCTCAGCTGCTGCAGAACCTGATAATACAAACCCCAGCTGCTGCAGAACCTGATAATACAACCCTAGCTGCTGCAGAACCTGATAATACAACCCTAGCTGCTGCAGAACCTGATAATACAAAGATCAGCTGCTGCAGAACCTGATAATACAAACCTCAGCTGCTGCAGAACCTGATAATACAAACCTCAGCTGCTGCAGAACCTGATAATACAAACCTTAGCTGCTGCAGAACCTGATAATATAAACCTCAGCTGCTTCAGAACACCATCATGCAAAATTCAGACACCAATAATATCTTCTTACATGTCTAAGATGCTCAAAATGAATGTTCACCCTTTTTTTAATCTAACATTTTATGCTGATACATTTCTCAATAAATCTCTATATCAGTCGAAGCTTCGTTTTTCTAATACAGAGGTCCAATAAACAAAGACATACACCTCTGTCTGCAGTCACCACTAGAGGGAGCTTAGGAACTTACTGTATATGGTTTATACATTGAACTCAATAATAGAACAGTAGGCAGTGTGCTCCTAAGCTCCCCCTAGTGGTGGTTGCAGGCAGCCAGAGTT
Organism: Rhinoderma darwinii; assembly: GCF_050947455.1. Lineage (NCBI taxonomy): Eukaryota > Metazoa > Chordata > Amphibia > Anura > Rhinodermatidae > Rhinoderma > Rhinoderma darwinii. The sequence continues at coordinate 99,179,180 of NC_134695.1, forward strand.
GTATCATTTAGCTCTATAACAATGCAGGAGATTTGGAGATCTGTATCAGAGCTCGCACCGCTATAAAGATAAATTAAGAAATTATTCAGCACAGAACGTTCAACCTAAAAATTGTATAGTGTTAGGAGGTGGACATTCACTTTAATGGTTCCTTTAAGGAACTTGTGTGGCAGTTCTCATATGCATTTCACAGCAATATGGTGATGATTCTTTACACAAATATGTTATAAAGTCTCAATTATTTAGGTATTATTTGCATAAACATCATTATAAATTGTGTTGTAAGGCTGTTATTTTGGTAAATATTTTATTCTGTACATCTTTACTAATAGAAAAATATTACTCCAGTTTATACTATAAAATAACTCGTCGTCGTTCACTTAAATTCTACTGTACTTTTAGCTGTTGCGATTCTCCTTTCCTTGAACTTTATTTTATGCTACCAGGAAATCCTCAGTGGAGACATCTTGACTTGTGACCAGTTAGTCTGTGTGCGCTCCTGTCACGGCTGGCCGGGTTATCTGAGGTAGACTGGCCTGACATATCCATGTACACTGCAGGCAATAATATATTTAATGGTTTCGTAACCGCTACAGATAAAGAACCGAGAAGAAAGTTTCATTTCACAGGAGTTTGTGCTTTGTATTTCATCTTAATATCCTCTTCTAGCTAAACACCATTCTGTCCCATTTACATAACAGTCAATCTCCAAAATATTTTACAGAGTTGGCTCAACTTTGGTGAACCTATGAGATTGTTCTAGTAGACCCTGTTCACATTGGGTGGCAATAGTGTAGCAGAGAGCAATACCACTACAATGTTCCCGTTCCATGTTATACAAGCAGTTTTTCAACAGGACTGTACGTTTTCTTTATTGAAATGAATGGGGAAAAATTCTATAGAAATGTGACAATGGGAAAGGCAAAAAAAAAAAACTTGCCTGAGACTGTGCGGCTCTCTGCCTCGAAGAGTGAAGAAGACTTTTTAATAAATTCTGTTCACTCTGAAATAGTTCTACTCTAATTGAGATCACTGTGAGAGTCCACAATAAAAAAAAAGTCAAATTTCTTACAGCTCCCCCGTCAATGTGACATCAGGCTTTCACAAACAGCAGCCTGTGGCATATTGATGTACAGTATTAGGGCTTGTCCACACGTAACCGAATTGCTGCAGAAAATTTCTGCAGCAATTCCGCAAAATCTAGCAGGATTTTCACTGCGAAAAACCGCACCATTTCCTGCCGTTTTTACTGCAGAAAATGGTGCGGAATTTGCTGCGTTTCTCGCAATGTTGGGAGATGGCGACATCTCCTCTGAAAAACGCAGCAATTCAGTCCACTTTCCGCAACAGGAATTGACATGCTGCGGTACGAAACATACGCAACGCAGGTCAATTTCTGGTTGGAAGTTTTACGCAGCGTGTGGATGAGATTTATTAAATCTCACCCACTTTAACGCTACTGTATACTACTGAGTATTTTCCGTCCGCAATTCCAGACGAAAAATACGCAGCAATTCCGCTACATGTGGACAAGCCCTTAGCAGGACAAAAGTGGTGAAGAACATTCTGGTGATCAGGAACCATTGTGTTATCCAGAATGGAGATCTGCTACATCCCTCTTAAAGGAGTTGTTTGGTTTAGAAAACCCATTGAAGAATACCCTACTAGGGAATTCTGAATTAAAGGGGTTATCTCAAGATTAAAAGTTATCTCCTAACTCCCGTTCTTGTGATTGGTGGGGGTCCTAGCGGTCAGACCCCCACGATTACCATGTTATCACCTATCCTGTGGTTATGAGATAACTTTTAATCTTGAGACAAACCCTTTAATAGAGGGGAGTCCCCCATTCGAGACCCTAATTTATTAGCCGGAACAGAGAGTGGCAACAAAAAGTGTCTCTTGCTCTGAAGGACCTAGTACATCCATGCATTACACAGTCAGACAATTGATTTAAGTGGGAATTGTGTAATACCTAATTTCTCCTGTGGTGGTGCTGCAGGGGAATTAAACAGTTGCTGCTGGGTTCCTCCATAGATAATAACATATAACAGGGGGTCACCACACTGGAACATACAGTAATCAGCCTATCATTGGGTGACCTTTCTAACACCCAATGTGTAATTTCCATAGATTTCAGTGGGTGCTTCTTACTGCTTCATCATCTCTGCATTGAAGATATGAACATAGGCTGGTCATTACCCATAGATGCTGAATCCCTGCTTTCAGATCACCTCCGGGATCTCATAACATAAGCAGTAGTTATCCAATCCATATAACACCTTCAAAGACATCTGTAAAATGGCTTATTGGAAATCAATATGGGTTAAAGGGGGACTCCACCTTGAGCCACTTTAAAAGTTTTATCTTATGAAGACATTTGTTTCCATCTATTCTTTTAGGGAGAAAGTAGGAGCAGTGGACCCACCTCTATGAGCCAGAGCAGAGAGCAGCCCTCGCTCAATCTGTTCATGCATGCATACACTTCAATGGTTGGGAAGTAATACTATGAGGGTGAGTCAATAATTATCCGCACTCTGGCTGTAGAATTTATTTTTATCGAATTTCAGAATAGACAAATGCGTAATTTTTTTACATAATCTCCCTCCTTTTCAATACACTTTGTCCATCTGTTAACAAGCTTTCATAATTCCCACATTAAAAATGTTTTTGGCTGAGCTGCGAGCCATGAATGCACCGCTGTCTTCAGCTCTTCATCAGACGTGAATTTCGTCCTCGTAGGGCTTCTTTCAGGGGACCAAGCAGATGATAGTCGGATCATTTTTGACTCACCCTCGTACATGTACAGCTTGGTGTGGCTTCTCCCAGCAATTACAGCTGATTGCCAGGGGGCAAGAGAACCCAGACCCATGGAGATCAACTGATTGCTGGGCAGGGCGTCTATATAAAAAGGGGTTATCTTGATGAGAAACCCCCTTTGAATGTTATATTAAGGCATTGCATTCTTAGCAATTCTCTTATTAAATCTATGGATTTGCTTCCATTGAATGTCAAGAGTATTTCAGTAAAAGAGCAAAAAAGCTGTAAGGAAATCAAGTTGCGTCTACACTCCCGATGCAGTGAGCGGGAAAAAATGATGAGAGGTCTATGCAACGACAATGCAATCCAATGCTGGTTTTTTTTGTTTTTTTTTCATGGCAAAATGTTATTTGGTTTCTCAACCCACATGCAGATAGTGATGATTTCCAAAAAACAGAAAGATTATCTAAAGCTTGTTCAATTATGAGATTTTCATACAGCTCAATTATTTGATTTTCGCCTTTATTGCTCATTTAAATGGTGCAAATTGATGCAAAAGCCAACCTCATTAGCTTATATATCAACCCCCATCTTATAATGCAGGGTTTACAAACATCTTAAATATTCAATGTTCACTAATTTGGGTAAATTGAGAGACAACACAAACACATCACCATGTTAATTCATTATGTTGATGCGCTCTGCTCGCTGCAGTTTTGGTATAGGATACAGAAGGAGCCGTAATGTTGGCTGGAAGTAAAAAATAACCTCAGTGTAAACAATATGAATGTAAATGTACAATGCCCTGCTGACGTATACATCACACTGTCCCCCTGTTGAGGAATGTGCAGAAACTAGGAAAAAAGCAATTTTCGAGCCGCAAATTGGAATGCCTGCCAACCAGTTAAATGCTGTACCACCAATTAGAAGCTGATTCCTCTTGGGTATAAGACTGGAAGTTTTCATAGACATTACTGCAAATAACTAACTTACAAATTTATTCTATATGCGCAACATTTTTAAAGGGGAAAAATGGTTATTATGTGAATTTATGTATCAAACTTCTTTGTATCTATCTATCTATCTATCTATCTATCTATCTATCTATCTATCTATCTATCTCATATCTATCATATCTATCTATCTATCTATCTATCTATCTATCTATCTATCTATCTATCTATCTATCTATCTATCTATCTATCTATCTATCTATCCCATATCTATCTATCTATCTATCTATCAACAGTTGCAAACAGAAAACTGTTTTACATTGCAGACACTGAACAAGCAGGAAAAGACAGTCGATTTGTAATTTTTAAAAATGAAGCGATTTTTATCCTACTATTTTCTGCCTACAGCTCCTATGCTCGTTCATCAGCTTCATTCATACTTACCCGGCTGTTGTCTTGGTGACGCGTCCCTCTTTTGACATCCAGCCCGACCTCCCTGGATGACGCGGCAGTCCATGTGCCTGTGATTGGCCTGTGATTGGCTGCAGCCGTCACTTGGACTGAAACGTCGTCCCGGGAGGGCGGACTGGAGGAAGAAGCAGGGAGTTCTCGGTAAGTATGAACTTCTATTTTTTTTACAGGTTGATGTATATTGTGATCGGAAGTCACTGTCCAGGGTGCTGAAACAGTTACTGTCGATCGTTTAACTCTTTCAGCACCCTGGGCAGTGACTATCTACTGACGTCGCCTAACAACGCTCCCATAATTACAGGTGCACACACGTAGTCAACCGTAATTACGGGAGCCCCATAGACTTCTATGGGCCTGCCCGTGCCGTAATTACGGCCCGTGATTATGGGCGTTTTTACATTCGTGTGCATGGGGCCTCATTCTGGCTATAGACCTAGAAATACATAGGTCCAGCCAGAATGAAGTAATATCCTGTTCGAAAAAAAACAATACGCAACGCAACACACATAACATCTGCGGATTTCATTGTGGAATTTTGAATCTCCATTGAAGTCAATGGAGAAATTCCGCAATGAGTCCGCAACAAGTCCGCTACACGTCCGCAACAGCCAGTGTATGCTGCGGACACCAAATTCCGCACCGCAGCCTATGGTCCGCAGCTGAGTTTTCCGCCACGTCAGCACGAACCTAACTGAAAAGGTGTGGAAACCAATGGAGAATATGTCAGCTGCGGATTACCGCAGCGGACTGTCCGCAGCGGAATTCCAGAGCAATTCCGCCACGTCTGGCCATGGCCTTATCGTTGTCGGCAGCACATCTCCCTGTATAAACACGCCAACATGATACAAATGTATGGGGACGAGTGACTGGAGTAACGAGTGCTCATCCCCATGCTAGCACCTTGTGAAAGGAGTAAACGAGCGTCGATCGACGAGCTGTCTTGTTGATCGGCGCTCGTTGTACCGGCCAAACTTGGCTGGCATAAAAGTATCTTTATTCTTTCCCATCTGCCCTCTGTTCTATTGTCTGTAGTTTATCAAGAAGCAGGGAGTCTGCAGCATCAGAAGCACATAGGGTTTTCTTTATAGTCTGGAACCATGGAAAGAAGAGACATAGATCTGCATAAGAGCTGTATACACAACACTTATTTTGAAATAGATTTTTATTTATTTTTATTTTATTCTTGTTTTTGTTTCCCCAAAAGGCTAATTCTATTTACACTCATATTATGACATAAATAACCCTTTAAAATACACACACAAATCGTGTAGTATAATTAATTTAAAGGGTTACACTTTGTTTTCAAAGGAAACTTTGAAAACATATGTAAGTGTTTTCCTAACCCTACTTTTAAATCCCTTGGTTAAACATATGCTAATTGCAATTGCAAGTGGCTGAGGAATACGGCTCCATTGTTCTAAAAATGAGGGTAATTATTTGCAAGTGTTACATTGTTCCTTAATAACAACAATTAAAACTAATTTGTGAATAAACTGGGAAGCACCTGGCATAACACGTTTTCCACTGTCTAATTAAATCACAAGGAAGTGTAAATTAATATCTGAGTGCACCGATCACTATATTTCTTCCTAAAAATCTATTTGAACAAATTAACCATTTCCTGAAGATAGTTCTTAATAAGGATACTAATAACTGTCCTAGGAGGATTAAAACACACTCACAAGATAAATGTGAGAAATAAAACTAGAATTATCCAAGTTCATTTATTTTTCTCATACACAAGATAGACGATCATTTTTGGACTAAAGCAAAGTGCAGCTATTAATACATCATACAATATATAGTTCTTATATATTCATTTTTAATATGTTTATTAATAACCTTGTAGAGGGTTTAAAGATTAAAATCTAAATATCCGCAGTTGAACTACCACTGAAAGGGACTTGAGGATATTGGTGGAAATTCAACTTAACTTTAGTAACCAGTGCCAGGCAGCTGCTGCTAAGGCTAATAAAATCATGTAATGCATCAAAAGAGGCATGAATGCATATGAAAAGAACATAGGTTTACTTCTATACAAATCACTATTAAGACCACACATGGAATCTTGTATACAATATTTGGGATCCCTGTGTATAGCTTGGGGGAAGAGGGGCGTGACCAAGTCTATTAGGGATATGATTGGATTACAGTACCAAGACAGGTTATCAAATTTGGGGTTATTCTGTTAGAAAAAAAAGGTTGACTGAGGGTCCTCTTACATGGCCCAACACGGGTCATGTAAACAAGTGCTGATCAACAAAACAGCTGGTAGATCAGCCCTTGTTTGCGCTTTCCAAAAGGGTCTATGTGTGGGGACGAGCGCTCGTTACTCCGATTGCTCTTCCTCATACATTTCTTTCATGTCGGGAGATGTGCTGACGACAACGATAATATTTTCGGCTGCATATATTATACAATCAGCCAATATTTTTTCCGCTAATATGAGGCAATTGGCATCTCCGTCATAAAAGTTGTTGTCTTCCTCTGGATTAACACGGTAGGATTACAGATTGGATTTGATGTGCCTGTGTCTTCTTTCAACCTTATAAATAGAGATGAGCGAACCGGGACAACCGAACCCGGTTTCGGTCCGAACTTCCGGTAAAGTTCGGTTCGCAGCGAATCCGAACTTCACCGGGTTCGGCCGAACCCGTTTTGACCGAACCCGGTCAAAAACATTATACAAATCGGCAGCCACTTATCTCTATCAATCACTGATAGAGAAAAGAGGCTGCTGATTAAAAATAAAATAAAAAGCATTTCATACGTACCCGGTCGTTGTCTTGTTGACGAGTCCCTCTTCTTCCTCCATTCCGACCTTTTCTGACGCGGCAGCCTGTGATTGGCTGCAGAGGCCTCTGCAGCCTGTGATTGGCTGCAGAGGCCGCGGCAGCCTGTGATTGGCTGCAGCGCTCACAAGGCTGCATCGTCATCAAGGAATGTCGGGCCGGATGTCGAGAGGGACGCGTCACCAAGGCAACGGCCAGGAGACCGGACTGGAGGAAGCAGAAAGTTCTCGGTAAGTATGAACGTCTTTTTTTTACAGGTACTGTGATCGGTAGTCACTGTCCATGGTACTGAAACAGTTACTGCCGATCAGTTAACTCTTTCAGCACCCTGAACAGTGACTATTTAGTGTATGTGCACACACACTAATTACGTCCGTAAATGACGGACGTATTTCGGCCGCAAGTACCGGACCGAACACAGTGCAGGGAGCCGGGCTCCTAGCATCATACTTATGTACGATGCTAGGAGTCCCTGCCTCTCTGCAGGACAACTGTCCCGTACTGTAATCATGTTTTCAGTACGGGACAGTAGTTCCACGGAGAGGCAGGGACTCCTAGCATCGTACATAAATATGATGCTAGGAGCCCGGCTCCCTGCAGGGTGTTCGGTCCGGTACTTGCGGCCGAAATACGTCCGTCAATTACGGACGTAATTAGTGTGTGTGCACATACCCTTACTGACGTCGCCTAGCAACGCTGCCGTAATGACGGGTGCACACATGTAGCCACCCGTCATTACGGGGCCTCATGCACACGACCATAAAAACACCCGTTATCACGGGTCGTAATTACGACCCGAAATAGCGGGCCCATAGACTTCTGTTAGCCACGGATACCTTCCCGTTTTCTCACGGGAAGGTGCCCGTGCCGTTAAAAAGATAGAACATGTTCTATTTTTTTATTTTACGGGCCGTGCTCGTAATTACGACTCGTAAGTACGAGCACGGCCGGCCGGCCACGGGCAGCCGGACGCTTTTGCGAACCGTGCTGTCATTATAATTATAGCAGCACGGCCCGTAAAATAGAAAAATAGAACATGTTCTATTTTTTTAACGGCACGGGCACCTTCCCGTGAGAATACGGAAAGGTACCCGTGGGTAACAGAAGTCTATGAGCCCGTTATTGCGGGTCGTAATTACGACCCGCAATAACGGGTGTTTTTACGGTCGTGTGCATGATGGGAGCACGGCTCGGAAAAACGAACGGCTGCCCGTGCTCATCTCCTGAAATAATCTGTGCTGCCTTAAACTCTGTGGACAGGTCAGGATCCTGTTTCTTTTAAATGCTGCTAGGGAACCCGCTCGATCCACTATATAAGGCTACGCTACAGTGCAGCATTTAAAAGAAACAGGATCCTGACCTGTCCACAGAGTTTAAGGCAGCACAGAGTATTTCAGGAGATGAGCGTGCAGATTCAGTGCTGTTGTGAACTCTGCTCTTACCATTACGTAGCTCTCAGTCTGTTATCTCTCCTCCACTCCTGTCCTCAAGAACACCTTCACATGATTGGCAAGTCACCACGTAATGGTAAGAGCAGAGTTCACAGCAGCACAGAGTATTTCAGGAGATGAGCGTGCGGATCTTGTGCGTGGTGGTGACTTGCCAATCATGTGAACGTGTTATAGAGGACAGGAGTGGAGGAGATGTAACAGACTGAGCTACGTAATGGTAAGAACAGAGTTCACAGCAGCACAGAGTATTTCAGGAGAGGAGCGTGCAGATTCAGTGCTGCTGTGAACTCTGCTCTTACCATTACGTAGCTCAGTCTGTTACCTCTCCTCCACTCCTGTCCTCAATAACACCTTCACGTGATTGGCAAGTCACCACCCCGCACAAGATCCGCACGCTCATCTCCTGAAATACTCTGTGCTGCTGTGAACTCTGCTCTTACCATTACGTGGTGACTTGCCAATCATGTGAAGGTGTTCTGGAGGACAGGAGTGGAGGAGAGGTAACAGACTGAGAGCTACGTAATGGTAAGAGCAGAGTTCGCAGCAGCACTGAATCTGCACGCTCATCTCCTGAAATACTCTGTGCTGCCTTAAACTCTATGGACAGGTCAGGATCCTGTTTCTTTTAAATGCTGCACTGTAGCGCAGCCGTATATAGTGGATCGAGCGGGTTCCCCAGCAGCATTTAAAAGAAACCGTGTTTGTGTATGTGTGTGTTTGTGTATATATGTGTGTTTGGGTATGTGACTTTGTCTGTTTTTGTTTTTATATGTGTGTGTGTGTATATATGGGTGTGTTTGTGTATATGTGTTTTGTGTATATGTTTGTGTATATATGGGTGTATTTGTGTATATGTTTGTGTGTAGATGTTTGTGTGTGTTTTTGTATGTGTATATGGGTGTGTGTTTGTGTGTATATATGGGTGTGTTTGTGTATATGTGTTTGTGTATATGTGTGTTTGGGTATGTGTGTTTTTGTTTGTATATGTGTTTGTGTATATGTGTTCGTGTATGTGTGTATAACTGTGTGTGTGTGTGTTTGGATATGTGTGTTTTTGTTTGTATATGTGTGAGTTCGTGTATATGTGTGTGTTTGTCTGTTTATGTGTGTGTGTATATCTTGTTGTGTTTGTGTATATATGTGTGTGTCTGTGTATGGTTGTTTGTTTGTGTGTGCGTGTATATATGTGTGTAGGTGAGTAGAAGTATTGGTATTGTTCACATTGATAACTGTTTTTTTATGTTGTTGCAGATTTTGATGTACCGATTGGACTACGTCTTCTATTCTTTGGACTACTGCGTAGATCTGCGTTTTTTCAAATTTTAATAAAATGGTTAACGAGGGTTTTGTTGGGGATTTCTTATTTCAATAAAAAAGAATTGTCTTTGTGTTTTTTTTTTCAAACTTTATTAGTGCCTAGATAATGGCAGTTGGCTGATTGACAGCGTCCATTATTAAGGCGGTACTTAGTGTTAGCCGGTGCAGAGGCTAGCACTAACCACCCATTATTACCCCGGTACCCACCACCACCAGGGGTGCCGGGAAGAGCTTGGTACGATCCAGTACCCGACCATCTGTTGTGATGGTCGGGTACTGGGGCGGCCGTAGGCTGGTATTATGAGGCTGGGAAGGGCCAAAATCAGTGGACCTTCCCACCCTTGTAATGCTAGGCTGCTGCTGCTGTGTTGTATCGGGCTGGTTATAAAAATGGGGGGGACCCCCACGTCGTTTTTTTTTTGGAATTTAACAAATTTAGCAATAGACGGGTCCCCCACATTTTTAATAACCAGCCATATACAAGGCCGCAGCAGTCTGGCATTACATGGGTGGGAAGGGCCACTGGTTTTGTCCATTCCCAGGCTAATAACACTGTGTTGTATGTGGCTGGTTATGATAAATTGGGTGGAACCCCATGTCTTTTTTAAAAAAAAAATGTAAATAAATAAATAATTTAAAAAAATGACGTGGGGTCCCCCCCACTTTTATAACCAGCCAGATACAACACAGCAGCAGCAGCCTAGCATTACAAGGGTGGGAAGGTCCACTGTTTTTGGCCCTTCCCAGCCTCATAATACCAGCCTGCGGCCGCCCCAGGGCCCGACCATCACAACAGATGGTCGGGTACTGGATCGTACCTGGCTCTTCCCGGCACCCCTGGTGGTTTTGGGTACCGGGGTAATAATGGTGGTTAGTGTTAGCCTCTGCACCGGCTAACACTAAGCCTCGCATTAGTAATGGATGTTGTCACTCAGACAGCGGCCATTACTAAAGTGGTAATAATAAAATTTGAAAAGAAAAAGACAAAGATATAGATAAAATATTTTATTGAAATAAAGCACCCCCAACACAACCCTCATTAACCATTTTATTGTAGAAAAAAAACCGTCATCGAAGTAGTCCTCGAAACCGACGTAGTCCAAACACCAAACCTGTAAAAAAATAAAATAATGAAATAAAACATGTCGTAGGCTTAGATTCAGTTTAATGTGTGATACTGACTGTTATACCATGTATAGAAGCCTGCCGCGAAGTTGACTTAGATACAGGGCGCCAGCAGACAGTATCATACATGGCCATACATACATATATACATACATATATACAAACATACATACATATATACAAGCATGCACATATATACATGCAAATATACATACATGCAAACATACACACATATATACATGCAAACTATCATACATACATGCATACACACACACATGAAAACATACATACATACAAACAAACATGCAAAGATACATACATACATATATACAAGCATGCACAAATATACATGCAAACATAAATACATGCAAACATAATTACATACATGCACATATATATAAACATACATGCAAACATACATGCAAAAATAAAAACATGCAAACATACATACATGCACATATATACATACATACATGACAACATACATACAAACATACATGACAACATACATACATGCAAACATACATACATGCAAACATACATACACACATGCAAACATATATACATGCAAATATACATACAAACATGCACATGTATACATACATGCCAACATACATGCAAACATACATGCACATATATACATACATACATGACAACATACATACATGCAAATATAGATACATACATACACACATGCACATATATACATACATGCCAACATACATGCACATATATACATACATGACAACATACATACATATATATATATACACACACATGCAAATATACATACATTCATGCAAACATACATGCAAACATACATACATACATACAAATATACATACACACATGCACATATATACATACATGACAACATACATACATACATGACAACATACATGCAAAAATACATACATGCAAACATACATACATGCAAATATATACATGCAAATATACATACAAACATGCACATATATACATACATGCCAACATACATGCAAACATACATGCACAGATATACATACATACATACATGCCAACATACATACATGCCAAAAAATAATAATAATACGTTCGTACTTACTTTCCTCCTGTCCGGCCTCCAGCGATGACGTTTCATCCATGTCGCCGCTGCAGCCTGTGATTGGCTGCAGAGGCGGTCACGTGGGATGAAGCGTCATCCTGACGTGCGTGACCGCCACTACAGCCTGTGATTGGCTGCAGCGGCGAAAGGGATGAAACGTCATCGCTGGAGGCCGGACAGGAGGAAAGTAAGTACGAACGTATAATTTTTATTTTTTTATTACATTTAAATGGTATTTTCCGCGCGCCGAGCATGTACTGTCAAGGTTGCTGAAAGAGTTAGTGCAGCCCATTAACTCTATCAGCACCCTGGACAGTAGCATGCTCGGCGCACGTAAGTGACAGGTTCGGTCAGAACTAGTTCGGTCCGAACCGAACTTTTTTGTGAAATTCGGCGAACTAGCCGAACCGAACTTTTGATAAGTTCGCTCATCTCTACTTATAAACTATGTAACATTAGATGTTCTATTTTTGTTTTAAATTGAATGATCACCATTGAATACCGTTAAAGTTTTACACTGATTGATTATCGGGCAGACAAGCGTTCATGGATGAAGAACGAGCAAACGCCCAATAATCTGCTGATCGTATCGTTTTAAAAAAGTTAAATATTATCGTTGTCGGCAGCACATCTCCCTGTGTAAACAGGGAGACGCGCTGCCAACATGATAATAATGTATGGGGAAGAGCGATCGGTGCAACGACCACTCGTCACCATCCATAGCTCCTTGTGACAGGAGCAAACGAGCGCTGATCAATGATGTCTCGTTGATCGGCACTCGCTGCACCGACCGATTATTGGCCGCTGTAATAGGGCCTTTAGTTTACCTAATTATTTTTATCTAAATAGTTACTTCCCATCTGTGCTGATTCGAAGAACCTTTTCATATATCTTTGCAGCAATCAGATCTCTATTTTTCTAATACAGAGCTCCAAATCCTTTGCATAGAAATAAGTTTTATATGGTGGAGTCTGTATGTTAGGGGGTCAGCATGCAAAATACGGGTTGGTATTTGACTACTGTTTGGGTTTGATTGATTTTTTTGTCATTTGCAACCATGCATCCCCTCATTTCTAGTGTTTATCTATTCACATATTAGCGACTGTATTGAGAAGTATACTCCTTGTCATTTATCTCTGATGTACCATGCCTTAGTGTCCATTGTGTATATAATTGCATGTACCATGGTCCCTTAACCACCACCATATTTCTTTGTTTTATTGTGTGTTATTTTAGGTCTTGATGGCCAATGAGTTTTTATAATATTCTGCAATAAAGTATTTTGATATTTTTGAATAGTAGTTTACTGTGTACTATTGGTTATTTTTATGCTTTTGACTCCGATATGTCTATATATATATATATATATGTATAGGTATACTATTAAAAAACTTTAGTCATGTCATAGTGACATGTCAGAAGTTTTGATCTGTGGAGGTCCGAACATCAAGACCCCCACCAATCGCTAAAACTAAGTGTCAGAAGCCCTCGGTTGAGCCCTGTCCCGGTATGTTTTTGATCAGCTTTTCTCAGAAAGCTGAGCAAGCGGTGTACGGGCTCATAGACTTTCTATTGAACCCATACACCACTCGCTCAGCTTTCCAAGAAAAGCCAGTTAGAAACTAAGTGGCATAGAGCTCACTTGGGAGCTTCTGCTGCCTTGTTTAAGTGATCGGTCGGGGTCTCAGTGTTTGGACCCCCATCAATCAAAACTTCTTACATGTCACTATGACACGTCAAAAGTTTAAAAAAAAGTTTAGTTACCCTATAAATAATAAAATACTGGCTGCCGGCAGCTGCCAAAAGGGGACGCTTTATTACATACTGCTTGTAAATTTAACTCAATAATAAAACAGTCTTCAGTAAGCTTTTCAGATTCCTCGTCAGTGATGGGTGCAAGCTCTGCTTCTAGAGGAGAATAGCTCCATAATACGGTCTTCAATGTTTTGAATTGAACACTAATATGCTAATGTACATGAAGCCTAACAACTCTGGCTTACGTCTGCAGTACACAGTGGATCATACAGTATTTAGATGGTCACTCCTTTTGTAAGTGTTCACCATGGAGGAAAACATGGAGGAAAACATGGCACGAGTCTATGGACCCAGTTTTAAGAGTTCAGCGAAAAAAAAAGTAGGCAGTATGTACCATAGAGGTAACCCCTGCAGCTGCTATGGAGAACATAAAGAAGAGGAACCAAGCTCAGGTTTTTCCTATCCATGATCTCCATGTGTGGTTTTCAAACTGAGCAGTGTTTTCCCTCTCTATAGGTATCACATCACCTTCTTTTCTAAAAGGTATGAGAAGTAGAGAAGAAACACACTAGTTTACACATGGTTATCCAGCTGGGACAACCACTACCAATGGGATAGGTCCTCAAACATTTTGCTGATTGCATGGCTGTCCTGCCCCTGCGAGCCCCTATCTATGGGCTATGATTGTTGGGGGAATGGCCAGTGAGTGTTCATGGAAATCAATGGGCTACCCATGTGATACACAGATGAGCCGGATCCTCCAGTGAAAAACCCCCTTATTATTGCTGATCTTATCTATGATCACAATTATTTTCTGGGCTGCTTATAATCAAGGATCAATATGGAAGCGTGGAACAGGTTTTGTATAAGTCTGGCAGTATTAAAGGGAATGTTTAATCTGGACAACCCCTTCTTAAATAAATGCCTCCCCATTGATCAGCTTCTTTCTGTGGGACCTGTAGATGACATACCTGGTGATCACATGTTATCGCAGGGGGAAGCTGCATCAGTCATTATAAGGGTTCTGAATGGGTGTCCAGCAAAGCGGGAGCCGCTCGTTCTATCAACTACCGATAGCTATATCAACTATCCCCTGCTATAACCAGCTGACAGGTATCCCAAACAGAGGACCGCCCCTGTAGGACGTCCACATGTCCCAATAGGCATATGGAAAAATCCTTACTATGGGTATGGAACTGTTGGAACTACTTTGTTGCTGGCAATATGAAGTCTGCTATGAGATTGGTATTATTGGCAGTACTAATATTATGATTTATCGGTGCCTAGGGTGTATGTACCATATTGACAGTCCATATCGCTGCTATGGGGCCGCTATAATGAGCGGGTCATTCCAGGTTGGCCTCATCTGCATTTTAATGGGGGATGCACATGGATGTGGTCTCCATAGGTGCTGAGCTCGAGTCATGAAAATGGGGGCATCGGTGAGTGTGGTGTTGGTGTATTTCCATAAGACCCTGCAGGGGGCTAATTATTATCCTTACTATGGGGACCCTCTTATGTCTTGAGACCATGACCATGTTTGACCAGAATATTGAAGGGTGGGGATTACATCTGAAATTCCGTTTATAAGGGATTCTCTACACACTACTGTATATCAACTTTAGAAAAGGGAGGGGGCACCGTTTTCCTGTAACTTCAGTAGTAGAAAGGCCAGAAATGCCCCAAAGGGGCTTTTAAATTAAAGACAGAATATTGATGCCTGAAAGTTCAATGGAAAACACTGTAAAAGCCCAAACATCCGAACAATAAAAATGAGTAGATAAAGATTTGATAACCCTGCAGATTGGATATCAAGCTCTACAGATAACAGCGCTGTTAATAATCTACGGCAAAAAAAATGTAATATCAAAGATCATAAAGTCGTCATATCAATATTAACTGTGAATCCATTTTAAAAGGGAAAGAGAAACGGGTCAAGTGTAGGTCAATATTGTATTAGCTGAAGAATTGGCCAATTATTATAATGTGTACTCAGTGAAAAAGTATTTTTCATATTTCCGGCACTGTATTAGTAAACGAGAAACATGTACTTGAAATGTCATCAAACCTTATGACACCCGAAATGCAAAAATAAATCATTTTACCTGGAAAGGGAAAATCTGGATCCTGTTTTACACTTTTTTTAGTTTCAATTTAAGAAGAATATTTTGAATGAAAGATGAGGCTCATACACAATGTTAAGTGCCTCTTTAAGTGCAATGCTTTCCCCGGGGCTTCCTGGCATTATTTTAAATTGATGGAACTAAATTTTATATTCAGTCATTTTAAGAGACAAGGGTATGAGGAAGGAATTTATAGATAATATGCTTACATCTATTACAATTACTATTGATGGCAAAGACTAGGAGCCAACAGCCCACTGGAGAAAGAGATACATCGCTTATTAATAGAGTTGTACTGAATTGGACTTTAGCTCTCCATTGAATTAAATTACAAAAGTAGCAGAGCTCAGTTTGATGTAGTAGAGCTGAGTTTTTTTTCGGTATATCACAATGTAAGTGTTTATTTATTCCCAAAGCTTGTATAGCGCTAATCTATTCCACAGCACTGTACAGAGATTGTCATCATTCACATCAACACTTGCCCCCAATGGGGTTTACAATCTAGACTTCCTATCTCAGATACACTCATACACTAGGCACAATTTTGTAGGGAGACAATAAAACGATCAGTATGTTTTTGAACAATGGATTCCATGTTGTTTTACATAGGTCCCAATGTAAACTAGCTGAATGCAACCCCAATGACTAAAATGACAAATCCAGCTGAACTGTACTAGGTACTATAGTGTATTGAATTAAACTCTATATAGTGAATTTGATATTACTTAGTATGGAAGTCTAAGTGCTCTTGCACACGTCAGTGTCGGCTGAATTTTTTAGCCCAACCACGGTACAGGTGAACGGGACTCCTGGCATCATAGACATTTTATGACGCTATGAGTCCCTGCCTCCTCACGGAACTACTGTTCCGTACTGTACAAAATGATACCGAACAGAACAGCAGTTCCGTGGGAAGGCAGAGACTCATAGCGTCATAAAATGTCTATGATGCCAGGAGTCCCGTTCACCTGTACCGTGGTCAGGCCAGGAAATCCAGTTGACACTTGGACCGTTTTTCACAGCCTGAAATCGGTCGTGTGCAATAGATGTAAGATAAATACAATTAAAATAATATTAACCCCTTCCCGACATTTGACGTATCCATACATCATAGCCGGGTAGGGGAAGTATGGAACGGGCTCACGGAGTGAACCCGCTCCATACGATGCAGGTGTCCACTGTATGTTACAGCCGACGCTTCACAGTAACGAGTGGGATCACGCTTAAGCGCGATCACGCTCGTTTAACCCATTAAATGCCGCGGTCAATAAAGATTGCGGCATTTCAATCATTAGAAAGAGAAGGGCAAGCCCCTCTAGCAGCTCATCGCGCCCCCGCAACGCAATTGCAGGGTGGCGATGGTTGTTATAACTGCCTGGGTGCCTAATGAAGACCCCCAGGTCCGCCATCTTTGCGCTCCTACTAAGCCCTGCCTCCGGCAGGGCTTAATAGTTTCCTGTCAGAAAGACGATATACTGCAATACATTGGTATTGCAGTATATCGTGCAAGCGATCCAACGATCGTTGGTTGAAGTCCCCTAGGGGGACTAATAAAAAAAGTCAAAACTTGTCAAATAAAGTTGTTTTTTTATCTAAAAAAAATTTCAAGTTCAAAAAACCCCCCTTTTCCTATTTTCCCCCTAGAGCATTGTAAAAAAAAAGAAACATAATTGGTATCACCGCATCCATAAAAGTCTGAACTATTACAATATATCATTATTTAACCCGCACGGTGAGCGCCGTAAAAAAAAAAATTGTAAAATGCCAGAATCTCTATTTTTTGGTCACCTAATCTCCTACAAAATATGAAATAAAAAGTGATCAAAACCTCGCATGAACCCCAAAATGGTATCATTAAATAATGCATCTTATCCCGCAAAAAATAAGCCCTCATACCACTTAATCGAATAAAAACTTATGGCTCTCAGAATTTGGCGACACAAAATAAATTAAATTTTTTACACTTAGGTTTTTACTTGTAAAAGTAGTAAAATATAGAAAAAACTATATTTATTTGGTATCGCCATAATCGTATTGACCCTCAGTATAAATTTAACATGTTGTTTTAATTGCACAGGGAATTACGTAAAAACGAAGCGCAAAAAACAATGGAGGAATCGCTGTTTTTTTTATTTTCTACCCCACAAATAATTTTTTTCCTGTTTCCTAGTACATTATACGGCAAAATAAATGGCGCTACGAAAGCTACAACTTGTCCCGCAAAAATCAAGCCCACATAGCACTATATCTACAAAAAAATTAAAAAGTCATGGCTTTTGGATGGTGGGGAGGAAAAAATGAAATAAAAAATCTGAAAAATGTCTGCGGCGGGAAGGGCTTAATAATATTGCCCCATATCTATGCAGCTTTGGGCAACGCCACAGCATGTGTATCAAATCACTATTTGGAAAATTACATCCGTAACTGTAATTGTGAATTAAGGCCTCCAAGTCGTGGCCACTTCTCTGAATCCGACTTTCCCTTTCATTTATATGGGGAGTGGATGCACAAGCACTTCCATCTCTTCCATTGGAAATGGGGATTAGAGCAACTTAATCTTTGTACTTGTCAAGCCTGAATACATCACTGTGCTGTAGCATCATATGTCATCACACCCTCAGACCACTGACTTACGGTGCCACTGTATTTTTCAATTGTAGGTGACTCTAGTCCCTACCCGTCGCCCCCAGCGGCCCATCTGCCATTGCAACCTCTAATGTCAGCCACTAACTTCCAGGGATATTTATGGCGTAGAGCAGAGGTCTCAAGCACGCGGCCCCTGTGGCAGTCATCTGCTAGTATCGGCTCTGCTCAGGGACTCTGTGGAATTCCCTGACATCGCTGTCCACATATGGACAGCGATGTCTGGGGCTTCCCCAGAGTGGAGTCCCGGGCAGAGAGCTAGTACAGGCTCTGCTTCGGCACTCTGTGGAATTCCCTGACATCGCTGTTCATATATGAACAGTGAGTCAGGGTCTTCCCCAGAGCGGAATCCCGAGCAGAACGCTAGTACAGGCTCTGCTCCGGGACTCTGTGGAATTCCCTGACACCGCTGTCCATATATGGACAGTGTGTCAGGGTCTTCCCAAGAGCGGAGTCCCGAGCTGAGCGCTAGTACAGGCTCTGCTTCGGGACTCTGGTGAATCCCCTGACATCGATGTCCTCATATTGAGAGCGATGTCTGGGGCTTCCCTAGAGCCTGAGTCCCGTGCAGAGCGCTAGTACAGGCTCTGCCCGGGACTCTGGGGAATCCCCTGTCATCGCTGTCCTCATATTAACAGCGATGTCTGGGGCTTCCCCAGAGCCTGAGTCCCATGCAGAACGCTAGTATATGCTCTGCTCCGGGACTCCGGGACCCTGACATCGTTGTCCATACATCGACAGTGATGTCAGGTCCTTCCCCAGAGCAGGAGTCCCAGTGATGTCAGGAGCACAGCTGGAGTCCCAGGCAGAGCCTACTAGTGCTCTGCCCGGGACTCCAGCTCTGGGGTTGCCCCTGGTATCATATTCCCGTCCAGGAGAATCCCCTGACATCACAGTGTATGGACAGTGACGTCAGGGGCTCCAACAGCAGAGGAATCCCCAGCCAAAGCGTCAGCAACGCTCTGGCTGGGGATTCCACTCCTAGAGGGAGCCCTAATGGAGCTATCTACTTGGGGTGTGTGTGGCATTATCTGCGGAGGGCACTGTAGCAGCATCTGCAGAGGGCACTCTGGCAGCATCTGCGGAGGGCACTGTGGCAGCATCTGTGGAGGGCACTGTGGCAGCATCTGCGGAGGGCACTGTGGCAGCATCAGCGGAGGGCACTGTGGCAGCATCAGCGGAGGGCACTGTGGCAGCATCTACAGAGGGCACTGTGGCAGCATCTACAGAGGGCACTGTGGCAGCCTCTACAGAGGGCACTGTGGCATTATCTAAAAAGGGGCTGCCCAATCTTGACATGTGTGTCTGCCAAACTCTGCCAACTGAGCTGCCGGACTGCATTTAGCGACACTTAAACTGGAAAACTGGATTGTTGAAATAAGCACGTGGAGAATTTTCTCAGATTTTAAACCTAGCGGTATTATTATAGTAATGTAGTATTATTATTATTATTATTATTATAGTAATATAGTATTATAGTAGTTCAAATAACTAATTGATTAACAATAATTTTGTATTGTATCAAATTTGAAAGTAATGCGGCCCGTCAACTTCCCATTTTTTCTATATGTGGCCCACTTACCCGGCTGAGTATGAAACCCCTGGCGTATAGCCTAAAGTGGAAGAACTGGTGCTTTAGAAGTTGTGTTTTGCTGTCGACATTTCTCTGCACAGCACAGGCAGGAAACTATTACAAGATGTGTAGATGGAACCTGTGATTCCTCAGAAGTATTGCTCAGTGAAGTGGTGCTGTAATGCCAGGTAATGGAGCCATAGAAAATCTAGAGGGTAGATGCTGTGCTATAGATCATTGCAAAAAAGTCTCTCCTGGCTGTGTACCAGACTTACTATTAGTGCAATGAAAGCTCAGAAATCTCCAGTGTCTTCTCATGTGACAGACAGATACAATGTGATTTCTATCTCTCACTCCCTACGCCATATCTACAGAATGGCACATATGCAGCATTGAAAACTAGAACTAAGCGCACATGAACACTGCCTGGACGGTTTTCTATTCAGAATAAGAGGATTTTACGCATTAAATAATTGATTTGACGCAGTTTAGTATCAAAATATATGCAACACTTTTGGATGCACCAGTTTTTAGACCAGCCCCCTGTCACTCATTTTTACCCTCTTCCGAATGACACCATTAAAATAATTCAAAAGAAATCCATGCTCCAATACTGGAGATCGCTGGGAACCATTAAAAAGTGAAGTGCATACGCTAAAAAGGCAACTGGCATATAGCAATGCATGTGTAATGCTTCTCACCGGTTTGTTTGTGGATCCTCTGTGTCGTCTGGGAGATGGTGCTTGGAACCCAGGGCAACGCTTGGCACAGCGGGTTAGAGGCGGTCGGATGGTAAGGCAGAAGTCAGGACAGGCAGCAGACGTCGTAACGGGTATGGATAGCAATAGGTCAAGGCAAACGGCAGGCGGCGGAACAGGTATGGATAACAATAGGTCAAGGCAGGTGGCAGGCAAGGATAGTTAAGTTCAGGCAGAGGTCAACAACGGGAAATCCAGACAAAGGCAGAAGGGAAGGAAACAGAGAACCAGGGTACAGGGAAACTCACAGGGAACTTGGTTGAACAAGCATGGATTAGAGGAAGGAGGATCCTTAAATAGGAAGTCTTTTGAATTAAGGTGCGCGCTGGCCCTTTAAGAAAGGACAAGTCAGTGCGCGCGCCCTCTAGTGACTGCAGACGCACATCGAGGATGACGGCCGCAGAGGGAGGTAAGGGATGCACTTACCTGACGCCGCCCAGGGCCAGCAGAGCGTCCGGATCTGGTAAGTGGAGCTCGGGATGAGCAAGAGGTAATGGAGGGTGCAGGAATCGGAGCAGAGGGGAAGACGGGGAACGGCGCGTCAGCCGTTACAGCATGGTACCATTTTCCTTCTCTAGATGCAACACAGCTCAAAGTCAAAAGAAAGTTTGTATCCCCTGCTAGAATTGATGCTCGTTGCTATGAAGATGCCTATTAGAAAGAAACAGATTTTGCAGAATTGATTTATTGGGGGGTCTGAAGAACATTCTAATTAATCTTTTACAATGGGAAGATCCGGGTTTCCTTCAAAATGGTTTCCCCATTAGGACAATCCCTGTCCATATGCACTATAAAGGAATATGAATGTCATAGAGGGTGGGAATCTCCTACTCTGCACCCCCCTCGATTAGCCATGTCAAGAGCCAATGATATTACTTAATCAAATAGAATACTACATAGAATAAGTTTCCGCTGCAGTGACGCTGTAAGCGCTGGTAGCATCATCTACCTGTAAGAGCTTACAGCATACCTTTATGGGAGCTGCAAAATAAAAAGGAGGG
This sequence comes from Rhinoderma darwinii, assembly GCF_050947455.1. Classification (NCBI taxonomy): domain Eukaryota; kingdom Metazoa; phylum Chordata; class Amphibia; order Anura; family Rhinodermatidae; genus Rhinoderma; species Rhinoderma darwinii. Next base: position 99,200,983 of record NC_134695.1, read on the forward strand.
CTGTCTAGATGAGACAAGTGCCCCATACACTAATGCAAATCTGTCTACAGTACAGTATATCCACCTTTGTAACCAATTATTCCATTGCATCTAAAGAAAAAATAAATAAGCAGAGTTGCAAATAGTCCTGATTAGAAATCTGCTACCGTTTTGTGTACCGTTACAGCTCCTGCCTCTTGTAATGGCCCCTGTTTCCCGTCAGTTTATACCTACTGGTCTCCGGCATCCTGGTTAATGCTGCCACCCTCTTCCTCATTATTCTGCCTCTAGCGGCCGCTCTAGCCAGCGACGTTCTCCACTGGGCCCTAGCATGCACACGCTGACCCTTGCACTGTTAAAAAGTCCCACGCACGCCAAAAACTAGTTCTCCCAAACACCCTGCTATAAAAGCTCCTCTTGCTCTTGAACACAGTTTTGAATTCCTGTGTACTAACCTTTGCCTGCTTTTTGACCATCCGTATCAAATCTCTGCTGCCTGCCCTGGCCAACAGCTACGTTAACCATAGCGAACTTCTGCAGCCTTAGCCTGACCTTAGCTCTCTAGATTACTCTGCTTCTATTTACATCAGCCGTCACATAGGGCGACAACTCCGGGGTAGCGACCTAGGTTTCCCCCGCTGCAAAGTCTACATCCCTCTACAGGGGTTAAAATGGGAAAAATGAGTTTCCCTTAGACTCCGCTCTCCGGAGTAGCCCCAAGTCAAATCCCTTTGTGACAAAGGAGGGTTCACACGGCCCCCTACTGACACAGTTCCCGCCCATCCCTCGGGCACCGTAACATGTCTTAATAGTTACAGACCAAGTAATGATCGATACTGCAGTCATGTGTATACCGATGGTGGTTAGCATATGAGTCAAAACCAGGGAGCAAATCAGAACCAAGAATGGACCCAGGAGATGAGGCAAATCCAGAACCAGAGCAGAACATCAATCATATTTCATAACAATGTGGCGTGACCGTCGGGAGGAAAGAGACTAGAATAATACTAACATACTTGCTCCATTTCTCTTATTTGCGAGCCCCATGTATCCATAAGTTACTGCGTCTCCTTTCCAATTTTAGCATATTTTTTCATACCAATAAAAGTGGGAACTACGTATCCCTTTTACCCCGACACAGCGCTGGATCATCTCCTTTCTTTCCTATCCATAAGTTTATTGCTGTAGGAATTCAAACAGGTGCTGTCGAATTTATTCCACCGAGCGCCTTAAAGATGAATATACATGTACTATATGCCTTCCGCCTCCAAACACGCGTACACAATGTGATATACATTTATGCTTATTTTTTGTCAGATGTGAGAATAGATTTTACCACAGGACATAATTACAATATGTGTCTGAAACATACCTGTCAATAATGTAGAGTTTTCTCTCCTCTAACCTCCCGGAGCTGTCTGTTTCTGCCTGTACGTTTTTTTTTTAACACTTCCTCCATTCTCCATTTCCCTCCGGCGCCAGTGGGATCAGTAAAGTAGGATTTATAGTAGCTGCAAACCCAAGGCAGTTCCTTCTACTTTCACTCTGGTGCTTTGGGATTTGCAACGTATTGCCTCTTTTATTTTCTTACAAAAAAGCACTGTATCCTTCAGCTTGCTTTAAACAGTTTTTTATATGTATGTAGTAAGGGGGCTGCCGTGGAGCTTTTGATGTGTTAAGAGAAAACTTTGTTACTTTGTAGAAAAACAACTTAATTCACATCTGAAGTATTACATATAAATAAGGTTTGCAACAATGCAATGGAGTAAAAATCTAATTTATTATACAGATGTAGCAGATTTGAGTTTATGGGGATATCACAATGTGTTATCTATAGATTTACAATCCACTTACCCCTTAATCTGAACTCACAGTCCACAAATGATGCATCCCTAGGGACAAAATCATCCCTAACAAGTTAAATAACAAATTTGACACTGCTACATCTGTCTTTATTTCTCATAGTATACTATGTAAGGCCGCATTCACACGAGCGTATCAGATTCACGCACGTGAAAAATGCGAGTGAATCTGGTCGGTGTGTGCTGCGTTATTGCATCCGTGCTTTGCGAGTGGCATGCGTTATTCATGCACTCGCAAAGAACATGTTTTTTTTTTTTTTTTATTATTTTCAATTGAATTGATGCGTAAATCACGCACATCACATGGATGTGCATCACCCATCACGCACCCATTGACTTCAATGGGCGATAGATGCGTGAAAAAGGCACCAATATAGGACATGCAGTGAGTTTTACGCAACGGACACACGCTGCCTGAAAACTCCTGCATGTGTGAACGGCCCCATTGAAATCAATGTGTCAGTGGGCTGCGCGTGATTTTCCATCGCAGCAAACGGACGTTATTCACGTTCGTCTGAATGAGGCTTCTGAATCCGGTTTAGTATCACATGACAATTGCATTAATAAGTAATCATTTTGTTTAACAATGTGAAACTGAATGCAGACATGTAAAAGTTGCAGGTGACCGCTATGCGGTGAAACCACAGAAATCACACCGTGGTCATGTGCAATTGTTGTGGTCGCACATGTTCTGCCTGGACCCCTCAGTCTCTGGATGAAGACATGTTGGCGCAGGTCCAGAAACCTCTAGCTATCAGCTGTTTTCTCCAATGTTTTCTACTGTCGCCTCAATAGGAGAAATGTGGTATTCAATTGTGCCTATTCCAATTAAGGGGTGACAGGGGTGACATAGTGTGTGCACTATGTCCTCCAAAATTGTAGGAAATATTCTTTCTCAGCAATGTTCTGGTTAATAAAAGACATCCCGAGTCAGGGACAACCATCTGTGACATCCACCTCCCCTCATAGTGCATGTGTACAAGGGTTTTCCCAACTGGAAAACTCTTTGATTTCTATCTGAGAGCAATTCACTGCAAAAAAAGTTGAGTCTGACAGTTGCATTGTGTGATCTGAGTTGGGCTGAGCATTGAAAAAGTCTGCCGAAGTTACATAGTGACACTAAGGGCTTGTCCACACGTAGCGGAATTGCTGTGTTTTTTACGTCTGGAATTGCGGACTACAGTAGCAGCAAAGTGGGTGAGATTGAATAAATCTCATCCACATGCTGCATAAATACTGAGCGGAAAAAAACGCTCAAAAATGGACCTGCGATTCAGAATTTTATTCCGCAGCATGTCAATTGTATTTGCGTAATCGTTGCATATTTGCTGCAGATTTTGCCCATTCAATTTGATGGGGAGGTAAATCCTGCAACAAATATCAGTTGTTGCGTTTTTTGTGGCAGGTTCGCAGAGATTCCGCCGCAAAAAACACAACTCTGAAAAAAAACAAAAACACTATACATACCTACGAAGGAGTCTGTGTTTTTTCCTCCAAGCCGGCCTCCAGGGATGTCCCTTCATCCCATATGACCGCCGCGTCAGCCAATAACAGGCTGTAGCGGCGGTAACACGGATGAAATGTCATCCCAGGAGGCCGGCCTGGATGATGTGAGGGGGCCGGCCTCCTGGGATGACGCTTTTTCCCATGTGACCGCCGCTACAGCCAATCATAGGCTGCAGCGGTCTCCTGGGATGAAACATCATCTCAGGAGGTCGGCCTGCTAGCAGGGCGGTTAATGCAGCAGTTTTCCGCAGCGGACATTCCAGGACGAAAAACTGCAAAAGATTTTGGTGCGCTTTTTCGCCTCGAATTCCCTGCGGTGCACAGGGTGGATATGCTGCCTGCTTTTAACAGGGTATCCACCCTGTAAACATGGCCTTAAAGTCACCATAAAGTTAGATGACGCTGATTCAAAGGAGAGAACATATATTGCCATTCGTTCTACATACGACTAAAGGTCATGTTGCAGAGACAATGCACCCTCAAAGAGTTAAATTACATATTTGCTGCAAGATAATAACAGTGTTCTTGTGATCTCTTCTTTAGTAGCAAGTAAAATGAGTAATAACACATTGACAGCGAACATGAGTCAGCCCTTCATTCAGATCATGAAATCTGCAGATTTCATATTTGGAAAATTTCTATTGTGGCTCTCTAGACCCACAAAAGACTTGAAAACTTTGTACATGGCACAACAAAATGCCAAGAAAATCCGAAATCTATTAACATCAGCACCAGACGTTCACAGAAGACATTTCCATCTACCTATGCATTGCAGACACATAAGCAATGGTTCACATTCTGGGAATGGTTTTGGTAGACTGAGATGTCCAAATATCGAATTAAGGTATATATAAAAATATAGTTTTATCTAGCTAAAAGAGTTTTCAAGGTAACCTGACATGGGCTTTAGTTTATATATTCTCATTGTTACAGTATGGTTTCTACAATGTAGTAGCTTGTGACTGTTATCTCACTTACACATCTTTTCCCACACCATGAAATGTTTCAGCCATATATTAATTACCTTTCCCTGCCAAAGTTTCAGTTGTCATGTGAGAGTTAAAGGGGTATTTCCATCACAGACATTTATGAAATGTCAACATTAGGTCCCACAGCTATGCTGAAAACAGAGAACCCCGACCCCGACCCCGTGAATGAAGTGTTGGCCGCGCATGCGCACTGCTCCCTCCATTCACTTCTATGCGAGTTGCGAAAACAGCCAAGCAAGCAAGTCTGTGATTGGAGAACCCCTTTAAGCTCTTGTCATGGTAGATTTGATAAGAATCAAGCCCCACTTCATAAAAAAGCAGGATTACCACAATTGTGTCACAACTTCAATGCTTCTCCATGAGAATAAAAGTTGTAAGCGATCATTTTCAAAAATTGTACTACCCAAGCCTAAATGTCAGTCAGAAACAATGTATCATATGACTTATCTCTCTATAAACATTTTCATTCTAGAAGCCTGGTCATCAATGGTAACTAATAGGGGTTTCATCAATGAAACATTACGTAAAGAGCCTTTCTTTAACACTTTGCAGTCACTAGTGATAATAGAAATTATTAAGCACGGAAAAAGTATGAAATTTTCTGGGGGTAATGAAGGAGTTACAAGTGTAGCAAAGTTGAATTTGTTGCTTAAGTGCTTTATAGTAGATTTACTTACAGTCCTGTGTAAGGGCACAATTAACATATAATGATTTCATACTGATTTGCGCCAAATTAAAACTATTCTCTGCTACATGGACTTAGTACTGTAATATCTGTATCACCAATTTTTATTCCCATGCATCTTTTGTAAACTGGAGGGATGGGTCTTAGCTGAATGGGTATGGTTTATTTTTAGTTGCTAGAGCTGCTTAAAGGGGTTGTCCAGTTTAGAACTCCCATTGTTATACACCATATAAGGAAATTCGGAATTAACAGCGGGATCCTCTGTTCAAGATCCTCATCTCTAGGCTAGAGTGAAGAGTGATTATAAAGAGCGCCTCTCTCTCTGGAGGACCTGTCCTGTATTACACAGACAACCGATTGGTATAAACGGGCACTGTGTAATGCTTAATTTCCCCTGTGGTGGCGCTGCAGATAAATCAAACACTTACTGCCAGGTTTCCCCGCAGATTACAGCTGATCACTCTCAGCAGGGAGACACTTTATGATGAGGGAATATTCTAACAAGTAGAAATTATCCAAAGCGGAGAACTTCTTTATGTCCCTTCCCTTTCCATACGCACTAACATTGGAGGCGTGAGCAGGAGGGGAGACAAAAAGCATGCCTTCTACAAATGTAAATAGTGATATGGGACGAAAAAGGATCAATGAAATAAGAGATTTTACTAAATTATTATATATTTTTAGTTTTGTATGCCTTTAAATTGCAGTACTAAAATAAGAAACATGTAGATAAATTCCCAGCAACCCCTTTAAAAATATTTGCTTGTGGCTGACCACAGGATCTATCATGTTGACCATTCTACTAGCAATTGCTTTTAACTCCCACATTTAACTGCAATCAAGTCATATAGGAAACCAACCAAAGTTGTCATTTGTCTATGAAACAAAACTTGGCATTCCCATGAATATTTAAAGGAAGATTCCTCACCGAGTCTCTCTTATCTACATGTACCTGTATCAAGTGGCATATCAAAGCAATAGAACATGACAATCTGGTTTAGATTCTTAGATGCAGTGACATTCTGTAGAACATCTGCATTAAAATATAATTATGTGTAATGATGCAAACAGCGTACTTGACAGAGAAGTTGGAGGAAATAATCGATGAAATGAATTCAGGCTAAAAGGAGCATGACACTTTCTGATTTATGGATTGTGGATACCAAGTGCTAAATCTTTGATGAAGTGTCTTTATGTTGTATGATAACCTTTTGGAAATATAGGTGCTCAGACAAGTATTCAATTTATTTTAGAGTCCTTCAGTTTGAAAAGTAATTTCAGATTGAGACGAAATCCTTAAATCTGTGATTGACTTTTTCTCGTAAGAATGCAGAAATTCAGAGAACAGCTTTTAATTAGTTGTACCCATCTCAACTGTGTTTTCCAACATGCACATTAGCGACTTGCTGAGCTGTGAAAGTTTTCAGGGTCTAAATAAAATACAGCAGAGTAGAAGCTGTGAGCGAGGATGAGGATTATCATATTAGCTGGACCCGTGTGGGGAATAATTTAATCACGTTTAATCTGGCAGACTAGAATTGATGTTTTAGACACAGAGAAAATAAATTATAAAAGGAGTAAGATTAAGATACAGTGGTCCCTCAAAGTAAAATATTAATTTGAAAAGGGACAACCAACTTGGAAATATTCAAAGTTAATATCATAACTATATGGAAAAGTAGTAACGTGTTCTGAAACCCCCAAAATAACATGACATAAGAAAAAATAATGGAGATTGATAAATAAATAGATGACGAATACAGATAACACAGTCCTTACTTACAAGTGAAAAAGAACTGCTGGAAGTTGGTAAATCATTTTCTCAGGGGGTCAGGAGCTTCTTTAGGGTGATATACAGTAAACAGTGAATCAAAAAAATAAATTGAAGCAATCCTCATTTTGTGTCCAAAGGTTCAGCTGCATCAAAAGTAGAGAGCAGTATAGTACTGGTAGTACAGGTAGAGAGGAGTACAGTCATGTAGTAGAGGTAGAGAGAAGTAAAATACATGTAGCACAGGTAGAGAGTAGTGTAGTACATGTAGTATAGGTAGAGAGCAGTGCAGTACATGTAGTATAAACGGAGATCAGTACATGAAGTACAGGTAGAGAGTAGTACAGTACATGTAGTGCAGGTAGAGAGCAGTACAATACACATAGCATAGGTAGAGAGTAGTACAGTACATGTAGTACAGGTAGGGAGCAGTACAATATATGTAATACAGGTAGAGAGTAGCATAGTACATGTAGTAAAGGTAGAGAGCAGTGCAGTACATGTAGTATAGGTAGAGAGCAATGCAGTACATGTAGTATAGGTAGAGAGCAGTGCAGTACAAGTAGTACAGGTAGAGAGTAGTACAGCACATGTAGTACAAGTAGAGAGCAGTACAGTACATGTAGCACAGGGGATATCAGTACAGTACATATAGTAGAGGTAGAGAGCAGTACAGTAAATGCAGTAGAGATAGATAGCAGTACAGTACATGTAGTACAGGTAGAGAACAGTACAGTACATGTATTACAGGTAGATAGCAGTACAGTACATGTAGTACAGGGGATATCAGTACAGTACATGTAGTAGAGGTAGGGAGCAGTACAGTACATGTAGTAAAGATAGAGAGCAGTACAGTACATGTAGTACAGGTAGAGAGCAGTACAGTACTTGTAGTAAAGGTAGACAGCAGTACAGTACTTGTAGTAGAGATAGAGAGCAGTGCAGTACATGTAGTACAGGTAGATAGCAGTACAGTACAAGTAATACAGATAGATAGCAGTTCAGTATATGTAGTATAGGTAGATAGCAGTACAGTACATGTAGTACAGGTAGAGAGCAGTACAGTACATGTAGTACAGGTAGATAGCAGTACAGTACATGTAGTACAGGTATAGAGCAGTACAGCACATGTAGTACAGGTAGAGAGCAGTACAGTACAATTTTTACAGGTAGAGTTGCATGTAGTACAGGTAGAGAGCAGTGGAGTATATGTAGTATAGATAGAGAGCAGTTCAGTACATTTACTACAAGTAGAGAAAAGTACAGTACATGTAGTACAAATAGAGAACAGTACAGTAGATGTAGTACAGGTAGGGAGCTGTATAGTACATGTAGTGTCGGGGATCATTACCATGTATATTGTTTGCAAAAACATTATTACTTTATATAAACTAAAAATCAGTATATTACACAAATATTTGTAAATGAAACAAGATGGAGAATGTATGAGAAACACGCCTATGGAAGACACCGCCCCTGGAATGCAAGAGGAGTGTACAGATGGACTTACAGCTGAATGGAGCCAATGGGGCTTAAGCACGTCCCACCTTCCTACAGAGAAGATTTCTTTGTGTTTCTTTGTTCAAATAAAGTTTCAGTTCACTTCCTACTTGACTGAGGGAAAGATGTCTACCAACATTTGTCTGTGTGGTGTACTTTATTCCATGCATGCATTCAGTTTTCAATTTACAGAGGTGGTTATTCGGTGTGAAATATCAGGGAGAAGGAAGCTACCCTGACAGTAGTACAGGTAGAGAGCAGTACAGTACATGTTGTATAGATAGAGATATGTAGTACATGTAGAGAGCAGTACAGTACATGTAGGAGAGGTAGATAGCAGTACAGTACATGTAGTATAGGTAGAAAGCAGTACAGTACATGTAGTACTGGTAGAGAGCAGTACAGTACATGTTGTACAGGTAGAGAGCAGTACAGTACATGTAGTACAGGTAGATAGCAGTACAGTACATGTAGTACAGGTAGAGAGCAGTGGAGTACATGTAGTATAGATAGAAAGCAGTGCAATACATGTAGTACACATAGAGGGCAGTACAGTACATGTACTACAAGTAGAGAGCAGTACAGTACATGTAGTACAAATAGAGAACAGTACAGTAGATGTAGTACAGGTAGGGAGCAGTATAGTACATGTAGTAAGGGTATAGAGCAGTACAGTACATGTAGTATAGATAGAGAGCAGTGCTGTACACGTAGTACACGTAGAGAGCAGTACAGTACATGTAGGAGAGGTAGAGAGCAGTAAATTACATGTAGTACAGGTAGACAGTGGCGGATTATCATATGGGCGTTTCGGGCGGCCGCCCGGGGCCCGAGGCTCCCAGGGGGCCCATGGCAGCCCGAAACGCACATTATCTCCTAAATCTATTCAGCGCGCTAGCGCTGCTAACGGCCGAAGATGGGGAGGAGCAGGGAATTCGCCGGGATCCAGGGGTAGGACACGCCTCCCTGACAGTGCGGGCCGCCGCCATTGAGTAACAGAACAGCGACGGACGGCTGTTCTGTTACTCCAAAGCAGCAAGAGAAGAGCCGGCGGGCGGTCACCGGCGCTGAGGTCAGTACAGGATTATCCTCCTGCCCAACTGGTTCCCGACCGCTGGCTGTATTTTTACGGCCAGCGGTCAGGGACGGGTGCTTAAAACCCGAGCCATAGACTTTCTACGGCTCGGGTTTTAACTTGCTGCCCGCGCGATCGGGCAGCTGAATGTCGGGTCTCCGGCTGTCAGTGACTGCCGGGGACCCTGAGGAGAAGACAGAAGCAGCTTTCGCTGCTTCTGTCTTCTCCGATATCTTCTTACACAGCGTTCAATGAACGCTGTGTACAGGAATAGAGACAGCAGCAGCGGCGCTGTCTCTATTCCTCCCGGTGATCATGTGACAGGTCACATGATCGCCGGGTGCCGTTAGTGGCAGACTGTTGCTGGGTCTTACTAGACCCAGCACAGCCCTATTAGTGACAATCGTCACTGTGAGAGGGCTGATTTCCCCTGTAACTGGGGCTGCTGTGCAGCTCCAGTTACAGTGGAAAAACATGGTGTAAAACAAAGAGAAAGTAGATATAAAGTTCCCTAAAGGTCTTTTTTGACCTTTGAGGATCAGAACATAGTAATAAAAAATAGTAAAGTGCAAAAAAAAAATAATAATAAATACACATAAAATACCCACCCCAAAAAAAACGTTTCCCCCCCCCGCCAATCATTGTTGTAACGCTAGCGCTGACCCAATTACCCTAATATAGACATGTAATATATTAAAATTTACGGTAGACAATGACGATCACAGATAAAAGGTCTATTTTAGGGTAAAACAATGTTATTACCAAAAAAAGATAGCTGAAACGTAAAAAAGCTTATTTTTTTACTATTATTTTCAAACTTTATGAATAAAAATTCTAAAATGGCAAAAAATGTGTGCATAAAAACGATAAAAAACGAAACCTGCATTGTCTACGGAAAAAACGTCGCAAAAATAACGTCGGTTTTATTTTTTTTTAATAAAAATGTGTGTTTGGTGCAACTTTGTAATTACGTTTTATTAAAAAATATTTTCACTTTTTGAGATACAGCTGCTTTGTATCCTGTATCCGTCAGGTCAGCAGGACTGACGGGATCAGTGAAACGGGCCCTGCGCTAAATTATAATCTTAGATGTGATAGATTTGAGGTGGATCCTGCGTGTCACTGATCCCGTCAGTCCTGCTGACCTGACGGATACAGGATACAAAGCAGCCGTATCTCAAAAAGTAAAAATATTTTTTAATAAAATCAATCAATCACACTGATACACAGACATACTATATATATATATATAATTATAATATAAAGTTTTTAAATGTGTACATAACCTTGTGGCACTATATACAAGGGGGAGCGCTGTGTGGCACTATATACAAGGGGGAGCTCTGTGTGGCACTATATACAAGGGGGAGCGCTGTGTGACACTATATACAAGGGGGAGCGCTGTGAGGCACTATATACAAGGGGGAGCGCTGTGATGCACTATATACAAGGGTGAGCGCTGTGAGGCACTATATACAAGGGGGAGCGCTGTGAGGCACTATATACAAGGGGGAGCGCTGTGAGGCACTATATACAAGGGGGAGCGCTGTGAGGCACTATATACAAGGGGGAGCGCTGTGAGGCACTATATACAAGGGGGAGCGCTGTGAGGCACTATATACAAGGGGGAGCGCTGTGAGGCAAGGGGGGGCTGTGTAGTGCTATCCACCGTGGTATGTGTGTGGCGCTCTTTATAGGGGGGGCTTTTTGGTGCTATTTACAAGAGGGGGAGGGCTGTGTGGCGCTCTCTACAGGGGGGCTGTATGGCACTATCTATAGGGGGCTGTGTGTAACGCTCTCTACGAGGGGGATGTGTGATATATAGAGGGGGCTGTGTATGGCGATATCTATGGGGGTGTGTAATATCTACAGGGGCTGTGTGTGGCACTATGTACAGGGGGCTGTGTGTATGGTGTTTTACAGTGTGTGGTATTATATTTAGGCGCGCAGTGTTTGGTGCTATTATATTTAGGGGTACACTATGTGGCACCATGATAACTTTATTTTCGTTTATAGGTGTGGAAATGTTGGAAAAGTGAGGCGACGTCTAAGTGGCAAATTCTGCAGAAATGAGTCATGGCCGGGAGAAGTCGTCATGAGCGCTGGACCGGATGGAGAAGAAAAGAGGAAAAAAACTACTAGAATCTGAGACGTCGTCACCTGTGAGTCACTAGATTTATAGAGAATCTGTCACCTCTCCTGACATGTTTATTATAGGAAATCCTTGTATTTCACAAAAAGTCTTTCTGCGGTCCAGGACTGATAGACAATTCCCCTTGTCAGGAGGTTGTGTCCTTGCACAGTGTGATCCTGTCAGTATGTAGGGACACCGCGCTGTGACAAGGGGAATCGTAACACTGTTAATGCTTGCCCAAAAAGGTAGTGTTAAAAATAGTTACGGTGAGGAAGGGGGGCCCAAGTTTGGGTAACAGCCCAGGGCCCATGGTCTACTTAATCCGCCACTGCAGGTAGAGAGCAGTACAGTATATGTAGTATAGGTAAAGAGCAGTACAGGACATGTAGCACAGGTAGAGGGTAGTACAGTAAGAGTAGCACAGGTAGAGAACAGTACAGTACATGTGGTTCAGGTAGATATCAGTACAGTACATGTAATACAGGTAGAAAGCAGTACAGTACATGTAGTACAAGTATAGATCAGTACAGTACATGTGCTATAGGTAGAGAGCAGTACAGTACTTGTAGTACAGGTAGAGAGCAGTACAGTACATGTAGTACAGGTAGAGAGCAGTACAGTAAAAGTAGCACAGGTAGAGAACAGTACAGTACATGTAGTTCAGGTAGATATCAGTACAGTACATGTAATACAGGTAAAGAGCAGTACAGTACTTGTAGTACAGGTAGAGAGCAGTACAGTACATGTAGTACAGGTAGAGAGAAGTACAGTACATACAGTAAAGGTAGAGAGCAGTACAGTACATGTAGTACAGGTAGAGAGGAATACAGTGCATGTAATACAGGTAGAGAGCAGTGCAGTACATGTAGCACAGGTAGAGAGCAGTAGAATACATATAGTACAGGTAGAGAGCAGTACAGTACATGTAGTACAGGCAAAGAGCAGGACAGTACATGTAGTATAGGTAGAGAGCAGTACAGTACACAGTGGCGGATTAAGAAGACCATAGGCCCTGGGCTGTTACCCAAACTTGGGCCCCCCTTCTCCACTGCCACCCTGCCGCGCCGTAACTATTGCTAACACTACCTTTTTGCACAAGCATTAACAAATGGGTGTTATGATTCCCCTTTCACAGGGATGTGTCCCTACATACTGACAGTATCACACTGTGCAGGGACACAATGCCAACCCCCCATGTAGACAGCGCCACACACACACACACCCCTGTAGATAGAGCGCCACACACACACCCCTGGTAGATAGAGCGCCACACACACACACACCTGTAGATGAAGCCACACACACACCCCCCTGTAGATAAAGCCACACACACACACACACACACCCCTGTAGATAGAGCGCCACACACACACCCCTGTAGAGAGCGTCACACAGCCCCCTATAGATAGAATCACACACCCCCCTATAGATAGCGCCACACAGCGCTCCATCCCCCCCTTGTATATAGTGCCACACAGCGCTCCCCCCCTTGTATATAGTGCTACACATCGTCGCTACAGCCCTGGGATGACATTTTATCCCATATGACTGCTGCAGCCTGTGATTGGCTGCAGCGGACACATGGCGTGAAACGTCATCCCAGGAGGCCGGCCCGGACGAAGAAACAGAATTCTGGGCAAGTATAAGATTTGTATTTTTTCTAAATTGCTTTTTTACATAACATCTGCTATGCTATATGTTGCAGGTTTTACCTCCCCATTGAATTAAATGTGGAAAACCCGAAACAAATTAGCAGCGTTTACGCAAATACAATTGACATGCTGCGGAATCAAAAACCGCACCGCAGGTCAATTTCTGAGCTTTTTATTTCTCGCTTATCATTTACGCAGCGTGTGGATGAGAATTGTTCACATCTAATCTACGTTGCTGCTACTGTATTAGGGCATGTCCACACTTATCAGAATTGCTGCGTATTTTCTGCCTGGAAAATACACAGAATACAGTACTGGCAAAGTGAGTGAGATTTACCAAATCTCATCCAGACGCTGCGTAAAATTTCCGACCAGACATTTTGTCCTACGGTGCGTATTTCTCGTGCTGCAGCATGTCAATTCCTGCTGCGGAAAGTGACTGAATTGCTGCGTTTTTTCAGAGGAGATGTCACCATCCCCCAACATTGAGAAAAACGCAGCAAAATACGCACCATTTTCTGCAGCAAAAATGCAGGAAATGGTGATTTTTTTTCTGTAGCTGAATTTCTGCTGAAATATATATAATATATTATATATATATATATATATATATATATATATATATATATATATACATACACACACTATACATATGTATGTATGTATACACTCTATCTCTATCACACACACAAAGTACACAAAGTACGCACATTATACACAAAGTACGCACATTATGCACAAAGTACGCACATTATGCACAAAGTACGCACATTATGCACAAAGTACGCACATTATGCACAAAGCACGCACATTATGCACAAAGTACGCACATTATACACAAAGTATGCACATTATACACAAAGTACACAAAGTATGCACATTATACACAAAGTATGCACATTATACACAAAGTATGCACATTATACACAAAGTATGCACATTATACACAAAGTACACACGAGTATGCACATTATACACAAAGTACACACGAGTATGCACATTATACGCAAAGTACAGACGAATATGCACATTATACGCAAAACACACATGAATATGCACATTAAACACACATGAATATGCACATTAAACACACATGAATATGCACATTAAACACACATGAATATGCACATTAAAACACACATGGATATGCATATTAAAAACACACATGAATATGCACATTAAAAACACACATGAATATGCACATTAAACACACATGAATATGCACATTAAACACATTATAAACACACATGCACTTACCTTTTATGTAGGAGATTTGTGAGTCTTCAATGCAGCTCTTCTCCTGCTCACAGCACGACACAGAGCCCGCCGACAGTCTCCCCTCCCCCATGTCCCGACAGCTAGCAGCAGGAGAGGTGTGTAGAGCAGGGAAGGGGGGCTGGAGGGGGAGCTTCTAAAGCAGCAGAGACCACGGCTGCTAAGTAGCAGCGAAGCTCCCCTCGCCTGACAGGTGCGGTCCTGGCACCGGGGCTCCCTCCGGTGCTAGCGACGCCACTGGGCATGAGGGGGTTCGGGCGGTCATGGGCCCCCTGGGAGCCTTGGGCCCCGGGCGGCCACCCAAACCTCCCTAATGATAATCCGCCACTGACAGTACATGTAGTACAGGTAGAGATCAGTACAGTACAAGAAGTGCAGGTGGAGAGCAGTATAGTACATGTTGTAAAGGTAGGGAGCAGTACTGTACAAATAGAACATGTAGAGAGTAGAACAGTACATGTATTAGAGATAGATAGCAGTACAATTTATGTAGTAAAGGTAGCGAGCAGTACTATACATGTAGTACAGTTAGAGAAGAGTACACTAGATGTAGTACAGGGTAGGTAGCAGTGCAGTATATGTAGTGCAGGTAGAAAGCAGTACAGTACATGTAGTTCAGGTAGAGAGAAGTACAGCACATATAGTACAGATAGGGATCAGTACAGTAAAAGTAGCACAGAGAAGATAGCAGTACATGTAGCACAGGGCAAATTGCAGTACAGTACATGTAGCACAGGGTAGATAGCAGTACAGTACATACAGCACAATGTAGATAGCAGTACAGTACATATAGCACAGGTAGATAGCAGTACAGTACAAGTAGCACAGGGAAGATAGCAGTACAGTGCATACAGCACAGGGTAGATAGCAGTACAGTTCATGTAGCACAGGGTAGGTAGCAGTACAGTACATGTAGCACAGGTAGACAGCAGTACAGTACAAGTAGCACTAAGAAGATAGCAGTACAGTACATACAGCACAGGGTAGATAGCAGTACAATACATACAGCACAGGGTAGATAGCAGTACAGTACATGTAGCACAGGGAAGATAGCAGTACAGCTCATGTAGCACAGGGTAGATAGCAGTACAGTACATGTAGCATAGGTAGATAGCAGTACATTACAGGTAGCACAGGGAAGATAGCAGTACAGTACATGTAGCACAGGTAGATAGCAGTTCAGTACATGTAGCACAGGGAAGATAGCAGTACATTACATATAGCACAGAGTAGATAGCAGTACAGTACAGGTAGCACTGTACTTTCCAATTGGAAAGCAATTGTTGCGTGTACGGATTGGCTTTACCTGTCACAATGTAATGTGCTGATTCATCTGCATTTTGCCACTGATTGACCAATTGCATGAGTAGCAGACTGGCACTGCCTGTGGCATTTTAATTTGAATATGGTTTCAGGTTATGATGACCCAGGGAAGGCCATTGTAAGTGGAAACTATTGTAACTTGAGGGACCACTGTACAGAGTTCTTGACAATGGGATTTGAATTACAATAATGTTTTTTTGGTCCTGACAGATATTGAGAAGAAAAACATGGAGCTGGAAACGCCATGTATATATGCTATAGCTGGTACCATACAGGGGCCAAAGTACAGTTTAATAAGAGTGCCTGTAAGATTATACCTGGGTCTCTGACGGGACGGGAGGTGGATTACAGACTTCTCAGACACCCTTTAGACCAGTGGTTGCACAACTACAATATCAAGGGGGCCTCAGATGCATTGATTGACATTAATACATTGAATGTACACGTGTGCAAGTTCCAGTACACCTATAGGGAAGATAGATAGGGAAAAGTGGGTGAGCTATGCAATATCCCCTATAGACTATAAAGAAGAGTGAATATATTTTATAAATCATGTGATGAGGTAAAAAGTAACCAAGCATTTGACACTAAAGAAGATAAATAGTAGTCAAGGATTCTCCAAAGAGCATATATTCTGAAACCCACAACTGGACGTCTAATCAGTATTATTATTCTCTGTTTTACGCTAGTTGAAACAAAGTTTTGCCTTATTAGGCGTCTAGAAAGGAGTAGACAGAACGAATGAAGGCTGTGAAAATTCTGAATTTTCAATGTATTATACACTCTGTCACTTCTCGGCAGGAGATGTAATTTTACACTAGAAGAAAAGTTCAAGTGGACAAAGAATGAGGTCGGTAGTAGATATAGTGAAATAGATATTTCTGCCATTTATATTGTAATCATAATACAATTTAATAGCTACTACTGTGTCAGTCTCTTAAAATGAATGCTTTAATATGCTATATTATATATATATTTTCTGTATATAGTGAGAGGTCATATATACGATTAAATTACTTTAATCCAGCATCAATGGAACCTGATAGGTGCTGAATTATCAGAAATTCTGAATTATCATTTTGTAAAAATAAATAAATGAAATTATATGAATATATATACAGTATATATACACACACACACACACACACACATACACACATATACACACACACACACACACACACACACACACACACACACACATATATATATATATATACACACACACACATACACACACACATATATATATATACACACACACACACACACATATATATATATATATATATATACACACACACACACACACATATATATATATACACACACACACACACACACATATATATATATATATATATATATGTGTGTGTGTATATATATATATGTATGTGTGTGTGTGTGTGTGTGTGTGTGTGTGTGAGTATATATATATATGTGTGTGTGTGTGTGTGTGTGTGTGTATGTGTATGTGTGTGTGTGTGTATGTGTGTGTGTGTGTGTGTGTGTGTATTATTATTATTATTTGTAATATTATTATTATTATAATTATTAATTTTGAAAATGAAAACCAATTTATGGAAATATATTCTTTAAGTTAAAAGTACTTGAATGTATTTTCCACAAGGCTTTTTTTTTATTTTCTATATACTGTATCTACATAAGGAACCAGGCCTTCATGAAAATCCATTTGCAGGTTCCAAGTACTGTATTGTGTTTCTCTTCACCACACTAGAATCATATGAATATGCATTCAACCTTTGAAATAATTCTTAAAGAACCCTAATCAAATATTATACTTTAATATATTTTTTCGATTGTACCAATCAATGGTAAAATGGAAAAATAAATATCTTTTGTGCAGCTTTAATATCGACGAAGCTTTTATAAAAGAAAACTGTTAAACAATTTATATCATATAGAGAATGAAGTCATTTTCTGAGCAGAGTCTGACCTTGGATAGCTTCATTCATACATACTGTAATTTTGCCGGCTCTTATTTATTTGAAATAACAAAAGTAATGAGAACAATTGATAAGATGTCATGTAATTTAGCACAAATCACTCAACCAGTTATGAGGCATAAAGGAGATAACCTTTAAAGTATATCTAGATATTATGTGCTGCAAATCAGTCGGCTTTTTTCTGTGTCTAATCTCATTTGACTATGCAGCGAAAATGAGTTTTATTAAGTCCACCCAAAGTCCTACATTTATCACAGATTTTTTTTGTTTAATCATTTGACGGCAGGGGCTTTAATGTTTTTCAGTCTCCTTTTATCAGTATTGTTGGATTTTAATATTATTTCATAAATCAGCAGCAATCAGGGGTGTTTCTAGGGTCTTTAAATTTCCAGGGCATAGGGGGCTCAAATATTAATCCATAGAGTGATTAAATAAAGTAAAACAAATAATACCACCACACAGTATAATAATACTGCAGCCATACTGTGGCAAGTAATACAACTATGCATTTACTAAATAATTGTCACGAAGCGGTTTAGTGGACACACTAGGCCGTACCGCCGTAGCGGGAAGGCAGCTGGACAAACCGCAGAAAACCCCAGAAATACAATGTCCCGCACAAGGGTACCTGAATAGTCCAGATGGTGGCTGCAGCTCTGGCACAGATGAGATGGGTGCAGCGGATGGCGCCAAACGTGGCGGATGACACAGGAGCCGCAAGTTGCGCCAGACATGGCGGATTCCTCCGGACGTGGCAGATGACACAGGACGTGGCAGATTCCTCTGGACGTGGCAGATGACACAGGACGTGGCAGATTCCTCTGGATGTGGCAGATGACACAGGACGTGGCAGATTCCTCTGGACGTGGCAGATGACACAGGACGTGGCAGATTCCTCTGGACGTGGCAGATTCCTCTGGACGTGGCAGATGACACAGGACGTGGCACGACTTGATACTAAGGCAAAGCACGGGAACAGGAACGGGAAACAAGGCACGGGTAACAACAGGAACGGGAAACACTAAGGGACCATTTGCAAGACAGACTGGGAAAACAAACAACGCTAAGGCAAGGATTAGAAGGCCAGGGGCCTTCTTATAGACCAGGAAATCGTGGCAGTTGATGGTGATGACGATTTCCTTATTGCGCGCACTGGCCCTTTAAGGCCGGGCGCGAGCGTGCGCGCGCACCCTACGGGACACAGCCGAACGGAGCGGAAGTGAGCGCTGGCGTCTCCTAGGAGGGAGACGGGGACCAGCGCTCACAGATCCATGGCTGCGGGCGTCGGGAGGTGAGTGAACCCGACGGCCCGCAGCCATGGACGCTACAATAATACTGTTATACATTGTCAAATAATACTGCCATACAGCACCCATGTAGTACCTCCATACACAGCCAAGTAATACTGAAATACAGCACCGATGTTGTACCTCCATAAACAGCCAAATAATACTGAAATACAGCACCGACGTTGTTCCTCCATACACAGCCAAACAATACTGAAATACAGTGCAAAAACATGCTACCACACAGTGCCAAATTACACTGCTATACAGTGCCAAATAACAGTGGCCAAATAAGATTAGACAGTTTCTTAAAAAAAACAAAAACAAAAAAAAAAAAAAATATATTAAATACCATCAAGGTTGAGTTTTTAGAACTGTCTTTAGGGAATGTATAACAAATTGTTCCACCAACATCCTAATTGAGTTGGCAAAAAATAATACTTATATACTTAGAATCAAAGTGTATTAATTAAAGGGGTTGTTTTACTAAGACAAATCCGTTCCATGTGTCCTATGGTGGCATGTGGACCTTATAGAGGTGAATCCTCAGCTTGGGATCCCTGCTCTATGAGCCAGAGTCGTGAGCATTAGCAGCTACTACTCTGGCTATCCAAAGCGGCCTTGTATTAAAGCCATTTATTCGATATTATACTACATTTCTCCTACAACAGCTGCAACTTTGATAAGCTATTGTCGCCAGGGATTTCAGAAGCTAATTGAAAATTCTAGCAGAAATTGCACCAAAAGCTTGTGGTATAAAGAGTATTAAGTAGCATTAAAATCTAAAACATATGATAATTATAGCACTATAATTATCATATGTTTTATATCTTAATAGTTCTGAAAAGTATTTAGAAAAAGGAGGATAGCTAAGAATAGTCATAAACTTGCCAAATGTATTAACTACTATTTTTGAGAAAAAGTTTTTGGTATGAAGTGCTACAACTATGAGGTGGCATTAAGAAAAAGTGTCTGCTATGTTTTGCCATCAAGCAAAAATTATGGATAGATAGATAGATAGATAGATAGATAGATAGATAGATAGATAGATAGATAGATAGATAGATAGATAGATAGATAGATAGATAGATAATTTGTGTTCTGCTAGTTCACTTTTTTTTTTAGATATGACAAGAATAAACTGGGTATAAATGGGGCTACAAAGAAGTCACTCGTAAAAAAAGTAAAAATGCAATATTTTTATAATCTATCCCCTGATACCAGCTTCTCATATAAAGTTCTGCCCTTCAAACTCAACGTTCCTTGTTGAGCGTTATGAATACTGTCTGTCACTAGAGCCGACAAGAAAATTTGTCACTAAACCAAACTCTGTTGAGACTGTACACCTTATAAATAATACCGATTAAGATGAAAAGCTAAAGTAGTCTAAAGGACACGCGTTCCACAGATCTGAAAAAAAAAGAGGAAAGCTTTATAGTGAGGAAACATAGTCATCTTTTGGCCAAAAAAAACTGATTTATAAAGTCCGTATTTTTAGCAGCCATGGACGCTACAATAATACTGTTATACATTGTCAAATAATACTGCCATACAGCACCCATGTAGTACCTCCATACACAGCCAAGTAATACTGAAATACAGCACCGATGTTGTACCTCCATAAACAGCCAAATAATACTGAAATACAGCACCGACGTTGTTCCTCCATACACAGCCAAACAATACTGAAATACAGTGCAAAAACATGCTACCACACAGTGCCAAATTACACTGCTATACAGTGCCAAATAACAGTGGCCAAATAACAGTGCTTTAGAGTACAAAACTACAATATTGCCACACAGTGACTAAATAATGAGAAGTGTTGCCAGTAGATCCAGATCACCAGGCAGGACACAGGAGACATGTGAACATATTGTGAATGTCCTATCAAGAGAAAGTAACATCTATTAGTCTCTAGTTCTCCTTTCTCTGTTTCAGATTCTTTGTAAATGTTCAGAAACCTCCTCAGTTCCTAAAAACAATCATGCTACCGACATACACTAAATAGAGGAGCGAGAGGAGGGGGATGCAGCTGCAGCTTCTTATTCAATGTTTCTGTGAAACAGTATGCTGTGAGAGGGGAGAGGGAGCAGAAGTTGGATGACATTTAATAGTACTTTTGGAAGGCACACTACACCACAGAAAATATTGCTAAACTAATATAACAAAAAGTTTTCTGTGTTATATCATGAGCGGTTCCCTTCTAGTCAAATATTTAAAGCTAACCGACAACTGAGGCTTGATTTCTCTGTAGAACCTTAAAAAATAAAGTTGTTTAGATGCTTTCTTCCAATAATATTTTTGGAAACAAATCAAATAAGCACTTGTGATGATACAAAGTAAAACATTTAATATCCAAAGGGATTCTTACATCATTTCAGAGATTTTCTTGTGAAAAGTAATTTTGTAAATAGTACGAACAATCAAGATCAGGAAAAGAAGTGAACAGAACACGTGGATTTGTGTACATGTTTAGTACACTAGTCGAAATTGTGGGTATAGAAGGAAAATGGAGCAGGAATGATCAATGTGATGTCGTCTTCAATTGTTTTTATTGATACCGACAAATATAGGGAAAGTAAGATGTTGTGCAATGTCCCCTTTATTTATTGCACATTCAAACCATTGTGTATATTTGTTTATTTATTTTTATAAAATTTTTATTTTTATTTAGCTTCATTTATTGCAAATATTTTTATATTTCAAACCCCATTGATTGAAAAAAAACATTGTGTATAACTGGCTAATCAATATCAATGGGAAAAGGAGGGAGTACCCAAAAATACTTAATATTCGATTTATAACTTGGTTCATAGGTTCACATAACCATGAGATTGAAGCTACAGCCTATATCAGACAAGCAGCTGTGATGTGCTGCACCAGGAGAAGGTAAGTCTCCTAGTTCATTGTTATATATGTCAAGAATGTGTGTGTGTGTTGTCCCAGGCGACGCTGCTCAAGGACCTGTCAGTCGAGCCGCGAGACCGAGATCTCGCTTTCACTGCACCAGGAGAAACCAAAGCTCCCGGTCCGTGACCACACACATCCAAGCAGCGAGACCGAGACCGCAAGCCGTGCCTCACTGGCGGCAATGCTGTGATGTCATCAGCATTCGACGGCTGAGCGGCATGAGCGAGTGGTATCACCACTATACTCGCTCAGTCTAGCTACGATAAGAAGCTTTATATTGAATATGGTAAGATTAGTTATTGGTATACTATGCTAATCTCTCCCTCTATATTGCTTTGCCTATTATCTGGTCAGTATTATCCCGACGTACGTTTCGGTGATCAGTCAGCTTCTTCCAGGGGCACCCTTGGTTATAATGCAACAACAAATAAATGCTAGGAGTGTAAAAAAAAAAAAAAGCTTTAAGATTAGACAGTTTCTTAAAAAAAACAAAAACAAAAAAAAAAAAAAATATATTAAATACCATCAAGGTTGAGTTTTTAGAACTGTCTTTAGGGAATGTATAACAAATTGTTCCACCAACATCCTAATTGAGTTGGCAAAAAATAATACTTATATACTTAGAATCAAAGTGTATTAATTAAAGGGGTTGTTTTACTAAGACAAATCCGTTCCATGTGTCCTATGGTGGCATGTGGACCTTATAGAGGTGAATCCTCAGCTTGGGATCCCTGCTCTATGAGCCAGAGTCGTGAGCATTAGCAGCTACTACTCTGGCTATCCAAAGCGGCCTTGTATTAAAGCCATTTATTCGATATTATACTACATTTCTCCTACAACAGCTGCAACTTTGATAAGCTATTGTCGCCAGGGATTTCAGAAGCTAATTGAAAATTCTAGCAGAAATTGCACCAAAAGCTTGTGGTATAAAGAGTATTAAGTAGCATTAAAATCTAAAACATATGATAATTATAGCACTATAATTATCATATGTTTTATATCTTAATAGTTCTGAAAAGTATTTAGAAAAAGGAGGATAGCTAAGAATAGTCATAAACTTGCCAAATGTATTAACTACTATTTTTGAGAAAAAGTTTTTGGTATGAAGTGCTACAACTATGAGGTGGCATTAAGAAAAAGTGTCTGCTATGTTTTGCCATCAAGCAAAAATTATGGATAGATAGATAGATAGATAGATAGATAGATAGATAGATAGATAGATAGATAGATAGATAGATAGATAGATAGATAGATAGATAGATAGATAGATAATTTGTGTTCTGCTAGTTCACTTTTTTTTTTAGATATGACAAGAATAAACTGGGTATAAATGGGGCTACAAAGAAGTCACTCGTAAAAAAAGTAAAAATGCAATATTTTTATAATCTATCCCCTGATACCAGCTTCTCATATAAAGTTCTGCCCTTCAAACTCAACGTTCCTTGTTGAGCGTTATGAATACTGTCTGTCACTAGAGCCGACAAGAAAATTTGTCACTAAACCAAACTCTGTTGAGACTGTACACCTTATAAATAATACCGATTAAGATGAAAAGCTAAAGTAGTCTAAAGGACACGCGTTCCACAGATCTGAAAAAAAAAGAGGAAAGCTTTATAGTGAGGAAACATAGTCATCTTTTGGCCAAAAAAAACTGATTTATAAAGTCCGTATTTTTAGCAGCCATGGACGCTACAATAATACTGTTATACATTGTCAAATAATACTGCCATACAGCACCCATGTAGTACCTCCATACACAGCCAAGTAATACTGAAATACAGCACCGATGTTGTACCTCCATAAACAGCCAAATAATACTGAAATACAGCACCGACGTTGTTCCTCCATACACAGCCAAACAATACTGAAATACAGTGCAAAAACATGCTACCACACAGTGCCAAATTACACTGCTATACAGTGCCAAATAACAGTGGCCAAATAACAGTGCTTTAGAGTACAAAACTACAATATTGCCACACAGTGACTAAATAATGAGAAGTGTTGCCAGTAGATCCAGATCACCAGGCAGGACACAGGAGACATGTGAACATATTGTGAATGTCCTATCAAGAGAAAGTAACATCTATTAGTCTCTAGTTCTCCTTTCTCTGTTTCAGATTCTTTGTAAATGTTCAGAAACCTCCTCAGTTCCTAAAAACAATCATGCTACCGACATACACTAAATAGAGGAGCGAGAGGAGGGGGATGCAGCTGCAGCTTCTTATTCAATGTTTCTGTGAAACAGTATGCTGTGAGAGGGGAGAGGGAGCAGAAGTTGGATGACATTTAATAGTACTTTTGGAAGGCACACTACACCACAGAAAATATTGCTAAACTAATATAACAAAAAGTTTTCTGTGTTATATCATGAGCGGTTCCCTTCTAGTCAAATATTTAAAGCTAACCGACAACTGAGGCTTGATTTCTCTGTAGAACCTTAAAAAATAAAGTTGTTTAGATGCTTTCTTCCAATAATATTTTTGGAAACAAATCAAATAAGCACTTGTGATGATACAAAGTAAAACATTTAATATCCAAAGGGATTCTTACATCATTTCAGAGATTTTCTTGTGAAAAGTAATTTTGTAAATAGTACGAACAATCAAGATCAGGAAAAGAAGTGAACAGAACACGTGGATTTGTGTACATGTTTAGTACACTAGTCGAAATTGTGGGTATAGAAGGAAAATGGAGCAGGAATGATCAATGTGATGTCGTCTTCAATTGTTTTTATTGATACCGACAAATATAGGGAAAGTAAGATGTTGTGCAATGTCCCCTTTATTTATTGCACATTCAAACCATTGTGTATATTTGTTTATTTATTTTTATAAAATTTTTATTTTTATTTAGCTTCATTTATTGCAAATATTTTTATATTTCAAACCCCATTGATTGAAAAAAAACATTGTGTATAACTGGCTAATCAATATCAATGGGAAAAGGAGGGAGTACCCAAAAATACTTAATATTCGATTTATAACTTGGTTCATAGGTTCACATAACCATGAGATTGAAGCTACAGCCTATATCAGACAAGCAGCTGTGATGTGCTGCACCAGGAGAAGGTAAGTCTCCTAGTTCATTGTTATATATGTCAAGAATGTGTGTGTGTGTTGTCCCAGGCGACGCTGCTCAAGGACCTGTCAGTCGAGCCGCGAGACCGAGATCTCGCTTTCACTGCACCAGGAGAAACCAAAGCTCCCGGTCCGTGACCACACACATCCAAGCAGCGAGACCGAGACCGCAAGCCGTGCCTCACTGGCGGCAATGCTGTGATGTCATCAGCATTCGACGGCTGAGCGGCATGAGCGAGTGGTATCACCACTATACTCGCTCAGTCTAGCTACGATAAGAAGCTTTATATTGAATATGGTAAGATTAGTTATTGGTATACTATGCTAATCTCTCCCTCTATATTGCTTTGCCTATTATCTGGTCAGTATTATCCCGACGTACGTTTCGGTGATCAGTCAGCTTCTTCCAGGGGCACCCTTGGTTATAATGCAACAACAAATAAATGCTAGGAGTGTAAAAAAAAAAAAAAGCTTTAAGATTAGACAGTTTCTTAAAAAAAACAAAAACAAAAAAAAAAAAAAATATATTAAATACCATCAAGGTTGAGTTTTTAGAACTGTCTTTAGGGAATGTATAACAAATTGTTCCACCAACATCCTAATTGAGTTGGCAAAAAATAATACTTATATACTTAGAATCAAAGTGTATTAATTAAAGGGGTTGTTTTACTAAGACAAATCCGTTCCATGTGTCCTATGGTGGCATGTGGACCTTATAGAGGTGAATCCTCAGCTTGGGATCCCTGCTCTATGAGCCAGAGTCGTGAGCATTAGCAGCTACTACTCTGGCTATCCAAAGCGGCCTTGTATTAAAGCCATTTATTCGATATTATACTACATTTCTCCTACAACAGCTGCAACTTTGATAAGCTATTGTCGCCAGGGATTTCAGAAGCTAATTGAAAATTCTAGCAGAAATTGCACCAAAAGCTTGTGGTATAAAGAGTATTAAGTAGCATTAAAATCTAAAACATATGATAATTATAGCACTATAATTATCATATGTTTTATATCTTAATAGTTCTGAAAAGTATTTAGAAAAAGGAGGATAGCTAAGAATAGTCATAAACTTGCCAAATGTATTAACTACTATTTTTGAGAAAAAGTTTTTGGTATGAAGTGCTACAACTATGAGGTGGCATTAAGAAAAAGTGTCTGCTATGTTTTGCCATCAAGCAAAAATTATGGATAGATAGATAGATAGATAGATAGATAGATAGATAGATAGATAGATAGATAGATAGATAGATAGATAGATAGATAGATAGATAGATAGATAGATAGATAGATAGATAGATAAATAGATAATTTGTGTTCTGCTAGTTCACTTTTTTTTTTAGATATGACAAGAATAAACTGGGTATAAATGGGGCTACAAAGAAGTCACTCGTAAAAAAAGTAAAAATGCAATATTTTTATAATCTATCCCCTGATACCAGCTTCTCATATAAAGTTCTGCCCTTCAAACTCAACGTTCCTTGTTGAGAGTTATGAATACTGTCTGTCACTAGAGCATACAAGAAAATTTGTCACTAAACCAAACTCTGTTGAGACTGTACACCTTATAAATAATACCGATTAAGATGAAAAGCTAAAGTAGTCTAAAGGACACGCGTTCCACAGATCTGAAAAAAAAAGAGGAAAGCTTTATAGTGAGGAAACATAGTCATCTTTTGGCCAAAAAAAACTGATTTATAAAGTCCGTATTTTTAGCAGCAGAATGATTAAGGTGGTATAGTATAAGCACCATACAACATGGTGCCAAAATTGGAGTGTCATATGTTGGCCATGTAAAGTTGCCTAAATAATAGTAATACCATACAGTGCTCAAATACCAACATACGGTAACCAAATAATAGATCCATAAATAAAGTCATCTAATAAAATGATACAAATAATATTAAAATTTGTGGTGGTCGCAAGAATTGAGGGACAAGTTACCTGTGGCACCACCTTCAGCACGAGTGGCCAGTGTGCACACCCCTAGGGCCGGCCCTGTATTTGCATGTATGTATTTGTATGGTAAGTATAGTGTGTATTTGTATATACAGTATTGTTGTATCCGTGTGCTTGAGTATATAAATAAAACCTTACATTCAGCAATGTCTGTAGCCCCCATCGACGCCCTGTTCTCTGTAGCGGGACCAACTTAAATACCAAGTGCCACATGCAAAGTGCTCACAGCCGCCCGGCAAATCAGTGAATATATCTTCATATTTAAAACTCCCAGTAAGTTACCTTCTGCCATTGTCAGTAATAATATTATACCCTTTACCTTGCAGGTATGCCTTGTTTCTGTGCTATTTTGTTTTGGCTATGATACATTATTTGTTTATGACCCTCTTGTACCTTGTCAGAATTGCTGACCTTGAAGGTGAGACCTCCATGGACTAGACTAATTTTTTTTTAGCACATCCCACAAATTGTCGATCTGATTGAGATCTGGGGAGTTTGTAGCCCAAATCGACACTTGGAAACTCTTTGTCATGTTCCTCAAACCATTCCTTAACAATTATTGCAGTGTGACAGTCGCTATCCTGCGGAAAGAGGCCACTGCCATTAGGGAATGGTTATACTTGGCCTGTAATAATGTTTAGGTAGATGGTACGTGACAAAGTAACAGCCACATAAATGCCAGGAACAAAGGTTTCCTAGCAGAACATTTTCCAGAGCATCACACTGCCTCTGCCGGCTTGTTTTCTTCCGATAATGCATCGTGGTGCCATCTCTTCCCCAGGTAAGTGACCACACGCACCTGGTCGTCCACATGATATAAAAGAAAATTTGATTCATCAGACCAGGCCACCTTCTTCCATTGCTCCATGGTCCAGTTCTGATGCTCACATATCCATTGTAAGCACTTTCGTTGATGGACAGCATTGACACTCTGACTGGACTGTGGTTACGCATCCCTATATACAGCAAGCTGTGATGCACTGTGTGTTCTGACTCCTTTCTATCATAGCAGGCAGTAACTTTTTCAGCAATTTGTGCTACAGCAGCTCTTCTGTGGGATCGGACAAGACGGTCTAGCCTTCCCTCCCCATGTTCAATATTGAGCCTTGGCTGCCATGACCCTGTTACCGCTTCATCTGTTGCTTTTCCTTTCACCACTTTTGGTAGGTATTAACCACTACATACTTGGACCTACCGCTTTGGAGACTCTCACTTCACATGTCAGTGGTTTTAAATTTTATATATATATATATATATATATATATATATATATATATATATGTGTGTGTTATTTATTTTTTCATATTAAAATGTTTCCCTGGGACTTTAATATTGTTGCCTTTAGGATAGTCCATCAATGTTGGATCAGTGGGGTGTACGATTGATGGGGGAGCTGCATTACCAGGTCTAGCTACCCACGCTGATGAGCCACTGCGTCTGTGTAAACAATAGGGGCAGGTCAAACCCTCACAACCAAAAAAGTGCAGAACTCATGAGTTGCATATTAAAAGTTTTTACAATATTTTAGCATTTGTCTCACTTTCCATCGTCCTTACAAAACGTTTGTTGCAAATTTGCAATTTTCTTACCCCAGAAATAAAATCAGCTTAAATTTGCAATGTTCTTAGGTCATGTATCTCTCTTAAAATGTGTTATTTGCTATCTCTCACTTTATTAAACAGACCTGCAGGAAGAGTTTGATGTGGTAAAGTGAAAATCGTGCAGAAAGTATATGTGTTTCTATTTATGCTTTCTCACCTCTCTGAAAGAAGTGATTGAATTATGAAATTGTCTCATCTTCATTTTACCCTTTCATCTGATATTAACCGTCTGGAGAATTAAACTCGATAGGGGAAACAAAAGCAATCTTTTCTCTTTTTCGAGGAAGCCTTGAAGAACATTGACCTCTGTGCTCACCTACTTTCATTTGAAATTTGCACCATTTACTCAATAAACTATATACTGATATCTTTGCTTTTCTATGTCACAAATGCGTATTTACGCTATATATAAAGCATTTTACAGACTATAGGATGCACCTGATGATAAGACGCTCCCAAGTTTAGAGGCTAGTGAACAAAACATTAAATCAAAATTATAATACATATAAATAGATATGATATAACTTTAAAAACGTTTTAATTGACGTAGCTGTATGAGGTCTTTCGCATGCGGGAGAAATTGTAGGTTTTTTTAATGTGCCATTTTGTGGGGTACATATACATTACTGTGTAATTTATATAATTTTTTTGCAGAGCATAATAGAGAAAAAAAACGGTGACCTGATTAAAGGGGGCAGATCACTTTGATCAAGCGGCAGTCATTCTTGATCCCGCCGATCAAGAGGTTAAACGGAATGGATCTGAGTCCGTCAGAGTGGGAGCAATTGTGTTGTTAGAAAGCTGCGTATTCGGTCCAGAGCAGAACGGGACATCTGTGCAGGCCTTATTCTAAGCGCCGTATTCTGCAGAATGCTTTGTAGAATGAGGCGCTTTAATGACAATGTAGAAAGGCGTATTAGTGGTAATTTAGTAGTTAATGTCAAATCTAAGATGGCCAGAAGTTTCCCTTTTGACAAATTAGCAGAAATCTTACATCTGTTTAGGTTCCATTTGTAGGACTGTCAAATAAAAAATCAGGACTGTTGGCATGTGTACACATGTGACACTTAGCAACTGGGGTCCTCGTTGGTGCCAATGTAGGGTGTGAGACAGTGCTGGAGGGCTTAGTTAAAATTAAAGCAGTTTCCAGAACATGCAGTTATAGAGGTAAAATCCAGAACAAATACCTCTCAACATTTCCCATTCGCAGGATATTTCAAGCACCGCCCATGATCTGCCCCATTGAGGTCCTAAAAATGAGACGGTTGGGAGGCATGCCAAAACTGGAGCACCACAGGAATACCATGCTCTCCAGCTCCCTCTGCTGCCAGTCCTTACAGAAGCTACTGATTGTCAATTGTGGCATCTAACACTGATCCTACATTAATGTCTTATCTTATGAAAAAGTTTTTGATGGACTTTCCTTAGGATAGGCAATCAATGTAGGATCAGTGGATGTCCCACTCTTAGGACCCCCACTGATCTGCAGATTGAAGGTAAAGCAGTGCTTGAAGGAGTACCATAGCCCTTTTTCTGCAATTCCTGACAGAGCAACCTCCATACCTTTGTGGTACTCTGGCCCCTTTATTGATTAGTATGGTCCTCGGATTGGACCCTCAATGTTACATCTTGGGAAAAAACTAAAATACCAATTAATGTCAGTAGCACTCTGCCCGGGACTCCGGGTCTGGGGTTGCCCTTGACATCACTATCCATATATACCCCAGAGTTCCGGAGCAGAGCCTAATACTAGTGATCTGCTCTGGGACTCCTGCTCTGAGGACAGTGATGTCAGGAGCAGAGCTGGAGTCCCAGTCAGAGTGCTAGAAGCTGCTCTGCTCTAGGACTCCGGCTCTGGGGTTGCCCAGGACATCACTGTCCATATATGGACAGTGATGTCAGGGGCTTCCCCAGAGTTCCGGAGCAGAGAATATACTAGTGCTCTGCTCTGGGACTCTGTTGCCCCTGACATCACAATCTAGTCCAGGAGGATCTCCTGACATTAGGTGCTCCACCAGCAGAGGAATCCCCGGCCTAAGCGTCAGCAACACTCTGGCTGGGGATTCCACTCCCAGAGGGAGCCCCAATGGAACTATCCACAGGTGTGTGTGTGTGTGTGTGTGTGTGTGTGTGTGTGTGTGGCAGTATCTACAGAGAACTGTGGCATTATCTATAGAGGGCACTGTAGCATTATCTACAGAGGGCACTGCAGCATTATCTACAGAGGGCACTGCGGCATTATCTACAGGGGGCACTGTGGCACTACCTAAAAAGGGGCTTCCCAATCTTCATATTCTTGTGTCTGCCAAACGCTGCCAATTGAGCCGCCGGACTGCATTTAGTGACGCTTAATCTGGAAAACTGGATCGTTAAAATAAGCACGTGGAGTAAAATCTCTGGTAAGTTTAAACTGAGTGCTATTATTATAGTAATGTAGTATTATTATAGTAATGCAGTATTATTATAGTAACTTAGTATTATTATAGTAATGTAGTATTATTATATAAATGTAGTATTATAGTAATGTAGTATTGTTATAGTAATGTAGTATTATTATATAAATGTAGTATTATAGTAATGTAGTATTGTTATAGTAATGTAGTATTATAGTAATGTAGTATTGTTATAGTAATGTAGTATTATAGTAATGTAGTATTGTTATAGTAATGTAATATTATTATAGTAATGTAGTACTGTTATAGTAATGTAGTATTATAGTAATGTAGTATTATTATAGTAATGTAGTATTGTTATAGTAATGTGGTATTATAGTAATGTAGTATTGTTATAGTAATGTAGTATTGTTATAGTAATGTAGTATTATTATAGTAATGTAGTGTTATAGTAATGTAGTATTATTATAGTAATGTAGTACTGTTATAGTAATGTAGTGTTATAGTAATGTAGTATTATTATAGTAATGTAGTATTATAGCAATGTAGTATTATAGTAATGTAGTATTATTATAGTAATGTAGTATTGTTATAGTAATGTAGTATTATAGTAATGTAGTATTGTTATAGTAATGTAGTGTTATAGTAATGTAGTATTATTATAAAAATGTAGTATTGTTATAGTAATGTAGTATTATAGTAATGTAGTATTATTATAGTAATGTAGTATTATAGTAATGTAGTATTATAGTAATGTAGTATTATTATAGTAATGTAGTATTATAGTAATGTAGTATTGTTATAGTAATTTAGTATTATAGTAATGTAGTATTGTTATAGTAATGTAGTATTATTATAGTAATGTAGTATTATAGTAATGTAGTATTATTATAGTAATTTTGTATTATAGTAATTTTGTATTATAGTAATGTAGTATTATAGTAATGTAGTATTATTATAGTAATGTAGTATTATAGTAATGTAGTATTATAGTAATGTAGTATTATTATAGTAATGTAGTATTATAGTAATGTAGTATTGTTATAGTAATTTTGTATTATAGTAATGTAGTATTGTTATAGTGATGTAGTAGTATTATAGTAATGTAGTATTATAGTAATGTAGTATTATAGTAATGTAGTATTGTTATAGTAATGTAGTATTAGTATTATAGTAATGTAGTATTAGTATTATAGTAATGTAGTATTATAGTAATGTAGTGTTATAGTAATGTAGTATTATTATAGTAATGTAGTATTGTTATAGTAATGTAGTATTATAGTAATGTAGTATTATAGTAATGTAGTGTTATAGTAATGTAGTATTGTTATAGTAATGTAGTGTTATAGTAATGTTGTATTATTATAGTAATGTAGTATTATTATAGTAATGTAGTATTATAGTAATGTATTATAGTAATGTAGTATTATTATAGTAATGTAGTATTGTTATAGTAATGTAGTATTATAGTAATGTAGTATTGTTATAGTAATGTAGTATTATAGTAATGTAGCATTGTTATAGTAATGTAGTATTATATTAATGTAGTTTTGTTATAGTAATGTAGTATTATTATAGTAATGTAGTATTGTTATAGTAATTTAGTATTATAGTAATGTAGTATTGTTATATTAATGTAGTATTATTATTATAGTAATTTAGTATTATAGTAATGTAGCATTGTTATAGTGATGTAGTATTATTATAGTAATGTTGTATTATAGTAATGTAGTATTGTTATAGTAATGTAGTATTATAGTAATGTAGTATTGTTATAGTAATGTAGTGTTATAGTAACATAGTATTATTATAGTAATGTAGTATTGTTATAGTAATGTAATATTATAGTAGTGTAGTATTGTTATAGTAATGTAGTATTATTATAGTAATGTAGTATTGTTATAGTGATGTAGTATTATTATAGTAATGTAGTATTGTTATAGTAACGTAGTATTATTATAGTAATGTAGTATTGTTATAGTAATGTAGTATTATAGTAATGTAGTATTGTTATAGTAACTTTAGTATTGTTATAGTAATGTAATATTATTATAGTAATGTAGTATTGTTATAGTAATGTAGTATTATAGTAATGTAGTATTGTTATAGTACTGTAGTATTATTATAGTAATGTAGTATTGTTATAGTAATGTAGTATTATAGTAATGTAGTATTGTTATAGTAATGTAGTATTATTATAGTAATGTAGTATTATTATAGTAATGTAGTATTGTTAAAGTAATGTAGTATTATAGTAATGTAGTATTGGTACAGTAATGTAGTATTATAGTAATGTAGTATTGTTATAGTAATGTAGTATTATTATAGTAATGTAGTATTATTATAGTAATGTAGTATTGTTAAAGTAATGTAGTATTATAGTAATGTAGTATTGTTATAGTAATGTAGTATTATTATAGTAATGTAGTATTGTTATAGTAATGTAGTATTATAGTAATGTAGTATTATAGTAATGTAGTGTTATAGTAATGTAGTAGTATTATAGTAATGTAGTATTGTTATAGTAATGTAGTATTGTTATAGTAATGTAGTATTATTATAGTAATGTAGTATTGTTAAAGTAATGTAGTATTATAGTAATGTAGTATTGTTATAGTAATGTAGTATTATTATAGTAGTTCAAATAACTATTTGATTAACAATAATTTTGTATTGTATCAATTTTGAAAGTAATGCGGCCCGTCAAGTTCACATTTTTCTATATGCGGCCCATTTACCCGGCCGAGTTTGAGACCCCTGCCCTACGGGATACCCTACTTTGCCAACACTCATCATGTGTTCTTCAACACCTTCGAAGGATCAGGGCTTTGTGATGGATTCCTGTGAACACATGTTGATCTGTCAGAATGATTTACAAGGTTGGATTTCACACTAATAACCATGTGTACTGTCTTTAATTTCAGCAGCTGAGGCTTAAAATGTTATACTTTTTAGAAAATGTTTTGCTTACTCATTTAATGGAACACAGGGCCATGGTTGTACTGAAATTTCTCCTCTCTAAAGCTCGAGTGGAGAATAAGGCTGGGTTCACACGACCTATTTTCAGACGTAAACGAGGCGTATTATGCCTCGTTTTACGTCTGAAAATAGGGCTGCAATACGTCGGCAAACATCTGCCCATTCATTTGAATGGGTTTGCCGACGTACTGTGCAGACAACCTGTAATTTACGCTTCGTCGTTTGACAGCTGTCAAACGACGACGCGTAAATGGACTTCCTCGGCAAAGAAGTGCAGGGCACTTCTTTGCCACGTAATTTGAGCTGTTCTTCATTGAACTCAATGAAGCACAGCTCAAGATTTACGAGCGTCTCAGAGCGTCTCAGACGCCTCGTAAATTACGAGGAGGAGCATTTACGTGTGAAACGAGGCAGCTGTTAACAGTCTGTCTTTTCACACGTAAATGCCTCTCATCGTGTGAACATACCCTTATATTAAAAACAGCATGATGATCTGTAATTCACAGGACTTAGCAAAATAAAAGGTATCGGCTTATTTGATGGATTTTGTTGTATACGAAATCCATGGAACAATAAGATATCTTCTTTCATGGTTTAGTTTAATCAAGAATTTTAAGAGATTAGAAAAGCAGCGCTCCTCCTGACCATGGGCTGAGTCTAGTATTGCAAGTCAGCATCAAAAAACTGAATTGGAGATGTTCTACAATACTATCTTCCAGCTATAGACAAGACTCGTAATTGTTCTAAAAAAATAAATAAAAGAAGACCCCTAATTCCCATCCTGGAAAACTCCTCTAGGCTGGCGCTACACTGCAGTAACGTTCTGATTATTTTAATTATCTTCTAAGGATTCATGCACATGGGCACAGATTCTGTACAGGCTTCATCTGGAGCCATATGTATGGATGGTATTTTCCCCTATAAATAATGCTTCTAATGTGTGTTTCTAGTTTCTCCTGCTTTAAGACTTCTGATAATGAAGACTAATAATAGAGGATGAAACACCAAAAAGTTATCCCCATATGTTATAATAAGACAAGATCAAACGTATCTTAGAAAAAATACAAAATGACTTTATTAAAGACAGACAACACAGTTGATCAAGACAATTTAAAAATTACCACCCATAAAAACAATGTACAACAGTACACAGAAGACAGTGTTGAATATGAGGCAGGACAAACAATGGTAGTATAACAATATCAACGACTATAAAGTATGTATACTGATAATAATCACCATAACAAGGGCCTATAGAATGGCCACAAAAATTGTAAAGTCACAGTCATAGAGAAGAAACTCATTGAGACCTCAAGATACGCATACCAAAAGACCCACCATGCGCCATTCCACTGCCACAACACTGTCAGAACATCCCAAGGCGCGTTTCGCACGTTGACGAAGCCAGGTGCGAAACGCGCGTTGGGGTGTTCTGACAGTGTTGTGGCAGTGGAATGGCGCATGGTGGGTAATTTTTAAATTGTCTTGATCAACTGTGTTGTCTGTCTTTAATAAAGTCATTTTGTATTTTTTCTAAGATATGTTTGATCTTGTCTTATTATAGCATATGGGGATAACTTTTTGGTGTTTCTATGCATGGGTCCCGTATATGCAACTTTATTCATTGATATATGACCTTGAATTTATAGGTATTCTTTTTTGGCTTAATAATAGAGGATGCTCTAGCTACAGCCAAATACATTTTAAATTAATAAATTAATGCATGAATGGAATGTATTAAACTTGTACTTATGCAATAAATAATAAATATAGTTCAACTTCAAATGCCATTCTTTGGTCAGGTGGCTATATATATATATATATATATATATGTACATACACAGTCGAGTCACATTATTATGACACCACCTACTTTCGACATCGGCAGCGAGTAGCCCATGAATACAGCGATGTGTCGTGGGCTGGCTTGGTGGGCATATAAGGTGTGTGATAGGCTGTCTGAACACATATCACTTGTTGCCATGGGTAAAAGGGGCGATTTATAAGAGTTGCAAAAAGGGATAATTAGTGGCTTTCGGGCCAAGGGTGGCAGTATCTCTAACACAGCGCAGTTTGTGAAATTTTTGGGTGCTGCTGTGGTAAAAGTGTAGCGTGATTGGACACAGAACCATTGGGAATAACCAACGTGGAAACTGCGGAGCACCACGTGCCATTGATGTGAGAGGTAAACATTGGCTATGATGGTGCGTGAGGGCCAAACGACACGCTACAGTGGAGCAGCTCACTGTGAAATTCAACCAGAGGGCTACCAGACGTGCATCAAATACAACAGTTCAGTGAACTCTACTGTGTATGTGGCTCCAAAGCAGACGGATGGTCACTGCTCCGATGCTAACAAAGGTGCATCGGAAAAAAAGGCTTCAATTTGCACAGAAGTATTGGATTTGGACCACCGATGACTGGCAAAGGGTTGCCTTCTCCGATGTCACGTTTTCTGATTCATCAAACAGATGGATTTTGGTGTGTCAGGTGAGAAACTTCAGAGAACAAAGACCCTGCAACCATTGCTGGAAGAACACAAGCTGGTGGCAGCAGAGTTATGGTCTGGGGAATTTATTCATGCCATTCTCTTGGCCCACTCATCTATGTGGAAGGCTCTGAACCGATGTGGGTAAGAATGCATCATTGCAGATCACGTCCACCCATACATGATGTTTATTTTCCCTGGGGCAGATGGAATCTTCCAACAAGACAATGCAACATGTCACACAGTGGTTGGAAGAGCACGACCAAGACTTTCAAGTACTTCCCTGGCTCCCTAATTCACCAAATTTAACGCAGCATTTCCGCAGCAAAAATCGCAACATGTGCTAATTGTTGCGGGTTTTACCTCCCCATTGAATTCAAAAGTGAAAACCTGCAACAGAAAACCAGCAATTCCACAAAATAAATTGACATGCTGCGGATTAAAAAAACGCACCGCAGGTCAGTTTATGAACGTTTTCTCGGTGGGTTATTTACGCAGCGTGTGGATGATATTTGTTCAAATATCATCCACTCTACTGCTACTGTATTACGCTGCGGATTTTTCGCAATCAAATTAGTAGCGTAAATTCTGCAGTTTACGCGACGTGTGGACATACCATAAAAGAAATGCTCAGTGCTACCCCATTTACACTCCCTGCCCTCCCCCCCCCGGCACATGAACACTGAGGCCGATTTCCCCTATTATGATCAGGTCACATTTTATTATTTTTTCTAGAAAAAAAACCAACACTCCCGCAGCAGCCCCCCCCCTTCCTGACTGGAGCAAAAAACACCCTGCCGGGTTACCTCAGTACATTGTCCTCCTTTTAAAAGTAGGCCGATGAATGGAGGTAACCTGTCACAAACCTTAGTTTACTGTCACAGACCCAGGAAGGTAAGTACAATAATAATTTTGCTTTTTTTAATTATTAGTGTTACTAATGTGTTGTTTTTTTGTGTGTTTTTTTGCAGGTTCGGTTTTTGGACTATGTCGGATTCGAGGACTACTTTGATGACAGCGTTTTTATTTTCAATAAAATGGTTAACGAGGATTGTGTGGGGGCTTTTATTTCTATAAAATATTTTTTTCTGTGTATGTGTGTTTTTTTATTTCATTACTACTGCCTTAGTAATGGCAGCTGTCTGAAACACGGAACCCCAGAACGGAAAGCGAACAGTGATTTGAACAGGCCCTTATAAATTTAAAAAAATAATAAAAATACGATCCTCCAGCCGCCCCCCCCCCCTGCTGGACGCCCTAGGCACTGCAACCCCAGTGCCTAGTGGTAAATACGGCCCTGTCTGTGGGACCATCACGTCTTGTTCGCTCTATGGATCCTCCCACACACACCCTCAAGCAAATGTGGGATGCACTGTAGTAAGAATGGCTACAGATACTTGAGATAACCTACCAGCATCTTTTTGAGTCAGTCCCAGCCCGTCTAGCTGCTGTTCATGCTGTACACGGCAGTTACTCTAGATATAAGCTGGTGGTCATAATAATATGACTCGCCTGGGTGTATATACATATATATATATATATATATATAATTTCCAAAAATGGAGATAGCACACTGTGAACACCATTGCCACCTAAACACTATAAATAAATATGCATTGCTGCTGAGTCTACTTACAATAGTGAGGTTCCTAGTGCACATTTTGATCAAATTGTGTGAGCCCACCTGCCACGACAAGATGACCTCTTTAAGGTGGGTCCCTACGCTGCTCATACCCCGAACTGGGACTAAGCCTACATATACCTGCAGGGCCGCCATCAGGAATTTCTGGGCCCCATACAGCCATGATGTCTGGGCCCCCCTCCTCCATTACCGGGGGTGGGCAACGGAAAGTGTGGTACTCACGTTTGTACGTTATTCGCATTAAATGATTTTGGTGCTGATGTCAATTACAGTGAAGGAAACCATGGAGCCGGCAGTGACCGGTTCATGCTCCGGATTTTGATCTATTTAGCTAAAACGTATCCGACTGTATGGCATATAGTGGGATACGTCGCCTGGGGAATGGCCATGGGGAAACTACTGAAGTCACTGTCCATGAACAGGGCTGGAGCCTTCTACTAGCGCTCTGCCCAGGGACTATGGCGCCGCTCCTGATGTCCATATACATAAAGTGACGTCCGAAGCTGCACAAAGCCTGAGTACACGGCCGGAGCGTTGGCAACATTCTGGCCAGGGATTCCGGCCCTGGAGAATCCCCTGATGTCACTTTACATATATGGACAGTGATGTCAGGAGCTCCCAGGGACAAAGTCCACGGGTAGAGCACTTGTGATGCTGCCTGGGGACTCTGGAATAACAAAGTTTACTACGCCATTTCATCCTTCAAAAAGACACGGAGGCTAAAAGGACATAATGGAGCCCTGTGAATTATCGTCTACGTTGTTTATACTGTAAGGTAGGAGATTTCCTGACTACACGATAAACTTAGGGCAACAATACGATGTGAAGGGGCCTTAAAGAGGCTCTGTCACCAGATTTTCAAACCCCTATCTCCTATTGCAGCAGATCGGCGCTGCAATGTAGAGAACAGTAACATTTTTTTTTCTTCAAAAACGAGCATTTTTGGCCAAGTTATGACCATTTTTATATTTATGCAAATGAGGCTTTCTAAAGTACAACTGGGCGTGTTTACAGTAAAAGTCCAACTGGGCGTGTATTATGTGTGTACATCGGGGCGTTTTTACTTCTTTTACTAGCTGGGCGTTGTGAATGGGAGTGTATGATGCTGACGAATCAGCATCATCCACTTCTCTTCGTTAACAGCCAGCTTCTGGCAGTGCACAGACACACAGCGATGCGATGAAGTTCCTGTGGGAGGAAGTGAGTGACGTCACAGCGTGATCTCGCGAGGACACGCTGTGTGTCTGTGCACTGCCAGAAGCTGGGTGGTAACGAAGAGAAGTGGATGAGCAAACACGAGTTTTCTTAAAAAACTTCTGAAAATCAGGAGCTGTTTTCCCTTGAATATCTCTGTATTTTCAGACTGTTTTTGCTAATTGTGTGAACATATCCTAAGGCCTTATTCACACGACAGTGTCCCGCCGTTTTTCCCGGGCGGTTTGCATTAGTTTTGCATCTGTTCCGGGCCGGGCAGGTCTGGACAGTGACATCAGGGGCAACTCCTGAAGGGGAATGCCCATGTGGCCGGTGATTCCACTTCAGGAAAAGCCCCTGTCATCTGTGTCCATTTATGGACACTGAACGTTACTGGCTTCTCCTGGTGTGGAATCCCCGGTCACAGAGTGTTCGGGGATTCCGCTTCAGGAGTTTCCCTTGATGTCACTGCCCAGATATGGACAGAGACATCAAGCGCTCTGTCCAGGAGCGGAATCCCCGAACACACAGGGATTCCGCTCCTTCAGGGAGCTAAAGTGGGGCTAGCACATAGCAGAGCGGGGACGAAGCTACAGCAGTAGCAGCCACAGCAGCCGCTAGCGGCGCCATCGGCCATGGTAGGTGTCGCCGCTAGCAGCTGTTATGGCTGCTATAGCTGTAGCGATGCCTGAAGAAGCGCCAGGGAGGAAAGGAGGCTGATTCGCCGGGCCAGGGCGATTTGGGAAGGGAGCCATCACAGCGCCCCCTTCCACCTGCTGTACACCCCAGCCCTGCCACACAGTACCCCTGCACATAGCAGAGCAGGGACGTCGCTACAGCAGTACCCCCACAGTGTTACCTCCAGCATAGAGCGCTTCTTCTGAATGAGATACACTCCTCCTCCTCACATGCACTCTGCGCTGTGAGGAGGAGAGAGCGACGGTAGACACGGCCATCACTCGGGAAACATTCCAGTGATGGCCATGTATTACCCGGCCCCATAGACTTCTATGGGAGCTGGGCGACCGGGTAAACGGCCGAAAATAGGGCATGTCCCATTTTTTGACAGCCGGTTTTCCCGGCCCGTCAAAAAATCGGTCGTGTGAATAGCCCTTTAGGGGTCTATTGTTCCTACTGCAGCCGGGTGACGGCTGATTTATGAACGGCCGTCACCCGGCCGACCCGGCCGGGAAACCCTGTCGTGTGAATAAGGGCTAATAGGCATGCAGCTTATTTAACCCTTTCCCTCCTCAGCCATTTTTTTTATTTTAACTTTTGTTTTTTCCTCTCCACCTTCCAAAAGCTATAATTTTTTTTACTTGAGGGCTTGTTTTTTGCGGTACAAGTTGTAGTTTTTCATGGCACCATTTATTGTACCGCATAATGTACTGGGAAGATGAAAAAAAATTATTTGTGGGGTGAAATGCTGCACGTGCATGACGTTCTGACAAACCCCATTCACATGAGTTGGGGCTTATTCAGACTAACGTGTTAATCGTCCGTGTGAAGGACGTTTTTTTAATGGCCGTCACACGGCTGCGTGTATTTCTATGGGGCTATTCACACGGTTGTTGTTCTAACGGATCGTGTGAAGGGCCTGTAAAATAAATAGGACATGTCCTATTTTTGTGCGTTTTCACGGATCCCTCAATAGACTCAAGTCTATGAAAACGGGTCCCGCACGGCTGCAAATCGGCCACAAAAAACGGCCGTTCTTCACGTCTGACTTCACACACATTGGTCTGAATATCGCCTTAGGCTTTATTCACACGAACGTGTCCGTTTTGCACGCGCAAAAAACGCTGCATTTTGCCCGAGCAAAAGTTCAGTGTGGCGTCAGCATATGGTGCGCGGCTGCGTGATTTTCGCGCAGCTGGCATCATTATGACACTCTGTTTTGATGTTACAACACAGTAAAGAGGGGGGGGGGCTTTTGTTTCCCTTCACTTCTTTACCTACTGTAGCGCGAATAACGCGCGTCACCCGGAAGTGCTTCCGTGTGCCGTGCACGATTTGCACGCACCCAATGGGTGTGTGCTGTGCGAAACACGGGCAAGTATAGGACATGTCGTGAGTTTTACACAGCGCACACACGCTGCGTGAAATTCACTGACAGTCTGAACGGCCCCATTCACTAACATAAGTCCGTGCGACGTAATAAGTATCACGGACGTATAACACGTTTGTGTGAATAAGGTCTTATATTGTAATTTGTAGTGAATTTTCAGTGCGCAATCCGCACCAAAAATAGGAGGCAAGTAAGTGGCTTATTCAGATGTCCATGTTCGGTCTGTGATATAAGGACCGTGTATCGGCTATATTTCCCGGACCGACCACAGTTCAGGGAGCCGGGTTTCTAGCATCACAGTTATCTATGATCATAGTCCCTCCGTTCCCGTGGGAATACTGTCCCCGGTCCCGTACTGAAAGCATCATTACAGTATGGGACAGTATTCCCGCAGAGAGGCAGGGACTCCCAGCAACACTGATAACTATGATGCTAGGAGTCCGGCTCCATGAATTGTGGTCAGCCTGTGAGATACAGCCGATACACTGTCACGGACCGAATGCGGCCGTCTGAATAAGGCCTTAGTCTAGTTACACAGTGCGGTGAAATCCCATTTTTTTGCCACAATTTTTGCAAAAACGTGACTTGACCGCACTGTGAGAATATAGCCTGATAGCACTTTTCATGTTTTGTATCTTTTTTTTATGCAATTTTCGTAATTGCGGCACAAATCACGCGGTTTTGCCGCGATTTTTATATAATCGCGGCAAAACTGCGCCATTTTTGCGGCGATTACGAAAATCGCGGCAAAAAAACGCTAGGAAAACGAAAAAATACCAAAAAACTTTTTAACCAACTTTATACAATCTACAAATGGGGTCAGGGGGATGGGAAGCAGGATGGATAGGGGAACATACTCACCAGCCTGCAGGTCCGGTCGGCAGTGTAGAGGAGCTGGGGGGCGGGATCTCCACACGCAGCTTCAGCACATGCTGCATCTTCCCCTCCAGTGAAGCTACAACTGGTATGCAGGGGCTGCCACGAGTGTTGCTAGGGGAGCGTCGCTAGGGGGGGGGGGGGTCGCTAGGGGGGGGTCGCTAGGGGGGTGCCGCGGGCGTTGCGAGGGGGGCCGTGAGCATTGCGAGGGGGGGCCCGTGAGCATTGCGAGGGGGGGCCCGTGAGCGTTGCGAGGGGGGGCAACAGTCCGAGGGGGGGGGGGACGGCAGCCCGGCGGGCCCCTTTTCTTCATCCATGTGGCCGGGCCCCTGACGGGAGTACCAGTAATACCCCCCTGATGGCGGCCCTGTATTCCTGGGGATGGTAGGAACCAGCATTAAATATATATTATATTAGTTCAGTGATCAGAATTCCATCTTACATGTCTTCTGAGAATTGTCTGCATTCATGTCTCCCCATGACAACAGTTACTGTTCCTTAAAGCTCGTTGTGATCAAAAGAAAATTAATCCTGGATTGTGGTTGGTTGCCACGATGTCCAGTGTCTCTGTTATAACGCTGAACTGCCAATGGAGATTGCTATTAATACAAAATATTATCATCCTCAAAATGGACTGAACTGAAAGAGTTTCCAAAAAAAAGCTAATAGTTTAATTCGATTTTATGTAAAGGGTATGAATATATTTTCAACCATTTGTTTTATTTACATGACTGCTGGAATAAACGACACACTTTGTAAACATGAAGACACATGGATCTGCATAGGAGCTGTATACACATCTTTTTTTTTTTTAAATACAATTCAAATTACAATCAAAGTTGAATTTTAGATTCATTGCTGCAATAAAAAAAACGGTTGCTGGAGTGCACAACCCCTTTATATAATAATAATAATAATAATAATAATAATAATAAAAGGTTAATTCATGTACGGGCCATTGTTCCTAAATAATAAGAGCAGTGAGCTAGTACCATATTATAGTGACTTGTACAACGCTACAAAGAAGGTTTCAGTACAAGGAACTGGAGTAGATTGTGATTAATCCCTGCAGTCTCATTCTGCTCCAACATGAAATCTTGAGGGACCTGATTACTGCTGGCACGGAGCTGTAACCTATCATTCTTAGGAGAAAATCACCACAAACCTTGTAGACATTCTCAGGGAGAGGGCTGCACATGTGCTTTTAAAAGCTCTTCTTGACTTATTCGATTAGGGGATCCCACTGACAGGAAAAGTCATTGCATGCCGTGATTTCTTGTCTAAATAAGGGATTGTGCCAACAGATGAATATAAAACATGTTGTGCAACATGGCTCGTCTGCTGTACAACATTCTCGTCAGAAGGATTTCTTTCAGGCCTCTTTCCAGCATTAAAGGCAGAATATACG
The DNA here is from genome assembly GCF_050947455.1 of Rhinoderma darwinii. Classification (NCBI taxonomy): domain Eukaryota; kingdom Metazoa; phylum Chordata; class Amphibia; order Anura; family Rhinodermatidae; genus Rhinoderma; species Rhinoderma darwinii. The sequence goes on from NC_134695.1 coordinate 99,244,585, forward strand.
CCTGCTATTTTAGCAGAACCTCCATTCCTAACATTTAATTTGCAGCGCACCCACTCCTATGCAAGTAGATGCAAAGACCTATTATTAAACCCAAAAAAATGGCAACCCATCTATAACAAACAGGTCATACTTATTACGAAAAGCCATCCGATAAGCTGGAAATGGATGCAATAAACTGTAAATCTACATGAAATAAGTAACAGAACCCCTATAAGATAAAATAATTATTATCAAACTTACCCAATACACATTGTTAGGCTGAAGTGGTACTTTGAGGCTATAAATACTGGTCTGGTGTTGATTTTAGTTAAGTGCAGCGTCTAAGGCAGGGGTCAGGAACCTTTTTGGCTAAGAGAGCCGTAAACGCCACATATTTTGAAATATAATTCCGCGAGAGCCGTACAATATGTTTAAAGGGCCATTGACAGATCAATCGCTCCAATGTTCACTTAGTACAGCAAGGAATGCTCCTCCCTGCTGTATAAAGCCACAACTGGACTGAAACAATGGTAATTAGCAGTAAAAAATTAAATAAATAACTTACATTGTGAGCTTGCGATGCATGACATCAGTCCAGCAGTCTGGCTTCTTCTTTTTCCTGCGCATGACTGGAAGCTGGCATTCTTCCCACCTGATGTTGAGAGAATGCCAGCTTTGAGGCATTCGCAGAAGAAAGAAGCTGGAATGTTGGACATGTCACACAACGCATTGTCAGTTATGTCAATTATCTATTTTATTATTTTACAGCGAATTATTGTTTAGTTCCAGCGGTGGCTTAGTGCAGCAGAGAGGAACACTCCTTTGTGTACTAAGTGACCGCTGGAGCAATTGTATCTGTCAGTGGCCCTTTTAAAAGTGTTGGTCTTACAGAAAATGAACAAAAAAGAGAGGCTCAGACCCATAGGGAACTAAAGCATTTACTACTTAAAGTGGTACATACAAGCAGGCACACCCAGCGTAATAAATAATTGAACTTTATTAAATAGTCTCACTGTACATAAAGTGCACACATTGACTTGTATTTAATTTTAAAGAACAACAAATCTCCGAACTCTTTTTTTTATAACATAATAACGTTTTAATGCTGTTGCTAACCAACGATGAATAGAATACTTCCTACCATTAATGTGACTTCTGGTGCTGCATGGATTTGCTGATGGCTTTGTAATCTGGTTCATACGTGGTGAGGTTTAGCTTCATGCAGGCGTTGAGACTTCCATCCGTTAAACGTGAACGTATGTTAGTCTTGATGTGCTTTAGATGTGAGAAAGACTGCTCGCATGCATAGGTAGAGCCAAACATTGTCAGTACAGCAATACCCACACGCTGCAGTGTTTGGTATGTGACAGGAAGTGCATTCCAAGTTTTGACAATCAGCTGGTCTGCATGTTGGAGTTGTTTCATTTCTCTCCACTTGTGTTTGCTTGCCAACTCTGCTTGCTGTCGTGTAAGTTTTTCCAAATCTTCATTAAGTGATTTAAACTTATTCACCCACATGTCTGAAGCCTTCAGGTCAGCAGCTTGTAGCTCAAAATCTCTGATGGAGACACCAGGGATATAACTCAGGTCAGTGCTGTCCAGTGCACACTCATGTGGATGAGTGATGAACTTAAAAAGACGAGTGTGCTCACGAAATTCTCCAAAGCGCGCTTTGAATGATTACTAGGGGACGCAGGTGCGTGCTTGCAGACGGCGCGGCTATGCAGGGAGTTATGGGAAATGTAGTCCATGCTCCCTGCCGCTCACCACTGCCGCCAATGCTTATCAGGCCATCAAAGAACTACCAATATCAGCGTAGGGATGTCACGATACCAGAATTTGGACTTCGATACCGATACTTCGTTTAGTATTGCGATTTCGATACCAATTTCGATACTTTTGCCAACTGTAATAAAAAAGAAAAATCTTCAGTTTTCTGATGTGAGGCGCGACGTGTGATGAATTTTGAACGCGCCTCACATTAATAGTAATTAATCCCATCATGTTTCTCAGTCATAATGGGTTAATGTGCGAGGTACATGATGGGGTTAATTACTATTAATGTGAGGAACATGGAGGGTAAATTCATCGCACCTCGTGCCTCACACTAATAAGTGAATGAAAGCCGTGTTTATTTCATTTTTTTACAGCGTACACATCATAAATGATGCAAAAAAAATTGTTGTGCGCGCCATTACTGAATGTGTCGATTTTATGTATTGAGACTTATTTTAATGTTTATTGTAAAAAAGGTGAATGTGTATTTTTTTTTAAATTTTAACAATACTTTGTTTTTACTTTATTTTTAAACTTTAATGTACTGACATATATCAGATATATGCCAGTACATTAGCCTGTGGACAGATAATACACAGGCAGTTGTTAGGACATACTTGGGTATGTCCTAACAACATGAAATATGGTAAGACAGCCCTGGGGTCCGTCAATAGACCCTGGGCTGTCTGCCCATATATGGTATGGCCCTCGATCGCGTCACAGGAATTCCCTGTGACGCGATCCAGGGGCATCCCCCCTGCTCACTTTCCCCTGAATGCTGCAGTCAGCTGTGATGGCAGCATTCAGGGGAATAGCGGCGGAGATGAGAGGTTTCTCTGATCTCCGCCGTTATAGAGCGGGGCTGCGGCTGTGTAATACAGCCATTGCCCCGCTCCTGACAGGAAGTGCGCGCGCGGTCAGCATGAGGTGATGCGGCCGGCGCTGCACTAATGAGCGGCGGTGCAGGCACTGGGGACAGAACATGGGGGTGTTTTGCAGTGCGACCGCCATGTTCTGTCTTCAGTGCCGCCGCTCATTAGTGCAGCGCTGGCCGCATCGCATCATCCTGACCCCGCGCACATGTCATGACTCAGGAGCGGGGCAGTGGCTGAATTACACAGCCGCAGCCGCGCTCCCATACATTCATGTATTACTATACTGAGCTGTACGGCTGCGCAGCTCAGTATCGAAATACAGGAAATAGCGGTATCGAACCGTTTAGGGATGCACAGTATCGAAACAGTATCGAAGTTTCGATGCACCGTGCATCCCTATATCAGCGTGCACCGCGGCCTGATGGAGCGCGGTGCATGCATCCTTCCCATAGACAGGTAGGAGCCCTGTCTGCGAGCCAGATACGGCCATCAAAAGAGCCATATCTGGCTCGCGAGCCATAGGTTCCCGACCCCTGGTCTAAGGGATCCTTTGTTTTTCACCAGTGACCCCCACAAGGAAGTTTGGATTCCCAGGTTGTGGTCCTCAGAGTAATCACCGGTTGGCAGCAGGATGCCGCAGAGTTGATGAGTAGTGCTGGCGCCCAACATTTGCCGCTATCTGGCGTCCCCTAGCGGCCACCAGCATAGATTACCTGTGCGCGTGTGTCCTCCTCCTCCCCGAGGACGCCGGCATGTAGTGCTCCCATCTGCTGCTCACCCCCGTAGGGTGCACGCGCGCCCTGTTGCCCTCTTAAAGGGCCAGCGCGCACACAAAAATAATCTTCCCTAGCCTATCCCTGTGCACCCTGTCCTATTTAAACCCATCCTGCCCACCTTCCTGTGCCTGAGCGTTATTGTTGTCTTCCCATGTTAGTTTAAGCAAATGATCCCTTAGTCGTATCTTGTTCCCAGTGTTCCCGTACCCAGCTTTCTGTATCCTGCATCCTGTAACTGTGTTTGTTCTTGAGCCGAAGTCTAGTGTTCGAGTCGTGTTTGTTCCATCTGCCATGTCCAGTGTCATCTGCCATGTACAGTGTCAGCTGCCATGTCCAGCATTATCTGCCACGCCAAGCGTCATCTGTGCCACAAATCATCTGTGCCAAAGCGTCTGCTACATCTCATGTGTGTCTGGACTCTCCTACAGGTACTCTTGTGCTAGATTTTCCATTGACTGTTGTTTGGCCAGCTGCCACTCCATTACGGCGCAGCGGCCTAGTGGGTCCACATACCCCGGAATCGTGACATGATGAAACTGGAGATTAGCCAAATGGAGCCATGGGCCAGTATCAGAAGACAATTGGGTGCAAGAATCCAGAAGGATCAAACAAAGGCAGAGAGGAAGCTCAGGCCAGGATTCAGTACCAGGAAATACACAGAAAAATGACAATCCAGAGGGCAAGGCAGTAGAAAAAAATACAGGGCAGAAAAGGGTCAAATGCAGGCAGTCAATATAGGTGTATTATAGGCTGGGCAATGAGTGAAAGACGTGTTTGGGCTTAAAGTATAGTTTCTGATGACATCATCAGAAGCAGTCCTGCTGAAGTAAGCATTTTGTGGTATAGCAACCAAGTACAGAAACAGTAATATATAGAAAAACACAACTTTGCTGCAGCAATAGGATGAGGTCGTGCAGCAGAGACAGGGAAACATAAGATTCTGTGCATGTTTGTAACACACATATAACTGCAATGGCAAGGAGAGATCATGGCCACAAGACGGTGTTCATTTGTAGGGATAGATGGATATTGAATTTAATAAACATCATCAAACTATGGACTGTTAAATATAGACCCGGTGATATCCATAGAAGATAGGAGACCGTATAGCAAACATCAAAATGGGTCCCAGAGGACACTAGAATAGTAAAAACATACGATGCGTTTGAGATGTTATGGTGGATCTATGTCATGGGAAGTCGTCTATGGTTACGAAATGGCCATGAAATATGGGGTAATTTTAGAGGACTTTTATAATTCTTAGAGGAATATGCACCCATATACTGTGCCAAACATATTCAAATGTTGTTTTTTAAACTTCATAATGAAGTCAAATGCCTAACTCTAAACCTCTAGGACCTTCATGAAACATGTTGAAGCTCAGAACTCAAATTAGATGTTTCTGATCCTTCAAAAATCTTTGTGAAAAATGGTCACTACTGCCCAAAGTTCAGCAGTCATGTTATATTGAGGTTCTGCCCAAATCGAACTCTCGACAATAGGCGGGAGCAAAAATGTGTGAACATCCCACCCCCCAGGAAGAGCCTGCCTACTCCGAGAGCATGCAAAAGTAGGAAAAAAAACAAAACAAAAATATGTAGTGAAATACAACATATCTGGCTGTACTACTAGGACATCTAATTTGAAGTTAGGTTTTTCTGAAGAGTTATTGGTATTTTTTTGTTTGTAATGATAGATACCCTTTAATATTTTGCTGATCCACTTACTTTCATTACCTTCTTCATGTCATGCCATTACTTGGAGTCCTATTCATCCAAAAATTATTCCAAAAGTTCATTACCGCCCATATGATCAGCACATGCATCACCTGAGCTGCTGTTATTGTAATGATGATCTAGCTGACTACAGGTAATTTTTTATCTGTCTCGCTACAAAATAGTTAATGTGCCCGAACCATAGTGAAGCATTCCCTCAAAGTTGAGCGTTTATCCCCATTTAAGGAACGACATACCGAGATTAATCTCAAATACACTTTGGCTAATAAAAATGAATTTACTCGAGCTGTCAGCATGTAAAATGGTTTATTTTTTAATTTGAAAGCTAGGGCAGCTTGTGAGCTGCTGGAAATGGTCCAGAGAGCTGTCACATAGGTTCTGCCAGGGAGAACACAGTAGAAACGCAGCTGATGTTCCAACCGCTGGACCCCAAAGGATGATATAGGTATCTGTATCAGATATGAGATGAACTGACAGGACAAAGCTTCAAGGTACAAAATTCATATCAGCTGCCAAAAATTGTAAAGACATGTGAAGACAATAACATTAATAATCTCAAAGTTGCATGTACCTGTCAGTAAAGGACATCAAGCTGCTGGTACCTCTGAGACTTTCACAAGATTTCTGTCTTCTTTCTTTTTTTTTTCCTAGAAAACTGAGAAAGGTAAACTTTTAAATCTCTTCAATTAAAGCTTGTTTCATTTGTGTAAATGGCTCCTGGGCAGAAATGTCCACTAGAACTGAGGATGGAGTTATTGTCACATTGCTTTGTACATTTCAGGTAGAAGAAATATATCTGGCTTAATAACCTACTACTATTTGTTACATACCGGGATGATTTCAAGTTAGTTGGCCCTGGAGATGTACAACATTCGTCTACTGGTAACTTCCCCAAAGACCAGGTTGAAAAATGATGTGACCAACCTCATCCATAGCTAACTGCAGAAGAAGAGCACGTGGCAGCAGTGTCTTGCTGGAAAGGGAAACTCTGACTAATCAGCCAAAAAAGGTTGGCGTCAGAAGAATGGACGAAGAGACTGTTGAACTCAGTTGAGACAATAGGATGAGGGGGGATCTAGGACTTAAAACCCTCTTAAATTTGTTGTCTTCATCCCGAGGTCAAGACAACTGGTCAAAGGGATGTTTTGGAACTCGATGAAAGACGAGGATGAAGAGGGATCCAGTCTAGAATAAGGCTATGTTCAGACATGTTGGATCTACCATAGGTAAATCCGACACATATTTTCTGCCAGATCCGCGTCTTATCTAGGATTTCTGCCGCGGATGTGCAGTTTGATGTACGGCGGACCATGGGGGCTAAACCACATGTGAAAATCTGTAGTTTATACGTGCAGAATTCACATCGAAAAGTAACATGTCACTTATTGACGTAGCTATTAAATCCGCACGGAATGTCTCCACCACATCGGCACAGAGAAGCGGATTTCCAAATTAAATCAATAGGAGGCATGGCCCGTAGAAGTGGACCCAGGAGGGCATCTACATATCTGTTTATAAAGTCTCCTAATGTCACATATTATTTACTGTATAATGTATTTAATTGTTACAAAAAAATATTTTGACCAAGTCTCATTTTTATCATCAACTAATAATAACCACTGCTCACTGTACTCAACAATACAGATTCGAAAAGCAAAACAAATCACACAAGACGTCTATTCAATAACTGGTCAAAAGGACCTCAGTCACGGAAAAGGGTTTTAAGAACTCTTCAAGTGCTGTCAAGATGAAACACAGTCACATAGACCCAATGTTATTAAAAGAGACTAATAACCTTTTCCTCGGTAAATAATAACCACAAATCATTTATACAATTATTTTTAACGTCTTCATGGCTGAGGATGAGGCACACCTCTATGACCAGGAATAATTATTTTCTCCTTATGCTCATGCAATTTATATACTGTATATTGTTTTTTATTTGGTAGACATATACAGAAAAGTCCATCCAAACATTGTGACCAACGCCATCAACGGTTAAACCAAAAACAGCATCAAAGGCGTACAGATCTAGTGGCTGCTATGATGCCCTTTAAGGTAGGAGGTCCGGCCCTGGTGGGTCCCATCCCCTATGCACTGGGTGTCCATAACCTGTGCAGGACTACAATCTCCAAATTGATTAAAAACAATGGAATGGGGAATTGGTTGAAAGGGACATAGATAGGGGATGTAGGGGGAAATATCAGCCCTTTTGTACTAGGTGACAGCATGTGGGGGCCTATTTTGATTCTTGCTATTAAGTCACATCTCTTCTATGTAAGCAATTAGACAGTCCCTAATTTATAACAAAAAGGGAAAAAAGTTTGGCTGAGTGCAGTTCCTTTTTGATTCCATTATAATTTTTTAGCTTTCCTTATGTACAAGCTATAAAAAGTATAAAGTCGATGCACAACTAACCTTGCTCCTCTTAAGCCAAGTACTTCTGATCCTTATTCATAGCATTTAAGCAGTCTCTATAACATGTCAGAGGTTTTCCAAAAATACAAGAAGACTTTAGTTTGGCACAAGGTACCAAGATACTTCCACAATAAATTAACGTTCCAGCTCTTCTGGACCTTTATCATCAAAATATGCCCAAAGGGTTGGAAGAGATAAGATAACATCAATTGCAAGTAATAACGAACCAACTGATAATATGGGGAAGAAATAAAGGAGCATAGCACCAAAAATATCATACTAGCGTCAACAATATAGCATGTCCTTTAACTGAGAGCTCTTAGACTTGCCTGGGCCACCACGGCCAGATAACAAGCCACATCTTGGTGGTTTAATGTACAAAATTTACACATCATATGCCAATAAATCAAAATAGGCCCCCATTATGGTGCCAGGTTTTGCCTTCCAGGACTATACAGCTTGATGTTTATTCCCTTTATTTCCCCCTCCGTATCCCTTCCTTTGACCCTTGTGGCAGTTCCTCACCCTCTAGTTTGCTAACATTGCAGTTCCTATGGGAAGTCACGGGTTCTTACTACCTAACATCATAGGGAATGGGACCAACCAGGGGCTCCCTCCCACCAAGGGTCCCATGGCAGCCACATGTTCTGATTCTATGGTATGTACATCCTTGGACGGTTTAACTTTTTGATCTAAAAATTTGCAATTTTGTATGTGTTACAAATGAGCAGTTTTATATGTGTTACAAATGGGCATTCAGTGTATGCGGAAAAAAGATCTGGAGAATGTTGGAGTGTAATAACACATCTAATCAGGTTAAGGGCAAGAATGTCAAAGTAAAAAAAGATGAAACCCTCAGAACCATTAGTTTATACTGGCAATTTAGATGTTATTTAAGCAATAATCCTTGAGGAATTAGTCCCCGCAAGCAGTTAGCAACTAGTAACTTAATGACCGGAGGCAAACTAATTGAATGGTTCTTAAAAGAAATAGTCTCAACAATTGTATGTGAGGGCACGGATGAGTAACACATCAAAATGTAAGTAATTTCTTGCACTTAACAATTGATTTTAAAGTGTATAACACACTGGGTTGGTCTAATGTAATTTCTAGCGTGAGGCACTAAACGCATTCGTACCCTGGGTGCGGAGAGTAAGAAAAAAAGAACATTATGTCCAGTCTTAATTAAGTTAAATAAAATGATGCTATTCATAATTAGAGGAGCTGTAAGACTGTAGTTCATGCTGGGTACTCTCATTTTAATTCCTTCTTCATACACTGTACCTGATGTGTCTGCTCTGCCTCTCTTGAGTCCAATGTAAAAAGCCACATCAAACATTACGGAGAATGAGAAGCAGAGGGTTCCCAGGAGTCAGGATGTGATGCCAAAAATGCTCATTCTCCAACAGGGAAGAAAATGGAGTATTCGAAACAAACATATTAATCTAAAGTGCATTAAAAAAAGGCCATATGTATTTAAAGTAGCTGCAATCAGACAACTATTCCTACAGGAGCAGCGCTCATAATGCAAATCCATTGCACTATAGGAGATCAGCAGCCCCAACATATATCTTAACAGCAGGTACATTAGCCCATCTAAGGTATAGTTTGTCCTTCCCAGCATGCCATTGGATTGGAAGAGTTAAAGAAAAGTATCTTGAGGAGCACTCTTGGTACTGTAGGTGGTAAATACCATTATGTTTTTATTACCCGCCACTATTCTGCATTTATAACCTCCCTTCAGCACCTCGCAGGAGAGATACTGTACAACTAGGTCATTTAAACAGTTCAGCTGTGATAAGACACGGTGCTGAATCTTAATGCAGCAGTATCTAAGACTTGATGATAAGGTGCGCTTCCACATAGTGAGATGATTTTGGAGACGTAATGAGAAGAAAGCTCTTAAAAAAAAGGTTGGGTGCTAAAAACAAGTACAGAAACAACCTTACCAACCTGTTACATCCACAGAAGTGATGGGTAAAGATGGACACGTACATTAGTGTAGGGTAAGAATTGGCTCCCTATATGCTAATTTGCTCTAGTTAGTCAACGGGGTGGAGCTAGCGTCCCTGCCTCTAATGCTGACAAATCAGCGTGAGGCAGCTTGAGGGTAGTTCATGCCCTGTTGGCTAACTACAGCAAATTAGCATATTTCTGCCATGAGGGGGGTCTAGAAGAAAAACATCCCTGGAATCAGGGAGACAGCGTGATTCAGGTGAGTAAACAAGTTCAACGTATATGACCTAGTGACAGGTCCCCTTTAAGTTTTGTAACTTTGTAAATACAAAGAGCTGCATTTATAATCCTGCAAACTTCAGAGCTGAAACCTCCCTTTATTTCTTCCTTGTTCAATGTCTGCACAGAACATAAACTGGTGATTTACATTCTAGGAACTATTATCTGTACACCAGATACTGTACAGATACTGTATACTAATGTGATGTAGTAAAAACTATAGTTAGAAGCTCAGCTAAGATGTTAAGGATGTGTCTGCCCACAATATTGCTGACAACTAGCAGAATTGTGAATTCAGCTCTGGACTATAACACAGGCTGTAAATCAGGAGGATACAACATTAGAAATATAAAGTGTTCAGAAAGTTACTCACCTTTTATGTAGATTTTATTTATATATAAAATGGGTTCAAAGATCAACATTAGTTTTGAATAAGTAGTTAAAAAAAATAAAAAATTATTTTCTTTCAGAATTGGTAATAAAAGACCCATTGGCATAGTCATCTTAATTGGGACCTTGAATATCCCATTTTGCATGATAAAATCACATCAGACAATCCCACTCATTCTCTGCAGCCCCTGGTACCTTTATTAACAAGTTTTAGTGCCAAATAGATGAGAACTTCTCTTGGCAAGGGTACTCTACTATAACTAATTCAGGGGGTGCCACGCAGAGAACTCCCGTCTATTACATTTATATATCAGATTAGAGCATATGGAATAGTGTTGCCTCAACCAAACAACCGTTTTTTCATTTTTTTTTTTTTTATGGAACTGCGCAGGATCCTCTGGTGGTGCCAGGCTATGACACAATAATGGGCCCCAAAGGTCTAGCACAAGACAATCCCATTTGGACTGACTTTGGAATCAATTGTTTCCATTAGAATCTATCTCTTGTGGGATGATTCACAAATAACCGATTAGAACTTATTGATAGGCAGAGCACAGCAGCACAATGATGGCAGACATGGGGGTCTTTAGTAGGCCCCGAGGCTTCCATGACAATCATGGGTACCCCGCAATCACATTGTGGGGGGCAATGGACTAATGGAGGGGGCCCCGCCTTTCTTTCTAAAGGCTTAGATGCTGCGGTCGCTATTGAGTAATCCTGCCTGTTGCAGTGAGGCTATAACAAGATTATAACAAATTACAGGCAGAGGTAGAATGGATGTAGCAGATCCATGATTATACTTCCTGGCTAGCCAGATAAATCAAATTAAGGGTTGGCCAATCAGATCAAACACTGATATGATAGTACGATTAATGAGGACCTTGATATCGGAAATAGATACTGTGGCTGCAACAGAAGCTGCTAGATGGGTTTTTTTCAGATCTCCCGACTTGCGTTATGATCTAAAAGATCTGGAACTCTTTACGATATACTTTGAAAATCGAATTATACAAATTTAACACCAAAATAGAACAGATTGCAGGAATGCTATAAATTAGAGGGATTTAGAGAATGGATTAATTAGGGAATTGTTTATCTCAAGGATTTATTTAATAATGGAAAGTTGAAATTGTGTAATGTTTTATCTGGGGAATTCAGTTTAAAGACAAATTTATAATTGAAGTATACTTAGATAAGGTCTGCTGATACATCACAGAGAAATCGAACTCTGCAGTTTTAGTAAGATCAATTGTATAATTTAAAAAAAACATGTGAAGTAAGGAATTAGTAAGACTTAGGCTGGATTAACACGAGCATGTTATGTCCGTAAAGGACGGAAAGTATTTCATCCGCAAGTCCCGGACCGAACACACTGCAGGGAGCCGGGCTCCTAGCATCATAGTTATGTACAACACTAGGAGTCCCTGCCTCTCTGTGGAACTACTGTCCCGTACTGAAAACATGATTACCGTACGGGACAGTTGCCCCGCAGCGAGGCAGGGACTCCTAGCGTCGTACATAACTATGATGCTAGGAGCCCGGCTCCCTGCAGTGTGTTCGGTCCGGGACTTGCGGATGAAATACTTTCCGTCCTTTACGGACGTAACATGCTCGTGTGAATCCAGCCTTACAATTTTCTTAGGGTGTAGCTACATCGACTTACCTGCTAACGCCGATGCTGCTGCAGAATCAACTGAAGCCTCTGGTGCCGATGTGTCCTCGCTCGTCTGACACGATGCAGGACCTGTGAGTGACGTCACAGCGTGATCTCTCGAGAACACGCTGTGTCTGCACTGCCAGAAGCTGGGCGTTCTGAAGAGAAGTGGATGATACTTCTCATCAGAGCGCCCAGCTAGTAAAAGTAGTAAAAACGCCCCGATGTACGCACATAATACACGCCCACTTGGACTTTTACTTTTAAACACACCCACTTGGACTTTTGCAAGCCTCATTTGCATAACTACAAAAATGGTCATAACTTGGCCAAAAATGCTCGTTTTTTAAAAATAAAAACGTTACTGTAATCTACATTGCAGCGCCTATCTGCTGCAATAGCAGATAGGGGTTGCAAAATCTGGTGACAGAGCCTCTTTAATGTTCAAAGTTATGGAAAGGCAGCTGCACAGGTCGCAGCTACAACATCTATTTATTTACTTATTTATCGGACAGCAGGGCTGTAACTGTCTGGCAGTATTATTTGGGCACCTCATGGCAATGATTTTTGGACACTGTATCATTGTATTATTTGGCCACTATATGGTAAACCATACGGCAGGCAGTGTCAGTAGAGAAAATTGCATATTGCACCAACCAACCTAAAGCTGGTCCTGATGACAGGGGGCAGTCTGTTGTGTGAGAATTACATTCTTGGTGAGCTGCGATCGTGTGTATATATATACAATTATGAAATAGTTACTTGTTAAACTGGGCTGTAAATGTGCAATTTATAGGAAACAGAACAATTGAAAATATTGGAATACCTTATTTTTTTCACACAGCGCCATGTTACAAAATGTGTCACGCTTCCATGCAGCCCATGTCAAGAAGACTTTGTCAGGCATTAATATTTTTATACCTGCTAACATAAAAAGACATCACAGTTTTGACCTTCGCAAAAGCACAAATTGATGGATTATGGATAGGAATAAATAATTCAAGCTGAATCAAACAATAATGGTTTTATTACTGGCATAGAGTTTGGGTGGCCAGCTAGGAGAGCAATTCTCTCAGTCTGAAGGTTTCTTTTGCTCAGAATTCGACTTTATACACCAGAGTGAATAATTCTCCTTGGACTGTTTAGTAGACTTTTGTGACACGCTGTCAATCATAGCTCAAAGCAACTGAATCTTGTTAGTTCATGCTATGTCAAAACGCTTTTAGCAGCTGCACCAGAGATGAAGCAGAAAAAAGGAGTACAGTCAAATTCTCAGACATATTTCTTCTAACCTCTAATTTCTTCAGTAACATTTAGTAAGTTAAATGTATGACCTACAGATGTGACCACCCTTACCATTGCTTGAATTGGGTTAAAGACTCCAAGTCCTCATAAAAAAAAATCAATACAATCATGACATGCTAGCAAGACCCTGGACTTGGACCCTGGACCCTGGACCCTGGACAATTCACATCGCAACCACTGGGTGGCCACACGTAGACACATATAACATAGACATCTCGTGACAAAGTATTACGAAATCATGTTTTTTTTTTCAAAGTTAGTCATCTTGCGCCATTTGTCTCACGATATGTTTAGATGTGAGGAAAGATAAGTAGACGAAAAAAGAAAAAAAGCAACAAAGTGTACATAGTGCATGAAACAGTAAATAACTTGATAAATGGTTAGTTCAAGTTATGCTAACCTTGAAGAGTTATGCTGGGAGCATAACATCCAAAATCGTGTGATTCAATAATCCTCTGGGGTTTCAGTGTTCCGGTCTGGGTGCAGCCGGAGATCCGATTCGAGGGCTGGAGCAGTCTCGATATTTCAGTAGAAAGAATAGACAAAAATGTGGATATTTCCTCTTTCGCAGCCGGTATTGGCTTTATTCGTTCCACCCAGTCACAAGGCAAGGTGAGTAAAACAGATTTTTATTTCGTACAAGATACAAGGAAAGATAAGTAAGGACACAACAGGCCCTTCATCATGGCTTTTCTTATTGCACAGGTGAATATTTTTACTATAACAATAATTCGTACTTTTTCTCTATAGGAATTTTATCCCCTTCCCGACATTTGACATATCCATACGTCATAGCCAGGTAGGGGAAGTATGGAACGGGCTCACGGACTGCACCCGCTCCATACGATGCGTGTGCCGGCTGTATGTTACAGCTGACACTTCACAGTAACGAGCAGGATCGCGCTCGAGCGCGATCCCGCTCGTTTAACCCATTAAATGCCGCAATCAATAGCGACCGCAGCATTTAAATGGTTAGAAAGAGGGGGGCGACCCCCTCTAGCAGCTCATCGCGCCACCCGCAATGCAATCACGGGGTGGTGATAGTTGTTATGGCTGCCTAGGGGCCTAATGAAGGTCCATCATCTTTATGCTCCTACTAAGCCCTGCCTCCGGCAGGGCTTAGTAGATGCCTGTCAGAAAGACGATATACTGCAATATATTAGTATTGCAGTATATAGTGCAAGCGATCCAACAATCGCTGGATGAAGTCCCCTTGGGGGACTAATAAAAAAAAGTAAAAATTAGTAAAATAAAGGTTTTTTTATGTAAAAAAAATAAAATTATTTAAAAAAAAACAAAAACCCTTTTCCCATTTCTCCCCTAAAGCATAGTAAACAAATAAATAAATAAACATAATTGTATTGCCACATCCGTAAAAGTCTGAACTATTACAATATATCATCATTTAACCAGTACGGTGTACGCCGTAAAAAAAAATCGCTATTTTTTCGTCACCTTATCTCCCACAAAAAAAGGAATAAAAGTGATCAAAACATCGTATGAACCACAAAATGATATCATTAAAAACTACAACTTATCCTACAAAACATAAGCCCTCATACCACTTAATCGACTGAAAAATAAAAAACTTTATGGCTCAGAATTTTGCGACACAAAATAAATTTCATTTTTTACACTTCGTATTTTACTTGTAAAAGCAGTAACATATAGAAAAAAACAATATATATTTGGTATCGCTGTAATCGTATTGACCCGCAGAATAAAGTTAACATGTTGTTTTAATAGCACAGCGAATTTCGTAAAAACAAAGTGCAAAAAACAATGGAGGAATCGCTGTTTTTTTTTCATTTTCAACCCCACAAATAATTTTTTTCCCATTTCCTAGTTCATTATATGGCACAATAAATAGTGCTAAGAAAAACTACAACTTGTCCCGCAAAAATCAAGTCCTCATAGGACTATATCGACGGAAAAATAAAAAAGTTATGGCTCCTGGACTGTGGCGAGGAAAAAAATGAAAATGAAAATCTGAACTTTGTTTACGATGGAAAGGGATATATTTGCTGATAAGCTTCCGGCATATTTTATGACCACAAAACTCATCACTCCCAATTGAGACTGTGGCCTTTTTTTGTTTGTTACTGAGCTTTGCTGCCACCTTAGGCATCTTGATGTAACATGTCTGAGCACTGGAAGTCCTGATGCTTTGGCCAATGATCCCTTCCACCTTCCCTATACATTGTTGCTTGCCGCTTCAACTTTACATCATTTGCGTTTCCTGCTAAGACCCTTTCTACTGTGACTCCTGGTTTTGTCTCCCATCTCACTTTTTGATCTTGCCCTCTGGCACCATTCTTGGTTAGCCTTCTGATGTCAGACAATAATTTATGTTGCTGATTCTGTTCCGTTATCCTTATCGTCATGGCAATCAAACTACATACATTATTGCAGAGAATCTGCCTGAATATCTTGGGAAATCACTGACTTGGCACCTCATAATAGTCACAGCCTATCCAACTGAGGTCTAGAAGTTCCCCATCTCCGTATACAATTTATTTTGTTGAGCCTCACTGAAGATCTAAAGAAATCTAAAGGCCCTTTTACACCGGCCGACACTCGTTTATCGGTGCTCGCTTGCTCCTGTCACACGGAGCTATGGATGGGGACGAGCGGTCGTTCCCATACATTATTGTCATGTCGGCAGCGCGTCTCCCTGTTTACACACCAAGATGTGCTGCCGACAACGATAATATTTTACTTTTTAAAATGATACGACCAGCAGATGATCCAGCGTTTGCTCGTTCATCAGCTGATTATTCCCCTTTTTACACAGGGCAAATATCAGCAACGAGCGTTATATGAACGCTCGACTGCCCGATAATCATCCCGTGTAAAACCCCATTAACAAATCCCTTAGCCTTCCTACTATACATTGTTCTAAAAAAAGAACACCAATTTCTGTTGGGATATAAGATAAGATAAAAAGATAAGAAAAACTTTATTGATCCCAAAAGGGAAATTAATAATAGTCTAACAGTTTGCTCCATAAAAGACACCAACATCCCATATACAAGACATTCATAACAAACAATTAATACGTCTAATTTCATTAATAGTAACAATAATAATATAAATATAACAATATATAAAAAAAAAATTAGATAATCTAGGTCCTCGCTCTATTAAATAAAGATATAGCAGTAGGTAAAAAGGACCTCATACACCTATCGTTAGTACACTTTAATTGCAGATAACGTCTGCTAAAATCCTTTTATACGCCACCGCACCAACCGGTTCAATCGCACATCCAATAATACCTTCTTAACTATCTAGTTCAATCTATTAATGTCCATAACCCTCGCATTACCGTACCAGCAAACCACCGCAAACAATATTGCACTCCCCACCACTGATTTGTAAAACATTTGTAACATACTGTATAAGAGCATCTTCCCCCCCAAATAAAGAAATTGGGCTACTTGGTGCATGGCATTTGCATATCTTCTCCAACATCCCACCCATAGAGTTTTAGTGGTAGCTGGTGCTCAATACCTATTTATTGATATATTTTTATTTCATTTAGGTCCCACTTCTTTGTCGGTATAGTCCTAGTGTTTAAATAACTATCTACAAAATGAGATACATTAACCTGCAGTATATTCCCCTTGAACAGCTATTCAAAAAAGAATAAACCATCCAAAACAAAAATAAAAGCAAAAAGTTTCAAGATACAGCATTGACAACATTACTACCCTATTATTTAACTGGTAAAATGTTCCCCACTACAACCACTATATTCAACATATATCAAATTATTTTTCTTATTCTTTATTTATTATTCAACCAACAGTTCCCAAAGTGCTGAAACATGGTGAAAAATGCATAAAAGATTTGTGGCCAGAAATATTTATATGCACTGTGCTGAGTTTTCTACGCTCGAGAACTTAAATTTCTTTTTTTATTATACATGCAGTAGCCATAAAACACAAGTTTTCAAAACCCATTAAGTAAGTGAGCAAGTTGGAAAGTTCATGAAATCAACGAGTATATTTAGTTTGATCGTCTCCCTAGAATTATGTGTACTAAGAATTGAGCGGAAATATGATCTATTTATATGTCTATTATATAGGGAGTATTTTAGATTTACTGCAGATAATGTCAGCTTTGCAAATGCTTATTAGAAGCTAGGCTTCAGTAAGCCAAATATATTAATATTGTGCCAGCCAAACAACTGTCTGATTAACTGAAAAATGTCAAAGGAGGTATTTTTTTAACTCTTCTCAGTCCCAAACCTAAAAAAAAACCATTAATATAAAGGTTTCACAAATGGATGGTAACATATGTAGAAATAACTACTACTCCAATGAGTATTATATAGCCCATGGTTATTTCATTGTAAAACTAAAGGGGCTGTATAAAAAAAACTACACAAGGGTCTGCTTTTTTTTCCCAGCTCCACTCTTGTCCATGGGCTGTGTCTTGTATCTCAACTCGGCTCCATACAAAACTTATATCATAGTCAACCAGCTAAACCCAAATAATAAGAACAATATTTTCTAGGACTAGAGGTTTTTAAATTAAAAAATAAAAAGAATAAAAATGTTTAACATTCTCAGAGACACCAGAGAATGAGGTAGAGGGCCCACTGGGTAACCATATGACAGAAAAATGACCTATGAGCGTTAGCATGGCTTACAATAGCAGCTACTGTCACGGCGTCCGTCAAATTTGACTGGGCCAGCAGGGGGTGGTGTAAACCAACCATATCACCAAGGCATTTGACTTAGGACTACTCCAGGGAGCAAAGTCTAAGGGAGCCCCTGGATTTCACCCTTTAACCCCTGTACAGGATTGTGGACTTCGCAGCAGGAAAACCCCAGGTCGCTACCCCCAGAGTAGTCTCCCTTGGTGACGGCTGACGTAACAGATACTGAGTGGTCCGGTGAGCAAGAGGTAAGGGAAGGCTGCCAAGGTTTTTTACGGGTAACATATCTGATGGTCAGGGCAGGCGGCAGAGGTTTGTCACTGTAAATGTAGCAAACGGTCAAGGCAGGCGGCAATCTCGGATGGTTAGAAAGCAGGCAAAGGTCAATACATATGAATCAGAAACAAGATAGAAGGGGAACACTAGGAACACTGAGGAATACTAGGAACCAAATTGCTCTGGCAATGAGTACCAGACAGGTAGGACGCTTTATGAAGGGTCAGGTGAGAGATTTTAATTTTGGCGCCCGCTAGGACCCAGCGTGAAATGTCGGCGGAGAGAGAAGCCGTCGGACGCTGAGTAGGAACGCCGTACACCAGGAGATGAGAAAATGGACAGCCCCTTCTCCAAATCAAGTCTCCCGGAAGTCATCTGATACTCTTGAGACTTACTGTTGAAACCCTTTGTCTGCAAACAGCTGTCCATTAAAAGGGCTGTCCCAAATGGACAACCCCTGACTATATGCCATATTAAGGCATTTGGGAATAATAGAGGGGGTACTCCCACAAAGGATACCCCTTAGTTAGTAACAATGACATGATTTTATATTTGAATGAATGGCATGTAACAAATTTCCCCCTGTGATGGCCACTCACTCTATTAACGCCTACGATATTTTCAAACAATTCTATGGGTACATGTTGTTCAACATGTCCTTGGAGATTACTTCTAATGGAATCCTCAAATCTAGAGATACTTCTGGTTACATTCAGCTTGGCAGTTTCTACTGTGCACAATGAAGTCATCATATTCTCTGACTCTAAAAAAGTACTGTCAATCTGACCTACCCTTTTGGTGTAGACATGATATATTAGCTGCTATATCTGGTGCCCACCATGTAACTTGCGTGGCTGCCCATGCTACATGCCTTTAATATATACTTTGAGAAAAACAGCTTTATCCCCTTTTCTATAATTTCTATAGCGATCTTTCTATTCTATTTCTACTTGCGCAACTCTTGTCCACCATCTCAGAACAGCTCAGGTTTATGGAAAACTGTACATGTGCTGCTTTTTGCTTCCTCTGAGAATAATAATTCTGTTTTATTTGCGTTCTAGGAATTCTTTCTGAAACTTAAAAACATTATGCCGAGCTCTTAGCATCGACCGCTTTGTATTTTACAGCTTTATTCAATATTATTCTTCTATTCTATTGTCCTAAAGAAAAAAATGTATACAAGGTATAAGTTACAAATGGTTAATTATCCACTTTTCAATTCCTTTGTGTTCTGCCTCCAGTACAACATCTTATACTGGATTCTTCAACCAGACAAATAAAAATCTATTTTATTGTGTGGTAAGCTTGGACAAAATAAAAAGGATATGCTATCAATTCCTGATGTGCATCTGGGACCCTCAACTATCAGAAGAATGGGGTCTGGGTGAACCCCAATCACCAATTTGAGGCTGCCTCATTCTCCATAATGTTCAATGGAGAGGAGACATGAAATCTATGGAGACTCTGGACCCCTGTTCTCCAAATGGGGGTCATATAATGCTAGTAACAGACATATTAAAGGGGCCTCCATTGTAAATTTTACTATTGGCCTTCTACCTATGTATGGACATAAATTAGTTATTCAATTATTACTTCTCTATGGGAAATATATCTCCACAAAGTCTTACTAACGATTTCTATGAGGCCCATGCATGGAGGTACAGCTAAGAATAGTCTAATCTACAATCCCTACAGGCAGTTTAAGAGGAAAACTAGTCTGATGGTGATAAAAAAAAAAACATAAGCAGGTAAGGATTTTATGATTAGGTGGAGTGTGGTGACCCAAACCACCATCGAAAAGGGAGCCCCTTTTTGTTTTTATGCTTTTGACCCTCTCTTGCCTCCACTTACATGTAATTTTCTGGACATATGCTGATTCAATTTTCAATAATTTTAGATTTTTTTTTGTCACATTTTGAAAGTTGAGCCATATATACTTGTTCAAAAATATCTTTATAGGCATTAATATACATAATTGAAGGCCCTGCATGGGGAATAGTTGTTTCTAGAACCATTTCCTCCACATAGTACCATTTACCGTACACTTCTGACGGAGCCTACATGTATACCATTTTTGGTTCTCCATATGAGCCTATATCCAGCAGCCAAAATTTTTTACATAGACCATTAACTACTCATTTATGCCACAATTATAGAGAAAAACAACATTACTGTCCATAGGTACAAGTGTACTTTGCCTGATATATTTGGTAATTTGGAAGGTTTTTGGGAATATCCTAATGTAATATATCACTATATTTGCAGCATCAGTGGTCATTTTCGGATACTCCTTGACCAAAACTTGAAACCCTACTTGTTACGTTGACTTAAACTGGAATTTACATTTTTAGACCAACTCCTAACTGCATTCTTGGGCCTCATGCACACGACTGTGCATTACGGTCCGCATACTATCCACAATTACGGAGCCGCAATTGTGGATAGTATAGGACACATTCTATTCTATGGGCCAATGCACATGACCGTGGTTTCCACAGTACGTGCATTGGCCGGGAGCTTGAACCGCAAAAAAATAGGACGTCATTTTATGGGCCATATGTGCGTTCTGGGCTACTTACAGTCAATGCACATCTTGTATAAGCATGGTCCATGATTGCGGCCCACGAAAGACACTCCACGGCCGTCCGTGTCCATAATCACGGGCCGTGCACATGGCTATGGCCATGTGCATGAGGCTTTAACCTTGACTACTACATCTCCCTCATGTCTACACATATCCAAACCATGCCGTGAGAAATAAAACGCCAACCTTGCCTGTATTTAATTTTCACCATTCGTACCTTATCCAAAACTACCCATGCTAGAAATCGTACTCATACGATTTGCTGTTCTATTTCATGAAGCGTTTCCATGTAGTTTCAGAGTACAGTAGCTTTACAGCTGTAAATAATTATATTTTTGTTTAACTTATTTTTAGCTTTTTTAAAGGGGTTTTATAAGATTACAAAAAAAATTGTTTTTTGCCAAAAATAGCGCCACTCTGGTCCATGGCTGAAAATAGACTGAACTGCAATACTATGTCCATCCTATAGACATGAGTGGCGCTGCTTCTGGAAAAAAGTCACTAATTAATATTATATTATACCATTTTATTTCATATGTTCAGGTATATTTACGAATTTTTGTGTACGGTACATTTCAAGAGGGTGAAACAACAGTTAAATGTATTTCCCGTTGCACAATGGACCATTTAATTACAACATGTTTGATTGCTGCTATTTACATACATACGTTAAAGACGGATACTTATGTTAAGGTGAAAGTATAAAAATACGCATTCAGTTTTGGCTAAATTAGCATCACATCTATAAGTCTAGTGATTACGGTAAGAAGCGAGCTGAGTTTTGGTGGAATATGATTGACAGACCTGATTAGTATGTTGTTTACCGACTTATTCATTTCCTTCTGTTTTTGCTCAACTTTCTATGAATAAAAATATCTCAGTAAATACGGAGAGATGTGCATTTGAGAAGAGCAAGAAACAGCTGTCATTTACTGTCCTTCAGAAAATACTAAGACTGGTAACGCAGTCTCAACTAGTAATGAAGATTCCAAACTTAACCTCCAGACATGAGACTCATCAAAGGTTTTACGTAAGAAGACATAAACCGGTCAAATGGCAGACATCTGGTACGGAAATGCGGAGTCTAAAAGGGACATCCATAAAAAGAGAAAATTGTTATTTTGTCTAATTGTTTAATAAGATGACTTGACATTAGTCGGCCGAAATTAAATTACAATTTTTCGAGTAACGTATTATTATTTTATTTTTTTAAGTGGATGTGAAAAATATTTTTTAGGAAAAATTATTGAATACAAAATAACTGGTTGTATAAGTGTGTACTTCTGGGTATATTTTGTAAGAGTATGTTACTTTTTAGTGTTAGTGTAACAGTAACAATTTTATTTTTAAATAAATCTCAATCAAAATCCCAACCCCCACTAAAAAAAGCTCCATCAGATAGTAAGGGAAAATCTGTACATCGCCATCTATAGGTCATTGCAGTAGTTTTTTTTTTGTTGTTTTTTTATAATCAATCTCTGCATCCTGATTTCAAGTTACATGCAGTATACTAATCCTGTCTAAATTAGAGAACAGATTTTTTTTCTACAGTATCTATTTCGTGATCAATATAAAATATTGATAACCAGGTAGTAAGCTGTTAAAGGGTAACTCCTATTATTATAACTCCTATTACGTTGTATAAAGCTACAGCACACATGCTTGACTGCAGTTCTTGCACAAGTTTCTCCTAACCATAGTTGTTTGGGCAATGGGCAGGGGACAGGGGTCCTCTGTTTTAGAGATCAGTGGTAGTCTCAGAGGTTAGACCCCCATCATAACATTAAAACTTTATCCAGTGGGTAGGTGATAAATGTTTCCCACTGGTATACCTCTTTAATTCGAAGACATAGCTGGGTACAGATGTATGAGGGCCCTGTGGCCACAGAGTCACAGTGGCCCCCCTGTTTATTCCACTTTGCAACAAAAAGCATAGATAATATTTACCCTGATCCCAATGGGCTGTCCAAACCCAGTATGGCATCTGTCCAGCTTTACCTGGAGCTGACTTCGGCTTTATTAATTCACGCACCTTGACGTAACTACACTTTCTGGTGTGAGGGGTAAAGTATGGGGCGGGCTCATGCGCTGGTCCCGCTACTTACGCTGTGGGTGTCAGCTGTGTATTACAGCTTACACCCTGCACTAACAGCCAGGTACAGTGATCGCTCTGTTCCTGGACGTTTAACCACTTATTTGCCATGGTCAACAGCGATTGTGTCATCTAAGCCGGTAGAAAGAGGGGGGAGGCCCATCTCCGACAGCCCCCCCCCCCCCGTGAAAAAATTACTGGGTGCCAATGGTTGATCTGGCAGCCCAGTGGCCTAATAAAGTCCCCCAAGTCTGCCTTCTTTCTGCCTCTGTTAAGCCCTGCTTCTGACAGGGCTTAACAGAAGCCTCTAAAAATGACAATGCACTGCAATACATTAGAATTGCAGTGTTTTGTACCAGCGATCAGACGATCACTAGTTCAAATCCCCTAGGGAAACGAAAAAAAAGTTAAAGAAAGTTTTCAGTAGTGTACAAAAAATTAGAAAAATATTAAAAGTTAAAAAAAAAACCTTTCCCATTTTTCCCCTAAAGTAATGTAAAAAATAAACAAAATTGGTATCTCCGGGTCCGTAAAAGTTCAAACTATTACAATATAACCTTATCTAAATCGCACGGTGAAAGCCGTAAAAAAAAATAAAACACCAGAATCGCTGTTTTTTGGTCACTTTAGCACCTAAGGGAAATGTAATAAAAAGCGATCAAAACCTGTATGCGCCAAAAAATTATTAGAATAAAAACTACAGCTCAACCCGCAAAAAAATAAGCCCCCATACCGCTCAATCAACAAAAAAATAAAAAAGATATTGCATTCTGCATGGGGTGACACAATATAATTTATTTTTAACAAATTGTTTTTTTTGTACAAGTAGTGAAACATAAAAAAAAACCTATATAAATATGGTGTTCCTGCAGTTGCATTGAGTCGCAGAATAAAGTTAAGTTGACGTTTTTACCGCCCGGTAAAAGCCGTAAAAATGAAACCCCAAAAAACAATTGAGTAATCGCAGGTCTCTATGGGGCTGTATGATCTGACACCTTTCTACCATAGTCAGAATTAACTTTTTTTTAGCTATTTGCTTTGAAGGATTGAACCAAACTGACTAGCCTTCGCTCCCCACACGCATCAATGAACCATGGGCACCCAACACCCTATCACGGTTTCACTGGTTGTCCTTCCTTGGAGCACTTTTGGTAGATACTAACCACTGCACACCGGGAATACCCTCCATTTTGAAGATGCTCTGACCCAGTCGTCTAGATATCAAAATTTGGCCCTGGTCAGAGTTGTTCAAATTCTTAAGACTGCCTTTTTTTTCTGCTTCTAATAAATCAACTTCAAGAACTGACAGTTCGCTTGCTGCCTAATATATCCCACCCCTTGTCAGGCACCATTGTAACCAATAAAATCAATGTTATTAACTTCA
This sequence comes from Rhinoderma darwinii, assembly GCF_050947455.1. Classification (NCBI taxonomy): domain Eukaryota; kingdom Metazoa; phylum Chordata; class Amphibia; order Anura; family Rhinodermatidae; genus Rhinoderma; species Rhinoderma darwinii. Next base: position 99,268,731 of record NC_134695.1, read on the forward strand.
CCTGTCAGTGGTTTTAATATAATGAGTGAATGATGTATACTGGATTGTCATCATAAGACAACCCCATAAGCATAAAATAATATTAGAAAAAGTGCTGTATTTTAGCTCAGCCAGTAAAGCATGCCAAACAAAGCAAAGAGCAATTAGTTACATTGGATGGTATCAGAGATCTTGTATCTGTATCAATTATTTCTATTACCTCTGTGCTTGGGTGTTTCTAGGCAATGCCTTTGGTCTGAATCTGGATTTAGTCATCATTTTGCTTTGCCTGGTAGATTAGGGCGTACTTTTCTTGGACCTATATATACTTCAGGCCTGGATTACTCAGGTGCAGGTTATACTGTTTCTGGCATGTGCTAAACTCATTCCAGATTCTGGTTGGTGACATTGTTCTTGTCTATGTGCTTGTTTGTACTGTGGGACCGGTTGGTCCTCTGAGAGATCTAGTTTTTGTATAGTGGTTTTGTGTGTATCCTGAGATCGGTAGTTCCACTGGTTTGTTTGCCTTTTCTGTGAGTTTGGTCTGCTGCCAAGCTGTTTTCGTACCCTGCTGTGTAGATAGTCTTCAGATAGGGTCAGTGAGTGCTGTTGATACTTGTCCACTGCCTATTTATCTGTTAACTGGTTAACAGATATTTATGCATCGTTTCCATCGTCTACTGCCTTCAGTGTTCGTTTCCACTTATCCACTGGTGAGTAACTTGTGCTTTTTGTTTTCTGTCAGTATTGATGCATGCTTCACTCATGTGATAGTGATTGTCTGGTGTTGCGGTCTTGACCATAACCAGCGGCATAACAGTCAGATGGCAGTTCAAATTAACACATTAATTTGCAGAATCACTTAAAAACATTTATTGATTTAATATTTTAAAAAAAAATCACTCTACAAAATATTGCTAATTAGTAAAATCTTTGAAACAAGAAATTACAAATTTCTTCTAAAAACATATTTTTCTTTTCTGTTTTTGAAAGCCTTAGCTGTGAGATATATATTACTGGGAGCCATTTTTATCCTGCTAAATCTGTTGGTAACACCGGAACAACAAAAATAAAAATCAATGTCATCCCTAGGAGCAGTTTTCTAGTATCGATCCATGACACACAAGGGTTATTTGTCACACCGCAGTCTACAAAGCCCAAAAAAAAAAAGAATAGAAACATTCAGAGAGGAAGTTCCCCAATGAAAAATATCTTATGGTCACAAATCTGAGATATTTTCGAAAAATGTCATGAAACAATTGTGATATTTCAGTAGCTATGGTGTATAAAAAGACAAAAACAACAGAAACCGAAAATTTACTCTCTAACAAAAAATTATATTATACAGACAAATGTTGTTGACATTGAAAAAAATTTGTTCCTCTCTATAATTTAATGACCAAGTGAAAAGATAACAAACTGAGGTACAGTATATAAAAAAAAACAGGATATAGCAAACAAGGAATCTCAGCATATACAGTATATAGTAAACTTACAAATCATGTCAATGCAGTAGTCATATGCACAATGCAACCATCGAATGCCATAAGGGGGGGGGGGGCAAACTGTTTTAATGCCCATGGCAGGGGTTACAGTGTGCACCCCCACCGTCAATCCTTACAGTTCAGCATGACAGTTGTTGATTGGACAATCATTTATTCCTTTCCCCACCAATCCCTAGTGTTCTAATTTATAATACATACTCCACATTTTCTTCTACCTAAATCACCTTTACACATGTTTCGCTTTCAAGGCAGGGCGGACTGGCCAACTGTAAAAGGGGGCTAATGACTATCTGTATTATCTCCCTTTTCTCCGTTCCTAGTCCGTTACCTCTGTTTCCTATATAGTCCGCTTACTTTGTATTATTCACAATGTGCACACACTCCAGTCCTTCACACACCACAGGAGTAACATACAACCCTCGCAGATACTTAAATATATAAAAATACTTTACTCATAACATAGACGTGACAAACCAATATACACTACATCAAGATACAATACATTACATAGACAACACAACCACACACAACTGCCTCTGTTCCTACCTTCCCTGGACAATTTGCACATGTGACTAGTAATGTGTATGTATATATAATATAAATCCAGGTACCAACCTTATACGGTCTCCTGGTACTACAACTATAACCAAAGTCACATACAGCGCCTGACCATTAGTACATGTACATATAGAGACTCATGCATAAACAGCATATATATATCTACTCATCTATAATCCACATATGATTCCTAGAATATCTCTATGTACAAATATAAAGTCTGCTGTAATATAATTATACTTATATACATACACAGAAAGCACACATATAATATAACTTAGCTTGCTCCTGATGTTAAGTGCTGAGCCTCCAGGGCTGGCAAGAAAGAGCCAGAACCAAGAGCTTCCCATGACCTATATGTTCCTATCCCTGGGTTGAACCCACCCATTCCATTGACTCCGCCTTATAACCACCCATACACCTTCCAATGTGCATCTGTACAGTATAGGTAAATCTATTCCCAGTATGCTCAGCTGTCTCTACATCCAGTTTACAATGGCTCCTTCCTGTACTGAGGTCCATTGTAATGCTAAAAAGGCAGTAGATAAGAATCTATGACCAAATGGCTTCTGAGCATACTGCCACCTCAAAGGGTGAACACCACTGAATAATATCAGTATATACTATATCTATTTACAGGTATATTTTATGTGGTCATAAGACAGAGTGTCTGGATGGGAACAATATTCTCCTGTAACACCAACTTACAGTGTATCTATAGTAGGGTTCGCCGACTTCTGCAGCTCCTCTTTGGCCTCCACCCTTCACAAAGATGCAATGCTAAAATCAGATTAATAACACGTGTTTGGTTGGTAAACGGTATGGCTTTATTCCTGCTAAATTTTTTACAATTTTTCAGTACACAGGGTTAGCAAGAATAAAGTGATAAAAACTGAAGTGCTAAATAAAACAGGATGAACCAAATAAAATGTATATTGAGACTTTGAGGTCAATGACTACTTAGAACTCTGATCAGATAATTGTCTCTTTTAGCATTTGGTGGTCCAGAAAAGTGATACTGAAGTGGTAGACCTTCTAGAATAATGACCTTACTTCCAAAGCACCATTTTAGAAGTGGTTGAGCAGCAAGAATCACATTAGTGATTTTTACCTGATATTTTATATATGAATATGTGACCAGAATATTAACTTCTTCTCGCATCATGACATAACTAAACGTCAGTATGGAGCGGGCTCGAGGGCTGACAGCTGACAACTCGTTCCAATGGTCGGGATCGGAGATAAGTTTTCGACCCGGGGTGCTTGTCTGCTTAGATGCCATATTCAACATTGCAATGAGGGGTCCCGATGGTTGCCATGGCAGCCTGGAAGCCTACTAAAGGGCAGGGTGCCCTGTTAATATAGCATACACTGCAATACATAAGTAGTAATAATGCAATGTATTTTACCAGTGATAAACGATTGCATGTTCAGGCCCTCTAGTAAGACAAAAAAAAAAAATACATTTTTTTATAAATAAATAAAAAATGGATAACATCGTACAAAAAATGAAAAAAGTAAATAAAAAACATTTTTCCATTTTCCCGTAAAATAATGTCAAAAATAAAAATATTGTTTTAATGAAACATAATTGGTATTGCTGCTTCTGTAAAAGTCTGAACTATTACAATAAAAGTATATTTAATCAAACTCATAAAAAAAGTTGTATGTACACCCAAATGTTACCAATAAAAACTACAGCTTGCCCCGCAAAGATCACGCATCAATGTAAATATGGATTTATTTTTTTTAGAAAATTGTTTTTTTCCTCAGAAAATTAGTACATCATAAAAAAACAATATAAACTTGGTATTGCCGTAATTTTATTGACCCGCAAAAGAAAGTTAACATTTTTACCACACATTGACTGCCCTAAAAAGTAAACCCAAAAGCAATGGACAATTTTAAATATTTTTCCCATTCCACCCCACAAAGAATTATTTTTCAGTTACTTAGTACATTATACATTATACATATACATTAAATGGTGGCATTAAAAAACTACAACTCATTTGGATTTGACAAAAAAAACTACAACCAGTCAAACAAAAAACAAGCCCTCGTAAGGATATGTCGAAGGAAAAATAAAAAAGTTAAGGTGGGGAGGAAAATACTAAATAAAATAAAAATCTAAAAATGGTTTGGACCTTAAAGAGACTCTGTCACCACATTATAAGTGCCCTGTCTCCTACATAAGGAGATCGGCGCTATAATGTAGGTGATAGTAATGCATTTTATTTAAAAAAACTATCTTTTTTCACAAAGTTAGCAGCGATTTAAGTTTATGCTAATGAGCTTTCTTAATGCCCAAGTGGGCGTACTTTTACTTTCGACCAAGTGGGCGTTGTACAGAGGAGTGCATGACGCTGACCAATCAGCATCATGCACTCCTCTCCATTCATTTACACTGCACTAGCGATATAGATATATCGCTATGTGCAGCCTCATACACAAGCCCTAACATTACTACAGTGTCCTGATAATGAATACACATGAAATCCAGCCTGGACGTCATGTGTACTCAGAATCCTGACACTTCTGACTCTTTTTTTGTGAGATTCCGGCAAGTGAAACCATATCTCGTTTAATTCCGAGATCCCGCGAGATTTCGTATCCGTTGCTGGAATCTCACAAAAAAGATTCAGAAGTGTCAGGATTCTGAGTACACATGACGTCCAGGCTGGATGGTCATGTGTATTCATTATCAGGACACTGTAGTAATGTTAGGGCTTGTGTATGAGGCTGCACATAGTGATATAACTATATCGCTAGTGCAGTGTAAATGAATGGAGAGGAGTGCATGATGCCGATTGGTCAGCGTCATGCACTCCTCTGTACAACGCCCACTTGGTCGAAAGTAAAAGTACGCCCACTTGGGCATTAAGAAAGCTCATTAGCATAAACCAAAATCGCTGCTAACTTTGTGAAAAAAGATCATTTTTTAAATAAAAAGCATTACTGTGACCTACATTACAGCGCCGATCTCCTTATGTAGGAGACAGGGCACTTATAATGTGGTGACAGAGTCCCTTTAAGGGGTTAAGGTCATCTTTAACTTTTGTAAATACTGTATGGTAGATTAGTGGTTCACATTGGGGTCTTACAGCTCTAAAGTTCTGGGTTTAAATTCAACCAGGGCAACATCTACATGGAGTGTCTATGTTCTTCTTGTGTTCTCAAAAAACTGGCTTCCTCTCTTAAACATTAAAAGAATAATTAGGATAATTGGCATCTTATGAAATTGGCCCCAGCTTGTATGTGTGTCTAGGAAATATGAAGGGGGGCTCACTACACACGGGGCCAATGTGAATGTGTTCTTACTAGGGGGTTGCGGAATATGTTGGTACTATAAATATTGTGCACTAAAAGAATTTGCTAGAAACAAAAACTAACCATCCTTTATTTTTATCAAAAGGGTAAGTTCACACAGAGTTTTTTTCCACGTTTTTTTCACATGGAGTTTTTTTAAACGGCGTTTTTAAAAAAAAGAAGCAACATGCCCTATCTTCCGGCGTTAACGTCTCTGACCTCCCCTTGACATCAATGGGAGGCAGAGAAAGCTTACTTTGCTACGTTTTTGCCAGTGGCGCTCAATGGCTGCGGGCGGAAAACACAGCGAAAAAACGTAGCGTGCAGGCAGAGCAAAATCTGCCTCAAAATTCCAAACGGAATTTTGAGGCAGATTTTCTGCCTGCAAAAAACTCTGTGTGAACCCAGCCTTGTAGTCAAGTTTTTGTTCTCAGTTTTGGTCCTTTTTTCAAAAATAATAGAATATAGTCGTCTTTTTAAAAAATAAAATAATATTAAATGTCACAATTCATGGGAATATTTTTTCTACCATTGTTTATTTACTCACTATTAATATTCAGGCAGGAGGATCAGAAAAGCTTAGTTAATTAAATATAAAGTAATGTGGTGGAATATTTAATTATCTATTCTACACCTTACAACTAATGATTATGTAAATGCTTTGCATTTAATCTTGTTCCCGGGAAATTAACTTAATGGCCTTCAACAAATGAGTATTTTGTATGCATTGCAGGACACTTTATCTACATTTCAGCAGCATGGTATTAGTTTCAGATAATAACATGATTACACAACTTAAAATGTAAATGTATACAATAGATGAGGTTTATCTGACTTATCCTGGATTATGACAGAACACACCTTTTTTTTTTTTACCAAACCTTGGTATTATCAATATAAAATGTAGGAATCATAAGATTTTCCAAAAGTTTAACACAAAATCCAGGTAAGGCTCTGGATACACCAAGCCCTGCCATTCTTTTGTTATTAAAGTCATTGACTGAGCCGAATACCGGCATTAAACCTCAAACCTCTGCCTTTTGCACACAACATTGGCGTGTCCACCGACCCTGTATGGTGACATCATCTCTAGGTCTATATTATGGAATAATAGGTACTCTGTGTGCCACCGTACAGTACCTAAATGAGACACCATATTCTCCCATGAGGCACCATATTCTCCCATGGGGCACCATATTCTCCCATGAGGCACCATATTCTCCCATCGAAGCAATGTTTCTGGTGGGGAAAACTCCATGAAATTTTAATGGAACTCTCCATGTAAAACTGATATGCTGTGTCATGCCTAGTGTAGGTTCTGAAGGGGTGGTGCAATACACAGAAAAAATTATTTTGGTGTCATGCACTGACGCCTAATGCCCTGCAATAGACATAACACAGTGTATACGTTTTCCCCAGAGTTGGATCACAGGTAGGAATCATACTTTCCTGATACTATACATTATAAAGTCTTTTAAATAGATTAGATGAAAAGTTGGGTTAAGGCTTCTTACATGGGCCAACGATCGGGCAAACAATCAAATAAATGATCGCTCCTAATCATTGCCCTATGTAAACAGGCAACGATCTGCTGATCAACGAGTAAACACTTGTTCATTGGCTGATTGTATCGTTTATGCAGTCTAAAATATTATCGTTGCCGGCAGCACATCTCCTTGGGTAAACAAGGAGACCTGATGCCGACATGATGGAAATGTATTGGACGAGTGATCGTAGTAATGAGCGCTTGTCCCCATACAAAGCTCCTTTTGAAAGGAGCAAACGAGCCCCCCTTAGTCTATCATGCATTACTGTCATCTGTTACCTATAACAATTAAGATCCACCTATCGTATCCCGTTCATACATTTTGACTTATCAGTTAAAACTTAATAGATTCCACTAGTTCCCATGGAAATGAAGAAAGTATTTACAGCTTAAATTAATCTGATTTTGATTGCTTCAATGCACCCAAATAAACTTGCAAAATGCTTTCAGAAGCATTGAGTTAGTCAATGTGGAAATTATTTACAGTGTATTTATAATCTAGAAGTGCTGTTAAAAAGAAACAAAAAATGAGTAACAAAAAATAATATAAATTTCAAAAGGTATAAACAGCTAACATTAGGTTTACAATAAAGGGGTTATACCATTTTTACAGGATATGCTATAAGTGTTTTATAGGTGGGGTTCCTCCTCAAGAGAACAGACGTAACAAGACCCCTTTTACGCCTGCGTAGGTGGCAGATAGTGGATGAATCTCGCAGCGTTTGCTTGCTCATCGGCTGATCATTCCCCTGTTTACACAGGGGAATGATCAGGAAAGAGTGTTCTGTGAACGCTCGTTTACCCGATAATTGGCCCGTGTAAAAGGGCATTAATAGGAGCTGCAGTCTTCTTCTGACTGCATTGTCCTGTCTCATATGGATTGTTTAGATTAGATTGGCATGGAGGCTGGTGGCCACGAGACACAATAATAACTATTGCTGCTACAATTATAATATTGGATGTTAACAACGACGTGGAATGAAAGGAGAAAAGATTATCCAGCGCTGTATGAAGTTTAAAAGGGAAGTTCTATTCCCACTTTTATTGGCAAAACAAAATTGGATTAAAAGTCGAAGGGAGACGCAGTCTCAAGGCGAAGAGTAGTGCGGGTTAGTACCTGAGCCTACGCGTTTCGAGCACGTGCAGTGCTCTTACTCATGGCAAAGAATACGTTTGCCATGAGTAAGAGCACTGCACGTGCTCGAAACGCGCAGGCTCGGGTACTAACCCGCACTACTATTCGCCTTGAGACTGCGTCTCCCTTCTACTTTTAATCCAATTTTGTTTTGCCAATAAAAGTGGGAATAGAACTTCCCTTTTAAACTTCATACAGCGCTGGATCATCTTTTCTCCTTTCTTGCACTATTTACAGCGGGCCATCGCGGGGATCCGAGCGAGGTGTCTGGAGACGCAGAACCGGTGAGCTGGAGGTTTCCTCCCTTTTCTACTTTTTCAACGACGTGGAACGCTAACGCAAATCCAAAGCAAGATTTTGTTTATAAGTTTTGGGCATAGAGAAGAAATATAATTTTAACATACTTACACTATCCAGGACTTTGAAAGATTTCTACTTATCTTGATTGAAACTACCTTTGTCCCATGCCTAGATAACAGGCCATTGGGTTTTTATAAAAATTGACATTTTAGAAATATGCAAACAGTAAAATTGTATTCAATCTTCCATTGAATGACATCAGTGGAGTTGTCTCGGGTCAAGTTCTTGTCTCGTCTTCCGGTAATTTGAGCACATAAGCCGCGTTTCTTCTGAAGTTTGCAAGCTAATGCTGTAGTTCTCTAACAGCTCCATTATATTATATGTAAATGACATTTTTAGAACAACATTAAGTTAAAGCAATGGCACGTCTTTAAAATATAAGACGGGTGTACGTATGATCATAGGCAGCAATTACGGCAAAGATTGCATTCCTATTAGGCAAAATGTTCTATTGAACCACTAGACACTGGTTATGAAGCTGCTAGTGCAGTTTATAAAATGAATCTGAGTGCTGTACATTATGCCAATGTAATCATAATCTTCATGCGATGATTACAAGATCTAATTTTATTCAATTGGGAAATGCCTGATTGATAAGTGCCGAGGACGATATGAAGGAATGGAGACAACAGAAGATATGACACATTCGCAAGACGCTCAGTTCTCAAGCTATCTGAAGACAACAGAGGAAATTTGTATTTTTATGTATTCAGATGAAGTAGAAGCATTTGAAAATTATATTAATTTAGCAAATCGGAAGCCATTTGTTAGCAAAACAACTGATTTTAAGGTGTATAACATATAACATCATGATCATGTAGGGACAACAGTTTATACAGATTAATTTCTTAATATTTCTTTATAGTCATCACAGCTCCATTTTTCTTATACAGAGCTCCAAGTGCAGAATGAAATGACTCCACAGAGCACCCAAAGCCCTCAGAGATTCCAATAATGTCTGGAAAATATCTTAACCATTTCAGGGTCGGAGTATTTTGGTCCTTCGGGACCAGACACACTATGGACATGTTTAGCATGTTTATTTAATGACTATAGCTTTTTTTTATTCTTTGTACTATTAATATGATTTTTGCTCCTTTTTTTTTTTTGTCTGTGGCCAATATGGCGTTCTTTTTTAATCATTTTTACATGTAGTATTTGCTAATTTTTTCTAAAAATATATATATAGTAGACTTATAGTTTGTACAGGTAGTAAAGAAAATATGTTTTTTCAAAATGTAGCTAATTTTTATAGCAATCATATACTATAAAACTATAGAGTAAATTGGGATAGGGCTAGCGGTATGGCAACGATTAGGGGGTAAGCATTTTTAAGGAAAGGGGCGGTGTTTATTTGTTTTGTTTTTCAGTTTATTTTTTTATTTCAAAATCTGTCCTCAAAAGGTCTGAAAAGGGCATGGGGAGGTTATTTTCTTGTGTGTGTATATATATATATATATATATATATATATATAACACTGTAGCTAGGGATGCACAATTAATTTGCCCAGGTTGTGCCTTCAGCTGCCCTTACGGACCAGAGTTCCCAGTGATCAGTGATTTATTTTTATTTTTTTAAATCTGTCTCCAAAAGGTCTGAAAAGGGCATGGGGGTTATTTTGTTGTGTGTGTGTATATATATATATATATATATATATATATATATATATATATATATATAAAACCACTGTAGCTAGGGCTGCACAATTAATTAGCCCAGTTAGTGCCTTCAGCTGCCTTTACGGACAAGAGTTCCCAGTGATCATGTGATCTGTCATTGAGCTTTGTGTGTTAGGGATCTGCCAGGTACTTCATCTAGCTATACTCCTGGGATTAATCAATCCACACCTGAGGCCAGACCTGTTCGACTGACACCATCTCCCACCAACCAGGGTGGCAGGCTCAGGAGTGGGAGAGCCTATCGCGGCCTGGTCTGTCGGAGTTAGCTCCGCCCCCTGCCCTTTATTACCTGCCCTGTGCTCTCCCTCAGTGCTTGTAATTCTTTTGGATTCCTGGCCTAACTGCTGCTTTGCTCCAGCCTGCTTCTGCCGTGCTTCTGCCTTGCTGCAGTTCTGCTTGACCTGCTTTGCTTTGCCCCTGGTTTGCTTCTGTCTCCGTGCCCGCTCGGGTGTACTCACTTCGTCCTGGTCCTGACTGTTCGTTCGCCGCCCCGTTTCCTCGTGGCGTTCCGTGGCTACTGCCCCTTCCCTTGCGTGTTCCCTGTTTGTCTTCCTGTGCACTTAGCCAGCGTAGGGACCGCCGCCCAGTTGTACCTCGTCGCCTAGGGCGGGTCGTTGCAAGTAGGCAGGGACAGGGCGGTGGGTAGATTAGGGCTCACTTTCCCTTCACCTCCTTCCTGCCACTACATAATTACAAGCCCTTACCTAGTCTACCATTTCTCCTACGCTGACGCTGTCATGGACCCCCTTGAGACCCTGACCCAGCAGATGCAGGGCCTCTCCCTACAGGTCCAGGCCCTGGCCCAAAGGGTCAATCAGGGTGACGCTGCTTTAGCAGTAGTACCCCTAACCTCACCTCTAGAACCCGACCTCAAGTTACCTGACCGGTTTTCAGGGGACCGTAAGACGTTTCTCTCCTTCCGGGAGAGTTGCAGACTGTATTTCCGCCTAAAGCCCCACTCCTCAGGTTCCGAGAACCAGCGGGTGGGTATCATCATATCCCGACTCCAGGAAGGGCCCCAAGAGTGGGCCTTCTCCTTGGCTCCTGACGCCCCTGAACTTTCCTCTGTTGATCGTTTTTTCTCTGCCCTCGGACTCATTTACGACGAGACTGACAGGACTGCTTTAGCCGAGAGTCAGCTGGTGACCTTACGTCAGGGTAGGAGACCGGTTGAGGAATACTGTTCTGATTTTAGGAAGTGGTGCGTAGCTTCTCAGTGGAACGATCCGGCCCTAAGGTGCCAGTTTAGGTTAGGATTATCTGATGCCCTGAAGGATCTGCTGGTTAGCTACCCCTCGCCTGACTCCCTTGACCAGGTTATGGCCCTAGCAGTACGACTTGACCGACGTCTCAGGGAACGTCAGCTAGAACGCTTCAGTGTGCTCCCCTCTGACTTTTCTGCGATCCCCCCCGAGGTCCCGTCTCCTCGCCCCTCCACGGAGGACTCGGAGGTACCTATGCAACTCGGGGCCTCCATGTCCCCTCGACAACGTAGGGAGTTTCGCAGAATGAATGGTCTCTGCTTCTACTGTGGGGACGACAAGCATCTACTGAACACCTGTCCCAGGCGCAAGAATAAGAAGCCGGAAAACTTCCGCGCCTAAGTGATCATCGGGGAGGTCACTTGGGCGCACAGGTATTTCCCGTTAATGTGAAACGCAATAAAATTTTGCTTCCCTTTCAGGTCTCGTTTGCTGGCCGGTCTGCCACGGGCAGTGCTTTCGTGGATTCTGGCTCATCTGCTAATATCATGTCTGTGGAATTTGCTATGTCTCTAAAGATGCCTTGTATTGATTTACCTTATCCTATCCCTGTAGTAGGAATCGACTCAACCCCCCTTGCTAATGGTTATTTTACTCAGCATACTCCTGTTTTTGAACTCCTGGTTGGCTCCATGCATTTGGAGCAGTGCTCTGTACTGGTGATGCAGGGATTATCGTCTGATCTGGTTTTAGGCCTTCCCTGGTTGCAATTGCATAATCCCACATTTGATTGGAATACTGGGGATCTCACCAAATGGGGTAATGAATGTCTTATGTCATGTCTTTCTGTTAACTCTATTTCTCCCCGGGAGGAGGTAAACACGCTTCCTGAGTTTGTTCAGGACTTCGCCGATGTGTTTTCTAAGGAGGCCTCCGAGGTGTTGCCCCCCCATAGAGATTACGATTGCGCTATCGATTTGGTGCCTGGTGCCAAGCTTCCTAAGGGTAGGATATTTAATCTTTCATGTCCTGAACGTGAAGCGATGAGGGTGTATATCCAAGAATGCCTGGCCAAGGGTTTCATTCGCCCCTCGACTTCTCCTGTAGGTGCTGGCTTCTTCTTCGTGGGGAAGAAGGATGGTGGTCTTAGGCCGTGCATTGATTATCGGAACCTGAATAAGGTCACCGTAAGGAACCAGTACCCACTTCCTTTGATTCCGGATCTTTTTAATCAGGTTCAGGGAGCCCAATGGTTTTCTAAGTTCGATCTACGGGGGGCATATAACCTTATCCGCATCAAAGAGGGGGATGAGTGGAAAACTGCGTTCAACACACCCGAGGGTCATTTCGAATACCTGGTCATGCCCTTTGGGTTGTGTAATGCCCCTGCTGTCTTCCAGAATTTTATTAATGAAATCCTGAGAGAGTACCTGGGTAATTTTCTTGTTGTGTACCTTGATGACATACTGGTGTTTTCCAAGGACTGGTCCTCCCACGTGGAGCATGTCAGGAAGGTGCTCCAGGTCCTTCGGGAGAATAATCTGTTTGCTAAGACTGAAAAATGTGTCTTTGGGGTACAGGAGATACCATTTTTAGGGCAAATCCTCACTCCTCATGAATTCCGCATGGACCCTGCCAAGGTTCAAGCTGTGGCGGAATGGGTCCAACCTGCCTCCCTTAAGGCGTTACAGTGTTTTTTAGGGTTCGCCAACTATTACAGGAGATTTATTGCCAACTTCTCGGTCGTCGCTAAGCCTCTTACGGACCTTACCCGCAAGGGTGCCGATGTCCTCCATTGGCCCCCTGAGGCCGTCCAGGCCTTTGAGACTCTCAAGAAGTGCTTTATCTCGGCCCCCGTGCTGATTCAGCCCAACCAAGAGGAGCCATTTATTGTGGAGGTTGACGCTTCCGAGGTGGGAGTGGGGGCCGTCTTGTCCCAGGGTACCAGCTCCCTCACCCATCTCCGCCCCTGTGCTTACTTCTCTAGGAAGTTTTCGCCCACGGAGAGTAACTATGATATTGGCAACCGCGAACTTCTAGCCATTAAATGGGCTTTTGAGGAGTGGCGGCACTTCCTGGAGGGGGCCAGACACCAGGTAACGGTCCTTACGGATCACAAGAATCTGGTTTTCCTAGAATCGGCCCGGAGGCTTAATCCTAGACAAGCTCGGTGGGCACTATTCTTTACCAGATTTAATTTCTTGGTTACCTATAGGGCTGGGTCCAAGAATATTAAGGCTGACGCTCTGTCACGTAGTTTCATGGCCAATCCTCCTTCCGAGAAGGATCCTGCTTGTATTTTACCCCCTGGTATAATCGTCTCTGCCACGGATTCTGATTTAGCTTCTGATATCGCGGCTGATCAGGGTGCAGCTCCCGGGAACGTCCCTGGGGACAAACTGTTTGTTCCCCTGCAATACCGGCTGAGGGTACTCAGGGAAAACCATGACTCCGCTCTATCTGGTCATCCTGGCATCTTGGGCACCAAACACCTCATTACCAGAAACTATTGGTGGCCTGGGTTGCCTAAAGATGTTAGGGCTTACGTCGCCGCTTGTGAGGTTTGCGCTAGGTCCAAAACCCCTAGGTCCCGACCTGCGGGCCTACTACGTTCCTTGCCCATTCCCCAGAGACCTTGGACCCATATCTCCATGGATTTTATCACCGATTTGCCTCCATCTCAGGGCAAGTCGGTGGTGTGGGTGGTAGTCGACCGCTTCAGCAAGATGTGCCACTTTGTGCCCCTTAAGAAGCTACCTAACGCCAAGACGTTAGCTTCTTTGTTTGTGAAACACATCCTGCGTCTCCATGGGGCCCCAGTCAATATCGTTTCTGACAGAGGGGTACAATTTGTTTCCTTATTTTGGAGAGCTTTTTGTAAAAAGTTGGAGATTGATCTGTCCTTCTCCTCCGCCTTCCATCCCGAAACTAATGGCCAAACGGAAAGGACCAACCAATCCCTGGAACAATATTTAAGGTGCTTCATCTCTGACTGTCAATTCGATTGGGTCTCATTCCTTCCCCTTGCTGAATTTTCCCTGAATAACCGGGTCAGTAACTCGTCAGGGGTCTCCCCGTTTTTCTGTAATTTCGGGTTTAACCCAAGGTTCTCCTCCGTCTCCCCTGGTTGTTCCAATAATCCTGAGGTAGAGGAGGTTCATCGGGAACTGTGCACTGTCTGGGCCCAGGTTCAGAAGAACCTAGAGGCGTCCCAGAGCGCACAAAAGATTCAGGCGGATAGTAGACGTTCTGCTAACCCCCGGTTTGTCGTCGGGGATTTGGTCTGGTTGTCGTCCAGGAACTTGCGCCTTAAGGTCCCGTCCAGGAAGTTTGCTCCCCGATTTATTGGACCTTATAAGATCATTGAAGTCCTCAACCCTGTATCCTTCCGTCTGGAGCTCCCCCCATCCTTTCGCATACATGACGTCTTCCATGCCTCCCTCCTTAAACGCTGCTCCCCGTCCTGGTCCCCCTCGAGGATACCTCCTGATCCCGTTCTCACCCCTGAGGGGGTGGAATTCGAGGTGGCCAAGATTATGGACAGTAGGATGGTCCAGGGCTCCCTCCAGTACCTGGTCCATTGGAGAGGATACGGGCCGGAGGAGAGGACTTGGGTACCTGCCCGTGATGTTCACGCTGGGGTATTGATCAGGAGGTTCCACCTCCTCTTCCCCACTAAACCGGGTCCCCTTAGTAAGGGTCCGGTGGCCCCTCATAAAAGGGGGAGTACTGTTAGGGATCTGCCAGGTACTTCATCTAGCTATACTCCTGGGATTAATCAATCCACACCTGAGGCCAGACCTGTTCGACTGACACCATCTCCCACCAACCAGGGTGGCAGGCTCAGGAGTGGGAGAGCCTATCGCGGCCTGGTCTGTCGGAGTTAGCTCCGCCCCCTGCCCTTTATTACCTGCCCTGTGCTCTCCCTCAGTGCTTGTAATTCTTTTGGATTCCTGGCCCCACTGCTGCTTTGCTCCAGCCTGCTTCTGCCGTGCTTCTGCCTTGCTGCAGTTCTGCTTGACCTGCTTTGCTTTGCCCCTGGCTTGCTTCTGTCTCCGTGCCCGCTCGGGTGTACTCACTTCGTCCTGGTCCTGACTGTTCGTTCGCCGCCCCGTTTCCTCGTGGCGTTCCGTGGCTACTGCCCCTTCCCTTGCGTGTTCCCTGTTTGTCTTCCTGTGCACTTAGCCAGCGTAGGGACCGCCGCCCAGTTGTACCTCGTCGCCTAGGGCGGGTCGTTGCAAGTAGGCAGGGACAGGGCGGTGGGTAGATTAGGGCTCACTTTCCCTTCACCTCCTTCCTGCCATTACATTGTGTATGGGAAATGGACAAAAACAGAAATTGTGAAAACCGCTTCTGTTTTCTCTCCTGGGTGCCTACTAGTCTCTGATAGCCTGGTTCCAGATATTTGAATGCCTATCTCAGACATATATGGTATATTCACAGAATTTGCCATAAATGATTGATAGGCCCTCTTCACATCGCTGTTTCGGCTTATAATGACAGGTATACATTGGGAGGTCGGTGTCCCCGGCGGAGGAAGCATCAAGAATCACGCTGCTCGAGGACTCTGGCCCTGTGTAAGCTCCTGAGGTCACTGTTAATATAGCAACAATAATTTTAGGGAGCTTCCCCAGGGCCATAGTCCCCAGGATAAGAAACATCAAGAATCGGTCCTCCTGGTGTCCCGGCTTTGCGGAAGCTCCTGATGTCACTCTCCATATACGGACAGTGACATCTGGAGCTTCCCTAGGCTCGGAGTCTCCGAGCAGAGCAGCTGTGCAGGAAGCCCCACAACATAATTGTTAATTTATGGACAATTATGTCACGGGAGCTTCTCAATACATAAGTTTAACATATAACTGTGATGAATGCTTAGCAGTGGCATCTGTCACCCATAGGCTACCATGTTAAAAAGACTGTGCGGTATCATTTTTTTTGCGGGATTGTTTAGTCTACTACGTCATTATGCTATTCCATCCCTTAAAAAATATACCAATGTAAACCAGACTGATGGAAGACAAAAGGACACTCTTTTGGCCTCCATCCTGCTAATGAGATGTCCCTGCTTTGGGAGCCGTACCTATATTGAGAACGGAGGTCACCCAATGCCCGTTCCACCTGGTGAGGTGGCAGATTGCTACCATTTCCAGGCGGGGTCTATGTGGAGAGGTAACCATGCGTGCGCACAGCTCTCTCCATAATTTCTTACAGCTTCAGAAACAGCCGAGCAAGTGCTGTTCAGCTGTTTCCGTAACTCCCATAGAACGAAATGGAGAGGACACATAGTTCCCGTCTGGAATTGGCAGCAAGTGGTCACCTCACCAGGTGGCACGGGCATTGGGTGGCCTCCTTTCTCAATATAGGTACGGGCCCCAAAGCAGGGACTCTCATCTATGAGACATTTATGGTATATCATGTGGTTATGCCATAAATGTCTGAGATGGGAATAAATCTTTAAGAAGTTAAGCAACGGACCATTAGCCTATCTGCATAACTGTTGGCTTCGAATATTGTCAGAAATTTTCAATGAAATAAAATTTCTGAGAAGTGATAAAATGTTTTGGGTACTGTATAGTTTGGAAATCAGTGTGATCCCAACCCAAAGACTACATGTGATATTAAAATCTTTGCATGTGGGCTCAAAATGTAAAATTACAAACCATACAATATATGTACCTTATCCATTCCGCTTCAGTCTCCCACTGGTGGTGTCAAGCGCCACAAACCCAGCTACTGTTATTGACCCATGCAAGCTTATCTAAAATCCAAAGTGTCTGCAGCAGTGATGTCACAATGGACCAACAGAAGTGCTAAGGGACCCCTGAGACTGGCGATGGGGGTCGGAAACGGAATCATTAAAGGGGTTGTCCGAGATATATTTTTATTTTAAAGTTAAACACACAATGCACACATTAAGTATTCCCTAATATACTTACCTGTGCAATCTTGCTTCTGTTCTCCGTTCTGGCAGCTCTTTTCTGCCGATCACATGTCTTCTGACGTCACGTTTTCTTCCTCCTCCACTGTCGTGTCGTGTCCCGATCACATGGTCTCGCCCCAGCGAGACCTCGGATGGGACACGACACGTCACTGGAGACGTGACGTTTCTGCGCGTGCCCGCCCGCCCAGCCTATGCATCTTTTCACTGTGAACGCGCCTATGCATGTTCACAGTGAAAAAAGTGAAGAGGGACGGCACCCGCGGACTAGAAAGGTACAGTGACCTCTGTACTTTTAGTTCTTCCCCTATCAAAGCCTACACATAGTAGGCTTTGATAGGGAATTATACAACACTATGCAGCACACGGGTCGCATGCAGCCCTTGAGGCTGTTATCTGCGGCCCGCGGGACACCGTACACTGTTTAACAACTGGTTCCTGACCGCTGGCTGTATTTTTACGGCCAGCGGTCAGGGACGGGTCCTTAAAACCCGAGCCATAGACTTTCTACGGCTCGGGTTTTAACTTGCTGCCCGCGCGATCGGGCAGCTGTATGTCGGGTCTCCGGCTGTCAGTGACTGCCGGGGACCCTGAGGAGAAGACAGAAGCTGCTTTAGCTGCTTCTGTCTTCTCCGATGTCATTTTACACAGCGCTCAATGAACGCTGTGTATAGGAATAGAGACAGCGGCCCCGCGGCGCTGTCTCTATTCCTCCCGGTATCATGTGACTGGTCACATGATCACCGGGTGCCGTTAGTGGTAGGCTGCTGCTGGGTCTTACTAGACCCAGCACAGCCCTATTAGTGACAATCGCACTATGAGAGGGCTGATTTCCCCTGTAACTGGAGCTGCTGTGCAGCTCCAGTTACAGTGGAAAAACATGTAAAAGAAAGAAAAAAAATATATAAAGTCCCCCAAAGGTCTTTTTTGACCTTTGAGGATCAGACTACAGTAATAAAAAAAATAGTAAAGTAAAGTGCAAAAAAAAATACAATAATAAATACACATAAAATACCCACCCCAATAAAATACCGTTCCCCCCCGACAATCATTGTTATAACGCTAGCGCTGACCCAATTACCCTAATATAGACATGTAATATATTAACATTTACGGTAGACAATGACGATCACAAATAAAAGGTATATTTTAGGGTAAAACTATGTTATTACCAAAAAAAAATAGCTGAAACGTAAAAAAGCTTTTTTTTTACTAATATTTTCAAACTTTATGAAAGAAAATTCTAAAATGGCAAAAAAGGTGTGTATAAAAATGATAAAAAAAAGAAACCTGCATTATCTACGGAAAAAACGTCGCAAAAATCACGTCGTTAGCCCAACAAATAAAAAAGTTATAGCCATTTAACTAACGCGTGCTAAAAATGGCTAAACGGTGTCTGGTCCTGAAGGCGCAAAATAGCGCGGCCCTGAACTGGTTAAGATCTTCTGGGGTCCTGTATCTAAGCCTACATTGTTAGGGTATGTTCACACGAGGGCGTCCATAACGGCTGAAATTACGGGGATGTTTCCGCCTGTTTTTTTTTTAAGCGGAAACAGCGTAGCAAAACTTGTAAAAAACGGCCCGAAAATGCGTACCATTGATTTCAATGGGAGGCGTCGGCGTCTTTTTCCCGCGAGCAGTAAAACTGCCTCGTGGGAAAAAGAAGCGACATGCTCCATCTTCGGGCGTTTACACCTCTGACCTCCCATTGACTTCAATGGGAGGCAGAGAAAGCGTATTTCCGTTGTTTTATGCCCGCGGCGCTCAATTGCCGTGGGCGAAAAACATGACGGAAAACGACGCGAAAAACGCAGCAAAAAAAGCCGCAAAAACAACGCCAAAAAGGCTACGATAAACGCCGCGAAAAACATCGCAAATAAAGCCGCGAAAAAAGAGGCAAAAAACGCCACGAAAAACGACAGGAAAAACGCCATGAAAGACGCAACGAAAAACGCAGAAAAAAAACCGCAAACAGCGACGCAAAAAAAAGAGGCGAAAAACGACGCAAAAAAGGCTACGATAAACGCCACGGAAAACGTTGCGAAAAAAATCGTGGAAAAAGCCGCAAACAAAGAGGCAAAGAACGCCGTGAAAAACTACTGGGAAAACGCCACGAAAGACGCAACGAAAAACGCTGCAAAAATAGCCGCAAACAACGATGCAAAAAAAGAAACGATACGAAAAAGGCTACGATAAACGCAACGGAAAACACAGCAAAAAAAGACGCAAACAAACAAGCAAAAAACGCCAAGATAAACGAAGCGAAAAACGGCCCGAACAAAGCGGCAAACAAAACCGCAAACAGCGCACAAAAAACTCCGGGAAAAATGACGCAAAAATCAACGTGCAGGGAGAGGTAAATCTGCCGCAAACTTCAAGACGGAATTTTGAGGCAGATATTCCTCCGGCAAAAAAACTCTGTGTGAACATAGCCTTAGTGGAGAGAGACGTGAGATAGAGGAGGGTGGGCGAGGGTTAGGGTGAGGGTTAGGGTGAGGGTTAGGGTGAGGGTTAGGGTGAGGGTGGACGAGGGTGAGGGGAGACACGAAGAGGTTTATAGACCTGAAAAGAGAAATAAAACATAATGGGGGGAGAACGGTCACCATCCTTCAAGAATGTCAGCAAGGAGACAAGTGCAGTGAAGGAGGTCAGCGGGAGGAGCAAGGACAGCTCACGTGAACTCTTGGAAGGTACGTGCACGCTCATTGCAGCCTGCAATGAGCGTGCACGGGAAAAAAGTTTCATAACAAGGAAAGATCAACAAACCAGACCTGAACTGCATGTAAACAAACCGTGCTAAATTCAAAGAAGAAATGTGCTAAGTAGAATTTTTTTTAAAAATAATGCTTTATTTAGGTTGTCTGTATAAGGGGTAATGTATGACAGAGTTTTTGAAAAAATGTTGGTATCTCGGACAACCCCTTTAAGGTATGTATATTGAACGGTTTGTCCTTTTTCCATTTTGAGCTCAAATGCACAGATTTAAAAATCCAAGAAAACCCCTTAAAACAAACTAATAAAAATACCAAGCCAATAATAAAGTTTCACTAGTCGAGGTTGATTTTCTGTTCTTTTTTTGTACCCCAGAACGGCACACGTGCTATGAATGATGTTTTTATTACCTACAAAATAATGTATTTTCTACAATCTCACATAAAAAAATTGGATCTTTTTTTTTTTTTTTTTTTACTGGATCAACTTTAATTCATTAATTAATTCCTTCCAAATGATCCTGTAGAAAAAAAGTGAAGTTAAAGATCTTTTTGTGAAGAAATCACAAAAGTTTTATTTATTTCATTTTCTCCTTTCTTTACAGGAGCTTCTCTGAGCAGTAGGAATTTCAATTAAAAACCACAGGAGAGGGAAGGAATATGTCAATGAAACCACAGACTTGTAAGTACTGCATACTAGTTTGCAAACAAACACAGCGAGAACCACTGAAAGAAACACACTATTACTGTAAATTTAAACTGAATGTGTTCCAGTGAAGGTGACTGTCCTAGTGAGATGTTTTATGGGTTTTTAGAATTCCTGTTACATTGTTGTCTGTGTTGAATTTGGTATTTCCTGACAAAAAGCCCATTCTATTTGTGAAACTTTAATCAAGGCTCGGGGAACAAGGGTTTAACTCAATTTTGTTTTAGTGCTACAAAAGAACAAAAGAAAATGTCACCAATGAGGGCTGAATAGAATGATGTCGCCATTCGGTTGACATCTACTAATGCCCAAGAGGTTTAGCAATGAGTTTAAAAAAGAAAACTACAAATTTGTTGTTGAATTCATGGAAGCCACGGTTACTTTAAAGGATATTTGTCCAAGATAAGAAAGATAAGCTGTTTTTGTTTGTTGTTTTTTTGGTGGGGAAGGGATTCCCCAAAACAGTGTCACTGTTGTCCATATGCTGTGCCTGGTATTGCAGCTCAACAACAGGGCTATAAAAGGAACAGTTAAAAAGGATTTCCACCCAAACCATAAAATTGGCCTTAAATTAGTAATAGTAAGGTATCAGACACACAACCGTTTCCGCTTTGTGGACCGCAAAACACGATTCCTAGTGCCTTCTGTGTGCTGTCTATTTTTTTGCAGGCCCGGGCACTAGATTGGGTGAGACGTACCGCAAATATGGACAAGAATAGAACATGTTCCATAATTTTGAGAAACGGACACACAAAAAAATGGATGGGGCATAGAAGTAAATAGTTGAGTATGCTATCCACAAAAAAAAAAATGGGTAGGACACTGAAGAAAACAACATTGGTGTGGATGAGCCCTTAATCAGCAGTCATATTTGGTCATTTAATTGGTTTTACTTATAAAGATATGGGCATTTTTTTTTTTTTATGTTGCTTGCTCTTTTTTCAACAGTGACTCGTGCAGCCATATTTGTTGTCACGTTCAATTATCTTCTCAGAAACGAATAGGAAAATGTTGTTATTGATAAAACATGCCGACGCAAAGTCACATTTACAATTCATGTGGGTGACTTTTGGAAAAATGGCTGCTGCAACTAAACGGGAGATGCCAATATCTTTGTAAATAGAACAATGTAAATTACTAAACTTTGGCTGCTGCTCTAACCTATGATTTACTAACACATGGCCAATTTTACAATGGCAATCCCTTTTAAATAACAAACTAAGATCTGCTACATCTGTATACGCTGTCTACCAAAAGTTAGAAAAACGTAGAAAGCTCATATGCAAACATGAATGGGGGCACAATTAAAAACTTATTTCATTAAGAATAATACTGTTGCCCATAGTAATGTATACACACACAGATACACACATACACACACACACACACACACACACACACACACACACACACACACATACACATACACATACACATACACACAAACACACACACACACACACTTACACATTTTCCCAGATTTCCAACTCATCTCTTTTAATGATAAATGCAAGGGTTGTAGCTATAGAGGGTGCGGACGTAGCAATGACACCCCGACCCTGTTGCCTGAGGGGCCTAAAAGTTTATCTGCACAGGTGAGGGCCCTGTTACAGACTTTGCATTGAGACCCTGGAGCATCAAGTTACACCTCTGCTCACTAGACGACTCCTTCTGAAATCCTCCTATTGCACCCACCAAGTTGTCTTAAATGCAGTCACCTGCTATAAAATTGAGTTCAGTCTAGTGACAAATGTCTAGGTTGTCTTTTTCTGCCTCTGAAGCTCCCAGATGGGTCTCATTAGAGTCAGCCCCCCTGACTCATTACATATTGGTAGGTTTAATACAAGCCACTGGTTCTCTTACCGAAAACTCTTTCTCCTCCTCATGCAGCCGGCTTCTACTCCAGAGATTCCTGAAATCTAGATTCTATCTTCAGTTCAACCCTTCACCAATGTTTAAGATATTTCCCAATTCCAGGTTCTCATCCAACTGACTTTAAGTGGTGGATCAAGAATTACTTCCCTAAACTTCAGAAGTTAATTTAAAAATCTGCCTTCATTTCTTTTGAGCAAATTAAACAAGACCATCAACCTCCTGCTACTGAAGACTTCAGAAGTGTTCAAATCCCTGAGAAGCCTCCTCTGAAATGCAGCACGACAAACCCCCTCGTTCTTTGATTGTGTACAATGAACTGATTCAAAATAATTATTTTTATGGAATATTAACATTCAACACCTCCCTCCCTCAAACTAAATGGAAAGAGCATCTTCATCTACCTCCATCACTTGAGCGCTGCTGCAAACTGATAACCAAGGCTAGCCAACAAGTTTCCCTCATAGAAACTTCAGTGAAAATTTTAGACAGGGCATGCTACGTTCCTGCATTACTCCGTAAATTCTACCGTAATGTCTCCCCTTCATGCTTCAGGGGTTATCGTGAAAAGCGTGACTCATTTCATTCATATATAGTGGACATTCCCGTTGTCTCCTCATTTTGGAAATCGATGCTCGCTCTGCCTAGTTCTAGAAACAGTTGCCACTATAGTCCTCTGTTTTACTTTTGGGAGATTTTCTCCAACACCAATTATAAGCAGCATAAACAATATATTTTAATGAAAGCCAGAATTCAAGTTGCTGAGAAATGGAGATTCTCTACTTTCTCTGTTCAGATGGTAAGGGATATGATCAACTTCATAATGCAACATTGAAAAAATGGAGGCCTCCAAAACCGACACTATGGAGCGATTTATTGAGCTATGACAACCCTGGATAGCCACTGTTAGGGCATGGCCAGACGTGGCGGAATTGCTCTGGAATTCCGCTGCAGCCAGTCCGCTGCGGAAATCCGCAGCGGACATTTTCCCCATTGGTTTCCACACCTTTTTAGTTAGGTTCGTGCACACGTGGCGGAAAACTCTGCTGCGAACCATAGACTGCGGTGCGGAATTTGGTGTCCGCAGCATACACTGGCTGTTGCGGACGTGTAGCGGACTTGTTGCGGACTCATTGCGGAATTTCTCCATTGACTTCAATGGAGATTCAAAATTCCGCAATGAAATCCGCAGATGTTATGTGTGTTGCGTTGCGTATTGGTTTTAAGAAAAGGATATTTCTTAATTCTGGCTGGACCTATGTATTTCTAGGTCTATAGTCAGACTGAGATGAAATGTTTTAAAAGACAGCAGGAAGTACTCTTCACCTGAATATGCAACGGCTAATCCGCATCAATTTCCTGCACATTTTAGGCAAAGCAGATTATGTGCGGCATTGATGCGGACAGTGTCGGCAGAAATACGCCACGTCTGGCCATGCCCTTACAACTCCATCACTATTAGGTCTTCTCCACCCCCCTTATTTCTCTACGTTAGAAAGATACTATTCTCTGCCCTAACCACTACCTTCTCCCACATTGTTCCATCCATAATTACTGACAAAATCCGGTCTTGCTTGCTACGGTTAGATTATACACTTTTTTTATTTTATTATTACTGTTTTTCATACTGGAATTGTATACATAGATATTGTATAGACAAATCCTTTTTTCTAATTCTAGATGATCTCAGCTCTGAGATCCGCACCTACAGTGAGGACAGGTATCATTTAATGCCTGTTCCACCTGGAGAGACGGCCATTGATTCCCATGGGAGTAACAGAAAGAGCCGGGCAAGCAGGACATATCTCCATTCATTTACCGTCTGGATGCAGCAGATCGGGGGCACATGACCCCCTGCTCTTGAGATAGGTGTGGGTCACAAAGTTGGGACCTGCATCTACCAGACATTTATGGCAAATTTTGTAAAAATGTTAAAAATTGTAAAAAATATGCCATAAACATCTAAGATGGGAATACTTATTTAATGACTAAAGGACTTTATAGCTTTTTCTTTAAAGAACGAATATTAAATCAAACTATTTTGTACGTACACAGAGTTTATTTTGGTCTATACTTATATCTTTTTAGTGACATAGAATCGGTCGAGCTAAACATTGCAAGTATTTTAATTTAAAATCCATTAGCATTCAACATAATTAATTAGACATTTACACTTCAGCGGATTTTGGTTTCCCTAAAGAAAACCAAGCACACAAAATATAATTTGATTTAATTTTTGGTCTATATTTAATCTACCTGAAACAATATTATACCTTGGGGAATGAATTACCATCCTAGGATTGTAGAGTTTCCATATTAAGGCAGAAAACAAAGACAGTATTGACTACAGATGTTCTAATGTTACTGGTATTATAAGACTTACAAATTACATTGACCTGGAGGCCTGGATGTAAGGGTTTCATACAGCAGATGCTACAACTCATAAAAGAGAAGACGTAAGAGATGGCACGTACAATCACAAAGCATAGTTCGTCTATCAGTACATTAAATTAGGCATGTTTAATTCACATTAGACTAGGCACTTAAAAGCCATTATATGTACAGCAGTCATCCGTATTGAGCATTAACTTGAAACCTCAGTGTACTGTATCTGCTCTTTCAATTTGCAAATAACTAATAAGGTTATTTACGGGGCTTATCTGCATATATTACACCTTCAGGTAACATCACCGACTCAACATGGACTTGCAAAGGTTTGATTGGTGCTTTTTTGTGTTTTCTTTACTTGTAAGTGTAACTTCATATATATATATATATATATATATATATATATATATATATATATATATATATATATATATATATATATTCAGCTTATTTCTAAACTGCAATCTGAATCTGAATAATGACTACTTCTACCCTATCCCTTTCCGAAAACATACTTGCTAAGACCTTCTTTTCCTGGGGCTGGCAGCCCTTCCTAGGAGTGAGAAGAACCACAATGCATTCACTAGAAATTCTAGAGATGCTGTGATTGTGCCAGTCACGGGAATCAGTGAGATCTCGAGTTGTCCGTGACCATCATGCACCATAGCCTAAACCCAAAAACAAAACCCCAAACAAAAACTCTGAATTGATCTTTGCTAAATGCACTACGCATATTCCTATGGAAATCTGGAGTTGACTGTAACCTCCCTAAGCCATAGTCCAAACAGACAGGGGCATACACAGAAATTGTAGGGCCCCATAGTAAAACTCAGATTGGCCACAACCACCCACTAGCTCAACCAAATATACTATGCCTTTATTAAAGTTATGGTCCACATTTCTATTTTAAGATACAAAATTCTGTGCTGATTTTTTTCATATTATATCTGTATTGGGGAACTCTGTTTTTGTGACTTAAATTACATAATTCTGTCTGCCTGCAGCCACCACTAGGGGGCGCTAACAGTAGATGGTTTATACATCCAGCATTGAGCTCAATGGGAACTGTATAAATCTGTATGCTGTGATCATCCCCTAGGGGCAGATGCAGGTAGCTGCTATGTGCAAGCAAACGGAGCGGTTTATTTCTAGGCCCTGTTCCACCATAGCAGTTGAGTTCTCTGAGTCATTGGTAAGTACAAAACTACAAAGAAACTCACGTATTGCTTGATTATTTTTGCAAATTCATAAAAATGAAACATGTATTTTAGAGTGATTTGCAGCCATTGATAACCCAGCATGCTATAATATCTGAAGAATTGGAATAGGAAAAAAAAAGGTGATACAAAGGGAGAATTTACTTATTCAGATGACTAGATGAATTTTGACACCTCTACATGTAGGCATTCATTGTCACTTCTATGTAGGAACTTTTCTTTTTTTATTGGAAAGCTAGCTGTCTTTTTGTAACATATCTGGCCTGCAGGGGGTAGCCAGAAAATGGGGAGGTAACTAATTTAAACATTGATAATACAAAAAGATTCCTTATAGTTGATGCCTTGGTAGAATAAATGTGCTGGATAAGCAGGAAAAGGAGTCACCGCGGGCGCTGCTGCACTTCAATGGGACAAAGGGACTAAAGGTTCAGAATATTGATAATATTGATAAATGATGTACGGGAGAGTATAAGATGAATGGAATTTATTGGTAATATGACTACGCGTTTCAATGCCGTACCGGCATCTTCATCAGGTCATCTGATGACTGTAGTTATACAAGTAAAAATTTGTAGTTTTACAAGTAAAAATTTGTAAAATAAAGTTTTTTTTATGTAAAAAAAATAAAATATATATATATATATATATATATATATATATATATATATATATATATATATATATATATATACAGTGAAGGAAATACGTATTTGATCCCTTGCTGATTTTGTAAGTTTGCCCACTGTCAAAGACATGAACAGTCTAGAATTTTTAGGCTAGGTTAATTTTACCAGTGAGAGATAGATTATATTAAAAAAAACAAAAAAACAGAAAATCACATTGTCAAAATTATATATATTTATTTGCATTGTGCACAGAGAAATAAGTATTTGATCCCTTTGGCAAACAAGACTTAATACTTGGTGGCAAAACCCTTGCTGGCAAGCACAGCAGTCAGACGTTTTTTGTAGTTGATGATGAGGTTTGCACACATGTTAGATGGAATTTTGGCCCACTCCTCTTTGCAGATCATCTGTAAATCATTAAGATTTCGAGGCTGTCGCTTGGCAACTCGGATCTTCAGCTCCCTCCATAAGTTTTCGATGGGATTAAGGTCTGGAGACTGGCTAGGCCACTCCATGACCTTAATGTGCTTCTGTTTGAGCCACTCCTTTGTTGCCTTGGCTGTATGTTTCGGGTCATTGTCGTGCTGGAAGACCGAGCCACGAGCCATTTTTAATGTCCTGGTGGAGGGAATTAGGTTGTCACTCAGGATTTGACGGTACATGGCTCCATCCATTCTCCCATTGATGCGGTGAAGTAGTCCTGTGCCCTTAGCGGAGAAACACCCCCAAAACATAATGTTTCCACCTCCATGCTTGACAGTGGGGACAGTGTTCTTTGGGTCATAGGCAGCATTTCTCTTCCTCCAAACACGGCGAGTTGAGTTAATGCCAAAGAGCTCAATTTTAGTCTCATCTGACCACAGCACCTTCTCCCAATCACTCTCAGAATCATCCAGATGTTAATTTGCAAACTTCAGACGGGCCTGTACATGTGCCTTCTTGAGCAGGGGGACCTTGCGGGCACTGCAGGATTTTAATCCATTACGGCGTAATGTGTTACCAATGGTTTTCTTGGTGACTGTGGTCCCAGCTGCCTTGAGATCATTAACAAGTTCCCCCCATGTAGTTTTCGGCTGAGCTCTCACCTTCCCCAGGATCAAGGATACCCCACGAGGTGAGATTTTGCATGGAGCCCCGGATCGATGTCGATTGACAGTCATTTTGTATGTCTTCCATTTTCTTACTATTGCACCAACAGTTGTCTTCTCACCCAGCGTCTTACTTATGGTTTTGTAGCCCATTCCAGCCTTGTGCAGGTCTATGATCTTGTCCCTGACATCCTTAGAAAGCTCTTTGGTCTTGCCCATGTTGTAGAGGTTAGAGTCAGACTGATGAATTGAGTCTGTGGACAGGAGTCTTTTATACAGGTGACCATTTAAGACAGCTGTCTTTAATGCAGGCACCAAGTTGATTTGGAGCGTGTAACTGGTCTGGAGGAGGCTGAACTCTTAATGGTTGGTAGGGGATCAAATACTTATTTCTCTGTGCACAATGCAAATAAATATATATAATTTTGACTATGTGATTTTCTTTCTTTTTTTTTTTTTAAATATAATCTATCTCTCACTGGTAAAATTAACCTAGCCTAAAAATTCTAGACTGTTCATGACTTTGACAGTGGGCAAACTTACAAAATCAGCAAGGGATCAAATACTTATTTCCTTCACTATATATATATATATATATATACATACATTAAAAGTTCAAAGAAACCCCCCTTATCCCATTTTCTCCCTAAAGCATTCTAAATAATTAAATAAATACACATAATTGGTATTGTCGTATCCGTAAAAGTCTGAGCTATTACAATATGTCATTATTTAACATGCACGGTGTACGCTGTAAAAAAAAATGCAGACGCCAGAATCGCTATTTTTTGGTTACCTCATCGCCCACAAAAAATGGAATAAAAATTGATCAAAACCTTGCATGTACATCACAATGATAGCATTAAAAACTACAGTTTATTCCACAAATAATAAGCCCTCATACCACTTAATCGACAGAAAAATAAAAAGTTATGGCTCTCAGAATTTGGCGACACAAAATACATTTTATTTTTTATACTTCGTTTTTTCCTAGTAAAAGTAGTAAAACATAGAAAAAACTATATATATTTGGTAGCACCGTAATCGTATTGACCCACAGAATAAAGTTAACATGCTGTTTTAATTGCACAGTAAAAACGACGCGTAAAAAACAATGGAGTAATCGCTGTTTTTTTCATTTTCTACCCCACAAATAATTTTTTGCCTGTTTCCTAGTACATTATATGGCACAATAAATGGCGCTCCGAAAAACTACAACTCGTAAATCAAGCCCTCATAGGACTATATCTATGGAAAAATACAAAAGTTATGGATTTTGGAGTGGGGAGGAAAAAAATGAAATTAAAAATCTGAAAAATGGCTGTGGTGGAAAGGGATTAATAATATTGCCCAATATTTATGCAGCTTGGGGCAACGCCAAAGCATTTGTATATATCGACGGAAAAATGAAAACGTTATGGCTTTTGGAAAGTGGAGAAGAAAATTTTTTCATTAAAATCTGAAAATTGTTTATGACGGAAAGGGGTTAATGTTTATAAAATAAAGTCCTGAGATTTCTTTACGAAGTGCTGGATCATACCTTTTTTTTGCTGCCATTCCTAAGCAACCTGGGGATGAGGCTTAAATGTCCCGTGATTTTGCATTCATTTGTGAGTAAGTGTGACATACTAAATTATTGGGTTGTGGTATTAACTTCTTTTATACAGTTCTTGAATAAGTATTTTTAAAATCGGTGCAAACAGTTTTACCAAAGATGTCGATGCCAACCTGGTAATATCTCCACATAAGAAATTGTTTGCCCTCCCCCATAAAACCCCTTCTGGCGATATCATTAAAAATATAATATATTTCCAAATAAGCAACACTTTCCCTTCCCAGACATATTGCATATAGCCAAGTTACAGCCTTTTATTTCCTTTTGCACACAGCTTAGCATTAAGTCACTGATAATTTACATAGCAATGCTATCCACTCTGAACCATGCAAAATCAATATGATAAACATAAAATAAGATAAATGCCTAAGATGGAGATAAAGATCTAAAATGTACAACTAAATAAAGAGCTGGCATAAAGCTTTATCGCATAACTATCATGCCTTCCCAGCTGGCGCAGTTTAGAGTTGTATATGCAGGGAAAATGAAAGCTAACAGGTTCTCAATAAAATGTCTGTTAAAATGCATCTTACGCATTTCGTATAATTAGATTTTTTTGGAAAGTTATTGGTTGTGTGTAAATCACCGTCACAAATTGTTCGAACACTAATGAACCAATCATGGGTAAATTGCACTTTTTGGCTATTAACACTTGTTCCACGCCTGTGTCCCTGTGGAAATGATAACACCATTCAAGAGTTTAAAGTCTGCTGCAATGAGACTACTCTTATAGGCACCATATTTGGGAAGTGTTCATTAGACTTAAATGAATGAATGGATACTATGAGATAGATAATAGATGGATGGATGGATGGATGGATGGATGGATGGATGGATGGAGGGACGGATGGACAGATAGATAAATAGATAGATTGAAGTGAATGGGAGAAAATGCTTCATTACCTGTAAATCACCGCTACATGCGCGTCGACGACTCACAGTGAGCAA
Organism: Rhinoderma darwinii; assembly: GCF_050947455.1. Classification (NCBI taxonomy): domain Eukaryota; kingdom Metazoa; phylum Chordata; class Amphibia; order Anura; family Rhinodermatidae; genus Rhinoderma; species Rhinoderma darwinii. The sequence continues at coordinate 99,299,114 of NC_134695.1, forward strand.
GAAGAAATTAAGGGGAACGAGTGCTGCGGCCCCTTTAAAACAGTTGATCGGCGGGGGTCCTGAAAGTCTGACCCCCACCCATCAGCTGTTAATGGCCTATTAATCCGGAGGATAGGCCATCAATTTTTAGTGGCTGTAAAACCCCTTTAAGACACAAATATAACATGGACCAATTTCATAGGAAGTCAATTAACCTACCAGTAAACCTTTGAAGTTTAAGAGTACCTGGAGGAAATCCACGCAAACAGGGCAGACATACAAATTCCATGCAGAATTGGTGGGATTATAACCCGTTACCCCAGTGCTATGGTAAAGTTAGCGTGTTAGCAGTTCATCCTAGCTCCTGTACATGTTATGCATTGTAATGGCCGTGGTCGTGGCCCTAAGACCCCTCTCATGCCCTACAGTGAACATTAGGTTGCGCGCGAGCTAATTTCTGGCCTTAAAGAGCAAGCGCGTGCACATGTAAAGAATTAACTAATTTCTCCCAGATCCCCTGAACTATCAAAAAGGCCCTGCCCATTCACTCCTTGACTTAGCGTTGTTAGTTTTCCTATGGTAGTCTTGCAAAGAGTCCCTTAGTTCTATCCTGTTCCCTATGTTCCCATGCCCTGCTACCTGCATCCTGTATTCCGTGCTGTAAGTGATGCTGTGCCCTCTCTAGTGTTGGAGTCGTGTTGTGCCGTCTGCCACACCTGCTGTCTTACACCACGTCTGGTGTTGTCTGCCACACCTGGTAAGTCCTGCCATGTTTTGCATCACCTGTCGTGAAAGTACCATCTGTGCCTATGCCGCTGCTACTGTCTGGATTATAGCAGGTACCCTTGTGGTTGGACTTTGTATAGACTTGGTACACTGCTGTTTGGCCAGCTGCTACTCCGCTACTGCGGTGCGGCCAAGTGATCCACATACCCAAAGATCGTGACATGCGTTAAAAAAAATAAAATAGTGAAGTTGTCGGAAGCAAATCTTAAGCACACTAAGGGCGGCTACTACATGAAGAAAAGAGGCTGTTTTCTCCCACTGCTCCACCTACTTGACCCAAAACCTGAGCAGAAATTGGGAACTATTGAAACAATTGATAGTTTCACTTTATATTATTTTCAGTACCTCCATAGGGAGCAGTGTTCCTTATTTAGAAATATGCTAAATTATTATCCTAAAGTTGTCAACTGCACCATGTATCAGACTTTAAGCACAAACTCTGTACTTTTAAGCATAAACATTTGATCTCCCCCCAATATAAAAAAAAACCGGACAGTCAAAAAAGTGGAGTAGTGGGATGAATCACATTACTCTCTGTGAATTATGGGTATTTTGAGTCGAAAAATTAAGCAGGAATTGGGAAGTGGTTTACCTTATTATTATTAAATATGCCAAAGTATCATCCTAAAGTTGTTGAGTGCACCCGTGATTATCGGGATTCAAGCATGAACACTGTATAAGTATTCCTATATTTGGTCCATCTTTATAGAAAGACGGCTAGAACTCCAGCAGATATCAAATTTCAACTGACTCGAAAAAAAGTAGGAGCATATAGACCATGAATAACTTTAATTGGAATTTAAACATAATATATTTTATTGAGAAATAATTTAAAAAAACAAGGTGAGACATACAATGAGTAAAAAAGATGCTATCAACAGAATGCATACAAAGCTTCTATGTATCCAATATCTACTGCCTGTTGTTTCCAAAGACTTTTATTATATATCATATATTCAGAATCTCATTTGTGTACCACAAAGGAATAGACCCATGGTAGAGTTAAACTATTAGTACTAGACCAGATACATCCACATAAATACAGAATAATATTACATAAATCAGCAGTGTTATTATGAATAAGTATCAGTAACTGACTTAGATTATGTCCTTGTAAATACTAATAAAAATGTTATAATAGCAATTCACACACAGACAACAGAGCAGCTTTACTTATATGACACAGTGAGCACAAAGTTAGTGGAGTGACTAGCTTGTATGACCGCCTCGACACGCGTTTCGTCATAGTTCTTCTCAGGAGGCGTGGTTTGGAGAGTGTTTAGTACGCCTTTAAATAGGATGGGTTGGCCAATGGGGTAATGATTTAGAACAACAATAGATGGATGAACCAGACTGATAGGTCTAAAGAATGCCGGAACTAAAAAGCTAAGGCCTATACAAAAAGTTACATGGTCATCACCATGTATGATTTCCGCCAACCGTGCCAAACATCCGGCAGAAATACAGAGGGAAATTATGTTAAGGCATGAAAGCCTATGTGTTTAGGTTTGCGAACTGTGCATGCCCTATATACCATAGGCCATGTTGGAGATGGCAAGGATTGATGAAACATCAATGTGTTTGTGCTTGTGCAACTATGTGTGCCTTCCATATCGTAAGCCATGTTGGAGGTGGCTCAGATTAGAGAAAGAAAGGAGTAGAGAATAAAGTATATTTTAACTGTAATGGCAGGGGGATATGTATATTTTAGAAATAGGATAAGAATAATAAGGAATAATAATAGAAATAGAATAGATGAAAAAGAAAGAAACTGGGGGGGAAGTAGACCGTAATGATCAGTCAGAATTAACCCCCCTCAGAATAAAAATTGGGACATTTTTTTAAAAATCAGACCCCGAGATGGGGCGTGCGGGAAAACCATCCAACCCGGACTGTCCGGATCAGCCCGAGGTGGTATGGACATCCCGCAAATGTACCCATCCACATGGGCCCTTTACAGAAATAAGGGGGATGTGTGGAACATATATAGATAGGTACCATATAGTGATGTTGATTCGAAAACTAGGTAAAAACAAAGTGAATAAATAGTGAAGAATACATATTCAAATAAACAATATTGTGTATTATTTATGAGCTAAATGTCGCTATAATTCATAATGAAAACCTGTGCAAGTAATTAAAAACAGATTTCATACTTTAACCCCTTAGTGACCAGCCCATTTTAGGCCTTAATGACCAAGCTATTTTATTCGTTTTTCTATAGTCGCATTCAAAGAGCTATAACGTTTTTATTTTTTCGTCTACATAGCTGTATGAGGACTTGTTTTTTGCGGGATTAGTTGTGCTTTTTAATGGCACCATTTTTGGGTACATATAATTTTTATATTAACTTTTATTAACCTTTTTGGGGGGGATTATAAACAAAAACTGAAATTCCGCCATTGTTCTATGCGTTTTTAAATTGACGCCGTTCACTGTGCGACGTAATTAACATGTTACCTTTATTCTATGGGTCGGTACGATCACGGCGATACCACATATGTGGAGGTTTTTTTATGTTTTACGACTTTTGCACAATAAAAACACTTTTGAACTAAAATTATTTGTTTTTGCATCGTCGCTTTCCAAGAGCCGTAATTTTTTTATTTTTCCATCAATGTAGTGATTTTTTGGGCTTGTTTTCTGCGGGACAAGACGTAGTTTTGAATGGTACTGTTTTGGGGTACATAGGACTTATTGATTCATTTTTATTATGACTTTTTTGGGGGGCAATGGAAAAAAATTGCAATTTCGCCATAGTTTTTGGCGTTTTTTTTTTACGGTGTTCACTTTGCGGTTTAAATTACATATTAACTTTATTAATGGAGTCATTACGGTCGCGGCGATACCACATATGTGTACTTTTTTTTTTTTTTTTACACTTTTACTAAATAAAACCACTTTTTATGGAAAAAAATGGTTTTATTTATTTTTTTACTGTAACTTTTATTATTAATCTTTATTTCACTTTGATGACTGATTTTATTAGTCCCACTAGGGGACTTTACTGTGCGATGTTCCGATCGCTGCTATAATGCTCTGGTATACTTCGTATACCAGAGCATTATTGCCTGTCAGTGTAAATCTGACAGGCAATCTGTTAGGACGTGCCTCCGGCGCGTCCTAACAGGCATATGTCCAGGGCAGACCTGGGGGCTTTTATCAGTCCCCCGGCTGCCATGACACCCCATCGGAGACCCGCGATTGCATTCGCGGGCCGCCGATGGGTGAGAGAGGGAGCGCACTCCCTCTGTAAACAAAGTTAAATGCCGCGGTCGCTATTGACGGCGGCATTTAACGGGTTAAACGGCCGCGATCGAAGTAAACTTCGATCGCGGGCGTTGGAGCAGGAGCTCAGCTGTCATCAGACAGCAGAGCCCCGGCACCAGCCTGCACGGGAGACCCGTGCAGGACTTAGACTAGGCTGACGTGAAAAGGCGTCAGCCTAGCCTAAAGCCCAGTAGTGAATGACGTTAAAAGGCGTATTAGTGGTCACTAAGGGGTTAAACACACAAAAAATTATTAATTGAAATAACGTGTACAGTATAGTTGTTGCATAAAGTGCAGACGTGACGAAATAGACTTGATACAAAAATAGACTTAAAATTAGTCCATCAGATTCTTCATATATTTTTTGGACATCTGCATACCCCAATACTGTTCATAAGGTTAGGTCAGTCATACGAAAGTTGTATCTCTAAAAAGGGCTACAAAAAAAGAGAGTGAATTAAAAACAGACATAAATAACCTACGTCCCTCACCCCAATTTAAAAAAGGAGATCAATATTACAGAAAGGCATTAAAGCCGAAATTCTCATTATGGCCATGTGGGGCTAAGCTACCCAACTTATCCCCGGATTTCTAATTGGGCCAATTTTTTAATCGCATGACATTCTTTGCAAGAGCCACATGTGAAATACCCCCACTTAGGCCCCTTTGAGCCACATAAATTGTTTTTCTGAGGTGTGTAGTGACTGTGTACCAGTTGATCCTTCAAACTTTTTGCTCTCCTAGCTATTATTTGAGGAGCATTGGATAAATTAATTTTATGAATGGAGTCTGCTTGGAGAACCTGCCAGTGGCGTTTTAGAATATGAGTCATATTAGCCCATTGAGATTAATAAGCATGAACACTGTATCATTTTTAGACATAAAAAAGTAATTCCCACCAAAAATGGACAGTCTTATATAGTCAGTAAGGTGGAGCAGTGGGGGGAAGCCTGTTACTCTGTGCAGATCAGGGACATACACTGAGGGTTGCTGATTCAGAAAAACGGTGTTACCTCCCACTGCTTCACCCACTTGACCCAAAACCTTTTTTTTTAGAGTATGTTCACATAGGGTGGATACATTGTGTAAAAGCACACAGTGTATATGCCGTGGTTGCCGCAGGGAATTTCTGGCCGAAAAACCGCACCAATATGTGGTGCAGTTTTTCGTCTAGAAGGTTTCCCTGCGGAAAACTCCATAAAAAAATGTATAAAAATGTCATACTTAGCCGTAGCCATGGCGACACGTCCTTCTGCCGTCCTGCAGCCCGGCCTCCTTGGATGATGTTTCATCCTATGTGACCGATGCACACAGAATTTGTTCAAATCTCATCCACTTTGCTGCTACTGTATTATGTTACGGAAAATCCGCATTATTTACGCTACGTGTAAACTTACCCTTAATGTGCTAAAGTATCATTCTAAAGTTGTCGAAATTCACCTGTAACTATCAGGACTAAAGCATTAACATTGTACTTTCAGATGGACAGACTAAGGCCCCGTGCACACAAACGTGCTTTTGCGGCCAAAATTCCTCCGAAAATCCATGGGTGAATTGCGACCCCATTAATTTCAATGGGCCCATGCACACGACCGTGGTTTCCGCGGTCCGTGCATGGCCCAGGAGCCTAGACAGCAAAAAGAACGGACATGTCTTATTAAGGCCATGTTTTGCGGTCCATGCTTATAGAAAATAATAGACGCGGCCATGTGCACAGCCCGCGATCTGCGGGCGGCTCGCGGGTGACACTCTGCGGCCGGCCGACCCGAAAATCATGGTCGTGCACATGGCTACGGTCGTGTTCATGATGCCTTAGTCAAGAAGGTGAAGCAAAGGACAGGCCTTAGACTTGTGCGACATGTGTGGTCACAGAGGGCACATCAGCTGCCCCTGCTGACCTTGCTCCCATTGCTTGTGAACATCATAAATTTCAGTATTAATTGTAAAGCAGTGTTAGTGTTGTACAACGTCTAAATGTTTATTAGATTATTTTATGTAGAGAGCTGTTATTTAGTCACTCTATGTTGGTATTATTTGAGCACTTTGTAGTGGCATTTACTCTGTGTGACATTGTGCGGCACTACTACTTCGGCATTGTACAATATATGACTTTTTCAGTGTATATTGGTGTTCGCACTGTATAGCTTTATTTAGGTAACTGAATGGAAGTGTTTTTTGGCCAAAGCATGACACTAGTATTTTGTCAGTGGCGTACCTATAGGGGTCGCAGGGGTCGCAATTGACCGTGACCCCCCCACACCACATCAATGAAAAGTTACTATACTAACTGGGGCCTATGTAATAAACTACACGGGCCCCCGTTACTATAGTAACTGACAGTATTTACCTTCCTCGTTCCGGAGCGCAGTGGAGGTCCTGACGTCACAGCGCTGGGCGCAGCGCATGATGTCACAAAGCTGTGCGCTGCGCACAACATCCTGACCCTGGATGGAGTCAGGACCTCTGCTGCGGCCGAAGAAGAGGGTAAGTGTAATACCACTGTCTGCTGGAGCTGATAGCTTGGGGTCCGACTCCTGGGACCACAGCCAATCAGCAGATTTGAAGGGGGTGCAGCACTCACACACATCCTGACCCTGGATGGCGTCAGGACCTCCACTGTGGCCGAAGTAGAGGGTAAGTGTAACACCACTGTCTGCTGGAGCTGATAGGTTGGGGTCCGACTCCTGGGACCACAGCCAATCAGCAGATTTGAAGGGGGTGCAGCACTCACAGTGCTCATATGAGCGCTACTTCCCCTTTATTCCGGTCACGTTCTCACACTGTGAATCGCCGACACGAATGTGTCAGCGATTCACAGTGTGAGCAAGTAAGAGAAATGAAGGGGAAGCAGCGCTTGTACGAGCGCTGCACCCACTTCAATACAGCTAATTGGCGGGGGTCCCGGGAGTCGGACCCCGACCCATCAGCTATTGATGGCCTATCCTGAGGATAGGCCATCAATGTTTAGGGACTGGACAACCCCTTTAAGCCTACCATGTCCTAGCCATGCCCTGTATCTAAGCCTAGCATATATGTTAGGCTGTGTTTACATCATTGTAGCCTCTTCATGTCTAACATTAAGCCCCGCCTTAGTAATGGATGTTGTCAATCAGCCAGCGGCCATTACTACGGTGGTAGTAATAACGTTTCGAAAAATACAAAGATATCGAAAAAATATTTTATTGAAATAAAAATTCCACACAACCCTCATTATCCATTTTATTGAGAATAAAAAAAATGCCGTTATCGAAGTAGTCCTCGAAGGCTGAGACTGATGACAGATAAACTTCACAGTACCCCCAACACGTTGACATGGGAGGGGAACTTTTTTGAAAATTCTAAAATATCTATAAAATTGTAAAAATCCCACATGATTAATCAGAACACATGCACAAGCATTGCACATTGAGATGTAAAAATGTTACCCCCATCCCCCAAAAAAATAGTATAAACTTTTGTAGAGAGTCCCACTCACTGTAAAACGTTCATAAAGTTTTGGTACAATAAATTACAGCAATCCTAAATGTAGTCATTCAAAAAATACGGCTCCTTATAGTTATAAAGTTTATTGATCAGTTTTATGACCAAAATCCATAATCCTTGATAGATGCTAACATCCTCCAGATGTAAACAACACCATAAATTAAAAATAATAAATGCAATTTTTTGTTGAAGGCTCGAAAAACAATAAACCTATCATATGTTTATTAATTGCCACTTATCAAACCAGACATTTCTAAATCCCAAATTTGAAATTATTCTGCAGCTGGGGAGGGAGGGGGGGGGTTCTTTTTGGACTTAAAGAAAAATGAAAGTTTCCCTCGCCCAAATATCCCCTTTATAAATCATGTAAAGTGATTTTGCATTGCCATCAGTTGCAATACACTCCTCATTTGTTCCGTGTGTTCTGTAAGATTTACAGTGCATGATAGGAGTGGTAATGAAGGCTTATGAATAGCATTAAGGGGGCTTTGAGAATTGTTAATCAGCATAATAGATATTACTCTTGTACAATAAATAAGCATCCTTACAAATCACTACTGTGGAATGATGCATCCAATAAACTAATTATAGTTTTGAATAAACCTATTAATGATGTGACGTGCCACTGAAGCGTGCACAGCTTCTCACTGCAACGCAACTCAAATTTATTCAAGAGGAAACCAACATATCTTAAGTTTTGAATTAATTGAAAATTGTCTAGTTAATATGGTTTTGTTAGGGCCATCCTTGTGCTTTTTTTTATTTTCTTTATTTTTGAGTTTATAAATATTAAAGGGGAAAAACACCATAACAATTTAAAACATAAAAACAAAAAATTAACTGAAAGACAAAACATTTACTGAAGGATAGTAGGGAAAAAATGAATACAGCTGGTTGTGAACATTAGAGCAATGTTGGCCGATGATGTAATGTGTATGGTGGCCTCCTGACTGTCCCCAATGGCGGATGTAGGGAGAAAGAAAAATCGGGCATTTGGGATTTCAACATACTTAGACTTTTGTTCCTGTGTGAGGTAGCGGATTATTCCCTTCTCCCCATTGAAAAAACTTATATGGAAACAGCTAAAAAGGAGCAAAGAGATCTCAGTTTTACTAGTTTTATGTGTAGAGTGCCTACACGAGGAGGGCAGAGCAGGAAGTCTGTATGCTGCACTTCACCAAATACCTGAAGGGCCGGAAGTGATGTCAGAGAATTGGACAAAATTTTGCCAATTTTTCCTGTACAGTTATTGTACATCAATGCAGTCATTTTATTATTGCCTGCGGTGTAAAGGCCCTATAGTGTTCAGACCACCTTGGAAATTTAAGCTTCCCTGACATTTCGCATTAAATTTTTCTCTTTTACAAGAGAAAAATGCATGTAAAGGTGCAAACGATTCTAGCGCCGGGGACACTGTAAAATATATCATAGAGCGGTAAAAACCAAGAGTATTACACAGGTAACATAACAACTAGTAGATTATGAGCTAATTTGGCTTTTGGGTGAAATTACAGGTACCCCTTACGGTTATAACTTCATGGTGTTGTCTGCCAGTGGGGGTAAAATTGAGGGATTATGCAACTTTCCTATAGGAAAAAATGTTCAACGATAGAAAACTTTTTACAATTGTCCCTTAAAACTTTTTTTTTCCCTTTTTCCCACAGGGAAACATTAACGTTAGCCTTAGCCTAGCTCCATTTCCTATGGACTTGTAATAAAACTGATCCGTGCTCATTGTCTTCTTCTTGAGAACATTTTAAGTATTTAGATGTTTATTTCACTGCAGTTATTTCCTAAAATTATACTGAGCCTTATTCCTATTATTTAACGTCCTCATCCGTGGATTCAGCAGTGCTTTTCAATCTTAACTTACAAAAGATTTCCTGCCTTCAACAAGGCGTCAGTCGCCAGCCGGCATAATATCTGACTCTTCTCATTTTTTTCACAATCCAATAAAACAATAAATGTCATGTTAACAGGTTTATTACATTCCATCCAGATGTAACTTAATGAGTTTTGCAAAAAACAATTATCTGATTAAAAAGAAAATGATTAAAAAGTAAATTAAAAGTAAACTCCCTTTGATTGTTTAATACAGCTATGGTTTCTTCTTATCAATGTCGCCTGTCAATTAAAATATATTTGTATTACTTTTTTTGGACAATAACTGGCTTACTATTGACAATCCTATAATTAAGTGTGGCACCGGGGATTCTGGGTATTGACATAACTTTTTATTACACCAGATAGACACGTCTCTATTTGGTATGTATTACTTCGCTGGGCACTAATCAGTAGCCGCTTGCTGATCTTCTTCAGCAAAAAGAAAGTTTTTAGTTTCTCAAGGTCATGTAATAGATTGCTGTTTTTAGTTTTTAGTTTTTTTTTTTCTGCAAAAGCCAATTACCTTTAATCCTAATTAACTGTTAAGGGAGCTTAAATCCGTCTGCTCGCTTTGAAATACAGTTGGTGTAGGTGAGGTCTCTGTCACGACTGTTTCTGCAATTCGGTATCAATTATTGGAAAGGGTACATGCTGTGCAGAAAAAACACAGAGTGTTAAAATAAATTGTTCCTTTGAGTATGTCTGATGTTTAGAGATCTCTGTTTCTTGCTCAACAGCAGGATGCATGTTCAGAGACCTGCGCTCAGTGCTCAATTGGTTGACCTAACCTTGCATGTGAACATTTAGAAAGTACATTCAAATAATAAGGCAAAATGGTGCAATATATTTTCTACTTACTCGGTTTGTAAAAAAACAAATTTTTTTATGATTATTATTTATGTATGTTTTTTAGGTAGAGTATAAGTGAAAACTCAAAATTACTTCCCAAATGCAATAGGTCACTTAATGTTTGGGAGAAATGTGAAAGTGAATGTGGAAATGGTACAAAAAATGTCTTTGATATGCTTAGAGTTATTATACTGTAGAACGTGTATATTATCTGTTTGTTTCTAAGTTATATTACCATTTTAATATTCAATAAAAATTATTGGTTAAAAAAAAGTAGCAACAGAAATAGCAGTCATTTTAGTTAGTGCTGAATTCCAAAAAAAAACTTTAAAAAACAAACAAAAACAATCATAATTACTTAGTGTGTGTATATTTGTTTCACCATTTCTTATATTGTATCAGCTAGTTTTTATCAAGCACCTCCACTATGTTCAATGTAAACTAAAGATAATGTTAGTGTTGATAAAAAGTATTACATCTTGTGCCTACCATGATGTAAAATACAATGGAGAACATTTATCAAAATTAGTGTAATAGAAATATGGAGGGATTGCTAATGGCAACAAATCCGGGAGCTTTTTCAATTTCAAAAGAGCCCCTAAAAGATAAGAGCTGAAATCTGATTGGTCACGTGGCAGAGTTTTTCCGCTGAAAATGTTGGTGCAGATTTGGAGCAATTACGCAACGAATCTGCACCAACATTTGCATATTTGACAGGTACTTCAGACGTTGCAGAAAACACAGCGGACTTGCCACAGATTTCAGTTTTTGCATTGCAAAGGCTGAAATCCGCAGTGAAATTCCGCTTCTTCTCCGCAACAGACAGTGCATGTTGCGGAGGGAAAAGTCCGCACCGCAGCCTATGGTCCGCAGCTGAGTTTTCCGCAACGTCTGAACTAACATGCCTAAAAATGTATTGAAACAACTGTAAAAAACGGCCGCTGGAGAATTTCACTGTGGACTGTCCGCAGCGGAATTCCACAGAAATTCCGCCACGTCTGGACGTGCCCTTAGGCTTTATTCACATAACCTGGTGTCAAATCAGCCGTGTAAAACTGCTGTTTTTCAGTGCCAATTTGCACCTGTGTGGGGCGCTTTTTCACGGATCCCTTATAGACTTCAGTTTATTTAGGGATCCAGGAAAACGCACAAAAATAGGACATGTCCTATCTTTTCCCAGGCCATTCTAATGGTCTGTTAAAAAAAAAAAAGGCTGTGTGAATAGCCCCATAGATATGCATTGATTTTAATGCAGCCATGTGACGGCCGTTAAAAAAATCGTCCATCACCCAGCCGATTATCCCTGTCATGTGAATAATGCCTTACACTAGTTTTGATAAATCTCCCTCAATGTATTTTATATTAATAATTGGTATATAAAAAAATTATATTTGGGGGACAGATAGATACCTCATACAGGAGGACCTTACACTGAACATTATATCCCTATGATAGGAGACTTATTTCTCTCTTGGGACTGAGCCCACAATGAGCTCAGGATAGGTAGGAACCAGTTTTATACTATTCTAAGCAAAAACAGCCCAGGGCAGGTGGGAGGAGAGTACGATAGATAGATAGAGAGAGAGAGAGAGAGAGAGAGAGAGAGAGAGAGAGAGAGAGAGAGATAGATGTGAGCTAGATAGATATGAGATAGATAGATAGATAGATAGATAGATAGATAGATAGATAGATAGATAGATAGATAGATAGATAGATAGATAGATAGATAGATAGATAGATAGATAGATAGATAGATAGTTTTATACTATTCTAAGCAAAAACAGCCCAGGGCAGGTGGGAGGAGAGCACGATAGATAGATAGATAGATAGATAGATAGATAGATAGATAGATAGATAGATAGATAGATAGATAGATAGATAGATAGATAGATATAGAGATAGAGATAGAGAGAGAGAGAGAGAGAGAGAGAGAGAGAGAGAGAGAGAGAGAGAGATAGATAGATAGATAGATAGATAGATAGATAGATAGATAGATAGATAGATAGATAGATAGATAGATATGAGATAGATATATATTAGATAGATAGATAGATAGATAGATAGATAGATAGATAGATAGATAGATAGATAGATAGATAGATAGATAGATAGATATGAGATAGATAGATAGATAGATAGATAGATAGATAGATAGATAGATAGATAGATAGATAGATAGATAGATAGATAGATAGACAGATAGATAGATATGAGATAGATAGATAGATAGATAGATAGATAGATAGATAGATAGATAGATAGATAGATAGATAGATAGATAGATAGATAGATAGATAGATAGATAGATAGTCTGAGCTCTTGTTTGCTGAAATGTTTAGAATCTCCAAGAAAACGGATTTCATGGTTCTGATAAAACATTTTTTCAAGGTAATAGAATTTCATGCAGCAAAGAAACTACGCGTTTGGTCTCCAGTGCCCTCAGTACTGAAGAAGAAAAAAGGTGTCATTTTCATAACTCATGTACAAATAGATATATTTATGTGTAGGTCACTATTATACCTGATGCAATACAAAGCAATTGAAACACTATCATACCATGTAGATTTAAGAGTCTAACTGCCTCCTTTCCGATCACACAGGAATTTGTCTTTTAGAAAAGGACCAAGGCTGCAATTCATGACAATTGACTCATTGGGTGGTCTGTGTTGAGAAGGAATACTTGGCAACATAATTGCTGCTTGTATCTTTCATTTCCTTGTTTAGTAAATAAAAGCTGGAAAGTTAATATCAAAGCAGAATTTTTTTGTAGCTCAGTCTTTTCCAATGCACATTTGAGACATACAAAAACAAAAATAGTAGTCACAAAGTAGGTCAGTAAAAATTGTGTTTTTAACTTAACCATCACTATAAAATGATTAAAGGTTCAAAAATAATGAACAGGTGAAGCTAATGACATAGACTCAGATTTTGTTGGATTGCACCTTGAGCAGCAACATCCTGGACCCGCAATGCTGTTAGGGTATGTGCACACGATAACTGCAATTACGTCTGAAAATACGGACCTGTTTTCAGGAGAAAACAGCTCCTGAATTTCAGACGTAATTGCATGTACTCATGTTTTGCGGGGCGTCTTTTATGGACATAATTTGGAGCTGTTCTTCATTAGAGTCAATGAAAAACGGCTCCAATTACGTCCCAAGATGTGTCCGGCAATTCTTTTTGATGAGGCTGTAATTTTACACGCCGTCTTTTGACAGCGACGCGTAAAATGACTGGTCGTCGGCACAGTACATCGTAAAGCCCATTGAAAGTAATGGGCAGATGTTTGCTGACGTAATGGAGCCGTTTTTTCAGACGTAATTCAAGGCGTAAAATGCCTCCATTACGTCTGAAAATAGGTCGTGTGAACCCAGCCTTAGAGCAACAAGACAACCCTTCATTGTAGCAGAATGTCCTGGACCAGGCCTTGACATAAAAACATAACATCCTTCACCCTCAATACGACAGGCAGCCTTATTGTTGTTTTAGTTGCGTAGTTACATGGGACAACAATGAAATACAGGTAAATAAATAGGCACCGGTGGCGCTCTGACAAAGACACCGGTACTTGTAAAGCCAAAGAGTCATGAAATGTGTGTTTCCTAACTATGTCAGTTAACTTTTTTTCCAAGTTCCTCTGAGACAACAAACATACTTGTCTAGTAATAAGTGGACTTTAGACTAAAGATGTATGCACATACTATACTGATACCAACCACAAGAGTAAATCTCCCTTTCTAAGGCTACATTCACATGAGTTTGTACGAATTGCAAAAAATTGACCGCATTACCTGCATTTTATGTCCATATGCCAACAGTGTGTGTTGCGTATTGGCATCAGTGCGATTTGCGTGTGGCATCAGTGTACTTTGCGTGTGGCATCAGTGTACTTTGTGCGTGGCACCTGTTTTTCACGTCCATGGTTACCCTCTGCAAGCGCTTCCTTTTTTTTTTTTGTATCTCTGATTTCTTTACCAACTGATGCGTAAAACAGCACATGCATGTCGTCCGTGGGCTGTCCGTGTATTTTACACACCAATAGACTTCAATTGGCGACGACATCCGCAAAAACGCACCACTATAGCACACGGACGAGGAACACGCTCGTCTGAATGAGCCTTAAGCTTAACAGTAATACTCAGAAAAAATATATTGGAAGATAGATAGCAATTTTACACTTTTGCTGCGGCCTAGTATCCCCCCATCCACCTACGTGGATCATTGATGGCACTTCTTAAAGCTTCAATGCCGTTTATCTGGAAATTGATAGACTTCATCATGTAGTCCCAGCTAGCGTTCCACTAATGGCAATAAGTTTGTTACTTGCGTTCAAAGTTTTGCTGGTTGTTAATGGAACCAGTTGACAACTTATCTTAGGCATTCCGGGTGAGGTATTTTACCTGCATTAGATTATTTTACGGGGCCTTGCTTAAGGCTCTTCCCAGACTGTAAATCATTAGAACAAGTTTTGTCAAGACACTAAACAAGCATGGATGGTGTAAAATTTAAACTCAGCAGCCTGCAGATTTGTTGATGCAACTGTTAATGAGAATAGGCTTTAATACATCTTGTGCCTTCAAAAATTCGACCATCTGTACGTAGATTGTTAATGACTTTTAAAGGGTCACTATAATTTAATCTTAATTACGACTGACACCTAAAATTGTAAGTGACAGCAAGAAGGCAGCACATTGGGTAGTAAAGTTACAAAAACAACTGCAGAAGAGTCTCCTACACAGATCATATTATAATTAAAAGGATCAGATATGAGTGAAACCTAAAATGCCTAAAGGGGTTTTCTGATCTTGATAAACCCTTTCTATTAGGGCATATGGATGTCATGGTGGGGGGTATTACACTGTAAAAGCCACAGGGTAGAGACATTCACAATCAGCAGCTGTTAATCTTACAGACATGGTCCATCTATGTATAACATGGTTGGCCCTTGATTTAATTGCCCACATGTAATTCTTAATTTCCGCTATAGAGGCCACTGCAGGGGAAATGAGCAGCCAATGGTAAATTCCCTGGAAAAATCTGCTATTTTCTGTGGGTTACCGGAGCTGGACCCTAAGCTGATGGCCATGGCGGTTTTCTGTTATGAGATAACCCCTTCAAGGTGTAACTAAACCTTTTTTACATGTCATCGTGACATGTCAGAACTTTTGATTGGTGAGGGTCCAAGCACTGAGAGAACATAGGTGAGAACCTATGCTGCACATACACCCAGAACTGTTGTTTATGTTATTCATAGATGTGGGGTTAGTGACTGCCTCCATTTTTGATCTTGCACTCCTCCCATTCTGCCCTGGGTAAATTTAATTAATTTAATGCTGGTGTTAAGTATCTGCCAGGCACAGCTTCTGTGTCTACGCCCATAGGTAATCAGTCTGCACCTGCGTCTATGTCTGTGAGACTGACTCCATCTTCCACCACTCAGGATGGCAGGCTTAGGAGTGGGAGAGCCTATCACAGCCTGGCCAGACGGAGCTAGCTCCCGCCCTCTGCCTATTTATACCTGCCTCTCCTGTTCCTCCTTGCTTATGATTCTTCTCGTTTGGTTTCCTGGCCCAGCTGCAGCTTCTTGAACTATTTGACCCTGCTTCATATTGACTCGGCTTGTTCACTACTCTCCTGCTCTGCGTTTGGTACCTCGTACACTCCTGGTTTGACTCGGCTCGTTCACTACTCTTGTTGCTCACGGTGTTGCCGTGGGCAACTGCCCCTTTTCCCTTGCTTCTGTGTACCCTTGTCTGTTTGTCTGTCGTGCACTTATTGAGCGTAGGGACCGTCGCCCAGTTGTACCCCGTCGGCTAGGGCGGGTCGTTGCAAGTAGGCAGGGACTGAGTGGCGGGTAGATTAGGGCTCACTTGTCTGTTTCCTTACCCCCATCATTACAGCTGGTTCCTACTATCCCCAAGTATATATAGGCTTAGTCCTAGTTCTGGGTGTATGTGCGTAAGTTCCCACCTCATAGAGGTCGCCTTGTCGTGGCAGGTGGGCTCACAGAATTTGATCAAAATGTGCACTAAGAATCTCCCTATTATTTAGCAGTAATGCATATTTATTTATATTTAGCAGTTTATATGACATTGGTGTTCGCAGTGTGCTGTCGCCATTTTTTGTGTGCTGTATGTTTGCAGTCACAGGCGTTCTTGCACCTGTATACATGTTTTGTTCAAACTTTCATGTATATGTATATATATGAGTATTATTGATACGTTGTATTACTTGACAATTTACCGGAGATATGCAAAAAATTCCTTATAGTCATAGGACAGCTTTGAGTCTGATTCATTGGTGTGAGCAACCCTTTACTCCACATCGTATTTCATTTTTGACTTCCAAAGCAATCTCAGGAATGAAATAGCATATCCATTAATATGTTAACGAAGTGCCAACAAGATTTTGATTTGCATTTAGAATGGACAAAAGGGAATGAAATGGATTCTTTGAGATGTTCCCATGCAGCTTCAGAAGTTAATATTAAGAAATCTGGCATTAAGATGCTCGTACTTCTTAAACCACGCTACAGACGATGACTGGGGTCTCCCAGTAGAGTTGAGCCCTCAAGGAATGTACATAATGTTTATTGAGTGGTGTGCACTGGTGAGCTGACATGCGAGGATTCTTGTCTATTAATGCAGATAACTGTAGATCAGTAACATAGAGCGTGTAGCAACAGACCGAATCTCTAATAATGATATATGCTGGCGATAGCAAATACTGAATGCACTGCTCTCCCTCCTACTCCACTTCATTTGATGTAATTTACTATTTTGTGTTGTCATGTCTAGCATTTATAAATACAGCCCGCTATGATTTGGTATGATTTCATACTATAAAACCAGAAACTATTCAGGGTCATATTGAAGCAGGGGCATAGCTAGGGACGAGCTAGCAGGGCATGTGACCTAGGTGATGGGTGCAGGGGGGGGGTGGATAAGGGGCCAAACAAACTACTCTGCCTTGGTTAATGTATTTAGATACAAGGCTGTGGTAATAAACGGAATCTTTCTCCCAGGTAAAGGAAAGCTTGGCTATATCTCTGTATAGAAGCTAAAGGAGGTTTTACACGGGGCGATTATCGGGCAGACAAGCGTTCATAGAACACTCGTTGCCGATAATTGCCCTGTGTAAACAGGGCAACGATCAGCAGATGAACGAGCAAACGCTTGTGTACATTATGTATGTGTAAACAGGGAGACGCGCTGCCGACATGATAACAAGGTATGGGGACGAGCGATCGGAGTGATAACCGCTCGTCCCCATCCATATCTCCGGGTGACAGGAGCAAGCAAGTGCCGATCAACGATGTCTCATTGATCGGCGCTTGCTGCACCAGCCCAAATCGGCCGGTGTAATAGGGCCTTAACTATGGAATGATAAGACACAGGAAATCATGGTGGTAATATTACTGCATTTAGGATTTTGAGAATCTCAATAACATCTCTAGTAATGTACCAGTGGTCTCCAACCAATGGCATTCCAGCTAAACTACAACTCTCAGCATGCCCTGACAGGAAGGGAATGCTGGGAGTAGCACATTTAAAAAGCCACTGTTGGAGTATATGGCGGTATAACTGAGACCAATATTAATGTGTCTGATTATTTGCTAGAAAGCACTGCATAGTATATTGATTCTAATGGTATTAAAACTTATCTCCGGGATCCCTGATTAAAGCTAATTTGACTTAGTATATGTTTTGCAATTTAAGGATTATTCCCATCTTATAAAGTGATGGCATATCACTAGCAAATGCCATCCCTTTATGATTGGTGGGGATCTAATCTCTAAATCCCCCACCAATCCTGAGAATGAAGGGGCCGCAGTGCTGACTTTTAGTTCTGCATCCCCTTCTAAGTCCTACACAGCAGCGCTCCCAATTACCCAGCTGTGCAGAGAGCTGCAGCCAACTCCATTCCCTTGAATACATACTTCCTTTCTCTATAGACCAGGGGCCTCAAGCACGCGGCCCGCGGGCCGCATGCGGCCCCTGGGGCTGTCATCTGCGGCCCGCGGGACACAGAGCTGCTAGTATAGGCTCTGCTCCGAGACTCTGGAATTCCCTGACATCGCTGTCCACATATGAACAGCGATATCTAGGGCTTCCCCAGAGCCGGAGTCCCAGGCAGAGCGCTAGTACAGGCTCTGCTCTGGGACTCTGTGGAATTCCCTGACATCGCTGTCAACATATGGACAGTGTGTCAGGGTCTTCCCCCAGAGCGGAGTCCCGTGCAGAGCGCTAGTATCGGCTCTGCTCCGGGACTCTGTGGAATTCCCTGATACCGCTGCCCATATATGGACAGTGTGTCAGGGTGTTCTCCCAGAGCGGAGTCCCGGGCAGAGTGCTAGTACAGGCTCTGCTCCGGGACTCTGTGGAATTCCCTGACATCGCTGTCCATGTTTGGACACGCGATGTCTGGGTCTTCCCCAGACCCGGAGTCCCGGGCAGAGCGCTAGTATCGGCTCTGCTCCGGGACTCTGTGAAATTCCCTGACATCGCTGCCCATATATGGACAGTGTGTCAGGGTCTTCCCCAGAGCGTAGTCCAGGCAGAGCACTATTATCTGCTCTGCTCCGGGACTCTGGGGAAGCCTCTGACATCGTTGTCCATACATCGACAATAATGTCAGGGGCTTCTCCAGAGCAGGAGTCCCAGTGATGTCAGAAGCACAGCTGGAGTCCCAGGAAGAGCCTACTAGCGCTCTGCCCGGGACTCCAGCTCTGGGGTTGCCCCTGACATCTCTGTCCATATATGGACAGTGATGTAAGGAGCAGAGCTGGAATCCCAGGCAGAGTGCCAGAAGCGGCTCTGCTCCGAGACTCCAGCTCTGGACAAGCCCCTGACATCACTGTGGTAGCATCTGCGAAGGGCACTGTGGCAGCATCTGCGGAGGGCACTGTGGCAGCATCTGCGGAGGGCACTGTGGCAGCATCTGCGGAGGGCACTGTGGCAGCATCTGCGGAGGGCACTGTGGCAGCATCTGCGGAGGGCACTGTGGCAGCATCTGCGGAGGGCACTGTGGCAGCATCTGCGGAGGGCACTGTGGCAGCATCTGCGGATGGCACTGTGGCAGCATCTACAAAGAGCACTGTGGCAGCATCTACAGAGGGCACTGTGGCAGCATCTACAGAGGGCACTGTGGCAGCATCTACAGAGGGCACTGTGGCAGCATCTACAGAGGGCACTGTGGCAGCATCTACAGAGGACACTGTGGCAGCATCTACAGAGGGCACTGTGGCAGCATCTACAGTGGACACTGTGGCATTATCTAGGGGTGTGTTGCATTATCTACAGAGGGCACTGTGGCATTACTTACAAAGGGCCCTGTGGCAGCATCTACAGAGGGCACTGTGGCAGCATCTACAGAGGGCACTGTGGCAGCATCTACAGAGGGCAGTGTGGCAGCATCTACAGAGGGCACTGTGACAGCATCTACAGAGGGCACTGCGGCAGCATCTACAGAGGACACTGTGGCAGCATCTACAGAGGACACTGTGGCATTATCTAGGGGTGTGTTGCATTATCTACAGAGGGCACTGTGGCATTATCTACAGAGGGCACTGTGGCAGCATCTACAGAGGGCACTGTGGCAGCATCTACAGATGGCACTGTAGCAGCATCTACAGAGGGCACTGTGGCAGCATCTAAAGAGGGTACTGTGGCATTATCTACAAGTGGGTGTGTGGCAGTATCTGCAGAGGACACTGTTGCATTATCTAGGGGTGTGTTGCATTATCTACAGAGGGCACTGTGGTATTATCTACAGAGGGCACTGTGGCATTATCTAGGGGTGTGTTGCATTATCTACAGAGGGCACTGTGGCATTATCTACAGAGGGCACTGTGGCATTATCTAGGGGTGTGTTGCATTATCTACAGAGGGCACTGTGGCATTATCTACAGAGGGCACTGTGGCAGCATCTACAGAGGGCACTGTGGCAGCATCTACAGATGGCACTGTAGCAGCATCTACAGAAGGCACTGTGGCAGCATCTACAGAGGGCACTGTGGCATTATCTACAAGTGGGTGTGTGGCAGTATCTGCAGAGGACACTGTGGCATTATCTAGGGGTGTGTTGCATTATCTACAGAGGGCACTGTGGCCTTATCTACAGAGGGCACTGTGGCCTTATCTACAGAGGGCACTGTGGCCTTATCTAGGGGTGTGTTGCATTATCTACAGAGGGCACTACGGCAGCATCTACAGAGGACACTGTGGCAGCATCTACAGAGGACACTGCGGCAGCATCTACAGAGGGCACTGCGGCAGCATCCACCGAGGGCACTGCGGCAGCATCCACCGAGGGCACTGCGGCAGCATCCACCGAGGGCACTGCGGCAGCATCCACTTAGGGCACTGCGGCAGCATCCACCGAGGGCACTGCGGCAGCATCCACCGAGGGCACTGCGGCAGCATCCACCGAGGGCACTGCGGCAGCATCCACCGAGGGCACTGCGGCAGCATCCACCGAGGGCACTGCGGCAGCATCCACCGAGGGCACTGCGGCTGCATACACTGAGGGCACTGTGGCACTATCTAAAAAGGGGCTGCCCAATCTTGACGTGTGCTAACTGAGCCGCCGGACTGCATTTAGCGACACTTAAACTGGAAAGCTGGATTGTTGAAATAAGCACGTGGAGAAATATCTCAAATTTTAAACCTAGCGGTATTATTATAGTAAGGTAGTATTATTATTATTATAGTAATATAGTGTAAGGCCCCATGCCAACGAACGTGTTTTTGCCGCCGCAATTCCCCCAAAAATCAACGGGAGAATTGCGTTCCCATTCTTTTCTAAGGGGCCATGCACACGACCGTAGTTTTTACGGTCCGTGCATGGCCCGGGAACCCGCACCGCAGAAAGAACGGGAATGTCCTATTACGGACATCTTCTGCGGTCCGGGCTCATTGAAAACAATGACGGCGGCCATGTGCATGTCGTACGATTTGCGGGCGACCCGCGGCTGACAGTCCGCAGCAGGCCGACCCGAAAATTACGGTCGTGCACACGGCTACGGTCGTGTGCATGAAGCCTTATAGTAGTTCAAATAACTAATTGATTAACAATAATTTTGTATTGTATCAAATTTGAAAGTTATGCGGCCCGTCAACTTCCAATTTTTTCTATATGCGGCCCACTTACCCGGCCGAGTTTGAGACCCCTGCTATAGACAGTACGGCAGGGTGTGCGTGCTTTATGGCAGCTGAAATAAATCATCATGAATTGACATAGACATATCATGGCTATTACAGTCTCCAGTAAGTGATGGAGTACATGCCCCTACTCCAGAAACAAGGGAGTGACAAAGGAGATGCATACAGATCATTATCTGTGGGTATAGTGTTACTTTCCTGACTTTTCTAGCCTTCCAGTAATACAGTAGAGCTATCATGATTCAACGTACCTTCTAATGATTATGAGATGGGTCTGCTCATACTGTCCAAGTCTATACAGCAAAGCTGACAAGTGAGTTACAGAAAATAGGAAATGTCAGCCTATTTTGTCTGCTCTAGTGGACAGAGTAAAAATTGGAGAAAAAAATGATGCAAAAGAGCACATAAATATTTTAAAGAAATGTTCATAATAAAAACTTGATTTAAATAGTATACAATTTTCCGATGATACATTCCTTTTAATGTCTCTCAGCACCTTGCTGCCACCACTAGGGGGTCCAATCGTTATGCAGAGTATAAAACTTAACCAGTGGAGGCAAGCTAATTGGATAAAAAAGGATGTTATTTATTTTGGGTAATAAAAAATATGTAATAAAAAATAAATAAATATGTAATCATGAATAATAAGTATTTTTTTTTAAATAATCACTGAATCAAGCTTAAAAGCTATGTACACTTTTGAATGAATTTTTTTATTACATAGTTTTTTTGTGTTTTTAATCACTTTTCTTATTAACTTTTATTATTATTTTTTGTTTTTTTTCTGTTTTTTTTTTTGCTTTTTACGATACATCTTCTATGTATCCTGTATACATAGAAGCTGTATTGTTCTTTCTCAGCACTGAACTGATGGAATTCGCTGAGAGAGAATGATACAGCTTCTATGTATACAGGAAACATAGAAGATGTGTCGTAAAAAGTTAAAAAAATATATTAATAAGAAAAGGCAATAAGAAAAGTGATTAAAAACACAAACAAAACACTGATATACAAATAAAAAAAAAAACATTCTAAAGAAAAGTGTACATAGCCTTTAAACATATCTGCAGCCTCCAGATGACATCATCTTTTTGATGCAACAACATCTGGTGGTCACAATATTAAAAGCAATGTGTTTCAATTAGAACCTCACAGCTTTCCCATTAGGATTGCATTGTTATTCTGTAGATTATTTGATTTGATGTTATCTTGTCATTTCAGCTGTATATGAGAGCAGATGTGTGTTGATTTGTAGAATACTGAGGGATGTTCTGCATGACCTAGAAAATACCTGATGATGATAAATATTGCAATAATCAACTAAATTAAGCTCAAGAGAATAAAAAAAAATTGTCTTTAATTATATTCATTTCTTACTATAAATATGCTGTATGTTTCGCGGAACTTTACATATGTTAAAAAGCGTCCAAGGTCAAAGTGGGAAATATAGGGAACTTTTTATGTTTTTGCCATTTTTATAGTGATCTGCAGTATGTTTAATAATTGAATTAACATTGTGCCTCAATAATAATGTAAGTATTAACACCATGTAAAGAAACATGAATGGTTTTTTATGTATGTTTATAAGGAAGAATTTATTTACTATTTACTGGTTACGTATTGCGGGGTATTGATGGGGTTATGGGCTGATCATATGTTACACACTTCAAATGTTGGAAACAAATGTTATCATTAAACTTTAACAAAAATACTGAAAGAACAGTGAAGGGGAAATGCCATTGAGTTAAAAATTAATTTATTAAAGGGGTTGACCAGTTAAAAAGCTCGTTTTCATTACTGGGCCTTGATGGTGATGGAAACTCTCAGGCTGGGTTCACACGACCTATTTTCAGACGTAAACGAGGCATATTATGCCTCATTTTACGTCTGAAAATACGGCTACAATATGTCGGCAAACATCTGCCCATTCATTTGAATGGGTTTGTGACGTACTGTGCAGACAACCTGTCATTTACGCGTCGTCGTTTGACAGCTGTCAAAAGACGACGCGTAACTGGACTGCCTCGGCAAAGAAGTGCAGGGCACTTCTTTGCCACGTAATTTGAGCTGTTCTTCATTGAACTCAATGAAGCACAGCTCATGATTTACGAGCGTCTCAGACGCCTCGCAAAATCTGAGGAGGAGCATTTACGTGTGAAACGAGTCAGCTTTTTTCTCCTGAAAACAGTCTGTCTTTTCACACGTAAATGACAGCTAGCGTGTGAACATACCCTCACTCACAAAGGACTAGTAAATCTACTGAGTAATCCTAAAGAGGTTGTCCAATTTAAAAAAAAAACATTCTCAAATACTCTATAAGAAAATTCAGAATAAAAAAGGGGGTTCCCCAGTTAGGACCCTTGTTCATTAACGAGAGTGGAGAAGGACTACAAAGAGCGTGCCAGCCTGGAGGAGCTGGCATGTTCATGCATTACACAAACAATCTATTGACTTCATTAGGAATTGTGTAATGCTCAATTTTTCTTGAGGTGGCGCTGCAGGGGCATTAAAAGTTTGCTGCAGGGTTCTGCCACAGATTACTGCTGATCTCTGGTTGTCAGTGGGAAACACTATATTGAGCTTATGAGGGGAGTTTTTTTTTCCGAAAAATAAAGGAACAATTCAGGTAAAACTGAGAGAGCGTTATGCTTTGGGCAGGATGTGAGGGGATAGTGCATGACACATGTATTCTCTATTTTATGTTCTTTTAATCTTCATGTGTTAAGCCCACTCAGGTATTGCACTAGGCACAATCCAATTTATAATGGAGTGTTTCTTTAAATCAGCGATTAATTTCTGTGGACAAAAGAAATGGGTTAATGAAAAACTCACTTCTGCTTTATCCATACATGCAACAAAATGATGGTCACCCATAAAGCCAGAATAAGGTTGGTGAGGGCTTCTGGGCAAAAAATGTGGCCCTCATCCCACCTCGTCGGTCGGTAACACACCTGACTACCTATTGCAGCCACATAAAGGAGAAGTAAATGCACATTCGTGTCGCCTCCTCCACTGAAGTTTATGGGAGAAATGGAGAGAGTCAAGCCAATGACTCCCTAATGTGTTGGAGTTTCACATTTACATGCATGGGATGCGATTAAATCCTTGTATAAAATCTGACACATTTGAAGGGAGCCTTAGACTTCAAAAGAGAGAGAGCCACATGTATGAGTGGCCGGCCAACTCTCCACCTATTCTTGAATTGGATAGGCTCACCGAATTGCCATGAGGGTGGATAGTGGAGCCCCCCTAGGTCCCTAAGGTGGTGAAGGCTCCAAAACATACCTAATGTGCCCTCCCTATAATCTGGCCCTGGTCATATAGACTTGAAGTCATGAAGTTACTAGACATGTAAGAAGTACTCTAAAGGAGCTGCAATGTTCAAATTCATTTTTCACCCCTAAGGTATACTATGCATTATTATATGTAAAGCTGGCCAAATTACTGAAAAGCTTTTTATTATAGAACACTATGTACATTGTATACGATTCAATAATAATGGCAGTTCTGCTGTTATTTGTGTCCTTACTATTTTTATATACGTACGACTCTTGATTCCCCTGCTAGCGGAAAATTTATTTTAAAGCTAGAGATGTATCTGTGTCAGGTTTAAAAAGTGATCAAAAAGACTCTTTCTTTTCAAGTCAGATGGCAAAAAGCAATTAATCCTTAAATTTGAGTATTTTTATATTTCTCTGAGCAGAACACTAAACCTCTCAACAGAGCCAGAGAATCAGTATTTATCTGGCAGCAGAGACTTCTAAACTTGAATGGCCTTCAGGCAAAATAGATGCCGTGTGTAAAGCCTCCTCATTAATAACACAGAATCTATGCTGCAAATTAGTTTTGCTGTTTCGATTTTAAGAACGCAGGTATTATATTGTAGCGGCTGCTGGATAAATCTAGACACTTGGATTAAAATAAATTTCAATTATATCTTTAAAGTTCATAAAATGCTTTTAGTTGAAATATAGTTGGGGGATGTTAAAAGCGATAATTTTTCTGTCAAACTTCCTTGTGGATTGTGTAATTTCATTGTATATTATTAAATATTATGTTAAGCTATATTATATTGTAATATATCATATTTTGTGTGTCAAAGAACAGAGGCATGAATCGCTTTTAAACAAAAAATGTTAGCTCTCCTGACATGTCTGATTTAGAATATACTAATTCTGGAGCAACTTTTCTTAGAACTCTATGTTGTGCCATTCCTCTGTTATTCCTCCTGTAAATGTATGAATACATTGACAACTGGACGTTACCATTCCCCTTATCAATAGGGCGTGTCCCTATACAATCTTACACTGTCAGCACTGGTTGGACAGTGAGGTAAGAGAATACGAAAAAAAGGACCAATAGTTGGGCGCTGCTATACCAATTTGAGTTTTTATTATATGGATAAATACAGGCTACGCGTTTAGACGCAGGACATGCGTCTTCATCAGGCCGGATGAAGACGCATGTCCTGCGTCGAAACGCGAATTATAACTCCCAGTTATTTATTTCTTTAATAAATCATTTCCAGGAGGAATAACAGGAATAAACCCAATAAAGTACCCTAGAGCACCCTATGTTATTTAGCATAACCCATGCTTAAAATGGCTTGGCCAAAATAGACATTTAACACCTATTCAAAGGGTAGGTGATAAATGTCTGATCACTGGGTGCCCAACCACTGGAACCCCCACCGATCAATAAGACGGGGGTCCCCTCTTCCTACTCACTGCAAAAACGCAGTGAGGAGAACTTTGAATGAAGCACTGGTCGATCATGCAGTGCCGCTCCATTCAAAGTCTATGGGACTACTGCTCCATTCAATCTCCTCATCACTGTGGAGGTACAGTGAGGAGAAATGGGGGGCTCAGGATCCCCGTTCTAGTGATTGGTGGGGATCCCAGTGCTGGGGACCCATTGATCATACATTTATCACCTACCCTGTGCATAGGTATTAAATGTCTATCTTGACACATCCCATTAAATTTGTGCCACCACAGACAACTTCTGTTTATAGGGTCAAAAATAAAGGTCTCTAACTTTTTACTACTGACCTTTAGTCGCCATCACAGTATAGATTTTGGTCTGTAAAGAATTGTCAACCATGTGACTATTTTATAAAAAGAGGATTTTGTCTTTAGTAATGGTATTTCTGAAGATAGTGTCATTACGTACATTTAGAAGATATAATTAAAGAAATATGGTGGAAGCCTATGCAGAGACTATTCTAATGGGTGTAATTCTTCTTTAATGACTCTCCAGTTCCTTTGTTAGTCTTCGGTATTAGTACTTGTTGTGGGTAGATTGGACTGTGTGTCAGACTCAGAGAGCATTTAATATGCAGACATTAGGTTTATTGAAGAATCCTTCAATGTTTATTGACCCAATCCCAGCAATTACTCTACTGACCAAGTGTGGTCAATATTCTCCTAAGGAGAAAATGTGCAAATAAAATGGCTTTCTAAGCATTGATGATGCAAATTCAATAAAAAGGATCATGTGCATTGATGAAATATGTTAACGAAGAGGTTTCTCACAGCCTGTCTCCCGTGAATGTGCCTGACATTAGCTAAGGAGAAGAATCCATAGAAAAACGAAAGTTAGTCATTTTTTTTTTGTCAATTTTGAAATATATTAATATTTATGGGCCTAAAATTTTGACGGCTTTGTTTAAGTGGATTAGGATTTGTCCTAACTTTTTTTTTTGCTGTTAATTTTTGAATTGTATTTTGGTAGAGATGAGCGAATTTGTTTTACACTAATCGTATTCAGTCCGAATTTCCCAAAAGTTTTGGTGAAATCCAAAACTTTTGGGGTTTGCAGCGCAGCGCTGAAATCGATTTTTTGGGGTCCACCAGAGGAATTATTCAGAGGACCCAACCTCCAGCTATACAGAACATTTGCACGTCCACTTTTAATTACGTTGTAAATTTATTGTTCAAAAATAGATATTGGGATGCACTCCTCAATCAATTGGCGTGGTGCTAGTAAGGTAGGGACGAGAATCCCACAATATTGAAAATATACAACCCCAGCACTCACAGAGGTACGCAAAAGATCCAGATGCAAACAAATTTAAGTTTTATTGCAACAAAAGATGGTAAAGTTGAGGTGGAAAGCGACTTGGTAAAGACGTTTCGGCCGAACCTCGGCCTTTGTCACGGTCGCTAAAATGATAAAGAATAAAATGCTTTTACAAAGTTGGCAATAAAATTTACAAAAATACAGTATGAACAAATGAAAATAATAATATGAAAATAACATATATAGATGAGTTATCTCTGTTTACATGAAATTATATAGCGCTGTCACCTCAGATATACACAGAGAACAATTATTATACATTATAAGGAAAAATAAAAATATTTTAATACTGAACTGTATAAAGAAAATTGCGTGATCAATTAGTGGAACACGTAACACAAGAATTAAGGAAATCATAATCATCTATGAAAGAATAAGTCATAATGATCTATAAAAACAAGACTAGGGGCTGAATAGTCAGAACAAAATTAAGTTAAATATGCTCAAGGAGGATCTAGCAGTATATAACTGTATGTGGCATAAACAATCTGGAAACCTCTGATGGTGATGCAATACCTAGGTTACATATATTGATTTAGTTTTGTTATTGTGGTGGGGAGAGGAAAGAGTCCTCACTGTAGACCATACCATAAAGTACCGGTAGAAAATAAAGGACAGTGTGAAAAGGAACAAACACTAGAGGATAAACTAAAGGGAGAAAGTAAGAGGAAAGACATGTGCTGCTGTACCTGTAAGACGATATCACTGGTATGGGTTGTCCGCCGGATATTCCCTGTGTGTCTGTGCTATGTGAGTTGCGTCTGTGTTTATACCAGACCAACCGGAACTGTGAAATATGAATGCATGGATTCATTTAAATTGCATTACTGCTGTATTTGCTATACTTACAAAATGTGAGGTTCTTAGCGCACATTTTGATCAAATTGTGTGTACCCATCGACATGGTGACCTCACTCAGATGGGTTCCTACACTAAACATTATACCTGTACAACAGGAGACTTACCATTTCTTAGCGCTTACAGGGAGCTGCTGCATCTTTGTGTTTATTTGCCTTGCAGTCACAGTCGATAAGCACCTGTGCATTTATTTCACTTTGTTAGGAGGTGCTGACAAACTTTGTCTTTTGCATTGTACTTTTGGGGGTTGATCACTGCCTCCATCTGGGTCGTATGCTTCTCCCTGTCCAAGTTGTTTTTAAAGAAAGTTGGTTCCTATCTATCCTGAATACATTTTTTTAAACCAGGGGTCAGCAATCTTCGGCACTCCGGCTGTTGTAAAACTACATTTACCAGAATGCCCTGACAGCCTGGAATAATAAAGACTTTGGCTGTCAGGGGATGCTGGGAGTGGTAGTTTCACAACATCTGGAGTGCCGAAGGTTTCTGGCCCCTCCTCTAGATAGAGGGAGATGTGTCTCCTGTTATACAGATATAATGTTTACAGTAGTATAGGGATCCATCTGAATGAGATTGACTTGTCGTGGCAGGTGGGCTCACACAATTTGATCAAAGGGTACGTTAAGAACCTCAGATTTATAAGTATAGTATAATAAATATAGCAGTAATGTAATGTTCTTACACCAGGGGTGTAACTAGGAAAGACAGGGCCCCATAGCAAACTTTTGACTGGGGCCCCCCTCCCCTGGGTGTCACACAACCCCCCCCCCTTGTAGATAGTGCCTTTTTTACTGCCCCCCTGTAGGTAACGCCATACAGCCTCCTCTGTAGATAGCGCCATACAGCCCCCTCTGTAGATAGCGCCATACAGCCCCCTCTGTAGATAGCGCCATACAGTCCCCCCTGTAGATAACGCCATACAGCCCCCTCTGTAGATAGTGCCATACAGTCCCCCCTGTAGATAACGCCATACAGCCCCCTCTGTAGATATCTACAAAGGGGGCTGTATGGCGTTATCTACAGGGGGCTGTATGGCGCTATCTACAGAGGGGGCTGTATTGCGTTATCTACAGGGGGCTTTCAGTCCCCCGTTCTCCCTATCAATGCCAGCGATCACACATGTATCCCCTATCCTGTGGAAAGGGGATACATGTCTTTTGTTTAATGGCAGAGCGGGGAGATACCTCCCTGCTCTGCCGTAGTGTTCAGTGGCGTTGCGCTGTAGCAGCCATAGCGGCTGCTAGCGGAGCCTCCGGCCACGGTGGGGGCCGTGCCGGCAGGCGACACGGTCCCCCTCATGCCGCGGGCCCCGTAGCAGCCACTACGGCTGCTATAGCGGTAGTTACGCCACTGTCTTACACATATCTTAGCGCCTGCAGGGTGCTGTTGCACTGGTTGGCTCCAAGTTCAGTTCTAAATGGGGTTGTCTTCTACTGGGATCCGATTTTGTGTCAAAGCCTGAGCCCACTGAACGATCCTCTGGTACGCTGGTGGCCAGTCCGACCCTGCCATCATGATATCACAGGTGACAGAGCAGGAGAACCCATACCTGCAATGCGGGAATGTCAAAAAGTATGATGTTCTTTTATGTGTGTGCTCCATGTGAGTGTTTAAAAAACATGTACGTATGTGATGGCATACTTTTTTCGTTTTCTTCCTGTAAAAAATTGACCAATGGATGCTTTATGTGTCATATATGGGGTTTTTTTTAAGATTGGGAGAGTCAGCAAGGACAGGGACCAATGTGAGTGAATTTTATTCTTGTACAATGCTGTGGAATATGTTGGTGCTAGTATCTATGAAAATAATTGAACTTTGAATGGTCAGTCCTTAAACTTTGCCTATATAAATGTAATACAATGCATAAAGCTATTGCAACCTAATGGATTTCTCCCATTTACAATAATTTCATTTTGTATTTGATCACAGCATACGATTCTTCCCAAAAAAGTTCTGCATTTCACATTTAAAGAGGCTCTGTCACCAGATTCTCAAATCCCTATCTCCTATTGCATGTGATCGGCGCTGCAATGTAGATAACAGTAATGTGTTTTTTTTTTTAAAAACGTTCATTTTTGGCCAAGTTATGAGCTACTTTATATATATGCAAATGAGCTTTGAAATGGACAACTGGGCGTGTTTTTTTTCGTATGTCCAACTTGACGTGTATTGTGTTTTTGACGGGGCGTGTTTACGTGTATGACACTGACCAATCAGTGACCA
The DNA here is from genome assembly GCF_050947455.1 of Rhinoderma darwinii. Lineage (NCBI taxonomy): Eukaryota > Metazoa > Chordata > Amphibia > Anura > Rhinodermatidae > Rhinoderma > Rhinoderma darwinii. The sequence continues at coordinate 99,329,689 of NC_134695.1, forward strand.
GTCAGCGTCATACACTCCTCTCCATTCATTTACACAGCACATAGTGTTCTTACTAGAACGATGTGCAGCCACATACACAAGTGTCCGGATAATGAATACACATGACCTCCAGCCTGGACGTCATGTGTACTCATAATCCTGACACTTCTGAATCTTTTCTGTGAGATTTCCAGCAAGGGAAACGAAATCTCGTTTACCTCGTAATCTCGCGAGATTACGCGTGGCTTGCTGTAATCTCACAGAAAAGATTCAGAAGTGTCAGGATTCTGAATACACATGACGTCTAGGCTGGAGGTCATGTGTATTCATTATCAGGACACTTGTGTATGTGGCTGCACATCGTTCTAGTAAGAACACTATGTGCTGTGTAAATGAATGGAGAGGAGTGTATGACCAGAGCAGCTTATCTGTGCAGGGTCCGGGTGTCGGACCCGCACCGATGATATACTGGTGGATAGGTCATCAGTTGTCAGAAGGTGGACAACCTCTTTAAGGATGGACACATCTGTACTTGACAATTGCTTATTGAAAATGACTACACAATGTGGAGCAGATCTATTTTCCATTACATAATGGTTAATGTACCAGATTTTTCATCGGAGTGTAGGAGCTTGAAGTTACGAGTTTTCACTGTACTCTATGTAATTGATATACTACTGCTACATCGATTACATATAGTACAGCAGGATCGGTCACATGATGACGATTCGTGTCGTCATAAAGAAAGACTGTACCACTAGACTTCTGGTCCCCCGCTAGCTCTATAAAAATCTATTAAAATCTCATAATCAATGCGACGGTGGACTGGAATGTATATTAGCAGTGTACTCACATACTGCAGTCAGTACTTTTCGGTCCCCACAAAACCCTTTTAATAGGATCAAACAGTACAAAAATAAAACTGTTTGCATGCTAACTTATGCAATGTTAAATATTTTTGTGTCAAAATATTCAAAAGTATTATAGGTATAATACCTTTATTGGCTAATTTAGAAAAATTATGTTTGCAATCATACCTTTAATACTTTTGCCTTTTTTGACACAGGAGTATTTAACATTGCATAATATTTTTTTCTGGATAACACGGTACTACACTATTTTTTACCATACTAACTTATAAAGGTTGCAATCCAGCTGCTTCTCCACCTTGGATCCAGACTGGTTGTCATCAAATTTTGACAGAAGAAAGTTAAAAGCATACCTCACATGATGTGACTGTGATGTCTGAAACCAAAATGATTATGAATTGATGATGGGAATAAGTATGTTCCAATTACTGATATAGGCATATATTTTTTTCATTATATAAATGCAATTATAATGAAACCTCTACAAAAGACCACATCTTTGAGAAGACCTCTCCTTTATTAAAACCGGAGAAATTTTAAATTCTCCAATATCTATTGTATATTGGTCACTTTTTGTCTTAAACAAACCAGTTTTTAATCCCTTCCCGACGTATGACGTATACTTAGGTCATAGCCGGGTAGCGATAGTATGGAGTGGGTTTACGGTCTGAGTCTGCTCCTTACAACGTGGTGTTGGCTGTATGTTAAAGGTCGCCTGGTCCGCCTTCTTTGTAGTCCTACTAAGAGGAAACTGCCAGACACATGATATACTGCAATACATTAGTATTGCAGTATATAGTGCAACAAGCCAACAATCTCTGCTTCAAGTACCTTAGGGGGACAAGTAATAAAGAGTAACGTTTTTTTTATGTACAAAAAAAATAAAATTATTAAAAGCGTAAAAAAAATAATAATAATAAACATTATTGGTATTGTCGCGTCTGTAAAAATCAGAACTATTACAATATATCATTATTTAACACGCTGTCCAAAAAAATTTAAAGGCCAGAATTACTGTTTTTTGGTCACCCCATCTCTCACAAAATATGAAATAAAAAGTGATCAAAAATGTTTATGTACCCGAAAATAGTACCATTAAGTACTACAACTTGTCCCACAAAAAATTAGCCCTCATACCGCTCAATGGATGGAAAATAAAAAGTTATGGCTCTCAGAATGTGGCGACACAAACTAATTTTTATTTTTTTACTAGTTTTTTCCCTGTAAGAATAGTAAAATATATTTAAAAAAAAATTATAATCTTGGTATCGCCGTAATCTTATTGAACCGGTGGACGTCGTAAAAACAAAGTGCAAAAAACAATGGAGGAGTCTTTTTTTCATATTCCACTCCACAATATTTTTTTCCCCACTTCCTAGCACACTATATGATACAAAAAGGGTGTCATGAAAAACGACAACTTTTCCCGCAATAAACAAACCCTTACATGGCTATATAGACGGAAAAATAAAAAACGTTATGGCTTTTGGAACGTGGGCAGGAAAAAATTTAAAATTAAAATCCGAAAAAATGGCTGCGGCGGCAAAGGGTTCAAATTGTTGGTGTTTTTCTAATTTTCCATATCACTAGCTATATTAAAATAAAAAAAATCGTATATATTGCTGTTTTACATTGGCGACTGAGAACGCACAACAGATTAACACTTTCTGTTTTGCAGAAATCACTTTTCAGCTTGTGCTGTGTACACTGTGGACAGGGTCGCAAAAAGCACCCGCATCAGGTAGCGCTCTGCCCAGAAACTCTGGCCCTAGGAAGCTCCTGACGTCTTTGTCCATATATGGATAGTGATTTCAGGAGCTTTTCCAGGGCCACTGTCCTCAGGTGCTCTGCGAGGTGGTCGGGGCTGTTTGGGTGATGTATCACACTGTATGCATATACAGTGGGATATATTGCAGCCTTCCATCGGAGGAATAAGTATACCTCCGATGGAAGGCAATTAAAGCTACGTGAATGGGGCCTAACTTCTACATGCAGAGCATGCTCACTACACATATCCATATAAATCAATAGGTTATTTTCGCACTTAGTTTTCCTACGTCCAGGTGTCTGTTGTAAAGAAAATTTCTGGAACTGCTGCCCACATAATCATATAAAATTATTCAATCAGAAAATAAAAACAGTTGGTTTCAATATATATTTTTAATTAGTAAAAAATATTAATAATATTAATAAGAATTATAGCTTTAAGAAATGCCATATAATACAGAAAGAGGACTACATTTCCTTCTGTACCGTATGCTCTCCCTTCCATGCTCTCCCCTGACATCACTCAGAGCTTCTATCAAAAAGCAGCAGCAATTCTGATATTGATGGATGATTGATAGTGAGACGTTAGAAATACTTTGCACGCGGCTCCCGTTCCATGACACGTTCTAATTATCTTTTATCTTCTTGGCTTTATTAACCTTGCTTTTTATTGTGTGCAAATCTATTATTTAGATAAGGCGTCGTTATCTGTGTGGAAAATAATATATTTTACAGCTAATTGGATTTGTCCCTCATTTTCGTTACTTTACTAAAGACTTTGATCTTGTTTTCTATGTTCCTTATTTGACTAGAAACAGATAAGAAAATGACAACTTGTATTTTTCTGTTCGTACGAATAAAATAATCAGAGACCAGATACATTTTATTTTTTATGATTTTTTACATCTTTGAGAATAGATGTTTATAGGCCAGTAAATGACTGAGACATGTTAGCCATACTCAGTAGTTGAGCAAGTTGATTTGGTGTCATATATTAAAGCTGAGATGTAACTATGAACTATTTTAAAGGGAATCTAAACTTTTAACAAACTTTTTTAAACTTTTGTCATGTCTTAGTGACATATCAGAAGTTTTATATCTGTGGGGGTCCGAGCACTGAGAACTCCACCGATCACTAAAACGAAGCGGCAGAAGCGCTCGGGTGACTGCTGTGCCGCTTCATTTCTAATCGGCTTTCCTCGGCTTTCTTTAGGGAGATGTACGGGATGAATAGAAAGTCTATGAATCTAGACACCGCTCACTCGGATCTCTGTGGAAAGCTGATCAGACATTAAGTGGCATAGCACTCAGAAAGCCGTGTGAGTGGTGTACAGACTCATAGACTTTGTATTGAGCCCATACGCTTCTCAGAGAAAAGGTGATCAGAAATGAAGCGGCCCAGCGCTCACCCGAGCATTTCTGCCACTTTGTTTTAGGGATTGGTGAGGGTCTCAGGGCTTGAATATCCACCGATTAGAACTTCTGACATGTCACTATGACTTGTCAAAAGTTTAAAAAAGTTTAGTTACACTTTAACAACCATGCATAAATAGCATTAGCCTAACATAACTATATTAATGAGATTTTTCTTGCCTTCCTATTCCCATCGCCAACATTTATGGAATTTTCATCTATTGGATGAACTAGGGGTCCCATGCTTCCTAATTCCAGATTTTCTTTCTTCCCCATAGCATCAAATGAAGAGATGCGGCTGCAGCTTGGCTCTTTTTACAACTCAATAAATTAACTGAAAAGGTCCGCGTGCCACCTCCCCAATCACTTCAGTGGGGAAATCGGCTGGCGTAAATCACTGATCGGGAGCCGCATGATCCATGTTCTCCTGATAGGCAAGGTTCCAGTGGTGGGCCCAGAACTTTTAGGTATTTAAGCATATTATGTGGATATGCCATAATTGTTAAAGACAGGGTTATCCTTTTAAGCCATTTGATAGTAATATACAGGTCTAAATTTCCCAATTTTTTTCTACAGAGCAACTTAAAATGAGGACACCCTTTCGGTTTCAAGTTGAAAAAAAATACTACCGAGTATCTTTAAATGCAAAATTCTGGATTTGTCAACCAAATTCAGCTTAAATGCTGGCTCTAGAGAGGGACACTTCTGACTCTTTTTTTGTGAGATTCCGGCAAGTGAAACCAAATCTCGCGAGATTACGGAGCTAAACGAGATTTGGTTTCACTTGCCGGAATCTCACAAAAAAAGAGTCAGAAGTGTCAGGATTCTGAGTACACATGACGTCCAGGCTGGATGGTCATGTGTATTCATTATCAGGACACTGTAGTAATGTTAGGGCTTGTGTATGAGGCTGCACATAGTGATATAACTATATCGCTAGTGCAGTGTAAATGAATGGAGAGGAGTGCATGATGCCGATTGGTCAGCGTTATGCACTCCTCTGTACAACGCCCACTTGGTCGAAAGTAAAAATATGCCCACTTGGGCATTAAGAAAGCTCATTAGCATAAACCAAAATCGCTCCTAACGTTGTGAAAATAGATCGTTTTTTTAAATAAAAAGCACTGCTGTCACCTACATTATAGTGCCCATCTCCTTATATAGGAGATAGGGCACTTATAATGTGGTGACAGAGCCTCTTTAAGGTATATGTAGGCTTCATACACGGAGCCTATACGGTGGCACACATTGTATGGCCCTTTGTATGGCCCTGTAACACTATCGTAATATGGATTTTGAATGCCGGATTCATTAACAAAAAGTCAAGTAGGGCCCCAAAGACTTTTTTGGGTACCTATTAGGGATCTGTACAGCTTTGAGCTTGTACAGGGCCATAATATGGCTCTGTATATGAGACCTTACAACGAACTTACTCTTCAGGACAAAAAAATTGCATCGTCAATATTGGGAAACCCGAAATATATATTTTTGTTGATAAGATTTAATAATTTCATGGTTTATTAGAATCAAGACTTTACCATATATTTCTCTAACCAGGAAACCAACAACGCCACCTGGGTGTTCAATCTACCAAAAGAATGTTATTCAAAGTTTAATTTAAGTCTTCATGATTGTTCAATAAGGTTTCCAATCTTCCAAGATTAATTGGTGTTTTCATTTGGATTTTTGGCCAATCGTTTGTAGGTCTTTCCTGCCAGTGGCTTCAGCAACGACTCACGAAGCAATGTCAGCAATAGGAGTTAAACATTAAAACATGCATTTTGGATTGTTGAAGTGTTTTCGGCTGCAAGATGGGGTAGATAATGAACTCTGATTGCTAATTTATTTTTCAATTAAGTTCTACTCATTTGTGACTTGTGCATAGCAGTTTTTAAGAAAATAACATTGATATGCAAAATAAAATAAAAAATTGCTCCTTTGGAATAATTTGATTTTCCAATGATGTTGGCAGAGTTTTGTGCATATTTGATTAAATAATGAGAATGGCTGATATCACATTTGGCAAACCTTCCACCTGGAAATGTGATGCTGTAATATTTATATATATATATATATATTTTATTTATTTATTTCTGCTGTTTTTTAAATAATTGTGGATCATGAGCATCTACAGCTACTGTTGAGCAGTTCTCTTAGAAGACCGTCTTATAGAAGGCTGCATTGGCAATGGAAAGTGTTATTTTTTTTATTAAGAATTTACACTATTAAAGTCACTAGAGAACTCTTGTAAAAATTGTCCGTCAACAACATTCACACGGCAGGGTTTCCCGGCCGGGTGCCGGCCGTTCATAAATCGGCCGGCACCCGGCTGCATTAGGAATAATAGACCCCTAATGGGGCTATTCACACGACCGATTTTTTGACGGCCGGGAAAACCGGCCGTCAAAATATAGGACATGCTCTATTTTCGGCCAGGTACCCGGCCGCCCGGCTCCCATAGAAGTCTATGGGGCCGGGTAATACACGGCCATCACCGGGATGTGTCCCGAGTGATGGCCGGGTTTTCCGGCGCTTGCGCTCTATCTCCTCCTCCTCAAAGCGCAGAGTGCATGTGAGGAGGAGGAGTTGATGCCATTCGGACGAATGGCTGTGTGCTGTACACTGTGTGGCAGGGCCGGGGTGTACAGCAGGTGGAGGGAGCGCTGCGCTGGCTCCCTTCCCCTGCTTGTTTTAAAAGCGCCCTGGCCCGGCGACACCTTCGATGGCGCCGCTAGCAGCTGCTGCGGCTGCTACTACTGTAGCGAAGCCACTATAGCAGAGCGGGGAGGTATCTCCCCGCTCTGCTATGTGCTAGCCGCACTTTAGCTCCTTGAAGGAGCGGAATCCCCGTGTTTTCGGGGATTCCGCTCCTGGACAGAGCGCTTGATGTCTCTGTCTATATCTGGGCAGTGACATCAGGGGAAACTTCTGAAGCGGAATCCCCGAATACATGGGGATTCCCCTTCAGGAATTGCCGCTGATGTCACTGTCCAGATCTGCCCGGCCCGGAACGGATGCAAAACTTTATGCAAACCGGCCGGGCAAAATGGCCGATTTTACTGGCCGACACTCGGGCTCGAGCGGGACACGGTCGTGTGAATCCCGCCTAAACCAGTAATAAAACTACAATACATTAAATGTTTCATAGTATAATATAATGGAGCTGAAATAATGGAGAGTGCATAGTCCCCACTCCTTCTAACAAAATTTGACCCCCAGGGCAGCTACAGGGGAAATTCTTATTAACAGGCCACTCACCACACAGTATATTGGGCCCCATGATCCCAATAAATATTTTGCTCACCATAGTTTTTTATGTGCTTATACCATATGTCTTGTTCATAGAAACCACCCTTGTGGACAGATCAGCTCTTTGGGGCATACACCCACTAATCTAAGCCTTATATATACCAAGCCATACACTTCCACTAAGTGGTTTCCAATACGTATACACTTTAACCCCTTAAGGGCCAAGCCAAAATTGGGCTTAAGGACCACAGGAATGATTTTTATTTTTGCCTCTCTATATTTTCTCAGCCATAACTTTTCTATATTTACATCAGCTTTGCCTTTTTTTGCTTTGTTTTTTTCAGGACGAGTTGGAAATTTTTTAGATGTCATTTTGGCATGCATACAAGTTAAACCTAAATATTTATTCATTTTTTTTATAAAGGCAAAATGCATGAAAAAAGCATTTCCGTCATTATTATTATCATTTATTGTTTACCCCATTTACCATTCATTGCAACCGACATGAAACTTATTGAAGAAATTATTAGAAACATAAGAATATCATAAAAGGTCTATGTTTTATTTGTTTCTGGTTCTTTAACTTTTATTCAAAGAAAATGATTAATTAAAATAAAAATTAGATTTTTTTTCTTCTGTGTTGTTATTCTTTATTAACAGAAACTCTGAGGCCCCGTGCACACGAACGTTCTTTTGCAGCCGCAATTTCCCCGAAAATCCACGGGAGAATTGCGGCCTCATTCATTCCTATGGGGCCATGCACACGACCGGGGTTTTCACGGTTCGTGCATGGCCCCGGAGTCCAGACCGCAGAAAGAACGGACATGCCTTATTACGGCCGTGTCCAGACTCATTGAAAATAATGGCTACAGTCGTGTGCATGAGGCCTAAATATTTTTTATTTGTTATTATTATTATTTTAATTTTTTTATCCCATTAGGGGACTTTTACTTTTTTTTTAAAATATATTTAAAACTATAATGCAATGTCATAATTTTGAAATTATATTTCTACCTGTGCATATTAAATGTACAAGCACTTGTTAGGGCATACCTAAGGCATTATTTCTAAAAGCCCTGAAGGTCTTTGTAAGGACCCTTAGCTGTCCATATAAAACCATCAGACATGGCAGCCCCAATGCTGGGGCTGGGGGCAAGTGACAAAGAGAACACCCATTCATTCATGAATCGAACAACATTGTAATACCCTATTTATATACTTTAGAGTTATGAATGCTTTAAATTACAGGCCCAAGGCTGGTGTGCTTTAGTGAACCCATGGTAAAACTTCCTGTTCTAATTTATTTCAAGTTCAGTGTTTTAGAGAAATCCTGTGCGCTGTCAGAGAAATCACCAACCTCATCAATGGGCTCACATAGACTCTCACAACTGCTACTATTCGAGACAGGATGTATATATTGATTTAGATGGTGATTTGGATCTATAAATGTCAACAATAGCCACAGCACAAGGGCAGATGATGTTATGACGTGTAGCAGTACTGCGCCTTTAGGCCTTTAACACGAAGGGGGGGGGTATATAACCTATATCTTTTATATATATATATATATATATATATACATAAATCAAAACTATTGGTTGCCAATGTTCCTCCATTTTAGTCCACAAGGTACCCCAACAGGTCATATATTGAGGAATTTTACACAGGTAATGCCATTACTCTATGGGAGATCCCAAACAATGAATCGCTGGGGGTACTTAAGACTGTGGTTGAGAACTTTATGGTCCTCATTTCTAAAAGTGTTGATGCCACTTTAGAGGTAATAAAAGTTGCAAATTTAGGCACGTGGCTTTTTTGCACAATAATGTGTGACTTCTTTCATTTGTATTTTTACATAAACAGGACATGGCTTAAAAAGGGGGTAGAGACACCATGACGCAACAGATTAATTAACTTTTACACCAGAAAGTGGCGTAACCTCTAGCTGAAATCAACCGCAGTTCAGAGCTTCTGTAGATTTAAAAGTCAGGCTCACGGACAGCACAAAATGTGGCTAATTTATTAATAGATGTGCGACTCTAAAAAAAATCCATTGCATCTTGTTGTTACGGGCTTCTGACTACGACTGGCGTATGAAACGCCGGTCTTAGGACAGCACATCTGGCCCTATATACCTATAGGATCCAGAACTTTTCAGATTTTGACTTTCTTAGTAAATAAGATGTCAGACTTGGCAGGTCTACATCTTCGCTACTGTAACAAAAACCTGGCAGATATACTACATTTATAAAATATAACAACCCTGGTAATCAAAATACTTCACAACAAATGATGACAAGACAAAATAAACCGTGGACTGGTTTATAGAAATTCCCACAGTATATTGTGAGCAACTTTGAATTTAAATGAGATCCTCAACTTTGATTTAAAGGTTATAACAGCAATAAAATCACATATATTGCTAATGTCACTGCCGTTACTATGATGTAGCACTTGTTGGGTTCCTCATAATTATAGCCCATCCACTCTTATTGCTACAGTGAAATAGTTGATGCACCATAACATAGCTCTCTCCCGAATAATCAAATAAACATTTTTTTCTTGCAAAATAATGAGCCACAAGAAATAATTCCCCACTTATTATACAGCTAATATGTCTCGTATCAAGTAAAGCCGCATTAAAGCATGATTTATGAATACAGATATACTTGTGGATCCCAATGTTTCAATGTATTCTTCCCGCCATTATTTATTCACATTTGTTTCTTTGATATATGCACGGAGATAGAAATGCCAGCAACCTTTATTACAGAGCAAAGGCAATTCTTTCCGGGAATTGTGGGTAGAATGTCAGATGAGAGTACAGGAATTCAATCAATATAGACAAATAAGAAAGGGAACCTGCTGTAACCATTCAGTTCTCAACAGGACACTTTTTTAATATATATTTTTAGTACACTAAACAACATTGGGGCAATGAGATGAGCGAAAAGAAAGCTACAGCTAAAACAAACAATAAAAAAACAACATTAAAAAATGGCTAGCAACTTTCAGCATGACACTTTCCTCTATAATACAAAAATGACTATCTTTATTCTAAAAATGTTCACTACTACAATTCTAGCTTTTCTGTTGCATGGGATATGGAGTTAAATGGAACCCCCTAGTCCCCCTCCTGAATATTCTGGTGATAGGTTATAATAAACCACCCCTAGTCGTACCCTCAAGGGACTACTGACAAAAATGTTACTTCATAAATGTACCCACAATGCCCATACCATCATCCTCATAGTCGTACCCACTTCAGCCAGGAAGTTCCATGTGGATAGCCTCATCACTGTCTGTAAATTGTAACTTCCTATTCCGGTGCCGATTTCTGTCGTGAAAGGGAAGTGTACAGAAGAGGCCGTGTTCACATCTGTAATCGGCATTCCGTCCGAGGAGCAGAACAACAAAAATTACGGAAGTGCAGGTTCCATTGAACGAAAACAACCAGCACGAACCAATTGACTTTAACAAGCTCCGTCAGTTTTCCATCAGGGTGTCATGCTGCGCTTTAATTTCTGGGGGTTTTGACGAATCCTCCAACGCAGATGTGAACAGGGTCTGAGTGTAGAGATATATGGAATTTCTTCCAAAATACCTCCCCTTGCAGTCAGGTACAAGTACTACCAGCAGTGAAGTTCTCATCTCATCTCATCTCATCGAGGCACACCCTTTCATTGCATTTTTGTTTTGTTTTTTGTTTTTTTTTGTTTTCTTTGCTTTGTAGCTTGCCATATATTTTATTCAATTTAATACTAATGGAAAAGCAATGAGGTAGAAAAAACTGTAGAAATACATAGGTTTAACACATCCATCAACAGCAGCTTGATGACAGTTTCCATTTATTAACAGTTTTTTGTTCTACACTGAATAAGAACGGAATGAAAAAATGAGTGAGAATGGGAAAAGGGTAATTAGGATAAATTACAAAGATATGATGAGCTTCATTTAGGAATCCGAGCAGAAATTTAGAGCTAATTTTCCTAACCCAGGTGAAAAAAATAAAGGAAATATCTGATCAGAGGGGTTGCTATGACATTAGGGCGCTAAAGAGTATGGGATAGTTTGATCGCCAACAGGGATCCCTCTGCTCTGCCAAGAGGAACGAACAGAGGCACAGCGCAGGCATGTCCACCATTGAATTACTGGGAAGGTGGATGCACTATTAGGGGTGAAACGAGACATTAGGGGGCGCTATTAGGGCAAAGCCACACGTGGCGGAATTGCTCTTGAATTCCGCTGCGGATGCTCCGCAGCGTTAATCCGCAGCGGAGCCGTTTCCCCATTGACTTCCACTTATATTTAGTAGGGTTCGTTTAGACTAGGCTGAAAATTCCGCTGCGGAGCATAGGCTGCGGTGCGGAATTTGGTGTCCGCAGCATACAATGGATGTTGCGGACCAGTGGCGGACTGGTTGCGGACAGATTGCGGAAGTTCTCCATTGACTTCAATGGAGATTCTAAATTCCGCAATGAAGTCCGCAGATGTCATGCACATGTTATGTGTGCTGCGGATGCGTCTTGCTTTTTTGACATGACATTTCTTCATTCTGGCTGGACCTATGTATTTCTAGGTCTACAGCCAGACTGAGGAAGTCAATGGGGCTCCCGTAATTACGGGAGCGTTGCTAGGAGACGTCAGTAAATAGTCACTGTCCAGGGTGCTGAAAGAGTTAAGCGATCGGCAGTAACTGTTTCTGCACCCTGGACAGTGACTACCGATCCTAATATACAGCAACCTGTAAAAAAAATAGAAGTTCATACTTACCGAGAACTCCCTGCTTCTGTCTCCAGTCCGGCTTCCCAGGATGACGTTTCAGTCTAAGTGACGGCTGCAGCCAATCACAGGCTGCAGCGGTCACATGGACTGCCGCGTCATCCAGGGAGGTCGGGCTGGATGCCGAAAGAGGGACGCGTCACCAAGACAATGACCGGTAAGTATGAAATTTGTTTACTTTCACTAGGGAAAGGGCTGTCCCTTCTCTCTATCCTGCACTGATAGAGAGAAGGGAAGCACTTTTACCGCAGTCCGCAGCAGCTAGTCCGCATCAATTTACTGCACATTTTGGGCAGATCCGCCACAGAATCTGCAACGCAGATTCTGTGCGGCATTGATGCGGACAGTTGCTGAGGAAATCCGCCACGTGTGGGCATGCCCTTATAAGTAAGTAAGTACTACATCTTTGCAGAAATTTATTTTCTAATAGAGTTTTAATTCAAAACATGCTTAGAATTAAGCATTTCATCTAATTATATATAAAATAGGTCGTGGGATAACCCCTTTAATATTTTTTTTTAGCTTTAATACGAATGAAATGACTTTTCATTAGTCAAATTTAAGATTTAATGACTCCTTAAAAGTCTTTTAACATAAACAACTTTCATGGTTGGCGTCCTTAATATTCCCAGTGTGATTTCATTTTGGAATTTGACATACATAGTAAAACCAGGCCACAATATTTCAATGTTTTCCAACAGTTAACATTTAATTACTAGAGCATGGACCCTGCACAGGCCAAATCACGGGGCGAAAGAAATGTTTGTAGATGATTTTTTTTTTTTTACTTTACTGCTGGCACAAAATTATCTGCTGGGATCCCATTTAAAATGAATGCTATTTTGCCAGGCAAGTTGCAGAGTCGTGATGATTATATTTCTAAAGAATTCCTGCTGACTAAAAGAAAAGATCTGCCTTTTGGAACAGATTGCTGGCATTCTGACTATATAGTTATGTGCCTCTATGTAGTTCTGAAATTACATAAACAACATGAAACTTGTGAAAACTATACCTGATGTACTTAGGGCTCCATTCACATTAGATTAGGGAATTAGAAATCAGGAGACGATAACCCTTCAGGATAGAAAATAGTTAACTGCTCAAATAAACAACTTCCTATGTGACTAATTATCACACTTACACTGGATTCTATCACCTGCCGATAGTCCAGTGGCTCCGAGGCAATTTTGTTGGTGTGCCACTGAGAAAATTATGGAAATAGTACAGACATAATACAATAGAAGCAAACATAAATACCGATGGCGTGTAGATAACATTGAAAGTAAATAAAATATGACAATTCTTACTTGCTGTCATAACTTCAATTGTGTGCATGGCCATGGAATTCATTTTTTTTTTTTTTTTTTTTAAATATTAAAAAAATTAAAGAATACCCCCTCCTAAAATCAGGAATTAAAGGTTTCTGGAATGAGAAAAAAATATTTTTCCACTACAGCACCACTATTGTCCATAGGCCATGTCTGGTAGTGCAGCTCAAGTGAAAACTGAATTGCAATACCAGATCGGTCCATGGACAAGAGTAGTGCTGTTTCTGGGGGGGGGGTCAACTTCTTTTGTAGTCCTAGACAACACCTTCAATCCATGAGTTGTCCTCTTGTGGAAAATCTTTTCATAATCTATTCAGCTGTTTCTGAGTTATTTTAGTCTCCTATATAGGTAAGAGATGTTTGGTGACCATCACTGATGGTTACCATAAGAGTATGCATAGAGATTCACTCAGCTATCCACAGAGTTACAGCCCCCTTTATCTCCCACTTTCTTGACTATGCGACATTCTGTTCATGAACACAGCCATAAGTCCTAACATGATACGTAAGTCCCGCAGTGCAAAAGAGGAAGAATAGAAACGGAATTGAAATACATTTCTGATGAACACACTTGGAAGACAATGGATTATAAGCAGATATTTTATCTTCCATTTTATCAGCCAATTTGAAAGGAGTTCCATCAAATTTTTCAGAAACAGCACCACCCTTTTCCATAGGCTGTGTCTGGTATTGCAGCCCGGCCTCATTCAAATGAATCAGGCTGAGCTGCAATAGCAGACACTGCCAGTGGACAAGAGTGGCGCCATTTATGGGGTAAAAAAAAGCTTTTTTTTAAAATCTCATACAACTCCTTCAATTCCAAATGTCTTGACCTTGCTCACTGGCAATTGGCACAAGGCTTGACACTAAACCACTGACACTTGGCACCACTGCCAGCATGTTCAAACTGGACTTTGCCCTGTCAATGTCATTTTCCATTTTACACACTCTAATTTTCTTTGTTTTTTTTTGTGCTTATTAGTAATAGTTTGTAAATATTTTTTATTTTGATTGTTTTTAAAGGGTGCTCTGGGCTTTTATAGTGATTTCTAGGATAGGTCATCAATATCAGATCGATGGGGGTTTGACTCCCGGCACCCCTCACGATCAGTTGACTGAAGGGACCAGGGCACAAATTCTGCGGCCTCTTCAATATTTACCAAGCACATCGCCAGACGGTCCCTTCAGTCAGGTGATCGGTGGGGGTGCCGGCAGTCGGACCCCCACCGATCTGATATTGATGATCTATCCTATGGATAGGCCAACCATATAAAATGCCCGGAGAAACGCTTTAACTTTTTTTTTTTAATACCTATATTTGCAGATTTTTTTTTTATAAGAATATAATTTGTGCTGAAAACCTGTTTTGACTGTTCCTGGATTGTGCAGACCACAGAATAGTTAAACATTTTAAGGAAGAAGATGTCTGAACACAGTTACTATAAATTTGAGTCACAGGACAAAACTGAGAAATAGTCAGAACACAGTGAGTGCTGGGAGCGAAGTATTTTTATTTGATATCTTTATGCAAGGTACTGTACTGTATGCTGCAGGAGTCCATAGAATTGCAATAATCATCAAGCTATGAATATATAAATCTTTGTAATTTCTCTTTGATGGTTCTCTGTGTACAGCCTACAGTTATAGAAACGGCAACTGCTTAGTCAAAATTATAAAACCGTTTCTTGCAGTCAAATTTTATTTTGTCATGATTGAAGGTCAGTGTTTTCAACTGAAAAACGGCCTGTATTTTTATTACTGTACTTGAAAACAGATGGAAGATGTTGAGTTTATCTCCGACTCTCTAGATGTTTGGAAAAGAGCAGGTACATTTTTACTATTGAAAAGCACTTTAAGGGTATAACGGAATTAAATCACATCACTGATGTCTCTGAAGCCCAATCAACCGCAGTATCCTATCACTCTCCCTGTAAGTTTTAGGCCGTTCCCACGTAACGTAAACGCTGTGGAATTTCCGCAACGGAATTTTGTGCGGGTATTCCGCAGCATTTACAGTAGCAGCAAAGTGAATGAGATTTAGAAAATCTTATGCCCACGCCGCGAAAAAAAAACGCAGGAAAAACTTTAATGCAAAGACCTGCGGTGCGGAATTTAAAGAGGCTCTGTCACCACATATCTCTTACATAATAAGATCGGCGCTGTAATGTAGGTAACAGCGGTGTTTTTTTATTTAGAAAAACTATCTATTTTCACCAAGTTATGAGCGATTTTAGCTTTATGCTAATTACTTTCTTAATGTCCAACTGGGCATGTTTTTACTTTTGACCAAGTGGGCGTTGTACAGAGGAGTGTATGACGCTGAGCAATCAGTAACCAATCAGCGTCATACACTTCTCTCCATTCTTGTAATCAACACATAGTGATCCTGCGTTGTTCACTATGTGCAGTCACATACACACACATTAACATTACTGAAGTGTCGTGAGAGTGAATAGACATCACCTTCAGCCAGGACGGGATGTCTATTCACACTTACGACACTTCGGGAACGTTTGTGTGTGACTTACAGCACAGCAAGCGTGATCTCGCGAGATCACGCTGTAAATGACAGCACAACGTGATCTCGATGTGCTGTGTGAGTAAGTCACACACAAACGTTACCGAAGTGTCGGGATTGTGAATAGACAATTCCCGTGGGAATTTGGCCTTATAGACCCTTCTACGATAATCCAGAATTTGATCATGGTTAATTTGATGATGAGTTGAGGAAGCATAGGAAATTGCAAGAAAGGGCAACATTAAAGGGGTTGACTTATAAGGACTACTTCTATTTAAAAGGAGTCTTCAGAAGTTTTCAACTCCCCCTCCCAAAACTGCTGACACTGCTAATTAGATTTACTGGGAAGCAATGGAAACATATGTCAACCATCTTAGTCCAGGCATAACTCTAAAAAAGTAGTTGTATTCTCCCACTTGCTGAGCTCTAACCTATATCCTCCCCTCTACAGTGAATTGAATGCTCTGTATGGAACAGCGTATGATGCTGAAGATCAGAAGTGCCGTCGGTCAACTCTAGAGAGGAGCGGGGGGTTAGAGCTCCGGATGCTGGACACTTGTCAGTTCGGCGGACAATTGCAAGCTAATTTGCATATAGCGCGTGGGAGACTAAAACGACTGTTTTTAAAGTTATGCAAGGACTAAGATCGTCGACATGTATATTTCCACTGCTTAACAAGTAGTGTCAGCGGTTTGGGTAGAGTTAAAACTGCTAACAGACCCCCTTTAAATTGAAGACGACCCTATAATGAGTTGATTGACGTGGGCCCATGACAGAACCATGTGGAAGCTACAGCCAGCCATGTACTATTACAAACTGCCGTGTATTATTAAAGCCATGCAAACTTACAACTATCTCTTTGATATGGTCAATGGACTGGGGACTACTTATGGGACCCCCCTCTATGACATCCATATGGCCTAATAGAGCATATGGAACGGTGCTGTCAAGGTAAGACAACCCCTTTAACATAAATACTTGATATGCTTTATCAAGTATGATGGGTGTGTGAACAAATTATTCATAGCTGTCACAAAATAAACCTACTGTAGTATACTTGGCACATGATAAAAGTAGTTTGGCTGCCAACATTTCACCCTTTAGCTAAATCTTGGTGCAATGATTGACAGCCCAGAGCTATTGTTAAATGTGCAACGGTTTTCTATTTGGGAAAGTTGCGCACGTCATTTAATGAATGACACACATGGATACTCCATTTTATACAAATAGAAAGCCTCCAGCCAAGTGAAAAAATAGACATTTAATGATTAACCTATTGTATGCGTGGCACATAAACGCGTCTTTTCTCCCTGATGGTAGATTTCTTGAACTTTTTTTTTGCTTTTTTCTAAAAACATAAAAAAAACTGTACAAACCATTCAATAAAACATGCACTATATCGCCTAAAGTATGTGGACACCCCTCCTAATTATTAGGCAGAAGAAAGTGAGGCAGCTTTTATTCCACGTGCATGCTTGAGAAAGCCTCACACTGAGCTGAAACGTTGTACGTGGAATAAAAGGATCTTTTTTTCAAATATTTGGTAGTGCTGCCTCACTTTCTTCTGCCTACATTGAAGGGTCATGTTGGACTGTGACCCAAGAGGCGTGCACCCAACCTAATTTTTGGTCCTGTGCTGCTGATCTATATCTATTCCTCCTAATTATTAAGTTCAGATGTTTCAGCCACAATCATTGGAAACAGATGAATAAAATCAAGAACACAGCCATGCAATCTCCACAGACAAACATTGATATTAGTATGAGCCGTACTGAAGAGCTCAGGGACTTTAAGTGTGGCACTGTAAGAGGATGCCATCTTTGCCTCAAGTCAGTTTGTGAAATTTCTGATCTGCTAGATTTCCCTTGGTCACCTGTAAGTGCCATTATTGTGAAGTGGAAGCGTCTAGGTGTAACATTCCGTTTTTTGGACGGAATCAATAGCGCAGTCGGCTGTGCTATTGTGTCTGACAAAAAAAAACCAGAAACCTTACGGAATGGAGACAAACGGAAACCATTTGCAACGGAAACATTTCTATTGAAATCAATGGTAATACAAACGGAAGGTATGGTTTCCATTTGGTTTGGGTTCATGGGTTCCCCTGACGGAAAGGTCTGACAGAAGCCATCAATGGAACCCCGACGCAGATGTAAACATGCCCTATTTCAGCATTTTAGCCCCACTTTTAACCTTGCCCAGGGCCACACTTTGTCTAAAACTGGCCCTGAGCATACAAAGACATTTTGGACAATTGTAGTTTTTAACTTTGTGGCAAAAGTTTGGCGTTCGGCACTTTCTGTTCCAGCACGACTTTTCCCTAGTGCACAAAGCAAGGTCCATAAAGACATGGTGTGACAAGATTGTTGTGAAGGAACTCGAGTGGCTACACAGAGCCCTGACCTCAACCCCATCCAACTACCTTTTGGATAAATTAAAATGCCGATTTCAAGCCAGACCTTCTCATCCAACATCATTGTCTGACCTCTAAAATGTTCTTTAGACTAAATGGGCAGTTATTTCCCCAGACACATTTCAAAATCTAAAGGAAAGCCTTCCCAGAAGAGTAAGGACTATTAAAGGCGCAAAAGGGAGCCAATTCCATATGAACACCCATGGTTTCAGAGTAATTGCCCTGGTAAGGGTGTCCCTGGACCAGAACCTGACCCTAAAGACACAGTCCCTAAAAATCTTAAAGGCTCCTTGACTTAATGCTTTGATAGACTGTATGAATGGAGTGTTCCACCCAGTTGCTGGGTAGTTTGATTTATATCTTGTTTCATTTAGTCTGTACAAGCCACTGCTTTGCATGGATGACAGACAGACACACTGCCAAACTTATACCTAAGCTACTATGGCGAAACACATCAGATCAGAGTGCCTTTAGATTTCCCCAGATTATATGGCTGTGTCTTGTGTCTTTTTTCGGTCCAGGGGTGCACTTATCAGGGCGATCAATTTGATTTGTGACTATAGGGTCAGTACGCTTTAGGGACTTGCTAGCAATGCCCCTACAGGCCTGGTTTGTTCTACATCCTGACTGTACTGCAGCCCCTTCACCACAACACCAGCTTTCTCCTGATTCACAAAGAGTATCTTTTGAATTTAACTTTATTAATTAACTTTTTTTTAAAGGTAGGAGGGCCCCTTTATTTCATCATCCTCTCAATGTGTGCATAACCATAGGCTGCATGGAAAGAAAGTTAATACTTATCGCAAAACATTTTAAAAGGGAGAAGTTTAAGGAAAGATGAGCCAACAATATCAGTGTATTGAAAGAACTTCTTGTTCATCCACCGTCTTATCATATTGAAGGTGTTACATTCTGGAAGAAGTGGGTTAAAAAGAAAGGGAATCATTAAAAAGTCGTTTAAGCCAATCAGGACAATTGGTCATTCTGTTGGTGGCATGGCCGTGTAAACAAGTGCCGATCAATGACACAGCTCGCTGATCGGCACTCGTTTGCTCCTTTCACAAGGAGCTATGTATGGGGACGAGCGATCATTTCGATGATCGCTCGTTGCCATACATTTTTATCATGTCGGCAGCACGTCTGCCTGGTGACAGGGAGATGCGCTGCCGATAACGATAATATTTTTGGCTGCATAAACGATACAATCAGCCGATGAATGAGCATTTACACAGGGTAATGATCGGGAGTGAGCGATCTGTGAACGCTTGTTTGCCCAATTATTGGCCCGTGTAAAAGGGCCTCAAGGTTATTGCCAGCTATAGCTATTTCTGATCACACTCTACTCTTTTGCTTTTACACTAGGTTTACTTTAAAGTGTAATTTTCTCAATTAATGGAACATAATCAGATTTAATAGAGTGTAAGTCTCAAGCACCGCTCAATATAGTTTATGTAGAACAGGAAATGTTAATTGCTTACAAATATCAGCAGATGTCAAACAAAGAAGAGCAGAAGGACATTTTTAAAGGCCATTGTATAAAATGTCTGTGTAAACGGCAGAATAGTAATAAAAAAGAAGATCAAAAAAATTTGCATCTAATCTTCACCTGGTTTAATACAACATATTGTCAAAATGTAGAATATATTAATATTATTTGGTGCTCAGAGACGAATGTCTTATTAGTTTTAACTCCAATAAACACGTTTAGTCATTTCATAACATTTTCACAAGTACTAAGCAATTTATATATTTTTTTCTTCTTGAATAGATTTTTTTTTTTTTTACTGCTGTGTATCGAGTTAACTTAATTTTGGACACCAACAACACAAAATCTATAGTAAAATTCACAAGTGTTGGACTGAATAATAAAAAGTACTTATTTTTTTTTAAAGCAGAAGGCTAATATACTTTCAGACAAAATCATTTTCCCGGGTGATATAAACTGTGTAGCTTATTGAGTTAAGACACAGCAAAGAGTTTATTAGACTTGCAGTATTTTTTTTTGTCATCCGTTTCAGCAATAGAAAATATTTACAAAGATTAAAATGTCCGCATGCTAAAATAATCTCCCTGACATCTTTTTAAGCCGACTTTCCGACTTTCTGCATCTAAATATAAATTCTTCTCATTATAGTAGTGAGTCTGAAATTAAATACTGACTGTTCATTTCTGGAGAATGCTGGTATATATATATATATGTTGGAATTGTGGAAATCACAGGATGGATAGACATGTTAATGATATGCAAATTATAAAAAAAATGGAAGCAAAGTCTTCCAAACATCTTGATTTATTCAGTATTGAGTCTGAGCGCCACACACAGAAATACACGCACCTACACGCCTTGGCATGTTATCAAAGAGGTTATTAATGGTTGTCTGAGGAATATTATGCCACGCTGAATGCACTTGGGCACACAAATCATCTAGCTTGACTGCTGGCAGCTCCCTTTGTAATTGCCGACCAATGACGTCCCAGATGTGCTAGATGGAAGACAAGTTCGGACCTGCTGCAGGCCTTGGTAGCGCGTTTAGGACACGCTGGCTGCTCACAGTAGCACGAGCAACATAAGGCCTGATATTGTCCTGTTGAAAAACGTCTTCTGGGACACTTTGGAGAAATGGCCGTACCACTGGTTCCACGACCAAACCAATGTAACACTGAGCTGTTAATGTACCTGAAGTTAAGAGTAGAGGGGTCTGCCTATCGTACATTATGCCACCCCACACCATAATCCCGGGAGCAGAACCATTGTGATGTTCCCTTGTGAAGGCCTCTAATTGGCGTCGCCCACATGGTCTCTAGACCAATCTCCGGCTATCATTGAGTTCGGGTGGTTGTTCTTACGTAAAGAAATTATCCAAAGCAGGTGAGCCTTTATTGTGCTGAATAGTTGGTTGTAGGGATGAGTTAATATTTTAAAATTATTTGTAAAAAAATTTCTACATTAATTTTCCAAAATATTATTCATTCTGATTCACATCAAATCTAATTGGCTTGGGCACAACCTAATACTATTTTCCTCAATGTCTTGTCTTCCATTTCTATGTTTTAGCTCCTTAAAGAGGCTCTGTCACCAGATTTTGCAACCCCTATCTGCTATTGCAGCAGATCGGCGCTGCAATGTAGATTACAGTAACGTTTTTATTTTTAAAAAACGAGCATTTTTGGCCAAGTTATGCCCATTTTTGTATTTATGCAAATGAGGCTTGCAAAAGTACAACTGGGCGTGTTGAAAAGTAAAAGTCCAACTGGGCGTGTATTATGTGCGTACATCGGGGCGTTTTTACTTCTTTTACTAGCTGGGCATTCTGATGAGAAGTATCATTCACTTCTCTTCACAACGCCCAGCTTCTGGCAGTGCAGATCTGTGACGTCACTCACAGGTCCTGCATCGTGACGGCCACATCGGCACCAGAGGCTACAGTTGATTCTGCAGCAGCATCAGCGTTTGCATGTAAGTAGCTACATCGATTTACCTGTAAACGCCGATGCTGCTGCAGAATCATCTGTAGCCTCTGGTGCCGATGTGTCCTCGCTCGTCTGACACGATGCAGGACCTGTGGAAGTGACGTCACAGCGTGATCTCTGGAGAACACGCTGTGTCTGCACTGCCAGAAGCTGGGCGTTGTGAAGAGAAGTGGATGATACTTCTCATCAGAGCGCCCAGCTAGTAAAAGTAGTAAACACGCCCCGATGTACGCACATAATACACGCCCAGTTGTACTTTTACTTTTCAACACGCCCAGTTGTACTTTTGCAAGCCTCATTTGCATAAATACAAAAATGGTCATAACTTGGCCAAAAATGCTCGTTTTTTAAAAATAAAAATGTTACTGTAATCTACATTGCAGCACCGATCTGCTGCAATAGCAGATAGGGGTTGCAAAATCTGGTGACAGAGCCTCTTTAATGGTTTAATACTGATTTCTGTGATTATATCCAGGGGCAAATGCAACCTAAACGCAACCTATAATTTAACTTCCAACATTAATTACATCATGCACTTTCAGATAGGTTGGTTTAGGGGTTAGTGGAATTATTCACAAAAGTGTACCTATAATGTAACATTATTTACTCTAAAAAGATTTCATAATAGTAGTTAGAGCTCTGGTTTTCTGATACAGAGCTCCAAATACCTTGCTTGTGTGGCAGAAATTTGTTTTAGCATCTAACTTATTTTTTCTTAAATTGCCTAGAGCAGGTTTTACAGGTGATAGGAAACCCACCCTGAGTGCACCCCTGATATTATTCCTTCCATCAACTCCGCCAGTATAAGGGTATGTTCACACAAGCTATTTTCAGCCGTTTTTTGGGCCGCAAGCGTCCCGAAAAACGGCTGAAAAATTGGAAGCAGAACGCCTCCAAACATCTGCCCTTTGATTTCAATGGGAAATACGGCGTTCCGTTCAGACGGGGCATTTTCTTACGCCTCATTTTGAAAACCCGTGCGTAAAAAGACACCCTGTAAAAAGAAGTGCATGTCACTTCTTGAGCCGTTTTTGGAGCCGTTTTTCATTGACTCAATGAAAAAAACATCTCCAAAAAGGCCATAAAAAAGCACAGCGAAATACGCGAGTTTGATTAAAAAAACGTCTGAAAATCAGGAGCTGTTTTCCCTTGAAAACAGCTCCGTATTTTCAGCCGTATTTTGTTAACCGTGTGACCATACCGTAATTTTTTAGCTTAAGTCTTCACTTTTTTAGCTTCAGTTTTGTTAAGGGCCATTAGGAAATTTCTCTTGTTGTCCAATGTATTCCTATAAGGCCCCATGCCCACTTCAGTTTTTTTCCTTCAGGGTGCTAGCCGTTTTTCTGACGGCTAGCACCCTGACCCATTCATTTCAATGGGGCCATGCACACTTCAGTTTTTTTGACGGTCCCGTTGCTCCGTTCCGATCCAAAGCAGACCATCTCCTACTTTGGTCCGAGATTCCGTGACCGTGAGGCCCATGCAAGTCAATGGGGCCGTCAAAAAACTGAAGGCACACGGAAGGCTTCCGTGTGCCGTCTGTGTGTGACGGAGCCATTGCCTAGCAATGGCCGGGCGGGCAGAAAAACATTACAGAAATATTACACAAATCGGCAGCCACTTGTCTCTATCAATCACTGAGAGAAAAGAGGCTGCTGATTAAAAATAAAATAAAAATCAGTTCATACGTACCCGGTCGTTGTCTTGGTGACGAGTCCCTCTTCTTCCTCCAGTACAGCCTTCCTTTCTGACGCGGCAGCCTGTGATTGGCTGCAGAGGCTGCTGCAGCCTGTGATTGGCTGCAGAGGCGGTCACGTGGGATGAAGCGTCATCCCTGGAGGCAGGCCTTCTGATGTCATCCTGATGTGCGTGACCGCCACTACAGCCTGTGATTGGCTGCAGCGGCGACATGGATGAAACATCATCGCTGGAGTCCGGACAGGAGGAAAGTAAGTATGAACTTTATTTATTTTTTATTACATTAAAATTGTATTTTCCGAGCGCCGAGCATGGTACTGTCCAGGGTGCTGAAAGAGTTACCGCCGATCAGTGCAGCCCATTGACTCTTTCAGCACCCTGGACAGTACCATGCTCGGAAACACGGAGTGCACACGGGAGTGCACACAGCCGCTAAAACGGGCACACGGATCCGGAAGTGTGCACGAGGCCTTAGTCTTCAGCTGTATACAAGTCCATCCTGTTACTTTTTTACAGAGTGGGCCATTTATATGCATACACCTAAATAAAATGGGAATGGTTGGTGATATTAACTTCCTGTTTGTGGCACATTAGTATATGGGAGGGGGGAAACTTTTCAAGCTGGGTGTTGACCATGGCGGCCATTTTGAATTCGGCCATTTTGTATCCAACTTTAGTTTTTTCAATGGGAAGAGGGTCATGTGACACATCAAACTTATCATGAATTTCACAAGAAAAACAATGGTATGCTTGGTTTTAACATTACTTTATTCTTTCATGAGTTATTTACAAGTTTCTGACCACTTATAAAATGTGTTCAAAGTGCTGCCACAATGGTGTTGGATTGTCAATGCAACCCTCTTCTCCCACTCTTCACAAACTGATAGCAACACCGCACACCATTGTTTTTCTTGTGAAATTCTCGATAAGTTTGATGTGTCACATGACCCTCTTCCCATTGAAAAAACTAAAGTTGGATACAAAATGGCCAACTTCAAAATGGCCGCCATGGTCAACAGCCAGCTTGAAAAGTTTCTCCCCTCCCATATACTAATGTGCCACAAACAGGAAGTTAATATCACCAACCATTCCAATTTTATTTAGGTGTATCCATATAAATGGCCCACCCTGTAGATTAAATCTAAATTTTTTCCCATTATACCAGTTGTTTTGTCTGAAATACGTTCTGTATAGACCAAAACTGTAAATACATTTACTATAATTATTACAAACAGGAGATAGGTAATCGTTTATAGTTTTCTTTAAGACAACTTTAACATACCCCTATAAATAACAGATTAAAAGGCTTTTTTTTTAAAAATTTACAGAGAAAAAATTATATGATAGACCCAGTTTTAATGAATGTTCCTTTTTGTTTCTTGAATATTTTTTCAGTTCCCAGAAATAAAAGAAAAACGACACGTAATATATATTAGAAAAACTGACAATAAAAAAAAAAGATAAAATAAACAGTGAAAGTGCAGCCACAGAAAATTTAATCTCCACATTTATGTTACCTAGAAGGTCCAAGACGGAGAGGCATTTATGTATGTGAAAAATTAATAGTTGACTATATCTTATTAATAAAAAATATATTTTCAAATTCCTAATAATTACTAAGCAATACCTGCATAACTCCTGATAAAAGCTAGATACACTGTGTTATGCCCAGTGCAGGTCTGGGGAGGCGGAGCATGACACAGAAATACTCTGCATAATGTTCTTTGAATCCCTGAGTCATGCACCTCCCCCCTCAGATCCTGCATCGGGCATTACACAGTGCACCAGATTTGCCCAAAGTGTTTCTCTAAATAACAGTATATGGTTTATAAATGTTTTCCTCTATCACCAGATATGCTCCTAATTGTAATGCAACAAATTAGAAACATATCTTAAACTTTTACATAATTATATACAGGGACATATATAAAAGTGGACGACTGGAGAGGAGAGAAACAAAGATACATGGCACCACATGGTGCAGATAAAGGATGGTAAAAATATGCAGACCTGGAGAAGCAAGACAATGGCTCACCTTGTGGGGTTGTGCAAAACACAGGCACAACTCTGGTATAAGCAGAAAGTCATCCAAAGAGTCAGCAGTAGCCAGGTCCTGTCCCATGAAGAGGTTACCACAAATGCAGGAGGTTGGATAACATAAATTATAGGTTGGGGACCTATAATGAGGCTGTAAAGGATCTGCCAGACATAGCTTCTGTGTCGACGCCCGTGGTTAATCAGTCTGCACCTGCTCCTAAGTCTGATAGAGTGACTCGATCTGCTACCTCTCAGGCTGGGAGGCTGAGGAGTGGGAGAGCCTATCACAGCCTGGCCAGACGGAGCTAGCTCCCGCCCTCTGTCTATTTATACCTTCATTTCCTGCTCCTCCTTTGCTGTGACTCTGCCTGTTTCCTGGCTCTGCTGTTACAGCTTGTACTGTTGTCCTCTGCTTCATGTTGACCCTGGCTTTGCTGGCTGCTCTCCTGCTCTGCGTTTGGTACCTCGTGCACTCCAGGTTTGACTCGGCTCGTTCACTGCTCTTGTTGCTCACGGTGTTGTCGTGGGCAACTGCCCCATTTCCCTTGGCTTCTGTGTACCCTTGTCTGTTTGTCTGTCGTGCACATGTTGAGCGTGGGGACCGTCGCCCAGTTGTACGCCGTCGCCTAGGACGGGCCGTGCAGGTAGGCAGGGACTGAGTGGCGGGTAGATTTGGGCTCACCTGTCTGTCTCCCTACCCCGTCATTACAGAGGCGCTGTTGATTTTGTAAATTATGATTAAAGGCAAATAAAGAACTTGTATTAAGCAACATAGATTTTAATAGGACTTATAGGCTACGCGTTTTGATGTTGAACCAACGTCTTGGCCTGAGGAAGACGTTGGTTCAAAGTCGAAACGCGTAGCCTATATGTCCTATTAAAACCTATGTTGTTTAGTACAATTTCTTTTTTTCCCTTTAATCATAAATTACAAAATCAGCAGCCGCTCATAATATGTCCGCAACCTATTATTTATCTTATCCAACCTCATGTATAAAACTGAGGTAGCCCCAAAGCATAGAGGAAAATGTGCCCTCCATTATGATTCTGAGTTTTGCCGCCTAAAATAGAGACCTTGGTGTTTATTTCTTGCTCCACATTCTTTCCATGACCATTGGGCCAAGTGCCCACACTTTTCTTTATTAATATGCAGTTCCTCTGCACATGGGAGTCCTACACAGGTACTCACCACACACTAGCAAAGGGAACCAAGGCCTACTGTCTCCAAAAGCCCCATAGTGGTTGCATGTCGGCCTCTGTGGTGTATACATCCTTGATTCTATACAGAGCCATACAATAACTTGAAGTACCTGGGAAAATATGTAACAGGTTCCCACCTATCATGTCCAACTTATAGTACTGGTATCTTTTTATTTGACAGAGGGTCCCTTGGGTCCTCTCAGGCACCAAGGCCAGGTGTGACTGCTAACTCTGTAACCCAATATAACTATGCTCCTAATTCTATATATAAAATATAAAACAGTTTTTTTCACAATTTTGGATCTAGCTTTTAAATCTTTAAACTTTTTCATGATAAAATGTTGAAAACATATTTCAGAATTGACCATTAGGAACAGCATTTTAATTAATTTTCAACATAAGGCATATAATAGACACTGGGGCATATTTACTACAGTGTCAGGGTTTAGAAAGTGTTTAAAAATGCACCAAACTTTGGCACAAATTGGCGGAATTTTTATGTTTGCATAAAAAAGTGTTCCAAATAGGGGATGTGGCTTAGCAGGAAAAAGGTGTGTCTTTCTGGAAAGGGGTGTGGCTTAAATGTGGCAATGTGCACCGAAATGCATAAAAGAACTGCCAGAAAATTCTGGCACAGAATAAGCCAAATCAAAGCAATGTAAGAAAGAAAAAAAAGTGTCTAACAGATCATGCAAGATGCTCCAAAATTATTATGCAGCATTCATCACTGTGATAAATTTGGCACATTTTGTGACTGCCTGGTCTACGTTTCTACTGTGTAACTATTAGACAGCATTAGTAAATGTGAGCCACTATGTATTATTTATATCATATATGTTATATCCATTTTCTTCCTGTTCTCAGTTTTGGCCTCAGACATGGCAGATCATTTCCCATAGTTACAGACACACTCCGACATTGATAGAGCTTGTGATTCTGCATTGTGAATTGCAGCTCGGAAACTCTGCTATTTTTCATGCAAATTAATTGAAGATAATAAGCAGCTTGAGTGGTGCCAATTTTGACATCATAGACATTAGCACATTGAGCCAACATCAGATGGCTGTGTTTGGCACTCTTTGCTTTATGCAACGTTGATCTTTATGAGACAAATGTACTTCAGGCACATCTATGGGACTTCATTATTGTTTCTAATGAAACACTGTTCTGGATTTAGAAAATGCTATGAAAATATTAAACAATCTAATAATTAACATCCAAACAAAATTTTCTAGCAATATTACATAAAAATGCATGCAGCTGAGGCAGCGGAAAAACATGCTATCAGTGAAAAAATTCATCAGCAAATATCACAGAAAACGCAGTACAAATAATTGGGTTTTCTTGTTTGTCTCTGTATTCAAAAGGCCAAACAATAGAACTTACTGGAGATAAAAGAGGAAAACATAGAACTTCAAGTGCACTAAGTTATTAGTCTGAATCTGAGCGATGTTTAAAGGGGCAATAGTTTTTGATTTGTGGCATACAAGTTCAAAATTTCTTTTTTACCACTGAAAAATGTGGCTCATTCACTCAGTCAAGGAGACCCTCCCCCCCCCCCCCCCTGATTATCATAGAGTTACAATTACAAACCAGTATATTTTTGTGATATTTTTGGGGAATTTTTTTTGTAGAAGCGATGGGCAATATAGGGCTCATGCACACGGACGTAGTAGTCTGCCATAGAAATGCATGAGCCCTTGACTGTACCTCTATATGCCTCTGATTTAATACAGAAGCATACAGACGCTTTATTCTATCAGATTCCATACAAATCAGAAAGGAAGAAGTTATTAAATGCTCCATCAGATACTATATGGACAGAGGTATTTTTCCCTAGAAGCATTGTCTCTAGAGAGAATATCTCCATACATGCGCCACCCGACAATGCCCATATGGCAAGACATGGAGGTGAGCTCCATACCGGGCTCTGCTGTGCACATGAGCCCTAAGGTCTATCTTTACTAAAGTCCTAGGGTGTAACCTTGAATAACCCCATCATTCCACTTTATCAAATGTTATACCAAAGACACGAGAAGATATACGGGTGACTTTTTTCCCTGATTAGTGGATTTGCAGGTTTAAAAAAGTAAAATTGTAAGAATTTAAAGAATTTTGTGGGATTTTACATTGATGGTCTATCTTTAGTATAGGCCAGGGGTTTGCAACCTGTGGCACCTGTGCCACAGCTAGAACATGGGGTCTGGATTGCTGGCACACTGCCTTCTCCTGGTGTCCAGTGCTGTTATGTGCTTGGCTGAGCTGAACACAGGGCGAGAGAGCAGAGCTTCATTATGCACTTGGCGGCACTGATTACCAAGAGAACACTTGGCACTTGGCAAGCACACAATGCAGCACTGCTCTCTCGCCTAGTAATCAGCATTCCCAAGTACATAATGAAGCGCTGCTCTCCCCTGGTGATCTGCACCGCAAGGACGGAGTTCAGTAACCACTATGTAAAAGAAAAAGTTAGCAAAAATTGCCAGCTCTCTCTCCTCTTTGCACCACCTGAAGCTGGTGTTCAGTAGCCATGGTATCTCCTATTTGCACCCCCCCCCCCCACAAACTGGTGTTCAGTAGCCTCGGTCTCTCATTTCTGTACCCCCCAAAGCTGGTGTTCAGTAGCCCCTTTATCTACTGTGTGCAGTTCCCCCTAGCTGGTGTTGAGTAGCCGTGGTCTCTCCTATGTGCTCCCACCCAGCTGGTGTGCAGTATCCTTGTATGGACCACAGATGTATCACCTTTGCAAAGAAAGTCAGGGACAAGGTTCACACTGAAATATAAGTTTAGTTAACTGATCAATTGGTTTATGTCACATACGTGGTTACAGTTTGTCTTATATGACATGTTTACATGGCACACTGAGTACTTTATCATTGATTTTTTTTTCTAGCGGAACATCATAAAGAAAGGTTGCCTTCTCCTGGTATAGGCCCTCAATGTGTGATCTTTTGTGGTCCCATCCTCGGGACCAACACCAATAGACGGAATCGCACAGCAATTCTGCTGTGTTTGGTATTGACTAGGCTTCACTGTAGTATCACACACAGCCACAAGTGTATAGACACCACAGTGTTAAGTACTGCAGTGAAGGAGCCCATGGGGGTTGAAGGGTGTGGCCAACTTGTTCTGGACCCACCGCCACCATGCACACCATAGGAGCCTCATGGGTTGCTTCTATTATCCATTAGATAAGAATGTATTAAACATTGGTAAAATTGTAATGAATGGAGATTTCCAAATAGTCCAATGTCCACATAAAACATTCCTAATGATAAGTTCTGAAATCATCCATTGATCTAGTAAAAAGTACGTACCAGGAGTAACATAAGATGTTGACTGAAGCTGTATAAGTTAGCATAGAAATTCATCAACCAAAATTGTCACTTTTAGTAGTGGACCTAGTCAGACTGCTACATCATTCAGATTTAATTTTCTATTTTATATCAGTTCAATCAGAGACAAAATAATAATAATAATAATAATAATAATAATAATAATAATAATATTAATAATAATATATACTGGAATACAGAAATGTCATGTATATGAAGTATGTATTGTATGATTCAAGCATTATGGGTTTTATGGGCCATAGACACCATCTTTCAGTGCCGGAACGTCTTCACAGAAGTGAGTATTTTTGCACCATTATAGTGAACTTTTGATTTGCAGATATAGTTTACTATCTGAATTGTTATTATGTAGCACAAAACAATCTGTGTAGTTATTTTTTGTGAATATGTAGAGGTTTATGGTGTTTTTCATATATGAAAATGTTACATAAAAACGTTTATTTTGAAAGTATAGCCATTTTATTTTATGGTATAATAAGAGCTTAATTCTTTGATGGCTCCCAGCAGTTTCCACACAACAGCTTTTGGCATAGGACATCTGATGTGGATAATAAACACTGTATTTCTCCATGGAACAATGGTTTTTGAAATAACTTTAGCTCTGACATATTCCAAAAATGTTTACATCTTCTCTTAAGAACATTACCAGTGTGTGTTTTATAGACGTCATCTTGTATTTCGAGCCACTTTAAGACGGCTTTTAGATGGCATGTACAGTGAAGGAAATAAGTATTTGATCCCTTGCTGATTTTGTAAGTTTGCCCACTGTCAAAGTCATGAACAGTCTAGAATTTTTAGGCTAGGTTAATTTTACCAGTGAGAGATAGATTATATTTAAAAAAAAAACAGAAAATCACATAGTCAAAATTATATATGTATTTATTTGCATTGTGCACAGAGAAATAAGTATTTGATCCCCTACCAACCATTAAGAGTTCAGCCTCCTCCAGACCAGTTACACGCTCCAAATCAACTTGGTGCCTGCATTAAAGACAGCTCTTACATGGTCACCTGTATAAAAGACTCCTGTCCACAGACTCCATTAATCAGTCTGACTCTAACCTCTACAACATGGGCAAGACCAAAGAGCTTTCTAAGGATGTCAGGGACAAGATCATAGACCTGCACAAGGCTGGAATGGGCTACAAAACCATAAGTAAGACACTGGGTGAGAAGGAGACAACTGTTGGTGCAATAGTAAGAAAATGGAAGACATACAAAATGACTGTCAATCGACATCGATCTGGGGCTCCATGCAAAATCTCACCTCGTGGGGTATCCTGATGCTGAGGAAGGTGAGAGCTCAGCCGAAAACTACACGGGGGGAACTTGTTAATGATCTCAAGGCAGCTGGGACCACAGTCACCAAAAAAACCATTTGTAACACATTACGCCGTAATGGATTAAAATCCTGCAGTGCCCGCAAGGTCCCCCTGCTCAAGAAGGCACATGTACAGGCCCGTCTGAAGTTTGCAAATGAACATCTGGATGATTCTGAGAGTGATTGGGAGAAGGTGCTGTGGTCAGATTAGACTAAAATTGAGCTCTTTGGCATTAACTCAACTCGCCGTGTTTGGAGGAAGAGAAATGCTGAATATGACCCAAAGAACACCGTCCCCACTGTCAAGCATGGAGGTGGAAACATTATCTTTTGGGGGTGTTTCTCTGCTAAGGGCACAGGACTACTTCACCGCATCAATGGGAGAATGGATGGAGCCATGTGCCGTCAAATCCTGAGTGACAACCTCCTTCCCTCCACCAGGACATTAAAAATGGCTCGTGGCTGGGTCTTCCAGCACGACAATGACCCGAAACATACAGCCAAGGCAACAAATGAGTGGCTCAAAAAGAAGCACATTATGGTCATGGAGTGGCCTAGCCAGTCTCCAGACCTTAATCCCATCGAAAACTTATAGAGGGAGCTGAAGATCCGAGTTGCCAAGCGACAGCCTCGAAATCTTAATGATTTACAGATGATCTGCAAAGAGGAGTGGGCCAAAATTCCATCTAACATGTGTGCAAACCTCATCATCAACTACAAAAAACGTCTGACTGCTGTGCTTGCCAACAAGGGTTTTGCCACAAAGTATTAAGTCTTGTTTGCCAAAGGGATCAAATACTTATTTCTCTGTGCACAATGCAAATAAATATATATAATTTTGACTATGTGATTTTCTGTTTTTTTTTTAAATATAATCTATCTCTCACTGGTAAAATTAACCTAGCCTAAAAATTCTAGACTGTTCATGTCTTTGACAGTGGGCAAACTTACAAAATCAGCAAGGGATCAAATACTTATTTCCTTCACTGTATATTTTATAGACGCAATACACAGACCTTCCCAGGTTCTTCTAAAGCAAACTTAGATCACCATACAACTGCAGCCTCCACTAGATGGTCCAAGTGGCTGTTTACAATTTTAAATAGAATAATCTAAACAATGTTCGAGAAATACGCATTTCATTTTTTTGGCCACCAGATAGATCTAAAAAAATGTCTTATAAAACATTTAATCTACATTACAACATTCAACCAAACTTCATACAACCTAGACAAATTCAGCCACAAAATTCAGCTAAAATTGTTTTTCAAGAACATAAAGTCTTACCTACCTAAACACTGCTTTGTGGCTTCTTTGAAGCTGGTGTCAGGGTTGCCGCTATGAGTGGAGGATATATAAAACCACTATAGGCTTCAAGTGATATAAAGGCTTCAGTGATACTTAAGAATTATTATATCATTTTCATTTCTAAAACTATCCAAATTACATTGGAGATGATACGGATAAACGGACCATTTGTCATAAATACAGTATTGGTAGCATTGACCTATTAAGAAATTCTGGCAAGAGACTTAAAGGGTTATTTCCATTTTAGATATTTATGACATATCCACAGAATATGCCATAAATGTCTGATAGGTGTGGGTCCTACTTCTAGGACCTATCTCCTAAACGGAGGTCTTTCGACCACATCCCGCATAGTGAGATGGCTGCTGGCCCATGAAGTCAGACTGAGAATCAGTGGAGAGGTGGACAGGAATTAAAGAAACAGTCGAGTTTGGTGTGCTATGCTGTTTCCGTAACTCCCATAGAACTGAATAACAGTTACGGAAACAGCGCAGCACAGCAAGCTTGACTGTTTCCGTAATTCCCGGCCACCTCTCTATGGATTCCCCACCTAGATGCCGGCGGCCTCCATTCGGGAGATAGAACTATCAGACATTTATGGCATATCCTGTAGATGTAATACCCTAATACCACGACTATAGCTACAAACCACATCCCACCCCCACTCCCAGGCATGTGGATATAAAAAGCTCTCTAGCTCTGACTATTTTGCATTGGCTAATTACCAAAATAGACATTAAACCCTCTGATAAACCTTCACCTCCAGCAAGTCCTCCTCCCACCTTGTCAAGCCCTCTATTTACCCTTATCCCACTCCCACCTCCCGTTTCTTCTCCCCAATTTAGTCACGTAAATACCTTTGTCAAACAATTGTAGATACCGATTATTATGTGCAATCCATTTCAAGGCTGTGACGCTAAATTTCTTGTTATTATTTCATATCCTTCCAATAAGAACTATTAGTTCAAAAACATCCTATAAATCATAAACTTATACTATTTTTACGTATACAAAACTGAACATCTGGTTGCAAATTTGCATGTTAAGATTTGGATTGAGAATAAATCAAGCTCTGACCTGAACCGTATCGTTTTATCATTAATGAAGATCTAAGTAGCTCAGCGGGTCTTTTTACCTGGTGTACTGAAGCCCAAATCAGCTTGCTAATACCTCTATGATTATAAGTTTTTTGAGAAACTGGCCTATAGGTACTGTGGCCAGAACTGGATCAAAAAATAAATAAAAATTAATAAACAGAATAATAAAAAAAATAATTAAGAACAGAATAAAAAAAGATGCATTGAACAAGAGTGGAATTAAAGTGTCTACACTATGACATGTAAGACCTATTATCCCTATTTTTTAATCTGAAATATGTGAAGCATCGAATAATCAGTAATAGAATTCCTTTAGAATGTTTTTGAAGTGTTCATATCATTCTACTAATATGTTAAAAGACACTGTGATTAAATATAAGAAAAAGTACTTTAATGAAATTCATACTGCACTCTGTCAAGCCACATGCTGGCATAGTACACCACTAGAATAACATTTTCAAAAATTCCTTCATATTCGCTGCTCTATGGCAAAGTCAGATTAATAACCACCAGACCATAAAAAGTATATTTGTTCTCTGTATATTATTGGAATCTCCAAACATTTTCTGAAAACAGTACATTTTATTCCACTGTGAAAGCATTTTGAAGTCCATGTAGAAGTCCATCTACAGAGGCAGATGTCTGAGAACTTCCGAGATACAATGAGAGGGCATTGACACATCAACCATCGGGAATTATACCATCTACAGCTTAATTGTTGTCATTATTATTTCTTTCATTCGTCTAAAAAGATGAGTACAGTATAATCATTTAGAAAATGTGACTTCCGCTATAGTTCTAACTAAAAATAATTCATAGACATGAAAATAAGAAAGAATTATAAAATAATGGGAATATTCAATGGTCTAGGTATTTTAGTTTGGAATGTTTTTGGAAATGGGTTTGTTGTTTATACAGGAACTTAAAAAGAATCTCAAACCTTAACCCCTTAATGACCGGGCCTGTTTGGGCCTTAATGACCAAGCCAGATTTGTTAAATCTGGTATGTGTGACTTTATCAGAGAATAACTCAGCGAAAGTTTTGAATATCCAAGTAATTCTGACATTGTTTTTTCATCACATGTTGTACTTTATTTTAGTGGTAAAAGTAGACTGATACGATTTACGGAAATTAATAAAAAAATAGAAAAAATGAAGAAATTTTGTAAAAATTATAATTTTTCCCTATTTTTAACGGCAATATGTCACATATATACATACATACAGTACAATTTTTTTTATTAAATATATATTTCCATCTCTTTACTCTATTTTGGCAGCACTTTTTAAAAACAATTTTTTTTTTTGAGCAATTTAGAAGACGTACAAGTTTAGTAATAATTTTATACATTTTGAAGTACATTTGGTTTTCCTGCACCAAGCCAGGTTTTCAGAGGTTCATAGGTGTCAGAATGGTGGAAACACCCACAAGTGACCCCATTTTGCAAACTACACCGCTTAAGGTATTTATTAAGGGGTGTTGTAAGTATTTTGACTCCACAGTTTTTTTGTAAGAATTCATGCAAAGCAGGCGTAAAAAAATATAATCTCACTTTTTTCATAAAAGTATCAATTTGAAGACCGATTTCTTTGTAAAGCGACCATGAGAATGAAGAAACACACCCCAAAATCTATCACCCTGTTTCTCCTGTTTTCAAAAATGCCCACATTGTGACCCTGGACACACGGCAGGGCCCGAAAGGAAGGGAACACCCGGAGACTTTCAGGTCTCATATTTTGCTTGAAAATGTTTTAGGCCCCACTGTATATTTGGAGAGGTTTTGAACTACCAGAACGATAGAAACTCCCCATAAACGACCCCATTTAGAAAACTAGACCCCTTAAGGTATCTATCTAGGGGTGTAGTGAGTATTTTGACCCCACCGTTTTTTGCTAAATTTAATGCATAGCAGGTGAAATAAAATAAAAAATCACTTTTTCCATAAAAGTATCACTTTGAAGACCGATTTCTGTGTAAAGCGACAATAAGAATGAAGAAACACACCCCAAAATCTATCACCCTGTTTCTCCTGTTTTCAAAAATGCCCCCATTGTGACTCTAATGCATTGCCTGGACACACAGCAGGGCTTGAAAGGAAGGGAGCACCCGGAGGCTTTCAGGACTCATATTTTGCTTGAAAATGTTTTAGGCCCCACTATATATTTGGAGAGGTTTTGAACTACCAGAACGATAGAAACTCCCCATAAACGACACCATTTAGAAAACTAGGCCCCTTAAGGTATTTATCTAGGGGTGTAGTGAGTATTTTGACTCCACAGTTTTTTGCTAAATTTAATGCATAGCAGGTGGAAAAAAACAAAAAACACTTTTTTCATAAAAGTATCACTTTGAAGACAGATTTCTGTGTAAAGCGACCATAAGAATGAAGAAACACACCCCAAAATCTATCACCCTGTTTCTCCTGTTTTCAAAAATGCCCCCATTGTGACCCTAATGCATTGCCTGGACACACAGCAGGGCCCCAAAGGAAGGGAACACCCAGAGGCTTTCAGGACTCCTATTTTGCTTGAAAATGTTTTAGGCCCCAATGTACATTTGGAGAGGTTTTGAGCTGCCAGAACGATAGAAACTCCCCATAAACGACCCTATTTAGAAAACTAGACCCCTTAAGGTATTTATCTAGGGGTATAGTAAGTATTTTGACCCCACAGTTTTTTGCTAAATTTAATGCATAGCAGGTGAAAAAAAATTAAACTTCACTTTTTTCATAAAAGTATCACTTTGAAGACCGATTTCTTTGTAAAGCGAACATGAAAATGAGAAACACACCCCAAAATCAATCACCCGGTTTCTCCTGTTTTCAAAAATACTCTAATTGTTGCCCCAATCTGCTTATTAGACGTGTGGCTGGGCCAAAAATAGAGGGAGCACCCTTTGGCTTTCAGGGCACAATTGAATAAATTCTAGGCCCAAATCATGCATTTAGAGGCATTGAGCTGCCTGAACAAAAAAAAAAAAAAACGCATAAGTGACCCCATTTTAAAAACTAAACCCCTAAAGGTATTCATCTAGTGGTGTAGTGGGCATCCGGACCCAAAATTTTTTAAAGGAGGAAATAATGGGTATCATTTCAGATACTATGGGTATATAATGTTTTCTTCAAACTCTTATTACGTTTCCACATGAAATAGAGGAGACGTGGTAGAAGGTTATTTTGTTAGAAATATGCCACATTAATAAATTTGTGCGGCATACAGAAGAGATGAGAGCAGGG
Source organism: Rhinoderma darwinii (assembly GCF_050947455.1). Lineage (NCBI taxonomy): Eukaryota > Metazoa > Chordata > Amphibia > Anura > Rhinodermatidae > Rhinoderma > Rhinoderma darwinii. The sequence goes on from NC_134695.1 coordinate 99,366,728, forward strand.
AGTTAAACCTCCCCCCGGCGGCGCTATTTTATTCCGATGCCGCGACGTAAAAAGTCTATGGCATCGGAATAAAGCCCGTTAGTGACCGACGTAGAAACACGATGGGCCGGTCACTAACGGGTTAAAGGAAAACTCGAGATTCAAAGGGAGAATAGCTGTTATGCATTGCCCCCCCCCACACCCCATTCCCCTCTTGTCCTTCCTAAAAATAGCTCTCCAATGGGAAATTCTAAAATTTGCAGCATAGTAGTATTTTTTAAGGTCTTGAAGGCGGCCATGCTGACAAGCTTCCACAATCTTGAGGGCTTAACGAAAAGGAGGGTTTTACTTTACTTTGGATGCCCAATCCCCAACGCTGGTCCCTTGTGGTAGTCACTTAACATGGAACTGATACAGAGTAATGGACCAAATGCATTATCATACAATTAGTCTCAAAAGGCCATGCAAGGCATTATTTATATTAATACTAATACAGTTAATATATTTTAGGCAAGACTGAATACAAGAAGTGACAGAGAGATGTTGCATGCCTCAACTCCTAGCTATAGTAGAGAGAGGGGGTCATAACAAAGATCAAAATGGGCTTCCTCTCAATGTGCTGGGTTTTACAAGCAAGACAAAAGGTGTTTAGTGTTTTGGTGTTTTGTTTCTTCCTTCCTATACATTCCATGACCCTTGGGTCCATTCCCGACCACATTGCTTGCTAATAACGCAGTTCCTCTGGAGAGTGGAGTCCTGCACTCAGTAGCGAATGGAATGGAACCAACCAAGGCTGGACCTTGAAGCAGTCGCACAGACTGCCTTTAATTTGCTTATATTGTATCCAAGCCATTGTTTATTTCACTAACAAGATGTCAATTAGGCCAGTTTTACGTTACCTAATATGGCCACATTTTTACTGAACTGAACTCACAACACCAAAAAATTCCACTGTGATCTTTCTGTGGTTGCCATAATATGGCGGGCAGCAGAGCTTTAGATCCACTCCCTGATGATTTTCTCTCAGGAGTGTTGTTAGCAGCGTCAGCTCCCCTCTCCAACATGTAGGTCTCTCAAAGCAATGGATCTTCTTCCTTGATCGCTCAGAGGTGCTGGCCGCAGCATTAGCTCCTCTCTCTACTAGGGTCTGCAGGCAGGTCTCTCTTCACCTCCCTAGTTCAGATTCCTAATTACCTGAGCGGGGAGGAAACTTGGGTGGTCTCTACCTGCCCCTCAGCAGATGGAGCTCTACCAATAAATCATGGGCATAACAAAAATGTCTTCAGCATCCAGACAGTCAGATGGGATTAAGACATGCAGCCTAGCAAGTGCGGAGTTTCCTCAATGTCCTTATAGGTACATTATAAAGGTCATTGTAGCAGCATGATATATCTAAGTCCCTGATACCTGAGCGTTTGCTACCTGTTAGTACTCTACATCCTGCAAGACACGGCAGGTATTTTTATTCCTGTTTAGATTTCCTGCTGACGCCTTGTTCAAACTGTTTTATTATTTATTGCTCCCTTTTAGCGATGAAAGAAACGTATTTATTCAGCTTTCATAACTGTTCCGCATGTTCATAGGAGCTAAAAACCTGGGAGAAAAAATGCTTCTGAAAATCAATTGGATAATAAAATACTTAATTGATTATATGTTTGTCTGAATGGGCAATAAGCACAGATTGTTCAAAGCCAAGGGAGAGCTGTTTAATTAAACTGAGGTTTTTTTGTGTATATAAAACCTGCAGGGCAGGTTCTGTAGGTAGTAATTGCTTATGTATACCAACATATATTGTTATATCCCATGGTGCAAAGAAATGAAAAAGCTCAGTTTGAATCTGCTGTAACTTTTCCTTAATAGCTACATTAGTAGAACTGACATTAACAAAAGGGAGAGCATTAGGTAGAATAACCCAATTAAAAAACATTAAACCAAACACCCATCTTCAACTATGAAGCCATTATTTTTGGGGTGGCTGAAGAATACATTAATATATGACACAGCAAATGTAAATCTTCCATTGTGTAATAAGACCATTAGATATGAAGCCTTGAAACTCTAACTAGGTGTTACATCAGGGTTCTAATAATATTCTCAGTTAAAGATTTTTTCCGAGCCTATAAAAAACACAGAAAAGTATTTTTAGGAGTCTGAATGGTCACCAAATGATGCCATCATAGCTCAGAAGTAGTTATTTTTCATTATTTTGCCTCGCTCTGTACAGCACCTCTGGCTTTACGTTGACAGGGCTTTCTGTGGGTGGGATTGCCATGTAAAGGACTACAGTCCCCATTTTCCCCCTCCACTCTAACAGATATGTGCAGCTGTCTGCATGCCCCTCTATTACAAGGTGTAAGGTAGTGCTGTAATTACTCACTGTCTGCTACTGAGACACAGCTCTGCTGATCTGCTGCTGGACTCCGCACTATCTGCTGCCCAGTATGTGAAACACAATCCCTCTAGAAACAAGAAAGGAGAGCAGGGAGCAGTGAAGATAAGTTTCCATTAATCAACATAAAAATGGTATTCAAGGGTGGACATTCTCTTTGAGTTAGTCATACTTGGCCTACTTTTTCGCTAGATAGGATGATCAGGCAAAAAAAAAAAATCAGTCCAAATATGGAGAGAAACATAAACATTTTCTGATAATAGTTATATTTTCCTGTAGAATGACACAGTTATAAAAAATAGTTGATTAAACCTGTACACATTTACACCCATAGACTATTATTCCCAGCCTAGATTAAAATTCTCTATTTTGTGTATACATCTCTGTGTCTATCAATTGGAGCTGCGGCTCTTTGGTTACAGATTACCTACAAAGCCTGTGAATGTATTCTATAATGTACTCTGCCCACATAAGCAGTTTTATATAACAGTGCAAAGGGGAATTTACTTGTGCAAGATTTTTTTTATATTTTATTTAATGCTGGATGGTCCGTGCATGCATCTAAACTGTGCTTCGTACGCTTGTAAAAAGGGGTCAAATGACCTTTACCCCATGTTTAATAAAGCTTGTGCCTGGTCTGATCATGGTCTGATCATGGTCTGATCGTGCAGTCATGTATTACACCCTTGCTCCTTGCTAATCTCCTCCCGAGCACTGTAGAGTCATCTTTGGTCAGTGCAGGGCAGTACTATTCAGATGTATGTACAGACATGTCAGTAAGAGTCAGGGTAGAGGAAGTGACACACTCAAAGGCTAGAATATTGATATAAAAGGGAAACTGAGCTCTGAACTTGCAGCTCCACATGTCAAAGAATTCAGTGAAATAAAAGAATTGGAACAGAAATCAGACAACAGCATAGTGAAACTTTATCTTCACTTACATAAATATATATCTAAAAAAATATTATTTCCATAAAAAGGTGCACATACACTTTAATGTACATGATCTTGTTATACAAATCTAGCGATGCTCCTGTCGCTTTAAAATCAAGTTTATTATTTTATTTGTAAAGTAAAAACCATACATAGTCTTGTAGCTTTAGCAACATTGGGTTTCAGACAGAAAACAATTAATTACTGTCCTCTAAGTACATTTTCTAGTATAATTCTCACATACTAATTAGATTTTTGAGTTTCTACAAAAAGTTAATCTTAAAATAACACGATTATTTTTTCCAAGTGAACATTTTTATTTGTCTATTTGTTTGTTTTATTTGCCAAAACCTGAAGCGTGCTCAACTGCCGTGAATCTTGGACACAGTCATTTCTAATTTATGAAAACATATGCAATGACAACATATTTACACCATTGAAATGCATAAACATGACTCTGCATCAGTGTTGATGTCCGCATCTGAAAACTTTCAAAGCCGTGTAACAAAACGCCAAGTGACGGTGATTAAGAGCACAATGTCAGCGGCTAGAAAGTCCTGGCGACCTTTTCTATTAGCTTATATTGATGCTGAAGCTGAGTAGATATTGAAGCAATCAAATGCATAAGGCAGCAAACTCAGTGTTGATTAAAAGTTGAGTAATGCATTGAATTTTCAAAAGCTTACAGACAGAAGGTCGGAGTTAACCAGTTTAACTCGTCTAGTGCCATGCGGATTTCCAGTTAATTGCTGCTCAATCTATCAAAACAAACTAAAATATCAATAAAGAGTTTAGCAAACACTTTTGTGTCCGTCAAAAAGTTAAGATGTCATAAATCTCTCATTGTCGGGAAAATGTCTTTGAAATAAGGGTGTGATAAAGTGAATTCAAGATGAGCCCTCACTTAAAAACAGTTGTGATTATGAAAGTAAAGGAAGATATATTTCGAAAAATTGTTCTCTGAAGGCAATGTAGAAAAGTAATTTATAAGGCAACTTTTGGTCAACTTGTAATTACTTTTTTTTTGTTTGAGATCCTCATGAGTTACAATGGAATTTTTAGAACTTTAATCTAATGAGTTATTGAGGTAAAGCCAGTATTTTGGTGACGTTTTTAATGGGGTCATATAAAAGTCATTAGTAACATCGAAGCCGGCTATGCAGCAAGTTTTGCCGACTATAGCTCAGGTTGGCCTTAGTTTTCTTCTCCATGGGGTATGACAAAACAAGGGATGTTAAGTTAAAAAGCCAGTCCCCCTGTCCTGCTATGGAGGAGTGTATGATAAGGAATGATGTTAACATGAGGTGGAGGGGGGTATTAAATATATTCTTCAGAGATATCTTTTTGAGATCTATTGACTTTTCCTTTTTCTCATTACTTTAGTTCAAGTCTTGGTAATCTGCTGGCTCCCAGACGTTAATACCAGATAGTTCTCCTGGGGTTCAGTCTCTGGATAAATATAGTTTAGAGACCGAGGTAGAAAAACTCATAAGTGAAAGGGGTGAAAAAATATCATAGTCATCTAGCCAAGGCCTTTAACAGTCAAAATCGGAGACAGGAATCATCGCCAGGCAGGCTGACACAGTATTAAGAGGTCATGCAAGAAAGCCTGATCAGGCCAATCCATGGCATAAACCAAAAGGTCAACAAGTGTGTAGATCAAGTAGGAAATTCTAGATGCACAACAGGTGCCACTATAACAGGCAACATACAGGTACCATTAATAAATTTAAATCGTGTGGGCAATTTCCTGACTGGTATTCTGACTAGTCCCATTTCCTGGCGCAGGAAGCCACACTGGGCTTATGAGACTGCTCAGGAACCAGGTCCCTTAAAGTACCAGGGAACTTTGACCTACTTGTACCCAGGCTCATAAGAGTTATTAGCTTCCTATTGCCTGCAAACAAAGTCAACTATATAGCAGATTAAAAATGAATGAAAAACAATTTTGACTAACTTTCTACTGCTGTTTACAGTGAACTATCTAAAAACTTCTGAGGTCCTGAGCAAATGCTATGATTGGACCCAAACCTAAACACCAGTGATGTCACAAGCCTTTGATGACATTATAATATGTGAGTATTTTGTTTGTATACTGAGTCTACCTAATGTAACTTTATCATTGAGCAATAAGTTTCACACGTCTTCATGCTTGCCTACAGTCTAGACCTAGGACATCGGTAGCAATTGCAACATTGGCGCCCCCTATTGCTAAACTATGTTTGCAATAGATCAATAAGCAGGATTCTACTAAACACTGAGACGTCTTACATGAGCAACACACTGTAACAAAGTACCAAAATTGGGATTACTTCTATATTGACCACAGCAAAACTTGAACATCCCAAACGATAAATTGATCTACAGGGAAACAACAACTTTCACTGGCGTGACTCCGCAATAGCATCACTATCTCAAGTTGATATTATAGTAGAAAAAGAAATTGAACAAATGGTTTCCTTTACATTTTCTTTAACTTGTTTCCAGAAGGCCAAATTCATTATTCTGCTACAAATTAGTTCACATCAAACAAAGTTCCAAGGTAGTATCAAACAAAGTGTTCTGTCTCCCCTGAGCGTATGACTGCTGCTTGACTGGTAGCCTTGTGGTAATGTCAGTGTCTGTAACGAGCAGCAGAACCGCAGGCTTTAACCACTGAGACTGTTTTTGTCTGGGATGTAGATGAGGGGGACAGTGGACTTTGACACTGCTGCGGGGGTATTTCACTACTCTCAAACAGTACATGAAAGCACATAGAACTGTGAGCAGAAAAACTCTCATCGGAGACTATGTCAACAAAAAAAAAATTAGAATTTTTGTTTTCCATTCTTGGCTAGCTGCCTAAATCAATTTGAAATGAGCTTTCTGCTGCACTTACCTCTTTGTATTGAATTTGTATTTGTGTATAAAGTCAGCATAGTACTCATGGGAGATAGAGTAATAGATGTGTTTATTTTTTTAGCATGGTGGTAAAAGATTAAAAACATATATGATTTTTTTTTTTAGTAGCATGTATATAGCACTGACATATTCCAAGCTGATGTATAGAGAATGGATACCCTCATACACATTTATCATGCAGTTTATGCCAGGTTTTGTCGTAATCTGTGACAAAGAAAGTCGTAAATCACAGTATGCTACAAATTGGCAGAACAATTTGCAAATTTTCTCGTCGCTTACTAAATTTACGATGAGAAAAGTGAGTGTAGTCTCCAGGCAGACGTAGTTCTTGTCAAATTCATTGAGTCAAAAACGCTTGCAAATGATGCAAATTTTGTTGCAAATCTAAATCTTATTCGTATTTCTGTTACTTATATAGTTCCAACAAATTCTGCAGTGCTGTACAGAGGTTGCCTTCTCTTACTGACCCCATTGAGTCTCACAATCTAAATTCTCTATCTGTATGTCTTTGGCAGGAAACTGGAGTACCCAGGAATAACCCACGCAAACACTGGGAACATACAAACTCCATGCAGATGTTTCCCTCGGTTTGACTTGAACCCAGGGCCCCAGGACACCATGCTGTCCACCTGCCTATCACACACGTATATTTTTTTTCTGTGTGTCACACAGAGTAAAATGTGCCAGAAACGTAGTCAGACACATTTGCATTTTAATAAATGTTGCACAAATCACGTCAACTATCCCCTTTTTTTATGACTGGTACAGTATAAGATACAAGGCAATAGAAGTGAACAATGAAAGGTGTATCCAGCACTCAATATAAAAAAATTAATGGTTTATTCGGTCATTTTAAAACAGAAAGATTAAAACAAAAATCCCGGGACCACGCTTACGCGTTTCAAACCGCTAGGGGAATTAGTCATAGCTGTGACTAAGTACCCTAGCGGTCTGAAACGCGTAAGCATGGTCCCGGGAGTTTTGTTTTAATCTTTCAGTTTTAAAATGACCGAATAAACGATTCATTTTTTATATCGAGTGTTGGATACACCTTTCATTGTTCACTTCTATTGCCTTGTATACCTGCTGTCGACACAGGACTTCGTTGGGGGTATTTTCGAGCACCTGCAGCATTTGGATAAAATCAACTTGTACGAATTAACGCAGTGGAACTGCAATGAGCAAACTTTTTGTAAAATATTTTTTTCACAGTATAAGATACGCCAGTCACAGTAAATGTGGGCCATTGTCTCTAGCTGGCCTAAATATCTTATTTTTCGATCTCAAGTACTCATACGTACACATACACTGGAGCTCAAAACCTAAAGGTTTGTCTCACGAAGACAGCCCCTTTTAAAAAGTGGCCGACCCATTGATCAGCTGATCATCGTAAGTCTGGCTTCTACCAACACAATGATCAGCTGGTTTTGCCGGGGTTAGTCGCGTCTGGCTATACATTTCCATGGCTGTTCATGTAACGCATGGATGCTCTGGGACTGCCAGAGCAGCTCTTCATTCTGGCTCTCAGAGTGGGTCCCTAATAGGTGTTCAGGGGTTGTCTTTATTAGACTATTTCCATAATAATAATAATAATAATAATAACAACAACACTATATACAGAAAATAACATAAGAAGGTGTTGTATATCCAGAGATCTGCATCCCATTGATCACTGCCCATGTATCTGGTCTGGAACACAGAACATCATACATATGCACAGGAGTAGTGGGGCTGTGTACTGTTTACAGATGAGTGCAATTTTAGTCTTTAGACAGGTTCACATTATATCTCTGTCAGGAAAGCCCTTTGCAATAGGCATAGCCCCTCTAACATCCTTGAACAGAACAATTATGGATGTTGTGGTGTCATGTATGTTAATCAAGTTAGGTTCATTTGTTTGGATGGAGAACGGAGAACTATATCTACAATTTGGCAGGGGGCATTATTCTGCTGAAAAATTGTCACTTCCATTAGGGCATACCATTTCCATGAAGGGTTGTACTTGATGTTTAACAATGTTAGGTAAGTGGTACGTGTCAAAGTAACATCCACATGAATGACAGGACCCAAGGTTTCCCAGCAGAACATTGCCCAGAACATCACACTGACTCCACCGGCTTGTCTTCTCCTCATAGTGCATTCTGATACCATCTATCTTTCAGGTTAGCAAAGCACACACCCGGCCGTCCAATTTAAAAGAAAATGTGGTTCATCAGACAGGCCACCTTCGTCTATTGCTTCATGGTCCAGTTCTGATGCTCACACGCTCATTGTAGGTGCTTTCGGTGGTGTACAGGACATCAGCATGGGCATTCTGACCGGTCTGCTACTACACAGTGCCAAATACCACAAGCTGCAATGCACTCTATATTCTGACACCTTTCTATCATAGCCAGAGGTAACTTTTTCAAAAATTTGTCCTACAGTAGGATCCTTCTGTGGGATTGGATCAGTCGGGCTGGTCTTTGCTCATCATTCGCATCGATGAGCCTTCGGTGCCAATGACAGTGATTCTGGTTCTTTGTCCATCCTTGGACCACTTTTGTAGGTATTAACCCCTACAAACCAGAAACACCCCACAAGACCTGGAGATGCTCTGACCCAGTTTTCTAGCCATCACAATCTGACCCTTGTCAGTCGCTCAGATCTTTACATTTGCTCATTTTTTCTGATTCCATCAAATCAACTTCAAGAACTGACTGCTCTCTTGCTGCCTAATATATCCCACTCCAATGACAGGCTCCATTGTAACAGAAAATGTATGTAAAGCAAATATCTGTTATGGCTATAATTTTTGAAGTTATGATCGTTTTGACACAACTGCATTGAAAATGGAAGGTCATACTAACTGTATGGTCTGGGTAGGTTCCAAGTTGTATGTACCACTCAGCTGCAACAGGTACCCTGGAGAGAGATCAGGTCAGCCGCATCCCTTATTTTAATGAATGGTGAGAATCTGCACTGGGATCCCTTCTCCATGGGTCCTACAAACAAGGATGGGAGAAAATAAACCAAAGTTCATGGAAATGAGATGGGGGTAATGAAGTCCTCCCGTCCCAGGTGGTTAAGGGTGTGATAGGTCTATCTTTCACAGAAGGGGCCACATTTTAATATTTGCGATGGGGCTTGCTCACCTCTTTGCAAACCCCTGGTAGGTTGAAGTGCAGTGATATTACTCCATGGTTGCCACCAGGTGATGTTGCTATCGCTGAAATGCAAGCCACCTATTACTAGTTGAAAAGTCCTCAGCCATTTACTTGAGGAAGCCATATAATGTGGTGCTGGGATGCATTGTCAGTATATAACATAGGAGTAGCCAATACGCAAAATAACAAAACAATACCTACAGTGAAGAAAAGTAATTATGCTGTAAAATAAACCATCATGAAGAAAGCAGAAACACCGGAAGATAAAATTCAATTTCACACATTTTTATTTTTTCATCAACAGCATTTTTTTTCTCTGCAAATCCATATGTCAAAGTGTATTTTAGCAATCAGCATATTTCCTCCAACCTGCTTTTCTTCTGAAGAATAGAAGAACCATGATTTCACCTCTGTCGTTTCCACCAGACTTCATTTACTGACGCCATTCTTAGAATGAAGTCATGCCTTCCCGTATCTTACTCCTTACAAATTAGACACTGTCTTCAAGTACCCATTCAGTAAATTCCAAGAATCCGATCATCATGCTCTAATTACTTTAAACAGTCCTCATTTGTTTATCAGCATATTCATTTATAATGTCCTCTCCTTTACCGTGAAGCTATTTTACTAGTTATATGGATTATTTCAGGGAATGACATAAATAGCGATTCATAATCCACATCCCTTTTGCAATTTCAAATCCCTTAAGACACAATACCACTGCCATTACCGCAGCCCATAGTCACGCAGTGCAATTCTGACCAGTGGCTCCAATGCCGATCACACCCGATACACCTAAATCTACAGTCTGCAGCAGGGGTGATTTTACAGCTCATCGAGACATAGGTTTCCTCTCGGAGGAAGAATTGACATGTGAGTAACTACTGCTGGCCACTCATACTTCACTTCCCCAGGGGGCTGATCAGACTCTTAAGTGTCTCAGCTGCAGGTGTGCCCCCTTAAAGGTGTTGTCCCATCAATACAACTCAAGCCCATATTGCCTATTAAGGCATATGGATGGCACCAAGGAGGGGCCCCTTGTTTTCTTAGAGGGGCTTCTGCTTAGGAAGACTTGGCCTGTCCCATCATTACATTGTTGGCCATGAAAATGTAGAGCCAGATCAAACTTCCCCGGCAATAAAAGGTGGTCGACAGGGGTTAGAGAACCCGGACCTGCGGTAATCATCTAATCGCGACTTGCTTCCATGTACAAAAGGGTTGTCTGTACCTTTAAGTGCCTCAGTTACAAATGTGCCCCTTAAGTTTCTCTGTTGCATGTATGGGCAAAACTAGGAAAGACCGGGCCCAATAGCAAACTTTTGGCTGGGTCCCCCTCCCCTGGGGGCCACATACAACCCCTGCTGTAGATAGTGCCCACCATAGGTTCAGCCATACAGCCCCCCTGTAGACAGTGCTATACAGCCACCCTGTAGACAGTGCAACACACCCCTTGTATATAGTTCACCCCGCTGTAGATAGTGCACCCACCTCCCCTGTAGATAACGCCCCCCACTTCCGCTGTAGATAGTGCCATACAGTCCCCCTGTAGATAGCATCATACAGCCCCCCTGTAGATAGCGCCATACAGCTCCCCTGTAAATACTGCCATACAGCCCCCCCCTGTAGATAGCGCCATACAGTCCCCCTGTAGATACTGCCATATAGACCCACTGTAGGTAGCACCATACAGCCCCCCCTGTAGATAGCGCCATACAGCCGCTATGGTTGCTAGAGTGGTAGTTACGCCACTGTTTGCAGGTGTGTCCTCTTAAGTGCTTCTTCCAGGGGTGTTTCCCAACTTATTACCTCAGTCATAAGTGTACCCTCATAAGTGTCTCAGCCCTACCCTTTAAGCAACTTATCGCCCTAAGTACCTCATTCACAGATGTGCGCCCTAATAAGGGTTGTCTCATAAGGAGAACTGCTGTTTATATGCTCTATTAGGGCATATAGACATCATAGAGGGGCATCCCTCTGTACGATTGGCTCCCATTCTGCTGGACTCCAGCTGTCCTTGTATTCTAAGAAGGCCATTCATTTGAATAGTTGCCATGTAATATTAGTTTTTAGCTGTTCGCAAGGGGTGCCCAGAGCGGGACCAGGGGTGATTAGTCAGATTGTCAAGGACCTGTGTCTGATGAGACAACCTCCTTAAGTCCATGATCCACAGTTTTGCATCCTTAAATGGCGCATAATACCACCTTCACACTCTAAACCACAGGTGTCCCTGCTTAGGTGTCTGCCACAGGTGCCCAATTTAGAGCCTGTCCTATGTGCCCTTTACCACAGATGTCCCCTTATAATCCCAGACTCCCAGCCGAGTGTTTACCTATTATGCCAGGTGAGACAGATGCAGTCGGACGTCAGGACATATGTCCTTATCCTGATATGTTGATACCGATGTACTCAGCAAGTTTTGTGGTTTGCGATTTTCTGCATGCCACTATTTGGCTGTATTAAAAAAACGAAAAAAAAACATAAGAAGCGCTAGCACAAGATCCTGGAGGTAAAGACTGAAGAAATGTGTTACTTTCCTGCAAATTTACACTCATAGGGTCTAACGTCACACAACATGAATGTGAATAGCACTAGTCATATCTATAATATATTGTTGAAAATAATCAATATAATTCATTTGACGTTACCTGTTCTCATCCACAGCGATCTTATTTACGACACATCTCACCCACCGCAAGCTGGGATTATCGCCCTATTCCATTCATCCAAATCATTTCATATTTATCTGATTCCATTTCAAAGCCTGCCGGGGGCCAGACACCGGGGAAGGAGGGAGAGGAAGGTCACGAGATATAAAAGACTCCTTACACCTATCGGAGAATGAGAAGCTTTGATAATTTTTGTGACTGGCTATGGAAGTGTACTGAAGTGTAATGTCGATTTTTCCTATTTTTATTTTTAAATTATTCACAGTTTGACACGCAGGAATTATCCAGATCACCACTGGGCTATATCTCAGAATTATCATACACAGGAACAAGTGGTAGAGTCTCTTTCAAGAAAATTAATTCCTCATCCGAGGTGGTAACAGCTGCGATCTGTGTGGTAACTGTGCATCTGTGCTAAACATCCATTAAGACCGGGAACTTGTGGAAAAATAGACTTATAGGCAGATTAACTCTTAACCCTTTCTGTTTTTGCGAAGGTTTTTCCATGTACTGTCTCAAAATGTATTAAAAGATGTAGCAGAGCTGAACTTGTTATTTAAGTCAAGTTTGCATTGTGACAACAATGTGAGTTTGGACAGTGGTCTACAACCTGTGATTCTACAGCTGTTGTGAGGCTGTCAGAGCATGCTGAGAGTTGTAGTTTTGCAACAGCTGAATAGTCACAGGTCGGAGACCGTGCACACGTCCGTAAAATCGACCGTAATTACAGGCCCATTCATTTCTATGGCGACGGACACCTTCCCGTATAACTACGGGAGGGTGTCCATGCCGTAGAAACCTGCCGAAAAAAATAGGACATGTCTTATTTTTTAATTTTACGGATCGTGCTCCTACACTTTATAATGGGAGCACGGCTCGTAAAATCGTCCGGCTGTCCGCGGCCCCGTGCCCGTAATTACGGGTCGTAATTACGGGCATGGTCGTGTGCATGAGGCCTCAGGATAATCTGCTAGGTTGATTGCTCATGCACATAACTGTGTACAGCTCCATACAACCTCTGAGTTATACGGAGCCGTACTATGACACCCACAGGGTCTATACCTCTGTATGCCTCAGATATCATACAAAAAAATACAGTACAGAAGTTTTCCCTATTGGATTCTGTATGAAGAGTCACATGCTCCATTGGACACCGTATACCCGAAGTAGTCTCCCCTAGAAGCATTGCTTCTAGGGGAGAATGTCTCCGTAATATGGTGATGCATGAAGAAAGTACATGGCAGCACAAAGCGTGCCTACTGCTCCATACTGCAGAGCTTTAGGGAATTCATGTGCCCCCATACAGGCTCTGCGTATATGGCATTGCCATATGCATAGATCCTTACTTGCAGTCCTATGTAAAAATACAGATAAAACCAAAACATTTCAAATGGCAAACTCAGCTCTACTACACCTGTATTTTGGAAGAGGATCTGATTAAATAAATCATCTTTACAACAATATTGACATTTTGCAGCTTCTTTAGACAATGGAAAGAAGTCTATTTGAGAGTAAAATATAAAGCTTTGGACCGATGTTTATTGCAGAACGGCATTCAGCTCTTTACAAAATGAGATATTGATTGGACAGAATCCGAAGATGAAAATGGAAAGTTGGAGCAACACAAAGAGAGTGCAAAATAAATAAGAATTTCAGAAACAAAACATATTGAAATGATTATAACACATGTATGGGCAGGTACGGCTTTAGGGTGCTGGGGTCTACAGGTACAACTTGTGGCTTCCTGAACTCCACCCCGTGCAGTGGGCACAGATCTGTAGACAGGTGTCGTACAATGCAGCCATTAAAAAGCCCCAAGCATGGACTATGAATTAGGAGGCACTCCAGGTTTTCTCAGTGTGTCCCTTTAAAAGTTATTTAAACAATTGCACAGCCCCCCCAATATTGCAGGGTGGGGGGGGGGGTAACCAAAAGCAATAGGCTGTTCGGTAGTTGCTTGATTAGATTTTGCCAATTCCAGAACAGCAAGGTTGCCAATAAGGATGGAGTAGATGGACGCTGTGCAGTACAGGATTATACATTCAAATATATGTAGCAGAGCTGAATTTGTTATGTGGCACAATAAAAAAGTGTTTCTCAATTCTATCTGGCAAAAATTTCTAATCCATGGGGGTCCCACTGACTAATCTTGTAATCTGCCTTTCAATAAAATGGACAACAACCCCTAAGGTTTGACCACGACTCTGCGGGAACAGGCTCGCCCCATTCTCAAGACTGAACCCTAACAATTGGATATGTTTGGAGGGGTAAAAGCCCTTTAAGGTGTTATTTATGGTTTTACATAGGACTGCAGGTAATTATACAGCATTAGCTTATCTCTGAGAGTTATCAGGAGGCATAGACAATGCAGCCCCGAATATTTAAAGGGTAACTAAGCTTTTAAAAAACTTCTGATATGTCATAGTGACATGTCAGAAGTTTTGATCGGTGGGGGGTCCGAGCACTGAGACCCCCATTGATCGCTAAAACGAAGAGGCAGAAGTTCTCGTGTGAGCGCTGAGCCAAGTAGTTTCTGATTGGGGCGATATTTGGACTTCAGAGGACATTTAAATTTCAGCTTTACATAAGAAAAGTGGTTTTCCCTTTAAATGACAAATTTGCCTCTGTAGACGTCCCATAAATAAAGAAAAATATTGTATTTTCTCCTGCAAGAATAATAAGAATTGTTACAAATTTGACAGTCATTATATCATTAGCTAGATACGGAGAACGATTGTCCCATTAGCACAACAACCCCTGTTCATATGGTGGTGGCATGAAGACGTCTCAGATCTCAGCGCAACATGTATTAATTTGATCAGGCACCACGTAATACCACATCTCTCCTGCAGGGGAAATATGTAGCCAACCACAGGTATCGGGACCCTCTGCCACTGATTACCAGCGGTTCCTTGGTTAGAAAACGGTTATCCAGATCGGACAACCCCTTCAGGGGTTGTTCAGTATTAGAAAATCATGGCTTCTGTCTTCCAAAAACAACGCCTCACCTGTCTACAGGTTGTGTCTGGTATTGCAGCTCAGTCACATTAATTTCCGTATAGCTGAGCTGCAATACCAGATACAACTCATGGACAGGTGTGGTGATGTTTTTGGAAGAAAGCCGCCATGTTCTGTCTAATCCTGGACAACCCTTTCGGGTATGTTCACACAGGGCAGATACGCAGCGTAAAAGCACACGTGCATCTGCCCTGTCGCAGGGCATTCCAAATTGTGGTGCAGTTTTTCAGCCGGAATGTCCGCTGCGGAAAACTACTAAAAAAAAAATATGGACTCTTACCATGGCGAAGCGTCCCTTCGGCGTCCTGACATTCTGCAACCTGGGATGACGTTTCATCCCATGTGACCACTGCAGCCTGTGATTGGCTGCAGCAGTCACATGGGATGAAATGTTATCCCAGGAGGCCGTCCTGGAGAAAAAAACACAGATATCTGGGTAAGTATACTTTTTTTTCTTCCTGAGTTGCGCTTCGCTGCTTTTACGCCACAAAAAATGCCGCATCTGCTATTTGTTACGGGTTTTACCTCCCCATTGAATTCAATGGGGAAAACCCACAACAGAAAAGCAGCGATTACGCAGATACAATTGACATGCTGCAGAATAAAAAAAACACTCTGTCAATTTCTGAGTGTTTTTTCGGCTCAGCATTTACGCAAAATGTGGATGAGATTTGTTCAAATCCCATCCACTTTGCTGCTACTGTATTACGCTGCAGATTTTCCGCAGTATTTACGTTACGTGTGAATTTACCCTATAAGTATGTACAGAGTTCTCCTTTAAAAAATAATTCCCTGCAAATTCAGCATTTCCCTAATTACTGGCAATATTTATCACATTAACTTAGCTCAGCAACTAGTAAGAGATTTGTCAGAAGCCCCTGTTCCCCTGTTCATATCTTATCTGAGTAATGAGAACATATGGAAGCCATAAAGATATTTAGAAGAACGCTGGAGCTGTAAAATATGGAAGACACAGCTGCAATCCCCATTATTGGACATGTTTACACGGGAAACAGACATCACTGCCGCAATTGAGCAGTCTCTCCCTCTCTCTCTCTTTCTCTCTCGCTCTATCTCTAACTCTCTCTTTCTCTCACTCGCTCTTTCTCTCTCTCTCGCTCTCTCTCACTCTCTCGCTCTCTCTCGCTCGCTCTCACTCTCGATCTCTCTCTCTCTCCCTCTCTTTCTATCTCGCTCTCTCTCTCTTTCTCTCTCTCTCGCTCTCTCTCTTGCTCTCTCTCTCTCTATCTCTCTCTTTCTCTCTCTCTCGCTCTCTCTCGTGCTCTCTCTTGCTCTCTCCCACTCTCTCGCTCTCATTCTTGATCTCTCTCCCTCCCTCTCTCTCTATCTATCTCGCTCTCTCTCTCTCTTGCTCTCACTCTCTCTTTCTCTCTCTCTCGCTCTCTCTCGTGCTCTCTCTCGCTCTCTCTCTCACTCTCTCTCGCTCTCACTCTCGATCTCTCTCTCTCGTTCTCTCTCTCGCTCTCTCTCTCACTCTCGCTCTCTCTCTCCGATATATTATTTTGTACATTATTCAAGAGTGGAATGAAATTTACACCTCTTGGCAAAACTGAGAAATAGATTATGCAGCAAATATCTCCTATCCAACACTGACAGCTATTGTTTTGCATTTAATATATCAAAAAGGCGTATATATTTTAAAAAGCTTTTAAACCTTTATTTTGGAACTGTCTACAGTTTTTATTGTTATTGATATTTTAATGTGCAGACCTCAGCTGTAGAGACAAACAAGATTGTGTTCTTGATGGAAAATACCTCTGAATGCCACTAGAATGAAGCTATATCGTTTTAGGCCATAGGCATCTTTTTATATAGGGGAGCTCTGCTTTCGGATGTCTTTAATTTGGGGCCCCAGTCTATTACTACAGTCAAGAGCTATCTGGAGCACCACCGGGAGAACGGCCTGAGGGATGGGGGGCCAAATTATATTAGGAGGAATATATAACTGCGTAGTCACACAGTCCTCGCTATCTCCAGCTCTGAAAGGATCAGCCTGAGAGAGTTAGGGTACTTTTACACAGCATTACGTGGGACGTGTAAACGAGCGCCGATCAACGAGACTGCTTGTTGATCGGCACTCGTTTGCTCCTTTCACAAGTACCTATGGATGGGGATGAGCGCTCGTAACTCCGATCACTCATCCCCGTATATTTCTATCATGTGGGCAGCAAGTCTCCCTGTTTACACAGAGAGACGTGCTCCCGACAACGATAATTGTTTCGGCATTTAAAACAATACAATCAGCCGATGAACAAATTTGCTCGTTCATTGGATGATCGTTACCCTGTTTACAATTATCGGCAAGAAGTATTCTGTGAACGCTCGTTTGCCCAATAATTGGCCGGTGTAAAAGGTCCTTACAGTGCAGTTCTCAGATTTGTGTCTTGTAAGTAGCCAGTTACCTGTGTGAGCATCACCTGACAAGTGTGGACAAATCTATATCCTCTAGAAGTAATAAAAAAGTTATAATAAAGTTAAAGGGGTGTTTGGTGTCAGCAAATTTAAGGGTTTTTTCCATCAGGGACATTTATGACATATCCACAGGTTATGTCATAAATGTCAGATAGATGCTGGTCCCACCTCTGGGACCCGCACCTATCTCTAGAACGGGGCCCGCTAATCCCCGTTCTACTGCTCTGTGTTGCGGCTGAAGCAGGTGATTTTCGACCATGAAGAATACAGCGTAGCTCGCTGAGCAATGCTGTTTCCGTAACTCCCATAGTAGTAAATGGCAGTTACGGAAGCAGTGTAGTATGCGAGCTACGCTGTTTCCGTAACTACCATTTTGCATACCTCCCAACTTTTGAATTCGGAAAAGTGGGACATTTTAAGCCACGCCCCTAACCACACCCAATATCCCGCAAAAACTCATCAAATCACGGCCAGATCCTTCTGCAAATAACAAGCGCACATTCTCACTGCGGATCTCTAGACTGTCTGGATATCACAGATATTATGGATCCGGTTATATCGACTTTTGTGTTACTTTTCCTATCTTGGGCATAACATTTGCTTATCACGGCGGCAGCAGCTGAAGGACAAATCAAAAGGCTGAGAACAATGAAAGTCAAGAGGGAGACCCTGTGGTTGATGACTTTTCAATTGACAGGTAGCAGAGTTACATGATGGGGATTTTTTTTTCCAGTTGTGTAACTCTGCTACCGGTCAATGGAAAAATCATCCACCAGAGCCCTGTAGATTGCTCCACACACAGCCCCTGTAGATCGCTCCACACACAGCCCCCCTGTAGATTGCTCCACACACAGCCCCCTGTACATTGTGCCAGACAAAGCTCCCTGTAGATAGCTCCAGATACAGCCCCCCAGTAGATAGCTCCACACACAGCCCCCCTGTAGATTGCTCCACACACAGTCCCCCTGTACATAGAGCTAGACACAGCCCCCCTGTACATAGCGCCCGACACAGCCCCCCTGTAGATACCTTCACGCACAGCCCCCTGGAAATTTCTCCACACACAGCCCCCTTGTACATAGCACCACACACAGCCCCCTGTAGATAGCTCCACACACAGCCCCCCCTGTAGATAGCACCACACACAGCCCTCCTGTAGATAGCTCCACACACAGCCCCCTGTAGATAGCTCCACACAGCCCCCTTGTAGATAGCTCCACACACAGCCCCCTGTTGATTGCTCCACACACAGCCCCCTGTAGATTGCTCCACACACATCCACCTGTACATAGAGCCAGACACAGTCCCCTTGTACATAGCGCCCGACACAGCCCCCTGTAGATAGCTTCACACACAGCCCCCCTGTAGATAGCTCCACACACAGCCCCCTTGCACATAGCGCCACACACAGCCCCTTGTAGATAGCTCCACACACAGCCCCCCTGTAGATAGCTCCACACACAGCCCCCTGTAGATAGCTCCACACACAGCCCCCCTGTAGATAGCTCCACACACAGTCCCCCTGTAGATAGCTCCACACACAGCCTCCTGCAGATAGCTCCACACACAGCCCCCCTGTAGATAGCTCCACACACAGCCCCCTGTAGATAGCTCCACACACAGCCCCCCTGTAGATAGCTCCACACACAACCCCCTGTAGATAGCTCCACACACAGCCCCCCTGTAGATAGCACCACACACAGCCCCCTGTAGATAGCTCCACACACAGCCCCCTGTAGATAGCTCCACACACAGCCCCCCTGTAGATAGCTCCAGACACAGCCCCCCTGTACATAGCTCCACACAGCCCCCCTGTAGATAGTGCCACACACAGCCCCCCCTGTAGATAGCGCCACACACAGCCCCCCTGTAGATAGCGCCACACACAGCCCCCTGTAGATAGCTCCACGCACAGCCCCCTATAGATAGCGCCACACACAGCCCCTGTATATAGCTCCAGATAGAGCCCCCTGTAGATTGCTCCACACAGCCGCCCTGTACATAGCGCCAGACACAGCCCCCCTGTAGATAGCTCCAGATACAGCCCCCCTGTAGATAGATCCACACACAGCCCCCCTGTAGATAGCTCCACACACAGGCCCCTTGTAGATAGCGCCACACACAGCCCCCATGTACATAGCGCCAGACACAGCCCCCCTGTAAATTGCTCCACACAGCCCCCTGTACATAGCACAAGACACAGCCCCCCTGTAGATAGCGCCAGATACAACCCCCCTGTAGATAGCTCCACACATAGCCCCCCTGTAGATAGCTCCAGATACAGACACCTGTAGATTGCTCCACATAGCCTCCCTGTAGATAGCTCCAGATACAGACCCCTGTACATAGTGCCAGACACAGCCCCCCTGTACATAGCTCCACACACAGCCCCCTGTAGATAGCTCCACAAACAGCCCCCCTGTAGATAGCTCCACACACAGGCCCCCCTGTAGATAGTTCCACTTACAGCCCCTATGTACATAGCGCCAGACACAGCCCCCCCTGTAGATTGCTCCACACAGCCCCCCTGTAGATAGCTCCAGATACAGCCCCGTGGAGATAGCTCCACACTTAGCCCCCCTGTAGATAGCTCCAGATACAGCCCCCCTGGAGATTGCTCTACACAGCACAGCTGTACATAGCACCAGATACAGCCCCCTGTACATAGCTCCAAACATAGCCCCCCTGTAGATAGCTCCAGATACAGCCCCCCTGTAGTTTGCTCCACACAGCCCCCCTGTACATAGCGACACATACAGCCCACCTGTAGATAGCTCCACACACAGCCCCCCTGTAGATAGCGCCACACACAGCCCCCATGTACATAGCGCCAGACACAGCCCCCCTGTAAATTGCTCCACACAGCCCCCTGTACATAGCACAAGACACAGCCCCCCTGTAGATAGCGCCAGATACAACCCCCCTGTAGATAGCTACACACATAGCCCCCCTGTAGATAGCTCCAGATACAGCCACCTGTAGATTGCTCCACACAGCCTCCCTGTAGATAGCTCCAGATACAGCCCCCCTGTACATAGTGCCAGACACAGCCCCCATGTACATAGCTCCACACACAGCCCCCTGTAGATAGTGCCACACACAGCCCCCTGTAGATAGCTCCACACACAGCCCCCCTGTAGATAGCTCCACACACAGGCCCCCCTGTAGATAGCGCCACACACAGCCCCCATGTACATAGCGCCAGACACAGCCCCCCCTTTAGATTGCTCCACACAGCCCCCCTGTAGATAGCTCCAGATACAGCCCCCTGTAGATAGCTCCACACTTAGCCCCCCTGTAGATAGCTCCAGATACAGCCCCCCTGTAGATTGCTCCACACAGCCCAACTGTACATAGCACCAGATACAGCCCCCTGTAGATAGCTCCACACATAGCCCCCCTGTAGATAGCTCCAGATGCAGCCCCCCTGTAGTTTGCTACACACAGCCCCCCTGTACATAGCGACACACACAGCCCCCCTGTAGATAGCTCCACACACAGCCCCCCTGTAGATAGCTCCACACAGCCCCCCTGTAGATAGCGCCACACACAGCCCCCATGTACATAGCGCCAGACACAGCCCCCCTGTAAATTGCTCCACACAGCCCCCTTTACATAGCAAAAGACACAGCCCCCCTGTAGATAGCGCCAGATACAACCCCCCTGTAGATAGCTCCACACATAGCCCCCCTGTAGATAGCTCCAGATACAGCCACCTGTAGATTGCTCCAGATACAGCCCCCATGTACATAGCGCCAGACACAGCCCCCTGTAAATTGCTCCACACAGCCCCCTGTACATAGCACAAGACACAGCCCCCCTGTAGATAGCGCCAGATACAACCCCCCTGTAGATAGCTCCACACATAGCCCCCCTGTAGATAGCTCCAGATACAGCCACCTGTAGATTGCTCCACACAGCCTCCCTGTAGATAGCTCCAGATACAGCCCCCCTGTACATAGTGCCAGACACAGCCCCCCTGTACATAGCTCCACACACAGCCCCCCTGTAGATAGTGCCACACACAGCCCCCTGTAGATAGCACCACACACAGCCCCCTGTAGATAGCACCACACACAGCCTCCTGTAGATAGCTCCACACACAGCCCCCCTGTAGATAGCTCCAGATACAGCCCCCCTGTAGTTTGCTCCACACAGCCCCCCTGTACATAGCGACACATACAGCCCACCTGTAGATAGCTCCACACACAGCCCCCCTGTAGATAGCGCCACACACAGCCCCCATGTACATAGCGCCAGACACAGCCCCCCTGTAAATTGCTCCACACAGCCCCCTGTACATAGCACAAGACACAGCCCCCCTGTAGATAGCGCCAGATACAACCCCCTGTAGATAGCTCCACACACAGCCCCCCTGTAGATAGCTCCACACACAGGCCCCCCTGTAGATAGCGCCACACACAGCCCCCATGTACATAGCGCCAGACACAGCCCCCCATTTAGATTGCTCCACACAGCCCCCCTGTAGATAGCTCCAGATACAGCCCCCCTGTAGATTGCTCCACACAGCCCAGCTGTACATAGCGACACACACAGCCCCCCTGTACATAGCGACACACACAGCCCCCCTGTAGATAGCTCCACACACAGCCCCCCTGTAGATAGCTCCACACACAGCCCCCCTGTAGATAGCGCCACACACAGCCCCCATGTACATAGCGCCAGACACAGCCCCCCTGTAAATTGCTCCACACAGCCCCCTTTACATAGCACAAGACACAGCCCCCCTGTAGATAGCGCCAGATACAACCCCCCTGTAGATAGCTCCACACATAGCCCCCCTGTAGATAGCTCCAGATACAGCCACCTGTAGATTGCTCCACACAGCCTCCCTGTAGATAGCTCCAGATACAGCCCCCCTGTACATAGTGTCAGACACAGCCCCCCTGTACATAGCTCCACACACAGCCCCCCCTGTAGATAGTGCCAAACACAGCCCCCTGTAGATAGCACCACACACAGCCCCCTGTAGATAGCGCCACACACAGCCCCTATGTACATAGCGCCAGACACAGCCCCCCCTGTAGATTGCTCCACACAGCCCCCCCTGTACATAGCGACACACACAGCCCCCCTGTACATAGCGACACACACAGCCCCCCTGTAGATAGCTCCACACACAGCCCCCCTGTAGATAGCGCGACACACAGCCCCCATGTACATAGCGCCAGACACAGCCCCCCTGTAAATTGCTCCACACAGCCCCCTGTACATAGCACAAGACACTGCCCCCCTGTAGATAGCACCAGATACAACCCTCCTGTAGATACCTCCACACATAGCCCCCCTGTAGATAGCTCCAGATACAGCCACCTGTAGATTGCTCCACACAGCCTCCCTGTAGATAGCTCCAGATACAGCCCCCCTGTACATAGTGCCAGACACAGCCCCCCTGTACATAGCTCCACACACAGCCCCCCTGTAGATAGTGCCATACACAGCCCCCTGTAGATAGCTCCACACACAGCCCCCCTGTAGATAGCTCCACACACAGGCCCCCCTGTAGATAGTGCCACACACAGCCCCCATGTACATAGCGCCAGACACAGCCCCCCCTGTAGATTGCTCCACACAGCCCCCCTGTAGATAGCTCCAGATACAGCCCCCCTGTAGATTGCTCCACACAGCCCAGCTGTACATAGCACCAGATACAGCCCCATGTAGATAGCTCCACACATAGCCCCCCTGTAGATAGCTCCAGATACAGCCCCCCTGTAGTTTGCTCCACACAGCCCCCCTGTACATAGCGACACACACAGCCCCCCTGTAGATAGCGGCACACACAGCCACCCTGTAGATAGCTCCACACACAGCCCCCCTGTAGATAGTGCCACACACAGCCCCCATGTACATAGCGCCAGACACAGCCCCCTGTAAATTGCTCCACACAGCCCCCTGTACATAGCACAAGACACAGCCCCCCTGTAGATAGCGCCAGATACAACCCCCCTGTAGATAGCTCCACACATAGCCCCCCTGTAGATAGCTCCAGATACAGCCACCTGTAGATTGCTCCACACAGCCTCCCTGTAGATAGCTCCAGATACAGCCCCCCTGTACATAGTGTCAGACACAGCCCCCCTGTACATAGCTCCACACACAGCCCCCCCAGTAGATAGTGCCACACACAGCCCCCTGTAGATAGCACCACACACAGCCCCCTGTAGATAGCTCCACACACAGCCCCCTGTAGATAGCGCCACACACAGCCCCTATGTACATAGCGCCAGACACAGCCCCCCTGTAGATTGCTCCACACAGCCCCCCTGTAGATAGCTCCAGATACAGCCCCCTGTAGATAGCTCCACACTTAGCCCCCCTGTAGATAATTCCAGAAACATCCCCCCTGTAGATTGCTCCACACAGCCCCCTGTACATAGCAACAGACACAGCCCCTCTGTAGATAGCACCACACACAGCCCCCCTGTAGATAGCTCCACACACAGCCCCCCTGTAGATAGCTCAACACACAGCCCCCCTGTAGATAGCGCCACACACAGCCCCCATGTACATAGCGCCAGACACAGCCCCCCTGTAAATTGCTCCACACAGCCCAGCTGTACATAGCACCAGATACAGCCCCCTGTAGATTGCTCCACACATAGCCCCCCTGTAGATAGCTCCAGATACAGCCCCCCTGTAGATTGCTCCACACAGCCCCCCTGTATATAGCGACAGACGCAGCCCCTGTAGATAGCGCCACACACCGCCCCCCTGTAGATAGCTCCACACACAGCCCCCTGTAGATAGCTCCACACACAGCCCCCCTGTAGATAGCTCAACACACAGCCCCCCTGTAGATAGCGCCACACACAGCCCCCATGTACATAGCGCCAGACACAGCCCCCCTGTAAATTGCTCCACACAGCCCAGCTGTACATAGCACCAGATACAGCCCCCTGTAGATTGCTCCACACATAGCCCCCCTGTAGATAGCTCCAGATACAGCCCCCCTGTAGATTGCTCCACACAGCCCCCCTGTATATAGCGACAGACACAGCCCCTGTAGATAGCGCCACACACAGCCCCCCTGTAGATAGCTCCACACACAGCCCCCTGTAGATAGCTTCACACATATCCCCCCCTTTAGATAGCTCCAGATACAGCCCCCCTGTAGATTCTTCCACACAGCCCCCCTGCACATAGCGCCAGACACAGCCCCCCTGTAGATAGCGCCACACACAGCCCCCCTGTAGATAGCTCCCTGTAGGTAGCGCAACACAACCCCCTTATAAGAGGTAGCCGGCCCTACTGCTGCCACTCTCCGCTCTGCTTACACTCACCGTCAGAAGATGGCAGGAGTCTTGCGGCAGCGTTCTCACTGGTGTCGATGCCGGCCCGGGAGTGGTCCAGTCACCTGACCTGTCACCTGACCGGTGAGGTCAGATGACAGGTCAGGTGACTGGACTGGTACACTCCCGTGTCGGCATCGATCCCAGTGAGAACACCGCCGCAAGACTCCTGCCTGCTTTTGACGGTGAGTGAAAGCAGAGCGGAGAGTGGCAGCAGTAGGGCCGGCTACCTCTTATAAGGGGGTTGTGTTGCGCTACCTACAGGGAGCTATCTACAGCTGCAGCGCCCAGCGGGACATTTTGCAGACCGCCCGGGATGGTGGGACAGCGGTGAGAAACCGGGACTGTCCCGCCGGATCCGGGACGGTTGGGAGGTATGCCATTCAGTTCTATGGGACTTAGGGAAACCGCATAGTTCAGCGAGCTACGCTGTTTATGTATCTCACGACCATATAACCTTTTTCATGGTCGGAAATCACTTCATTCAGCCGAAACACAGAGCAGCTGAATGGGTTTTAGGGGGCCCCGTTCTAGAGATAGGTGTGGGTCCCAGAGGTGGGACCCGCATCTTTCTGACATTTATGACATATCCTGTGGATATGTCATAAATGTCTCTGATGAGAAAACACCTTTAATGTTATTTTTTTGTATAATAAAAAGTTATACAATTTTCCAATACTTATGGTTTTCAAGATCTCTGCTTGGTGTTATTTGGTACTTCCAGTAGATAAAATTCTGTCCATGGTAAAGTGATGGACACACAGGTGCACAGCTTGTCACAGTTACAGCATGTGTATCAGAGTTGTGTCTTCTCACGATTCCAGCACCTGTGTGTCCATCATATGACCATTGACAGAATTTTATCCACTGGAAGTAAACAATGACTGTTCCTACCGAAGAACAGCAAGCAGAGATCCTGAAAACCGTCAGGAATTATTACAGAAAGTATATTGGAAAATTGCATAACTTTTAATTATACAAAAAAATAAAATTATTTGCTGAAACCTGACAACCCCTTTAACCCCTTGGCGACATGCTAGGTGCTATTACATTGCTGTAGCCAAGGGGAAGTATGGAGCAGGCTCACGGTCTGAGCGCGCTCCATACTCGGCGGGTGACGGCTGTGTTACAACTGTGTTTAACACCTTAAAGTTGTGACCACGGCATTTAAATTGTTCGAATCAGGGGGCGCCCCCTTAAACAAGCCCCCCCCCGCAGCGAGGTCGGCCGTTTACAATGGTTGCTATGGCAGCCTGGGGGCCTAATAAAGGCCCCCAGTGCTGCCATCTTTGTACTCCTTTGAAGCTCTGCCTCTGGCAGGGCTTCAAAGGAGACTGTCAGAATCACGAAATACTGCAATACATTAGTATTGCAGTATATAGTGCAAGTGATCCAACGATCGCTGGTTCAAATCTCCTAGGAATACTAATAAAAAATGGTTAAATAAAAGGGTTTTTTTATGTTTAAAAAAAAAAAGTATTAAATGTTAAAAAAAAAAAACCTTTTCCCTTTTTCCCCTAAAGAAATGTTAAAAAAAATTAAAAGTTAACATGACTGGTATAGCCACATCCGTAAAATTCCGAACTATCACAATATAGCATTGTTTAACCCGCTCGGTGAACGGCGAAACAAAAATATGTATAAGGCCGGGTTTACACGAGCATGTGCGTTTTGCGCACGCAAAAAAAGTGGCGTTTTGCGTGCGCAAAAGGCACTTAACAGCTCCGTGTGTCAGCCCCGTATGATGCGCGGCTGCGTGATTTTCGCGCAACCGCCATCATTATGACACTCCGTTTTAATGTTTGTAAACAGAAAAGCACGTGGTGCTTTTCTGTTTACATTCATAGTTTGACAGCTGTTGAGCGAATCACACGCGTCCCACGGCAGTGCTTCCGTGTGGTGCGCGTGATTTTCACGCACCCATTGACTTCAATGGGTGCGTGATGCGAGAACAACGCACAATTATAGGACATTTCGTGAGTTTTTTGCAGCGGACTCACGTTGCGCAAAAATCACGGACTGTCTGCACGGCCCCATAGACTAATATAGGTCCGTACGACACGCGGGAAAATCACGCGCATTGCACGGTTGTATATCACGTTTGTGTAAATAAGCCCTAAATCACACAAATTGCTGTTTTTTGGTCACCTTAGCTCTAAAAAAATGAAATAAAAAGTGATCAAAATGTCGCATATACCTCAAAATGGTATCGGTGAAAACTGCAGCTCGCCCCGCAAAAATTAAGCCCTCACACTGCTAAATTGATGGAAAAATAAAAAAGTTATGTCTCTCAGAATATGGCGACACAATTTTTTTTTTTTTTTAGCAAATAGTTGTTTTTTATTTTTTAAAAGTGGTAAAACATAAAACAAAACATATAAATTTGGTATCACCGTAATCGGATCAACCTGTAGAATAAGGTGAATATGTCATTTTTACCGCCTAATGGACGCCGTAAAAACAAAACCCCTCCAAAAATGGCGTAATAGCTGTTTTTTCCCCATTTCATCCCACAAACAATTTTTTTTCAGCTTTCCAGTACATTATGCGGTACAATAAATGGTGCCATGACAAACTTGTCCCACAAAAAACAAGCCCTCATTACGGCTATGACGACAAAAAAAACAAAGAAGTTATGTTGGCTTTTGGAAGGCGGGGAGGAAAAAACGAAAATGATAAAAAACTGAAATTGGCCGTGTCTCCAAGGGGTTAATATAAATATTGAGGCGTCCTAATCACTGACAGCGTTTAAGTGACCTGAATAATATGGTGGCCACTAGATCGGAGAGTTGCTGTGACTGGGGACATTGCCTTTATACATAATAACCTCTCTTCCTGCCATGATCAATACTCTGCTCGCTCTTCTTTCACCGTGGCTGGCTCGACAGCTTAATATTTTACGGCCTTATAAATTAGATCTGGAAATTGATGCAAGGATAAATTTAGGCAGAACATTATTTAAAAAGGTGAATAACCCAAAATGAGTTTTCTTTAAACGTTGCCAGCTACATCTTGTAATCTCCCTGTAATTTCCTCCGTTTTTGCCTGCGGCTGTGGAGGGTTATCTGAAGCAGAATCTGTAAAACCTGTGATGTATTTGTAGTGTGAATTGTACGGATTGTGAACTAAATGGAGGACCTGAAGCCAAATGTTGTAATTTTAACCCATTTTATGTTCATGGTGAAGTGATTTTATCACATATGTGCGGCCCTTCCTATGAAGAACCTGGACAGCGCTGCCATACATCATAATGTTCATTGGTGTCACTTCTTGTCTTACATCCAATAATAAAATTCATTTGGATTCAATGTAAATAGAAATAAACAAAACTAGTGTGAGATGATTCGTGAGCTGGAGCTGAATTATTTTGGCTTACACAAAGGAGCAGAGCTGAATTTGTCATGTAACTGTTCCTCTTGAGCACTTGTGAGTAACAATAATGTAAAAGATAAAATAAACCTCAAGAAAAAAATCTTAGATAACACCATTATCATGGCTGATAAATTCAGCTCTGCTACATCTGCAGATAAATAATCTCATCACAACAACCCTTTTGACAACTGAAGTCGAACCGGCAAACAGCCGATTGCCACACGTTCGTCCTAAAAGGTTTCTGAAGGCCAGGTCTGCCCTAGTAAGAGCTATTTGTTGTTAGCGTCTCTGTGCTCAGGCTCATAGGGGGTCCTGAGTGGTGGACCTTCCTCTACTACAACCATATGCCCTCATAGGGCATATGGAATTGGGTTGTCTTAGTGATATAACACCTTCAATGCCTTATGCAAATGCCGTAAGATGTTATGCACTTTAATCCTGTCTGTCCCCTCAGCTTGTGTCAGCGGTGTAGTTCTGAACCTGGAAGATCAGGATGAACAGAGTGGTCAGAGGGGGAGGGGTTTTTGAGAGCTGCAATGCAGGAAATTGTGGGACTGTCGTAAAAATTGTAATTTTAATAGTAACATTTGTAAAAACAGAAAATGTATTAAGGATCTAGTGTAGAGTTCAGCAACCTATGGCACATGTGGCACAGCCGATGGGACATGTTTGCCTGGCACGCTGAGTCCTAAGCCTTGCAAGTGCTCTCAAGCCTAAACCTAGCCTAACATCGCCCCCTTGGCTTGATTAATGGCTCTAGCGTGCGCCAACGTCACTGGTTTCCCAACGTCACTGGTTTCCCAACGTCACTGGTTTCTTCAGGACCAGGGAACGCACAGTGTGAGATTTCACTAAAGACATCAGTTTGTGTTATATGACTTTCATGTACTGCCTGGCACTCTGAGTACTTCATTTGTGATTTATTTATTTTCTTAAATCAACACGCCGTACAAAATAGGTTGCCTACCCCTGGTCTAGTGACACGGTGCCTCCTGGTTCTTTATTCATCTTAAGGTCACAAATAGATTTTAATAGGAAATAAATTTTACCCCAATTTAAATTATTTGGTGTCTCACTTATAGTCATGAATATGTAAAATTTTATTTGAGTAGTAAGGCGAAATGCATGGATACCAAACCTGAATAAAAACAAT